>NW_023425515.1:130887548-131487548 GCF_014108245.1 Pipistrellus kuhlii | reverse complement strand
ACTTGTTAGGATTAATGTTATACTATAGTTAGTACTTGAATTAGGGAATTTGGGATCAGGAAAAGTTAGGGCTATTCAGATTAGCTTGACTCTTTTATTTGAGTAATGATTGCTTTAATTATTTCAAAAGGCTCTGAGTGCATTTTGAGTGATAAGTTACAAGAAACTGGCTGAGATATTTTTGTTGAATTAGAGGCTTTGGTATTGAGTAATATAGATTAAATGGATTATTGGCTTACTTCTGTATTGCTTCTATTTGACCTTGTGTTTTGAGGTCATTTGCTTTATTATATTCAAATATGTTAGTGTTTAAAGAGCTGTTTAGAGGAGAACATGAAGAAGCTTGATTATGTATTAACATAAGCATGATGTTGGTGTTGTGACTACAGAGTTAGGTAAAATCTAGAGAGTTATGCAGAATATAATTGAATGTCATTTTGATAGTTATTAAGCGGAATGATATCACACAAAAAGGAACATGGAACAAATTAAAGAGATTAAAAAATATGTTTTTATTGATTTTAGAGAGAGAGGAAGGGAGAGTGAGAGATAGCAACATCAATATAAGAGAGAAACATCCATTAGTTGCTTCCTCCACGCATCCTGACTGGGGATTGCGCCTGTAACCCAGACGTGCCCTGACCAGGAATAGAACCGGCAACCTTTCGGTGCACAGGGTGATGCTCAGCAACTGAGCCATACAGGCCAGGCCACAAATCAAATATATTTTAAAAAGCATTGCAAGAAGGACTCCACGTAGTGGAATTAAAATTCTGATTGCCAGAGAAATGCAAAATTCAATTGTACAAAATATAATAGATTCACAAAATAAAACTGAAGCAAATGTACTACTAAATAAAGAAATGATTCCATTTTATGGGGATACTTACAGTCAGTTAATTTTAATTTATCATCTCTAAGAATTTAGAGAAACTTTGGGTTTGATGTGGCCTAATAAGGCTTAATATATAGGAAGTATTCAATATGCAGGATTGGCAGAAGTTCATTCTTGTATTATTTATTGTTTAATTTGCATGCATATGTAAGTTAGATTGAAAATTGGAAAATTAGCTAGAAAACCATTACATAAATTTAGGTATAAGAATTTTAAGACCTTGAACTTAGGAAGTGAAAATAGTAATTTAAAAAATATTAATAAAAAAAATTAAGACATTTCTAGAGAAAATTAGCAGAGCTTGCAGGCTGACTAGTAATGAATAGAAAATTGACAGGGATGAATAAAAAATGAATTCAGGATTTTAAACTGGGGTGAGTAGGATTAGTGTTTTTACTGAAGAAAGTGATTTGGAAGGATAGAAGGCCATGATTTCTAGTAAGATATATTGAGAGTTGGATTTAATATCTAAATAAAGGATTTTGAAATGCAGGGCTAGAGATTTTATTTTTTTGATATACAGTGTTAACAAAAAGAGCTTTAGAAATTTCTATCATTGATGTTAGTACTTTTATTTTTTAAATTTTAGCTCCAACAGTGGTTCTTATTTGATGGTGATTGTTTAGGTCATTCCCTAATCCTCTTAAATCTTAACTATAGGGCAAGTGGTCCCTGGCTGTATATGCATGTGTATGCAGGGGAAGGCCATGGGAGGAGCCAGCCCTGCAAGGGAGGGCAGTTGGGGGCTATTAGATTGGCAGTGGAGGAAGGGCAGTTGGGGGGGGGTGGACCAGGCCAGCAGGGGAGGGCAGTTGGGGGCAATTGGGCTGGCAGGGGGCAGTTAGGCATTGAACTGGCTGGCAGGGGAGTGGTTAGGGGTGATCAGGTTGGCAAGCAGAAGCAGTTAGGGGCAATCAGGCAGGCAGGCAGGTGAGCAGTTGGGAACCAGCAGTCCTGGATTGTGAGAGGGATGTCCGACTCACCGTTTAGGCTTGATCGCAGTGGGCAGTCGGACATTTCTTGCGGGGTTTCAGATTGGAGAGGGTGCAGGCTGGGCTAAGGAACAGTCCCCCACCCCGTGCATAAATTCTGTGCACTGGACCTCTAGTGTATAATATAAAGATATTGCCTCTTTCATTTTAATTAATTGAATAATAACAGTACTGTGAACAATAAGCCAAGGTTATTGCTATATAAAAATAGTTCTGTCAAGTTTTGGGTACTCTGCAGTACCTGGTACAAGGTGAGTGTTCAATAAATATTAGTAATGCCGAAACCGGTTTGGCTCAATGGATAGAGTGTCGGCCTGCAGACTGAAAGGTCCCAGGTTCGATTCCGGTCAAGGGCATGTACCTTGGTTGTGGGCACATCCCCAGTAGGGGGTGTGCAAGAGGCAGCTGATTGATGATTCTCTCTCATCAATGTTTCTAACTCTCTATCCCTCTCTCTTCCTCTCTGTAAAAAATCAATAAAATATATTAAAAAAAAAATAAATATTAGTAAGTTATGACTTCTTATCTTTCTGAAATAAAAACACGGAATAAAAAAAACTAAAAACAGCCTCTGCTAACTCAAAATAGAAACTAGCACAAATAGTAAAATAAAGATTTTTGTTTTGTGTACCTGACAGAACCTAACTCTAAAGTTATTTTAATACTAGAGGCCCTGTGCACGAATTCATGCATGGGTGGGGTCCCTTGGCCTGACAGGTGATTGTGGCCTATTGGGAGGCTGGCTGGCTGGGGTGAGGCCACAAGAGGTTGGCCGGCCAGGCCTTCTCCCCCATTGGGGTCAATCATGGGGAGGAACCATGAGAGGTTGGCTGGTTTGGGGTGGGGGACTGTGGGAGGTTGGCTGGCTGCCCCCCCAACCTCATCGGGGCTGATCTGGGGGACTAACTAGGGGGAGAGATTGCAGGAGGTTAGCCAGTCTTGGGGAGAAACCTTGGGAGGTTGGCCAGCTGGGGGGAAGGACCATGGGAAGTTGGCTGGCTGACCTGGGGGAGGGACCACAGGAGATGGCCAGCAGCAGGAGGTTGGCTGTGGGAGTGCGCTGACCATCAGGGGCAGCTTCTGCATTGAGCGTCTGCACCCTAGTGGTCAGTGCACATCATAGCGACCTGTCAACCAATTGCTTGGTTGTTTAGTTGTTTGGTCGCTTAGGCTTTCATGTATATAGACAACAGGCCCAGTGCATGACATTCGTGCACTGGTGGGAGGGTAATCCCTCAGCTCGGCCTGCGCCCTCTCATAGTCCAGGATTAAGGATGTCTGCTTGCTGGCTTAGGCCTGCTCTGGAGTGGCCTTAGTGCTGCCTTGGAGGCAGGAAAGGCTCGCCACTGCACTTGCCAGCTGCTGCACTCACCAGCTGGTAGCCTGGTTTCTGGCTGAGCATTACTCTCCTTGTGGGAGCACACTGACCACCAGGGGGCACCTCTACCCCCTGGTGGTCATTGTGTGTCATAGCGACCAGTTGTTCCACCGTTCGGTTGATTTGCATATTAGGGCTTTATTATTATTGAATGAAGCCTTAGAGAAGAGCATTTTATTTTAAAAATTTAATTTTAATCTCAAAATTATCCTGTATATATGATGTATGAGCATAAAATCATATTGTATTCTCACCAGCTCTAAAGATAAATAATTGACTATTTTATTAGTCTAGAACTATGTTGTCTAATATGGCCATGTGTGACTGACTATTGAGAACTTGCAGTGTGGGTAGTATGAATTATGTTGTGCTATAAATGTAAGCTAAACACCCAATTTGAAGTTAGTATAAAAAATGTAAAACATGTCAATTTGTTTTGTATATTGATTAACTTTTTGTATTCTGTTACATTGAAATTTATTGATATGTTTTGCACTCCTGCTGGGTCTTTTTACTATGTATGATCCTGTAATATCAGGGATTAGATTTGGGAAATATTGGTTTACTAAGTTATTCAGATTTTCTAAATATATATTGACAGATTTTATTGTACAATATAAAAAAATCATTAATACTGCTACCAGTTTTTATCAGAAAAACCTTTAAATATTGAGCTGTCAAACTCAAGGTGGTAGATAAAAGTTTTATAAAATTTTAACTTTTGCTTGAATTTTATCATTGGCAACAAATATTTTCATTTACTTTCCTTGAAGTGACAGTTTTACTTTGTACATTTTTTAGAAAATTTCTGCCAAATAACCTAACCAAAAGCCATAGTTTTTGAATGCCAGTCTTTCTTTCTAGTAAGAAAGGTATTCCTTAAATAATATTCCTTGTAAAATGTGGTTAATTCAGCTCACAAAATACTCACAGAATGACTGTTCCTGGAGAGAACTGTGTGGCTTTGATATGTAGCAAAACTGCTTTAGGTGCTATGCATACTTCCCATTTTACTTCATAGAATATCAGAAAGTGGGTATATTCAAAGTCATTGATTTAATAAATTAATCATTTTTGGTGCTTCATCAGTGAAGGGGGTATTTTTATTTTATTATTTTTATTATAAGTGTGCAGTATTGAAGAATACAGCAACTGCTAATACAGTTCAATGCCACTGCCTTGATTTATGCTACGAGACCAGCAGTTTTACCCATCACTGCTTTTGCATTTTTAAAAAATTATTATTTTTTAAAAATATATTTTATTGATTTTGTACAGAGAGGAAAGGAGAAGGATAGAGAGTTAGAAACATCGATGAGAGAGAATCATCGATCAGCTGCCTTCTGCACACCTCCTACTGGGGATGTGCCTGCAACCCAGGTACATGCCCTTGACCGGAATCGAACCTGGGACCTTTCAGTCCGTAGGCTGATGCTCTATCCACTGAGCCAAACTGGTTTCGGCTGCTTTTGCATTCTTTAGTGCAAATTAATGTCTTAATATTATTTATGAAAATAGTTTGTACAGAAGGCAAATTAATGTCTTAATATTGTTTATGAAAATAGTTTAACCTTGTGGACCCTCTGAAAGGGTCTTGGCAACCTCCAGTGGTCAACACACTATTCCTTGACAACTGTTGCTCAAGAGTATATAAAAGATTACTAAAAGTCAGACCCTGCAAAAGACTAGTGTACATTGAAGATGAGGTCACAAATGGAATATATGGTAAAGTATAATGAGCACCAGATAAGAACTACAGACTTGTAGATAGTCAGAAGAAAGATGATAATCAGCTGAGGCTATATCAATAGGATTTGTATTTGAAATGGACTTTAAGAGATTTCAACAGACGGATACGTGGGTTAGTAGAGGAGAGTGTTTCAGGTAGAAGCAGCAGTTTGAAGCTAGAGGGGTAGATACTTATGTGACTTCAAGAACATTATTTCATGTCTTGGAACTTCAGTTCCATAATCTATAAAACAGAGATTGAATTTGATCATTTAGTTCACTTCCAGGTTTAAAGTTGCAAGATTTCAAGTAGTATTTTTGTAAGGTTGTGCTCTCAGCGTTATTATTGTTGTTGTTAGGAGCCGAAATATTTAAATGATTATAATTTAAAATGTATTTAATGTTTTTAAAAATATAAATTAAGGTATTTGCTTTGTATTTTTGCATAAAATTTGTGTATACTATTGGCATTTATTAGTGCATAACATAGGAAACATTCTAAATGGTTTTTAAATTTTTTCATTTTTATAATAAATTCATTTTATTATCTTTCGTATTTTTATGTGAGATTGAAATAGAGGTAGAATTGCAGTGTAATAAGATATATTTAGTGCTCTTACTATATTTTTTAGTGTGTGCATTACTAGAATTCATATTCCCTTATTCAAAGTATTTGAAGAATTAAATATTCGTTGAATCATTATTTACAGGCCTAGTACCACAAATTGGCCCCACACTGTGATTTTTACTTTTTAAAAATAGCTACTTCGATTACCATATGAAATAATGAAACCAAGTAATTTAGATTCAGCTAATTGAAAAAAAGGTTGCTTCTGGGATTTTTAGACACATAGAGAACAGATTGATGAAGAAAAATATATTTACAACACAAATTTTCTCTTTTGACATTAAATGCTGATTTTTCTTGTAGTTTTTAATTATTAATTATAAACTCTGTAGTATCTAATACCAGGCCTTATAGGAGTATTCTAATCAAATAAGTATTGGTTAAATTGAAAGTAATTCTAATGTAGAAGTTTCTAGTTGCTGTTTTTCTTTTAAAACATTAGGTTTCTATAGGATGTCTGAATTTTCAGTAAATTATCATCTCTGTGTTTTTTTTCATTGTCTAGTGACTGTGGCTTAAATGTTATTGATGAACTATTTCTCAGATGATTAATATGAATATCTTGTATTTTATGCAAAGATTCCTGAATAGAATGGTATATTTTACCAACTTTTTGTTATTGATTCTTTTAGGAATGGATCGAGATTATGGCCCTGGATCTTATGGAGGTCTGGCATTCAAGGATATTTATCTAAAAATTCTTCTTTTGGGTGCCAGTAAAGGTGAGCATCATTTAATTTTTTTCTTTTTAAACCCTTTATAGGGATGGATCGTGACTATGGCCATGGATCCTATGGGGGTCAAAGATCCATGGACTCCTACCTAAACCAGTCATATGGCATGGACAATCACAGTGGTGGTGGTGGGGGTAGCAGGTAAATTGCTTAATCACTTAGCCAAATAATTAGAAGATTATAAGATTCTGGATATTTTAATTTAAGAATTCCTTAGGCACGTTATGATACTTGAACTTCACTATTTGGTATTGAATAATAACCTTAAATGTTTAAAGGTGTTAACTAATGGTTATAAAAATTATCTTAAAATCACTGGCAGACATTTTTTTAAGAACCTCAGATAACTTACCATTTCAATACATAAATCGTTAAAGATTTTCTGCTTTTAGCAATGAATATTTCTTTTACTTTAAATTCTTAATCAGAATGTCCTGAACAAATGGTGTAAAATGTTACTTGAAATATTATATATGAAGGTTTTTCTTAATGATTTAAAAAAATCTTTCCTAATGTGGGGTGCTGTTAAAAGCAGCAAAGCAGCCTTTGACTAGCTTAGCCATGTTCAATTTCTAAGAAACATTTAAGATATCTATTCTTTTAAATTTAACTCTCAAGTAAGTTGTAAGAGCATATTATAATAATAGAAACATTCTTTATATCATATCTAGGTTATTTATTGTCAGATACTACTGAAACCAAAAACCACTTTTGTTAGGAGCGTTGTATTAAAGTCATGAATACTATACTTTTTACTTATTTTAATGCACTAGAGTTCACAATGTATTTATATTTTGCTTTTGATACTTGGAAAGCATAAACCTAGTTGAGCTACTATAGACTTTAAGGTTGACCATATTTCAGACAAAGGGAGTTTATTTTTTGAGACACAAAGATTCCTATTAAATAGTAGTAAAACTAGTTGGAGAACATTTAAAACTATTGTCCCTCATAAATTGAAGGATCCAGATTCCTTAAGGATGGATTGAATCTTGCTTACCTTCTTTCTGTTTCAAGTGTGCCACTATGGTCCATAGTAGAGAAACAGTTATGTTCAAGAAAATGAACAGTTATGACAATTTTGCTTATAAGATAGATGTTTTGAAAAATGTAGTTGCAAAGAGGAAAACTTTTTATATGGTTACTAGGATTTAGAAGTAAATAATACCTTCTATTTATTTAGTTATCTGTAAATAATTAAAGTAATGTAACATTGAAATGTTTTAATATATCAATTATTGCCTTGTTACACTGTAAATGTAATGTGTATACATTATGTAGATGTTATTGTTTATCTCATGTGTAATTGTGGGCCTTTATAAAACTGTGTTGTAAAGTGTCAAGCATACTTTGGATTTGTGAGAAGATGATTCGTTTCTTCTGTTGATTCTATTAAAACCTTGAGGAGATTGTGTGCTCCCTTTTTTTAGCATAGTTTTATGTGACAATTTCCTGCCAGGAAATAATTTTTCAAATATTCTTTCTCATCTGCCTTGAAAATTCATATGCAGAGGGTATATGCTGGTGGTCCTTTTATGTTCTATTTTATGTGCTTATCCTTCTAGATTTGTTAGATTTACTAGTCTATAAGTGAAAAGAGACTGAGGATCGATGTTGACCTTAGCCAAAGTTTGGCAGATTGTCAAATTTTATAACCAGAGATTTTTCTCCAAATTTGAACTATAAACATAATGAAGCAGTTTTGTGATATAGATTATTGAGGGTGCAAAAGGATCTCTTCTGTGTCGTAATAGCCTGCCTCTGTGTAGTCTTCAATTTGTGTCCCTATTGAAAGCTAAAATACTGTAAATATTTTTTTTCTAACATTGAGGATGGATTTAAAGAAAGTTTGAGTAGTTTGTGAAATTTAGCAAATGACTTTTTCTAAGACTAGGGCTGGGCTAAAATAATTACAGACAAATCTTTTATTTTTAATAAAACGGAAAAGCTGCTAAAAAGCAGATTTTTAAGCTAAGCTTTACTTTACTCAATTCATATTTAAAAACTGACTCAGGTAGCTTTCTATCTGGTCTCATGTTGAATTGCCCAGCCCTAATCAAGCGTGAACAAAAGTAGAACTGTGCAAACCAGTATGGTATAAATGAATTTTAGTTGATAAATGTCATCTGATAATTTGTCTTTTGAATTGTCTAACATTAGTAAGCTTACTTTTGTTTTTTCCCTCACTGTGCAATTTTTCCAGGTTTGGACCTTATGAGTCTTACGACTCCAGGTCTTCTCTGGGTGGGCGAGATCTGTACAGATCTGGCTATGGTTTTAATGAACCCGAACAAAGCCGCTTCGGAGGTAGTTATGGTGGTCGATTTGAGAGCTCCTACCGGAATAGCCTTGACTCTTTCGGAGGTAGAAACCAGGGCGGGTCTAGCTGGGAAGCACCTTACTCCCGTTCAAAATTGAGGCCTGGGTTTATGGAGGACAGAGGAAGAGAGAATTACTCTTCCTACAGCAGTTTTTCTTCACCCCATATGAAGCCTGCACCTGTAGGCTCTCGGGGGAGAGGAACGCCTGCTTATCCTGAAAGTACGTTTGGAAGCAGAAACTATGATGCTTTTGGAGGACCATCAACAGGCAGAGGCCGAGGCCGAGGAGTAAGTACAACAGAATCTTTTCAGATTCTTTTCACTAGTCACTCTTTTAAACCCTTTCAAGACCGTGGTTTTCAACTAGGATAAACACTGTTCATACCAGTGTATTCTGAAGCAAAAGCTGAGTCATAAGCTTAATTTTTAGGTTGACTAAAACTTTCTCCAGCATCCCAGAAAAGAAGTGACAGTGTGAGAGGATTGTTCATAAAGTTTTGCCAAATCTCCCTTTATTAAAAAGGTGAGGATGTTAGATTTGGTCTAAAAGGGATTAAAAGGAGTTGCATTTTTCCTTGTAAACACCAGCAGTTTTGTTAGTGGGACAGTTCTTGGATTATTGTAAAAGTTAATAACCTTTTTGGAGTTTTTTGAGTAGGTTAAAGGTGCAATGTATGATAAAATGTTTATACTTTGCTACTAAGCTCTATTTCTTCAAAGCTCCATATTTTACATTAAACATAGATCAAAAGTTGGTGATAGTTGAGGGTAGCTTAGCTTTGTTTACAAGGTGAAGAAGTTGACATGTAAAATAGGTTGTAGAATGATTTGTGGTCAGTATAATTTTGCTAATTCACTCTTAAAATATGTCCTATTGCTGGGTGTAATATTTTCTCTGTCATCAGTTTTAATATTGAAAAATAATTTCCTACCTGTAAATGTTTATGGCTCCTTCCTAGGAAGTAATATTTTGTAAATTCTTGCTTAAATGAGCAGATATAGTAGTCTTCAAGCGTTTAAGGTTATACAGTGTTAATTTTAAGGTTATGCCTATGTTCTTAGGTAACTTGACTAACATGAAATTTTACCTAGTAAGTGTATGTAGGTTATGGAGTTATTTAGTTTGGTCATATAAAGAATACTGTATTGTGGTTTTTTTGTTTTTGTTTTTTTTTCTTTTTTGAGTCAGTGACTCTTAATATTCTCTTTGCAGAGGGAAGTACTTCTGATAAAAAATGTAATAGGGCACACGTTTTGACTGTTTACTAGCTTTTGGTACATCAGTGTAGTGTTCATACTTGTTTAGAAATTTTTCATTTATAACAGTTAACTCTTATGTAAAATGCATTGCACCTTTAATGGATAATTAATCAAGTTTTTCTGATGTGACTGTATTCTCTTCCTACACTAATTTATTCCAATCCACTAGGTTAGATAGGTATCCTAAGCATAATATACAAATGTAAGCAATATGTTGCTATTCCTCCATATTTTATTATTGTAGGTTAAAGGAAAATAAGTGGGGTAAAATTTGAAAACACCTAGCATTTTCCATGCTTTATTATTTACAGGCAAATGACTTTTTTCTTTACTAGTCTTCAAATATCAATTTTCTGTTCGCAATAGGAAAACAGGTATTCCTGTACTTTGTATTCACCATTCTAGTCTGAATGGACTTTTCTTTCTTTCCTCGTGTTAATGAAGTAGATGAACCAATAGGGTTTTCTTTTTTAATCTTCACTTGTACAATTCCCATTGGATCCTTCTCTTCAGATTACTCCTCCTTCTTTATCTTATAAAAGTAAGGTTAGAAGAACAAATTCCTATGCACATGTGACCTCTTGGTGTAGTGGATTTTGTTAATGTCTAAAAGAGGAAGGGACACAGAGTCGCTTGGTTGCATGACTCTTCGTCTGTAGACTTTTGCTCCTCAGGCTTCTGGGTCAGAATATGTTTCTCTAGGTAAGAATGTGAATGGAACGTCAGATGTAATTCTTTATCTGAAGTGTATCTTGGAAGTTGATGCATGGTTATGCTTTAACTCTCCTATTTCATACTAATGTTCCATCTCGCCTTCTCATTCCCTTTTTCAACAGGGAGAAATCATAAATGATTTCTGGATCTTTTTTACTTCAAACTTCAAATATGGTCTTCTTTGTGTTTCTTAGTTATGAGCAAGGCTTTAGTAAAATAAAGATTTATTTTAAGGTCTTTTCATGGGAAAATATCAATTAGGAACTCTGAAGAGGAGTTGTCAGAGAGTTGTACAAGTGGTAATATTTTGACAGGCACATATGTTGTTTATGACCTCAACTAATATTGAATTGTAAAAATAAAAATAGGCAATATATTTGTTCTACTGGAAATAAAAATACTAATTGACTGGATTCAAGTTCATGTAATAATTTATGAAATTTTCTAATGTGTTTATTCAGAGTGGACATGTAAATTTATTACATTTTGGGGAATTTGTAGGTAAAAATTATTAGATAGAAAACATGTACATTTTGTATGAATTCATTTTTTATATTTGGATATTATGTTAATGTTTTTTGATTTCACAAATTTGCAGCATATGAGTGATTTTGGAAGCATTCATAGACCTGGAATTGTTGTTGACTATCAAAATAAACCCGCCAATGTGACAGTTGCTGCTACAAGAGGAATAAAGAGAAAAATGATGCAACAATTTAATAAGCCCAGTGGAACCTTCATCAAGAAACCCAAGCTAGCAAAACCTGTGGAGAAGATGAACCTCAGCAAATCACCAAGTAAGTAAGAAAATATAATTGCTGAGAGTACTTTTTACCTTTTTAAATCCAGTGCTTTTAGATAATTTTTTTGTGTTTATATAGACAAGTTGCATTGTAATTATAGTGGTTAGGTTCCAGGAAACCTCTAGTACAGTTATTATTCATGACATCAAAATTACCAAGAAACTTTATTTTTAACATTTTTATACTTTATTTTAAAAAAAATGTTTATATTGATTATAGAGAGAGGGGGGAAAGGAGAAGGAGAGAGAAAACATCAATGTGAAAGAGAAACATTGATTGGCTGCATCCCACATGCAACCAGACTGGGGATCGAACCCACAAACTGGTACGGGTTCTGACCGGGAATCGAAAGAGTCATTGCCCTTTCAGGGCACTGGGTGACGCTTAACCAACTGAGCCACGCTGGCCAGGGCACAAGATACTTTTTAAGTTCACATGCCCTGATCTATCCCTTTTCCCTAAATCCTGGTTTAGGGTGGAGTTAGAATATTTAAATATTTAAATGGCTTCACACATGATTTGAGTCAAACTGTTGGATGTTACAGTGTATTTATTGTTGGAGGTGTTGAAGAAGTGTTATATTACATAGAATTCTCTTTATGAGGACAAAGGGAAGAAATGTTTCATGGTCCCAGGTACCAGGAAAATCTATACTTCTAGAAAATTAATTGGCTTTTAATCTTCTGGACATGATGACTTTTTTAGGTTGTTGGTTAATCCTCATCCAAGAATATATTTTCCATTGATTTCTAGAGAGTGGAAGGGAAGGGGAGGAGAGAGAGAGAGAGAGAGAGAAAATGAATGAGTGAATGAATGAGTTATGAGACACACCGATCATTTGCCTCCTGTATGAACCCTGACAAGTGCTAGGCTCGAACCTGCAACCCAGGTACACGCCCTTGACTGGGGATCAAACCTTGGACCCTTTGGTGCATGGGCTAACACTACCACTGAACACACTGTCCAGGATATCTCCCCCCACCCCCCTTTCCTTTTTTTAAAAACAATATTTGAGAATAGTGTAGTATAGCTAAGAATGAAGCCAAAATTCTATACTCAGTTCATCCTTTTACTGTCAGGCATGAGGTAGGTATTTAAGAACTATCTGTAAAATATTTAGGAATAGGAGGTCTTGTAATATATGCTATATGATTTGCAGAAAGCAGTAGAAGAAACCATATTCAGTCATTTCTCAGGAGGTACAATATACTAATATGTCATAGCTTTAGCGTATGAAAGGGAAATGCAATTATTTCTAGTTTGAGGTCATATACCTGTAGATTTTCCATAGAGAGTTTTAAGGAAATCCAATAGGAATATGGAAATGGTTAATTAATAAGAATATACATTTAAGCTCTTATAAAATGATAAAAAGTAATTTAGATACTGAGTTTTAAGGTATTGATTTTAGATAATTTTGAAACATTAGCCTGTATACATAGCAAATGCTGCCTAAAACTTGTTTACTGTCAAGTTTATGAATCCCTAGGTATTCATGATTTTATATTACGTATTTTTGCAAACATAATCTAAAAGGAAAACAATGCATAAAAGGAAAACTTTAAGGGCAGATTAGTTTTTTTAAGTCTAAAGTTAAATGTATTATAAGAAAGAACTTGCTCACAGTGAGATATCACTTCACACCATGTGAAGTTGATGGATATAATAAAAACAAAGTGTTGGCAAGGAGTGGAAAAATTGGGACCCTCACACATTACTGTTGAGAATCTAAAATGGCGCAACTGTTATGGGAAACATTTTGATAGTTCTTCGAATGAATAAATGTAGACTGACCATATAACCCAGCAATTCCACTCCTGGGCATATACCTCAAAGAATTGAAGAGAAATATTCAAACAAAAGCTTGTACACAAATTTTCATAGCAGCAGCATTCACAGTAGCCAAAAGATGGAAACAATGCAATTGTTTATTAACAAATGAATGGATAAAAGGAAATGTGATCTGTTCACACAATGGAATGTTCATTCATTAAAAAGGAAGTAAGTACAGATACATGGTTCAGTATGTGAATGAATCTTGAAAATACTATGCTACATGAAAGAAGCTAGACAAAAAAGCCACATATTGTAGGATTCTATTTATATGAAATATCTGGAACAGAGAAATCTGTGGAGACAGAAAGTAGATTAGTAGTTACCAAGGGGTTGGGGAAAGAGTAAGTGGGGAGTGACTACTTACTGGATATGGACTTTCCATTTGGGGTGATGAAAAATTTGAAACTAAGTAGTGATGATGGTTGGATAACATTATGCTGTACTTACTGTCACTGAATTGTTCACTTGGAAATGGTTAGAATGGTAAATTTTATTTTATTTTATTTATTTATTTATTTTTTATTTTTATTTTTTATATATTTTATTGATTTTTTTGTACAGAGAGGAAGGGAGAGAGATAGAAAGTTAGAAACATCAATGAGAGAGAGTCATTGATCAGCTGCCTCTTGCACACCCCCTACTGGGGATATGCCCGCAACCAAGGTACATGCCCTTGACCGGAATCGAACCCGGGGCCCTTCAGTCCCCAAGCCGATGCTCTATCCCACATGTGTCAAACACAAGGTCCGCGGGCCAAATCCTTGATAGCATGTGAGTTGGTTAACAGCACTGTTAAGGAAAAGATTGTTCCACTCATTTTAAATTCACATTTCTGGTTAACATTGTCAGTTTATGACTGTTCAGTAAACCATTCGGCCCGCGATTTAGGCTGGATTTTAAATTTTGGCCCCTTCTCTGATTGAGTTCGACACCCCTACTCTATCCATTGAGCCAAACCGGTCCTGGCTAGAATGGTAAATTTTATACCAGTATTTTATTACTTTACTAGAGGCCCAGGGCTTGAAATTCATGCATAGTGAGGTGGGGGTGTCCCTCAGCTTGGCCTACACCCTCTCCAATTTGGGACATCCCTTTCGCAATCCAGGACTGCTGGCTCCTAACCACTCCCCTGCTAGCCTAATTGACACCTAACTGCTCCCTTGCCAACCTGATTGCCCCCAACTACCTTCCCCTGCTGGCCCAATCATCCTCGGCTGCCCTCCCGTGCTGGCCTGATCAACCCCAACTGCCCTGCAGGTTTGGGTCACCCCTAACTGTTCTCCCCTGCTGACCTGTTCGCACCCAACTGCCCTCCCCTGCAGGCCTGGTTGCACCCAAGTGCCTCCCCTGCCGGCCGATCACCCACAACTACCCTCCCCTGTCAGCCATCTTGTGGTGGCCATCTTGTGACTATCTTGTGGCCACCATCTTGTGATGTTGCACGATGTTACCTAGACTTTTATTATATAGGATTATATTTGCATTAAAATGCTTTCTTAAAAAGAGGAAGGAACTGCTTTAATTAGAGTTCATACCTTTTGAGAAATTTTGGGAAAGCACATATAATATATATGAATTTTTATATCCATGGCTCTCTAGTTTTCATTTAATTCCATTTTAATGCAGCATCAGTTTACTTCAGTGTTTCTTAAAGTGGTATTCAAGATGATTTGAGGTCAGCAGTATTCAACCCATAAACCAGTTAATAAAATTCGGTGACACACCAAAAGATATATAAAACTTTTTCCTAAACTGACCAAAAAATAGGTTTAATTTTAATTCATACACGCTAGATGGCTATTATTGCGTTGTTCGTTGTCATGTTTTAAATTTGACAAAGGAAAAAGAAGTCAGTGCCACTGACTAAATAGTCAGGTATTGCATGTTTTAAAAATTTTGTGGCACACTGCTTAAAAAATGCTGTTTTAGGTCATAGTGATTTTATTGCTTAAAATAAGAATAAGGAAAATAAGAATAAGAAAAATGAATAAGGTACCTAGGACCATTTAGAGAAGAAAAATATATAGCAAAGATCCCATAGATAAGTAAATATGACAAAATTCATGATGATTATATACACTGGGTAATCTTGAACTTTGATTTTATTTATTTATTTATTTGAGTTCAATTTAATCTGATACCAACAAGTAAACTTTGCATCTCTGTATTTTATAAACTGGGACTGGGAAGGGAGAATGGAAATCTATAGTCTTAATATTTTTGTCTGATATCCTAGCAAAAATTGACCTAAAAAATGAAGAAGAAGAAGAAAAGCGGCGAATTGAGGCTCGGCGAGAGAAACAAAGGCGCAGAAGGGAAAAAAACAGTGAGAAATATGGAGATGGATACAGGTTTGTGCTTAGTAGTCAGAAAATTGGGCTCATTATAAAACCATTTTCTATAAAAGGCAATTAGTTGGAATGTAAAAAAATTCCTGAGCATTAAATGAAAAGTTTTGATCCGAGATATGTAGGAATGTTTTTGATATTTATATATAATTACCATTTAGAAAATATAAGAAAAAAGTCCCATTTAGTAATTTTAATTGTTTTATAATATCCAGAAATACAGTATTCTTAATAAGAAATCTATGTCATAATATGAGGAAAACCACAAAGTCTTTGAGATTTTACTATATGGAGAAATAATAATAATAATATATATATTAATATATATGTTTGCATATATATGTGTGTGTGTGTGTGTGTGTGTGTGTATATATGGAGAAATAACATATACATACACACATACATACATACATACATATTAGAGGCCCGATGCATGAAATTTGTGCACGGGGTGGGGTGTGTCCCTCAGCCCAGCCTGCACCCTCTCCAATCTGGGACCCCTCGGGATGTTCGACATCCCTCTCATAATCCAGGACTGCTGGCTCCCAACTACTCTCCTGTCTGCCTACCTGATTGCCCCTAACCGCTTCTGCCTGCCAGTTTGATCAACCCCTAACCACTCCCATGCCAGCCTGATTGATATCTAACTGCTCCCTACCAGCCTGTTTGCCCCCAACTTTCCTCCTCTGCCAGCCTGGTCACCCCTAACTGCTCTCCCCTGCAGGGTTGATTGCCTCCAACTACCCTCTCTTGCAGACCTGGTCCCTCTCAACTGCCCTTTCTTGCAGGCCTGGTGCCTCCCAGCTGCCCTCCCCTGCTGGCCATCTTGTGTCCACATAGGGGCAGGATCTTTGACCACATAGGGGCAGCCATATTGTGTGTTGGAGTGATGGTCAATCTGCATATTCTTTTATTAGATAGGATAGAGGCCTGGTGCATGGGTGGGGGCCAGCTGGGGATAAAAGTGTGTTGTTATCCAGCTGGTTTGCCCTGAAGGATGTCCCGGATCAGGGTGGGGGTTCCCTTGGGTTGTGGGGTGACCTGGGCGAGGAGCCTGTGTTGGTTTGTATCCTTGAGTGGAAGCCTTGGCTGGCCAGGGCAGGTGGAAAGCTTGGCTTCCTCCGTTGCCAGGGGCAACCCTAGCCTGTCCTCTCCAGTTCTGTGGTTGCTTCCGTTTTTCTTGGGATTTATCTTCTATAATTGAAATTTTGTATCCTTAAGTGGAGGCCTAGGCCGACCAGGGTGTGTGGAAAGTTTTGCTTCCTGTATTGCCAGGGAAACCCCAGCCTCTCAACTGCTCTCTGTGGCTGCAGCCATCTTGATTGGGGTTAATTTGCATACTCACTGATTGGCTGGTGGACACGGCTTGTGAGTGTAGCAGAGTGATGGTTGATTTACATATTACTCTTTTATTAGGTAGGATATATATACATATATACACATACACATACATACACATATACGTACATACACATACACACACACACATGCACACACACACACATACATATATATATCCTCACCCAAGGATATGTTTATTGATGTTAGAGAGGGGAAGGAATTGAGGGAGAGGGAGAGGGAGAGAAAGAGAAACATTAATTGGCTGCCTCCTGTACATGCCCTGTCTGGAAATTGAACCCGCAACCTTTTGCTGCCTCCAACTGAGCCACCTGGACAAGGCCATAGTAATCTTGTGTAGGAAAATTAAATTTTACGAAAAGAATAATAAATGAGTAGATACTAGCTTTTTTAGATATTGAAACAGAAAGCTATACTAGAAAAAGATAATCAGTGTAACTGAATTATTAACCTATAAGCAGATGTGTTATATGTAAGAATGTAATCTATACTAATTAGACCAGACATTCTTCTGGACAAAGCCAAGGTGGCATAGACTGATGCAGAGGTGGTTAGGCGTGATCAGGCTAGCATGGGGAAGCAGTTAGGGGGCGATAAGGCTGGCAGGGGAGGCAGTTAGAGAGCAATCAGGCTGGCAGGGGAGCAGTTAGGAACAATCAGGTAGGCAGGCAGGCAGAGGTTATTAGGGGCCCTGCAGTTGGACATCTCCTGAAGGGTCCTGGATTGGAGAGTGTGTAGGCTGGGCTGAGGGACAGCCCTTCCTCCCTCTCCTCCTCTCCTTCCCCCCCATATGAATTTCATGTACCCGGCCTCTAGTGTATATAGTGTATAATAAAGAAGATAACTGCAAATGAAAGGAGAATTGCTTGAACAACTGAACAATAGCAAGAAAAATAGTTTAGATCCTCTTCTTATACCAGCAAGGATGAATCCAGATTAATTAACCTAAAAAAATGGAAAATAATAGGAAACTAAAATGGAACATTTTAATCCTGCAAGGAGGTTTTGTTTTCTAAGCTTAAAAGTTTTATAATAAATTGCAAAAGTTTTTTTTTTTAACAAATTTTATTGATTTTTTTACAGAGAGGAAGAGAGAGGGATAGAGTTAGAAACATCAGTGAGAGAGAAGCATCGATCAGCTGCCTCCTGTACACTCCCTACTGGGGATGTGCCTGCAACCAAGGTACATGCTCTTGACCAGAATCGAACCCGGGACCCTTCAGTTCCCAAGCCGACGCTCTATCCATTGAGCTAAACCGGTTTCGGCAATAAATTGCAAAAGTTTTACAATAAATTACAGATTTGTTAAGATACAAATTTTAAACTTAAAAGGAAAACAAATAGACTTGGAAAATATAAACATGAAAAATGATTAATGTTTAAGTTAGATAAATATCACTAAACCAGAATTTTTTTAAAAAAACAAGGAAACAAGATGCCCAATACATAATTTGGTGAAAGAACAACAGCTATATAATAATTCTAGGGTAAATAAACTGGAAATTTAAATAATAATATAGCATTTTTATTAGCTAGGAAGAAATAATGTTGATTAACTGGGATACAGTCAAAAGACATAATTTTCTGGTGACTATATAATATAACTACTGGGAAGCAATTTATCAGTTTTTAAAAATGTCTTGAATTTTTTTATACTTTTTATCCCTCCAAGAAAATAACCTAAAAATGTAGACGACTTTAATCTGAAAAGATACTCATTACAGCATTATTTATAATAGCTCCAAAACCAGCAATAGCGTGTAACCAATCATATGTAAGGTTAAACACATCCCTTCATGACTCTTATGCCTTTGGTTATAAAGCCTGAAACAATATGCAGAAAATGCAGGCACAATAGAAAAATTCAGGGTGGGGCAAAACTAGGTTTACAGTTCATATGAACAATAATACCGTAATTAGACTAGTGGGCTGAAAGGTGTAAGCTAATTGAAACATTTAATGAAAACATACTATGTTCCAGATACTGTTAAAGTTATTAGTGGTTGAAACTAAATGATAGGACAGAGTAAGTGCTGTTCTAAAGGGTACTGAAGGCATTTTAACTTTTTTTGAGCCATAAGGAGCCAGTGAAGCTTTTTGAGCAGTAATGTGCTGTTGCCTCCTTTAGCAACAATAATCCTAATATATAAAAACTCTGGGTCTGTCACAATGACTGGAGGCTCGACCAGGCTAGCCCGTGCAGCAGGCTCTGGTGGGTGAGAACTTGTGGCAGCGGAGATAGGGACTGGGGAAGTGGGGCCAGCACTCACACTCACAACTGCACACATGCACAGACACACACAGCACCCACAGCCTTTTCTCCCTTTCTTTCCCTCCGCCTCTTAGCCTATCTCAGAATGAGGAAACAAAACAGACTGGGCCTGAAGAGGCCTCGATGGAAGGGAGAGTGAGTAGAGGGTGGAGTGGCCCCCACTGGCCTCACCCCCTCTAGCCTCGCCCCCTCTTATCCAGGAAAGAGGAAGAGGGAGGCAGGGAGGCCTAGAGGACTGGGCAAGATCAGGCTGGCAGAGGAGAGCAGTTGGGGATGAGATTAGGCCAGCAGGGGAGGGCAGTGGGGATGAGATTAGGCCAGCAGGGAAGGGCAGTTAGGGGTGATCAGGCAGGCAGGCAGGAGCCAGCGTTCTCAGATTGCAAGAGAGATGTCCGACTGCTATATTTCTGCTAAATCAGCAATCATTTATCTTCCAAAGGGTCCCTGATTGGAGAGGGTGCAGGCTGGGCTGAGGGAACACCCCTTCCCTCCCACCCCTCACCCCCATCCCTGCACGAATTTTGTGCACTGGGCCACTAGTCTATATAATAATAAAAGTGTAATATGCTAATTAGGCTGGATGAAGCCATAGTGGTGGGGGCTGAGACAGAGGCAGCCACCGCAGGGACGGGGTCCCTTGCATGAATTTTGTGCATTAGGCCTCTAAGTATATTTATAAAAGCCTAAGTGACCATTTGATTGGTTGCTATGATGGGCACTGACCACCAGGAGGCAGACGCTCAATGCATGAGTTACCCCTAGGTTGTCAGTGTGCTCCCACAGTGGGAGCTAAAATTAGTTTCATTGTTATCTTTATATGCACTCTGTAAGTAAATAAAATAATATATAAAGAAATACTTTTTTCCCTTCCAGAATGGCATTCACATGTTCATTTTGTAAATTTCGAACTTTTGAAGAAAAAGATATTGAACTTCATCTGGAAAGTTCTTCACACCAGGAAACATTAGATCATATTCAGAAACAAACTAAATTTGATAAAGTAGTTATGGAGTTTTTGCATGTAAGTAGCTGTTTTTAAAGTGAAAAGCACTTTATCTGAAATTTCAATTTCTTATTTTTTTTATAGTTCTTTCCCATATTATGTTTCTAAAATTTTAATTTACTTTTTACTTTGTTATTTTAAAATGAAACCGGAATTAGATGTTAATTCCTATTGTAAATATAATTTAGATTTGTTATTTGAGGGGACATTTTATATTTCCTAGAGTAATTTTTGGTACAGGTGTCTGAAAAAGAATTCCTTGAACAACTTAATGCTAAATCAGCTATCATCCATTGTGCTGAGTACGCTGATATTTTATTTGAGCCTCAGAACAACTCCTTTTTTATCATGAAAGATCATGCTCAGAACAATTTAATGACTCAGTAAGTAATAGAGTTTTAATTCAGAGCCAGAGAGCCAGGTGTCTGTTTAGTGCCCTTTGTAATATGAGTGTGTGGTCATCAGTTCAACAATTTTTCTTGAATATTTATGAAATGTGCTGTGTAGGCACTGAAGACCCAGACACTACCCTCATTGAATAGACAACAGTTGGAAATAGAACACACTCATACACATGTTAAGTGGGAGGGCCAAGAATGATAGTATGTGCAGAAGGGATTTGGAGTAAGGGAGGATAGTTGGATTCAGGGATGCTTAAGGAAGGTGCTAGAGCTGGACTGCTAATTGTACATACAGTTAATTTGGGCAGAAGAGATAGACTTGTTAGAAGGCTAGAAATACAATGATCACTCCTATATCCTTACAGAATTGTGTCCCTTAATTATAATTTTTTTGTAATTCATTCCTTAACTGGTTCTTGTCATTTAGGACTTAAGTGTTCATCTGCTCAGAGAAAACCTCTCTCGCTCTCTCTCTCTCTCTCTCTCTCTCTCTCTATATATATATATATATATATATACACATACATATGTGTGTGTATATATATATATAATTTGGAAAATATATATTTTAATTCATTTCAAAGAGGAAGGGAGAGGGAGAGAGAAATACTATAGTATATAGAAATATCAATGATGAGAGAGAATTATTGATTGGCTGCTTCCTGCCCCTCCCCTACTGGGAATTAAGCCTGCAACTGGGGCATGTGCCCCACCTGGGAATCTATCCATCACCTACTGGTTCATAGTTTTGACGCTCAACCACTCTCCAGGCCAGAGAAACCTTGACTTGTCTGCTCTCTCTGATTTCTCTTACTCTATCTTCCTAGAATATGTTTGAAAAGTGAATGCTTTTTATAGTTTATTGGTACATTATGATAATTTTTTCAACTAAATTGTAAGCTTCTTGAGAACATATACTAGTTCTTATATAACACATACTGTTTCATAGGCCAAGCATGGTGCTGAGCATATGCTAAATGCTCACTGATAATTTTTGAATTATTTCTATTTTGTTTTCTAGGAATGTATGGTGAATAAATTCAAGAAAACATCTATTCGTAAGCAACAGACAAATAATCAAACAGAAGCAGTCAAAATAATTGAAAAAGATGTTATGGAAGGTAAGTAAACAAATTGCTTTAGAAAATTTACATGTGTATTTTACACTGTAACCTATTTCTATGTAAATGATGCCCACTAGAGTGATACAGTACATAGTTATGTTTGATAGCACTGAGTGGGTTATAAGAAATGAACTTTGACTTCCTGTTTTCATGTTCACAAATTTATCACTTCCTACCCTTGTGGCCTTCACATCAGTTTTAGAGGAAAAATCAGCTTTACTTCTAAATAGAAGTTCTGCCATCTGCCCTGTCTTTCTTATCCATATCATTTCCTTAAGGACTTTTCCTCTCCTGTTTTCCCTTTTCTCTTTTAATTCCCTCCCTGAAGCCTATTCTTATCTTAAAAAAAAAAAAAAAAAAAAAAAAAAAAAAAGCCAAAGGAGCAGAGGAAAACAAAAACGAACTCTTGTTCACCTAAAATCCACCTTTCTCTTTAAACAGCCAAGTCCACACTGGTCTCTATTTCTTCACTTCCCATTTATTGCTTTACTTATAGTAGATAATTTTCTGCTACTATTAGTTGACTGAAACTGCCCTGACAGAGGTTACCAACTTCAATAGATTGTTTTGAATCATTATCTTACTTCTGTAACTTTTCCACTGATAACTATTCTATGTGAATCCATTTCCTCCCTTGGTTTCTCTGATATCTCATGGCCTTGATGTTCTCTATATTCCCTTGTCACTTTTACTTTGTATGCTCCTCTTTGTGTATCAGGCTTTTAGAAGTCAGTATTTCCTCCGAAACTGGTTTGGCTCAGTGGATAGAGCATCAGCCTGCTGACTGAAGGGTCCCGAGTTCGATTCCGGTCAAGGGCATGTACATTGGTTGTGGGCACATCCCCAGTTAGGGGTGTGCAAGAGGCAGCTGATAGATGTTTCTCTCTCATTGATGTTTCTAACTCTCTATCCCTCTCTCTTCCTTTTTGTAAAAAATCAATAAAATATGTTTTAAAAGAAAAAGAAGTCAGTATTTCCCAGTATTCTGTCATTTGTCCCATTATTATCTCTATTTCTTCCTATATTATTTACAGCGCTTAAATTAACACTTTTGTTAATTACTTATGCATCTATTGCACAGATCTCACTTTGGAACTCTAACGTTATACATCCAACTGCCTATTCACATTTCTTCAGCAGTTCCACTAAATCAACATATCCAAAAACTCTGACCTATCTTTGAGCATCCTCCAGCCCATGAAGAAAACAAAACAAATACTCTACAAATACCTCCTTCATTATGTTGGAAAGTGATCCTCCCATCAAAGCCAGAAATATGAAGTTAAAACCTGAGTGCTTACTGTGATTTGATTCTATCTGTAGCACTGTGATCTTTAGGTTCCATCTTTTAAATGTCTACTAAGTCTGTTTATCTCCTCTTTAAATAATGCATTTATTCAAATCTTTGTGTGCTCTTTTGACAATTATAGTATTTTGTTAACTAGTTTTCTTACTTCCAGTCTTTTTGACCTCTAATTCTACTATATTGCATCATTACTTAAAGAATTTTCAGTGGTTCCCCCATTCAGAATAAAATTCAAATTCTGAAGCATGGCACAAAAGGCTCTCCATGGTCTAGGTCGGTGGTCAGCAAACTCATTAGTCAATAGAGCCAAATATCAACAGTAAAACAAATGAAATTTCTTTTGAGAGTCAAATATTTTAAATTTAAACTTCTTCTAACACCACTTCTTCAAAATAGACTTGCCTAGGCCATGGTATTTTGTTTAAGAGCCACCCTCGGGCTAATGAGCCGCATGTGGCTCACGAGCCACAGTTTGCCGATCACGGGTTTAGGCCTTTCTCTTTTTCTCTGTTCTCATCTTCTGTCTTTTCTTTATACTCTGAGCCCCAGAATCACTTACAGTTCCCAGAAGGAGCCATTTTTCTCTTAAACCTACCCCTTACATATATTTATATATTTACCTGTAATAAATATCAATTAGTATTTTCAAGGCCCAACATATTTTGTTCCTCATGAATCCAATTTTGATATCTTTTCCCTTAGTCCTAGCCACCCACATTCATAATCATGAAAATTCTTATTTTACCAAAAAATCACATTTTTTTTTAAATATTTTCTTTTTGGGATGAATGTATAAGCTTCAGACCATAATTATATAACATGACTAAGAAATAAAATGTAATTATACTGTATAATTTTAGTCTTTTGTCTTTTATGTGCAGATTTATGAGATATATAGAAAAACTCAACATTAACTATATACTCCAATCCTACTAGTATTTTTGGAAGGAGTATAAATAATGATGGAAACAAAATAAAACTTGATTTGTCTGAAATAAAAATATACGAATCATTTCTTATTATTTATTGGATTTTTTGTAGGTGTCTCTGCAGATGATCACATGATGAAAGTAGAGACTGTTCACTGCAGTGCTTGTAGTATGTATATCCCTGCTTTATATAGCTCAGTTCAACAACACTTAAAGTCTCCTGATCATATCAAAGGAAAGCAGGTAAGTTTGCTTCTATCCTAGCATCTATCCTAATGAAGTCTTTATATCATTCTTCAAGCCCTTATTCTATAAAGGCTGTTGTGTACAATCCTGATAATCTCACCTGTGAATTACTGTAAAGATAGCTAGAGAGAGGCAATATGAACAGTAGTTGAATTGTGGACTCTGGATCAAGACATTTTGGGTTTGAATTATGGTTCAAGACATACATGTAAATTAAATTTTTTAAAATTTATTTTATTGACTTTACAGAGAGGAAGGAAGAGGGATAGAGAATTAGAAACATTGATCAGCTGCCTCCTGCACATCCCCTAATGGGGAAGTGCCCACAACCAAGGTACATGACCTTGACTGGAATCAAACCTGGGACCCTTGAGTCCGCAGGCCGATGCTCTATCCACTGAGCCAAACCAGTTAGGGCCATGTAAATTAATTTTAACTTTTTTTATGTGTAAAGTGAGAATGAATAAATCATCCTACTTTTATGTGACTATTTAAAAACTAAAGGCCTGGTACATGAAATTAGTGCACTCAGGGGTGGGGAGGGTCCCTCAGCCCGGCTTGCTAGAGGGTGCAGACCAGGCCAAGGGACCCTACCAGTGCAGGATCGGGGCCAGGGAGAGATGCAGGAGGTTGGCCAGTCCAGGAGGGAACGCAGGAGGGCTCAAGGGCATGTCCGGCCTGTCTTGCTCACTCCCCAGCAGCAAGTTAACCTACTGATTGGAGCGTCTGCCCCCCTGGTGGTCAGTACATGACATAGCGACTGGTCGACTGTTCCCTGGTGGTCAGTGCATGTCATAGCCAGCAGTTAAGTGGCCTTGGCATATCATTAGCATATTACACTTTGATTGGTTGAATGGCCAGTCAGACAACCAGACACTTAGCATATTAGGCTATTATTATATAGGATTAGGTTAATGACAATATAAAAGGCACTTAAAATAGTGCTTGGCACATAATAGGCATTCAGGAAATCATAGCTGTTATTGAATTGTTCCCCCCCCCCCTTTTTTTTTTTTTACTTTTTTAAGTTGATACAAAATGATTGTGTGTGTGTGTGTGTGTATTGTGTGTGTGTGTTTTAGAACAGAAAAGGAAGGAATTATTTGATTATAACATTTTTCTGTAGTTAGGAAAAGTGAAAGTAAAAAGTAGGATTATCAATCACTATCTATTCTTACAATTTTTTAGAAGAATTTACAAAAATATTCTAGAAGAGCCGAAACCAGTTTGGCTCAGTGGTAGAGCGTTGGTCTGCAGACTGAAAGGTCCCAGGTTCGATTCCGGTCAAGGGCATGCACCCAAGTTGCGGCACATCCCCAGTAGGGGGTGTGCAAAAGGCAGCTGGTCGATGTTTCTCTCTCATCGATGTTTCTAGCTCTCTCTATCTCCCTCTTCCTCTCTGTAAAAAATCAATAAAATATATTTAAAAAAATATTCTAGAAGAATTTTTTTTGTTAGCATATTTTTGCTTCTATATTGGTTGCTTTTATTTAGTCCATTTTATTTCAAGTAAAAATGTTTATATTGTGCACAATTTGAAAGGCAAATTAAAAAATGTAAATATTAAAGTTTTTAAAAAAAATTGATTTGAGAGAGAGAAAGGAGGAGAGACAGTGAGATACAGGGGAGGGAGGGAGAAAAACTGATTTGTTGTTTCACTTATTTATGTATGTATTGGTTGATTTAAAAAAAAATAATATTTATTGATTCAGAGAGGAAGGGAAAGGAAAGGGAGAGAGAGATAGAAACATCAGTGATGAGAGAGAACCATTAATTGGTTGCCTCCTGCACACCACAACCCTGAATGTGCCCTTGACCAGAATTGAACCCAGAACACTTAGTCTGCAGGCTGATGCCCTATCCACTGAGCCAAACCAGCTAGAGCTATTGGTTGATTCTTATATGCTCTGACTGGGCATCAAACCCCACAAACTTGTCATATTGAATGATACTCATTTTAAATAGAACATGTTTAGTTTTCAAATTCATATTTTGTATTAAAGTGAATTTCATTTAACTCAAACTTTTTCAGACTTTTTTAAAGCTACTTTGAGCACATATTTTAAAAATCTTAGTCTTTCTCTTTTGATATTCCTTTGACACTTTTTTGAAACTAGACATTGCATAAATTACCTTTTCTCCCTTATGTAAAACTAAAGGCCTGGTGCACAAAATTTATGTACTTGAGGGGGGGTTCCTTTAGCCTGGCCTACACCCTCTTGCAGTCTGGGAGCTCTCAGGGGATGCTCAGGCCTAAGCTGTCAGTCAGACATCCTTAGCGCTACTGTGGAAGGGGAGAGGCTCCCGCCACCGCCTTTGTGCTCACCAGCCTTGAGCTTGGCTTCTGGCTGAGCAGCATTCCCCTGTGGGAGTGCACAGACCACCAAAGGGAAATTGTTTTTTTTTTTTTTAAGGGGGCAACTCTTGCTTGAGCATCTGCCTGCTAGTGGTCAGTGCATATCATACTGACTGGTTCCGTTATTCAGTAGATTTGCATTTTAGCCTTTTATTATATAGGATAGGATAGGATAGTCTTATGATAGTTATAGCTCAGAGATAAAGTAGTTACTCTAGCTCAAAACTTATTCTTTCTTTCTCTAGCATGAAAATTAATAGTTGGAGTAGTTGGCACTGGGCTAGGTGGAGGTAGAATAAAAAGGAGGGAAAGCAATTGTTTAGAATACCTAGAATACCTATATGCTGACTGGGTGTGTGTTATTGAAGCTTATCTGCTCATTGACTCTTCATTGTTTTAATCCATAGAATATTTATGTGTGGTCACAGTAACTTACTTCTTTATTTGCCAGAAAGTAAATCATTTAAATCTAACAATTTGAGCATACAATGTTACTTTAATATGGAAATATTTTTTTATGACATGACTTTCAAGTACTTAAAGAAAGTGTATTCTACTTTTTATAGGTTTATAAGGAACAAATCAAAAGAGAGAGTGTCTTGACTGCTACAAGCATTTTGAATAATCCAATAGTGAAGGCGCGATATGAACGTTTTGTCAAGGTAAGATGTTAGGGTATCAGCTCTTTAGTTTATATTGTAGTATTATAATAATTAAATGGCGATAGTAACTCTTTATTATATTTAAATATAGTACAACATTAGAAAGAGTTGGTCTTAATATCTCACATATATGTAAAACATCTGTTTTTCCTAATTGTTATGGTTTGTGTCAGGAGAGAGCCATAAGCCATTTTTTTCCTTAACCCCTTCCTAGCTCTGGATCATTTGAGAAGTGCACAGGAGTTTGATAAGAAGATCACAATGTCAGCTTTATTCTCCATTTTTAGAAAATAGTTGACTTGAATATGTTTTAGATAGGTAGTTATGTGAATCTTCCAGTATTTCATTACTAAATTACACAGGCTTATGTCTACTGGGGTTCTTGTCCCAGAATTATGAAAAGTTCAGCAATCTGGAGAAAGGTTTTGCATAGATGATTAAAGAGTCCGGAGACGAAAGATACTTTTGAAAGGCATTGGGGGTCAGAGGA
Organism: Pipistrellus kuhlii; assembly: GCF_014108245.1. Classification (NCBI taxonomy): domain Eukaryota; kingdom Metazoa; phylum Chordata; class Mammalia; order Chiroptera; family Vespertilionidae; genus Pipistrellus; species Pipistrellus kuhlii. The sequence goes on along the minus strand of NW_023425515.1, from coordinate 131,459,763 downwards.
GCTTCAGCCAAAGGAGCTAAGGACTCTCCTTGTCCCAGGCCCCCTTGCTCTTTATTAACACAATTTGTCCTAAGGCAAGGTGGAGATAATACACTTCAAAGGGTAGGGTACAGAAGTATTGTCAGATTGGGGAATAGCCTACAGCTGTTCAGGTGTTTGACCAAGGAGGCAATAACATGTAGATTAAGATGCCCTGAACTGTCTGGCAGCAAACAATCATCCTATTCAGGTTTGGGGGAAGTGCCTTTCCAGCTGTTCAAACAAGTAATTACATATGTGACTCAGCTCTTTGTTGAGCCCCCAAGTTTTATCAACCTTTTTATAGAACTGTTGAATTATGACATGCTGGAATTGGCTCCCAGCAATGTTCATCTACCTCTGTTACTGATTTTAGGTGGATAGCAACAGCTTTCCCCTAGTTTATCATGTGACATAGAATAGAATAGAATGCATTCTTTCTATTACTAGGAAGACCCAAAAGAAGGGACCCAGAAGGGATTGAGTTGTGCACGTCCAGTTTCTTCCAAGTATACTAGTTCGATAAGTAATTCCTCTTCCTTGGATGAAGTTAGAGGGGAAGCAGGAGATCATCTGTGTTATTTCAGAAAAACCCTCCCTCATGGAATCAGGAGGCCAGGAGAAAGGTTTGCCCCTAATGTCAGGAAACTCACTTGTGAACAATTAGATATATCTGGCCCACTGCTGCTCACAATTTTTGCCCTATAGTACTGAGGAATATTCTCATCACATAAAATCCTTTACATATTATGGACACTTATAATACAAACAGTAACTTAATTACTCATTAAACTAGAGGACCGATGCATGAAATTCGTGCACAGGGGTGTGGGGATGGGTTGGGGTGGGGAGAGGGAGTGGTGGTGTCCCTCAGCCTAGCCTGCACCCTCTCCAATCTGGGACATCCCTTTCACAGTCCAGGACTGCTGGCTCCCAACTGCTTGCCTGCCTGCCTTCCTGATTGCCCCTAACTGCTTCTGCCTGCCAGCCTGATCACCCCCTAATCACTCCCATGCCAGCCTGATTGATGTCTAACTGCTCTCTGCCAGCCTATTTGCCCCCAACTTCCCTCTGCCAGCCTGGGCACCCCTAACTGCCCTCCCCTGCAGGGTTGATCACCCCCAACTGCCCTCCCTTGCAGGCCTGGTGCCTCCCAACAGTCCTCCATTGCTTGCCTGATCACCCACAGCTACCCTCCTTTGCAGGCCTAGTCCTTCCCAACTGCCCTCCCCTGCTGGCCATCTTGTGGTGGCCATCTTGTGTCCACATGGGGACAGTCATCTTTGACCACATGGGGTCAGCCATCTTGTGTGTTGGAGTGATAGTCAATCTGCATATTACTCTTTTATTAAATAGGATAGAGGCTTGGTGCACAGGTGGGGGCCGGCTGATTTGCCCTGAAGGGTGTCCCGGATCAGGATGGGTGTTCCCTTGGGGTGTGGGTTGGCCTGGGCAAGGGGCCTGTGGTGGTTTGCAGGCCAGGCACGGCCCCCAGCGACCTAAGTGGAGGCCCTGATATCTGGAATTTGTCTTGTACAATTGAAACTTTATAGCTTGGAGTGGAGCCAAGCCTTCTGCTTGCTCTGTGGCTGCCACCATTTCTGTTTGGATTTGATTACAGCCTATAATTGAAACTTTGTTGCCTTGAGTGGAGGCTTAGGCCGGCTAGGGCAGGTGGAAAGCTTGGCTTCTTCCATTGCCTGTCAAACCCAAGCCTCCCTCCTGCTCTCTGGCCACAGCCATCTTGGTTGGGGTTAATTTGCATACTTGCTCTGATTGGCTGGTGGGCATGGCTTGTGAGTTTAATGAAGGTATGGTCAGTTTGCATATTATTCTTTTATTAGATAAGATAATAGAAATACATATTAGATTTTCATTTTTGAGTATTTTTTATTTTGTTAATCCTCACCAGAGAATATTTTTTCCATTAATTTATTTTTATTTTTATTTTTTTAGAAAGAGTGGAAGGGGATGGGGGATGAAAGAGAGATAAGAGATAGAGATAGAGATAGAGAGGTAGAGGGAGGGAGGGAGGGAGGGAGGGAGGGAGGGAGGGAGGGAGGGAGGGAGAGAGAGAGAGAGAGAGAGAGAGAGAGAGAGAGAAAGAAATATCAATGTGTCACATAGTTTGGTTGTCCCCTGGATGCACCCCAATGGGCAGGGGATCGAACCTGCAAACCAGGTATGTGCCCTTGAAGAGTTGAACCTGAGACCTTCCATGCACAGGTCAGTGCTCCAACCACTGATCATCACTTGTCAGGGATAGTTTTTGAGTGTTTATAAAAATAGCTAGAGGCCCGGTGCACAAATTCATGCATGGGAGGTTGTGTTGTGGGGGAGGGACGATGGGAGGTTGGTCAGCCAGGGTGGAAAGGGACCATGGGAGATTGACCGGCCAGGGTTGGGGAGGGACTGTGGGAGGTTGGACGGCAGGCAGAGGGGCTGCAGGTGTTTGGCTGGCCAGGGGATGGACTGTGGGAGGTTGGCTGTGGGAGTGCACTGACCACCAGGGGGCAGAGCCTGCATTGAGCATCTGCCCCCTGGTAGTGTGTGTCGTAGTAACTGTCATAAAGTTTGCTTAAGCTTTATATACACACACACACACACACACACACACACACACACACACACACCGTATTTTTCGGACCATAAGACGCACTTTCCCCCCCCCAGAAGTGGGGGGAAAAAGTCCCTGTGTCTTATGGTCCAAATATAGCCTACACATATACTTTAAAAAAAAAAGTTTTTTTACTTGCCTGGCTCTGTGTAGTCTCTGTGTGCTTGCCCGGCTCTAAAATGGTTCTAAATGCTGCTGTTTACTTTACAGGGTTGATTACATGTGTTTATGACTGTGATGTTGGGTTTTAATGCACATAAAATATTTTAGGACACTATTTGTTTCAGAATCTTTTTTTCTTCATTTCCCTTCTCTAAAAACTGGTGTGTCTTATGGTCCGGTGCGTCTTATGGTCCGAAAAATACGGGGTGTGTGTGTGTGTGTGTGTGTGTGTGTGTGTGTGTGTATATATATATATATATATATATATATATATATATATTTTTTTTTTTTTTTAAATCATCCTACACTGAAAAAGTTATGTTGAAGATTTATGAAAGGTTCTTGTTTACATTAGTAACTAAATCTTTATAAATTAAAGAAGTTTTATTTATTTGGCTGTTGTGGTGCTTACAATCAATGGGACCAGGGGCAGGTAGTTGGCTCCAGTTCAATGCCAAGGTATCCCCAGTTTGTTGTGTGGTGAAGAAGGAAACTTGATTCAATGCAATTCAGCTTAATTGTGATGCACATAGTTGTGAAAACCTCAGAGCTGAGGCAGCCAGGGTGTAGGTTCTTCTCTACCTAGGCAACTCTGTTCTGCTCATATTCATCTACTGTTCTGTGCCAGTCTGCTCTGGCCTGCACTGGCCTGCTCTGGTCCACTCCAGTGAGACATCTTTGGTATTTCAGCTCAACCAGGGAGATACATATTATATATTCATTCTTAGATAGAAAGGGGAAGTGCTCTCTCAGAATCCAAGGAGCTGGCTTGTATAGACAGAAGCTCCTGCCCCTGGTCCCTCATGCAGATGTGGACTCCAAATCCTCACAGTTTGATTGGTCTAAAAGGCACTGTTCTGACTGATCATAATAGAGTTGCATAGCTTCAGTTGGATAGGGAAAGCCTCAGTCCTGTTGGTTGAAATAAGATTCCAGGAATTCCTTTAAAAGGATTGGCACAGGTGGCAGGAGCAATGTATACAGGCAATTTAGTGCAGGCTTCTCCCCAAAGTGCAGTTTGTATGACATTCTCCTGTGTAGAAATGGCTGCTAGGCTCTGTTGTTATTTATTTGTTTTTTTAATTTGAGCCTAGTTAGCCACCAGAAGCCCTTCTTGGTAGTTGTTTTCTTTCTCAGGGTTTACAATGCTTAATAACCATTAAGTTATCCTTCAACCAAGAGCCTTCCAAGTTGAGTAAATCTTAGTTCTTTTGGTTTATTCCTTAGGGGCTTGTTTTCAGATTTGTTAACCATATTTGTCATTGTTTACTACATTCTTTTATTTTTATTGATTTTTTTTAGAGAGAGAGAAACATCAGTTTTGTTGTTCCACTTATTTATGCACTCGTTAGTTGATTCTAATATGTGTCCTGACCAGGAATCAAACCAGAAACCTTGGTGTTTCGGGATGATGCTCTAACCAAGTAAATTACCCAGTCTGGCTTTTACTGCATGTTTGACACCACTTTTAAAAAGCCATGCAGCACTGATTGAAATCCAAGTTTTTGGGACATATGGCATCAAAAAGATAGGAACTAAATTAGGAAAAATTAGACTTTTATCCTTGCTATATCATAAACTTGGTAAGTTAATGGTTTCTATTGATGTATGAAAATAATTTTTAAAGAGAGAACACAAATTAGAATTTCTACATAGGGTTTTCAAGCTATACTTTAGAATCAGTTCAAGGAAAAAAGAGACATCACTGGTGAGAGTGTCTTGCTCATGGACCTATTTTGGAGAAAGTCCCTGAACTGAGGAGAACTCAAGATCCTTTACTCTGAATGTGATCTATGGACCAGCAGTATTGGAATTAACCCTGGAGCTCATTAGAATTGCACTTTCATTTTTAGTTAATGTCCAGGCCTATTGAATAAGGATCTTCATTTTCACAAGATTTCAGTTGATTCATTTGCATTAAAATTCAAGAAGCACAGATGTCATATTGCTCAATGATTTTCCTTTGTTTTGCATTTCTGTCTACTTTATTTCCTTTTGTCATTCCCCAGAATATCCTCTGTTTGTAGTCAGCTCTGGTCATGGCTTAAAACTCTTACTTCCAGGTGCTCTCAGTCTGACAAAATACCCTTTTTAATTTTTACCCCATGAAGATATCACTTCATCAGTTTCTTTCAGTTCTTCAGTTGTGTCTTGTTCTCTTCACTCCCTGGCCTGAGCCACACCAGCACATCAGTTATTTAAATAAAAATACTAAAATACAATTGTGTCTATGAATGTTTAGTGAATTAAAGATTTATCCATTTTTTTAAGGAAAAATAGATAGATTAGCCGAAACCAGTTTGACTCAGTGGTCTGCGGACTGAAGGGTCCCAGGTTCGATTCCAGTCAAGGGGCATGTACTTTGGTTGCGGGCACATCCCCAGGGGGGCGGTGTGCAGGAGGCAGCTGGTCGATGTCTCTCTCATATCGATGTTTCTGGCTGTCTATCCTCTCTTCCTCTCTGTAAAAAATCAATAAAATATATATATTTTTTAAAAAACAAAATAGATTATTTTCATTTGCATTTTCAAAAACATTTTAAGCTATATAAACTTGTTATTGCTTTCTTTTTAAATACTTTTTTATTCATTTTTTAGAGAGAGGAAAGGAGAGGGGGAGAGAGGGAAACATTGATGAGAAACATCAATTTGCTGCCTCCTGCACTCCCCCTGCTGGGGATCGAGTCCACAACTTGGTTATATATCCTGACTGGGAACTGAACTGGTAATTCTTGGTGCATGGGATGATACTCAACCAACTGAACCACTCCAATTAGGCTCATTTGTTTTTAAAGATCTTCTGCAACAGCAGTACATTGACTACTAGTATAATTAAGTAGAAGATAACTATCTGAAAAAAATATTTTTATTGATTTCAGAGAGGGGAGAGTGAGGGAGAGAGGTAGAGATGAGAGAGAATTATTGATTAGCTGCCTCCTCTGCACATCTTACTGCAGATGAGCCCATAACATGGGCATGTGTCCTTGACTAAAATCAACCCAGAACCCTTCAGTATGCAGGCCAACACTGTTTACTGAGCCAAACTAACTAGGGCAGAAGTTAGATATTTTACTTCATCTACTTAGTTTCTACAAAAACCCATGTATTTGTCTTTGTTCTATACACATAGAAAATTTTAGAAATTCAGTTAAAAAAAATAGGACTTTAAGCCTTCCAGTTTATCAGTATGAAGTAATGACTTCAGAAATGGATATATTCACTTTGGCATGAATAGGTACTCAATAGATATTTAGTGGTTTTGTCACCTATATAAAAAGCCAGCAACTGTAATGACATGAATAACTGGTTGCTATGATGCCCACTGCACCCAGTGAACTGGCTGATCAAGAGGTGGGGCTGGTCAGCCAGCCCCCCCATGGCCCCTTGCCCCATCAGGCCCTACCCCGATCGGCCTCTCCCACCCCAATTGAGGGTGGGGTAGCTGGCCAATCCGCCCCTGTGGCCCTTCCCCTCTGGCTGGCCCTGCCCCTGATCGCGGTTCCACTCTGATCAGCCCTCAGCCCCTTCCCACAGCTGGCCCTGCCTCTGATTATAGCCCTTACCCCAATAGGGGATGGGGCTGGCCAGCCAACCTCCTGCAGCTCTTTCCCCTGGCCAGCCCCACCCCAGATGGGCCTCAACCTCCTAAATCAGGGGCAGGGCTGGTGGCCAGCCACCTGCAGCCTTCCTCCTGGCTGTCGCTGGCCCTGATGGGCTCCGCCACTCCGATTGGCCCGTGGCTCCTCCCCCAGCCAGCTCCACTCCCGATCATCCCCCCTACTCCGATCAGGAGCAGGGCCTACTGGCCAACCACTCACGGCCCCTACCCGAGGCTGCTGGCCTCTGATCGGCCTCCCCCCACCCCATTCAGAGGCAAAATCAGCCAGTCATGGGGAAAGGCTGTGGACAGTGGGCCACACCCCCAGTTGGCCACCCCACCCGAATCATAGGCGGGGCCTGCCTGCCAATTGCCTGAGGCCCTTCCACCCAGCTGGTCCACACTGTTTGGGCCCAATTGGGGCTGGCTGGCCAGCTGGCCAACCTCCCACTGTCTCTTTATCCCGACAAGTCCGGCCTCAATCTGTTCCAATTGGTTTTGAGCTGGCTGGATCCCACCTGTGCACGAATTCATGCATTGGGCCTCTAGTGTTAAAATAGGGGTGTCGAACTCAATCAGAGAAGGGGCCAAAATCTAAAATCCAGCCTAAATCGCGGGCCGAATGGTTTACTGAACAGTCATAAACTGACAATGTTAACCAGAAATGTGAATTTAAAATGAGTGGAACAATCTTTTCCTTAACAGTGCTGTTAACCAACTCACATGCTATCAAGGATTTGGCCCACGGGCCTTGTGTTTGACATGTGTGTGTTAAAATATAAAGCTTTAAAAGTATTTTGATGATACAGTATATAAAAATTTCAATGATATGAAGTGTACCAATTTTAAAAGTTATTTCTCATGTTTTTTAGGGTGAGAATCCTTTTAAAATTCAAGATCATTCTCAAGATCAGCAAATAGAAGGAGATGAAGAGGAGGAAGAAAAGATTGGTGAACATATTGAAGAGGAGGAAGAAGAGGAGGAAGAAGAGGAAGTGGGAGAAGTGGAGGGAGTAGAGGAAGTGGAGGCAGTAGAGCAAGTAGAGGGTGTAGAGGAAGCAGAGGGTGTAGAGGAAGCAGAGGGTATAGAGGAAGCAGAGGAAGTGGGGGAAGTAGAGGAAGCGGGGGAAGTAGAGGAAGCGGGGAGAGAAGGTGAAGGAATAGAGGGAGAGGGAGAGGGAGACACTGAGGGGACGGGGGAAGGAGTGGGAGTGGAGGAAGGAGGGAAAGAAGCAGCAAAAGAAGAGCATGTCAGCCTCCCTGCTGACCAACCAGAAAAAAATTAAATATAAGGTATTAGATATAAAAGAAGCTTTAAATTTCTGTTCTAATGTGGAAAAGGGTAAGAATTTTAATAGTTTAAAACATGAGAGTTAACACCCATGTTGCATGCATTCCACACATTAAAATTTTATTTTATATAATTTTTAAATGTTTGGCATTTGTTTTAATAAAATGAAGGTATTAGTTTAGTTTTTATAGTTATCCAACTTAGATTCGATAAATTGTATAATTTGTAAGCTTAATTTTTATTACTTTATTGGTGTTAGGATAACAGATATGCATTGTTAGTATATCTATTCTAATCATTTGAACTTAAATGCTGCTCTTGGGAGTATATATTCAAGTGTGCATTAATGTTTTGAATACTTACCCTGGAAGAGATTTAATTGGGCAAGTATTTTGTGCTCTGTGTATTTTTTTACGGCATTGAACATTGAATAGTAATTTGCGTTAAGATACGCTTCAAGGCTTTTTGTGACCATGTTTCCCTTTGTAGTAATAAAATGTTTTTTTTACAAAAATTCTACCTGGATTAGCAATTTTACATGAAACAGTTCAGCAATTAGATGAGTATTTAAAATCAGGATTTGCCTAATGCATGAGTTCAGCTCACAGGTATTTTAAGATGATTGAGAAGACTTGAATTACAGAAAAAATTTACCTCAATCATATTTTAAAATGTATTACTAAATATTTTTTAATATGTCAAGTAGAGGTCATTCTATAACTTACCTATTTATACTTGCTTTAATTAATTTCATTTCTTGGTGCCTGTGTCAAATCTTGAAATCTTTTTGAAAATACATTTGAATACAAGTATAATTTGGTTAATCTTAATTAAATTAATTTATTAATTTATTTTTTGCTCCAATTATTACAGTTGTTTATCTTTTTTCCCCCCATAACTCCCCTCCACCCAGTTCCCACTTCATCCTCTGCCCTTACTTCCCCACCATTGTCCTCATCCATAGGTGTACGATTTTTGTCCAGTCTCTTCCTACACCTCCCCACACTTTTTTCTTCCCAAGTATTGTCAGTTTATTCCCTTTCTATGCCCCTGATTCTATTATATTCATCAATTTATTCTGTTTCTCAGATTTTTTTATTCACTTGATTTTTAGATTCACTTGTTGATAGAGATGTATTTGTTGTCACTTTGTTGTTCATAATTTTTATCTTTTTCTTTCTCTTCTTAGAGAGTACCCTTCAGCATTTCATGTAATACTGGTTTGGTGGTGATGAACTCCTTTAGCTTTTTCTTGTCTGTGAAGCTCTTGATCTGACCTTCAATTCTGAATGATAGCTTTGCTGGGTAGAGTAATCTTGGATGTAAGTTCTTACTATTCATCACTTTGTATATTTCTTGCCACTCCCTTCTGGCCTGCATAGTTTCTGTTGAGAAATCGGCCGACAGTCATATGGGTGCTCCTTTATAGGCAACTAACTCTTTTTCTCTTGCTGCCTTTAAGATTTTTTCTTTGTCTTTTGCTCTTGGCATTTTTATTATGATGTGTCTTGGTGTGGTCCTCTTTGGATTTCTCTTGTTTGGGGTTCTGTGTGCTTCCTGGACTTGTAAGTCTATTTCTTTTCACCAGATGGGGGAAGTTTTCAGTCATTATTTTTTCAAATAGGTTTTCAGTATCTTGCTCTCTCTCTTGCACCCCCATAATTCGGATGTTGGTATGCTTGAGGCTGTCCCAGAGGTTTTTTACACTATCTTCATATTTTTGGATTCTTTTTTCTTTTTTCTTTCCTGGTTGAGTGTTTTTTGCTTTTTTGTATTTCAAATCTTTGACTTGATTCTTGTGGTCCTCTAGTGTGCTGCTAGGTCTCTGTATAATATTTTTTATTTCAGTTAGTGTATGTTTAATTTCTAGTTGGTCCTTTTTCATATCCTCGAAGGTCTCACTAAATTTCTCAGAGGTTTCTAGAAGATTCTTGAGTAACCTGGTTTTGAACTCTATATCCAGTATTTGCTTTCATCCATTTCTTTCATTTGTGATCTCTTTCTTTGTCTCCACATTTTGGCTGCTTCTCTGTGTTTGTTTCTATGTACTGGGTAGCTGCCAAGTATCCTTGGGCTGATAGAGTGGCTTTGTGTGGTTGGTGTTCCATAGGGCCCAGTGTCTCAGCCGACCCAGTTACATGCGGTGGATAGTCTTGTTGCACCCCTTTGTGGGCTGTTTGCACAGTTTTGTTGTAGTAAACCCTTAATTGCTGTTGGTATCGCTGCGAAGAATTGATCTCCAGGCCAATTGGCTGTGGTGACCAGCTGTGTCTACACTGGAAGAACCGTTACGCAGGAGACACCCTTATGAGGCAGGACTTGCTTCAGTAGGGCTATGGTGCTCACCGAGTCTGCCCCTTGTGTGTGTCGCTATGGATGTGAAGATTTTTAATCTGGTATGATCTCACTCTGACCACTGGGTACACTGGCTCTTGGATCTTCAAGGAGGTACAAGGTCAACCACTGTATGGGGCTTCCCAGCAGGAGCTACAGAGACATCTGCAGATTCCTCCTCTTTGTATGGGGTTTGGAAGTGCCCAGATGAGGCCCAGCTGTGATGCAAGGGCTCCCTGCTGCTGCCAAGTAGTGGGCCTTCTTTTGGAATCTCTGGGGCTCTCTGACCCAGCTGCAGTTTGTTTTAGGTGAAAGAACAGGCCATTCATATGCAAAAGCCCACACATCTTGGGTGGGATTGTAAATTGGGTGGGGTGGGATATCTGGGAAACACAGAGCAGAGCAAACAGCCATGGCTTCCCTGAACTGGAGAAGTCCCTGGTTCTCCACATCCCGTGCCCTCGTGCAGAAATAAAGACTGCTGTGAGAATAAGCCACCCTCTCAATCCTTTCCTGATTCCAGACAGCCCAGTTTTCCCCCATATGTGCCTGGGTCCCTTTGAACAGGAGTTCACAGCAAGCAGGAGCTTATGTCATCCTCCCCGTTTTAAGAGCAGTACATCCAGATGCCAGCACGTGATGAGCCTCTGCAGCTCTTACTGGTCTCAGTGAGCTTTCTTCACCTCTCCAGTTGTGGGACTTCCTTTCAGCCAGCTTTCCTGCAGTTCTGGGTGGTAGTTGTCCTGCCGTTTAGTTGTGTTTTTGATGTGGTTGTGAGAGGCAGCAAGAATAGGTGATAACCTATGTCGCCACCATCTTGGTTTCTCCCATTGTTTGCTTCTTGTATCTCTGATTACACTTTGATATCCATTGTATTTCTGCTGATGGACATAAAATGGCATGTAGTCATGCTGACAGTGTTTTAGTCCATGTGGCAGTTACAGTTCATGTTATAAATCAGCAGCTTGTCTTTAAGGATTGTGGCCCTACTCTGATAGCTGGGTCTCTGGTGTGCAGTCAGGGAGCCTGCACAGCTGAAGGGCAGTCTTGGCAGTGGTAGATTCAGTCTGCACTGCACCCTTTGAGGCCTTTTTGGAAATAGTCATACTAGTCTCTCCAATTTCATTTCCTTTCTGATTTCTCTGGGTTTTGTTTAAAATTTTTTTCTAGAAAAGTTGTATATTAGCAGTCAGGTGAGGTTGTGCTGATGGTGACAGGAGATGGCCTCCCTGGTGACTGGGAGTGTGGAAGGGTACTACAGGAGTGTAGTGATGATTGTGGCAAGTTCTAGATCTAAAGGGCATACTGTATTCAAGTCATGAGTCTGAAGCTCTGTTAAAATCACAGAAGACATATCAATAAGAAAATAATAGCAATGAAGGTAATTCTTAACCACAGTAGAAATACAACAGGGGTGCTGCAAAGCATTTCTAGAAGATATAGTCAAACAGAGAGTACCACAGGCACAAGCAAATGAAAATTAAGGAATTTTTTTCCATTTTAGAGGAGCTCTGAGAGAAGTGGCTACAGTTTGATAAGCCACATTTTAAGGACTGAACAGTTGTCAGTCCCTGGCTTGGAGTTGTTGGTATATAGTGTTCCTCTAAGCTAACGCCATAATATAGTTTGTTGCTTGCCAAATAGAGTGAGACTTCTAATATAGTTGTTTCCCAAAGCATATATGGGGGCCATCGAAGTGCGGCAATGTCGTAGGTGTCTAGTGGGTACTATAAGGAACTTTGATTTCTAATACTTAGAAAGCAGGCAAATAAAAACTTGGTGGCTGTCTAGTTCCCATTTTTCCTACTGACTGCTCTTCTCTCATTCCTCGCACACTTAAGATGATGGTCTGTGTGATCAAAATCTGCTAGGGAATTTCACTCAAACAGAAAAACTTCAGGAAACAGTATTGAAAAACCTAGTAATTGGCTGACTACCATCTGTACGCTTCCCACTGCCTGTTTTTGTACGGATTTTATATTTTTAAAGGGTTGTAAAAAAACAAAGAATATGTGACAGATACTTAATGTGCCCGTCAAAGCCTAAGATACAAACTGGCCCTTTACAGAAAAAGTTTGCTGATCCCTAAGGTTCTCATTTACCAATAGAGATAGGCAACCCAGAAGCAACAAACATTAAGGAAAAGAGCCACATGGAAGATAGGCAGTGAACTTAAATAATTCCTGGGGAAACTATGAAGGAAAAAAAGAGAACTTTTAGAGTAAGGATAATTAGTATTATCCTAATGTATAAAAAACCCAGGGTCTGCAATGTCCAAAATGACTGAAGGCTCTACCAAACACCAGGCTGTGCGTGCTTCAAATGGAGACTGGTAAGGGGGCTGAACTGCTGACCTCATGGAGAGAGAGAGAGGGGCAGGGCTGATCAGAAGCTGCCATGGCTACTGGCGAGGCCCTCTCCAAGAGTTCATCAGTTCAGCTCGCTCACCAGCAGCCTGGAGTGGCTGCTGATCCGGTGTGTCTCTGATCAGGCCTGGAGATGCTGACTGGCATAGGAACTGACCAGTCAGAACCAAATCTGGCTGAACTATGGGGATCCAATGGCTGCCTAGAAGGCAGACCTTTTGATGCTGACTGGCATAGAAACTGACAAATCAGAACCAAATCTGGGTGAACTGCAAAGAGCCAATGACTGCCTAGGAGGCAGAGATTTTGATGCTGACTGCCATAGAAACTGACCAATCAAAACCAAATTTTGGTGAACTGCGAAGGCAGAAATTAAGGTGGGGGCTGAGGAGGGGGTTTAAGGGAAACATCTATTTGGTGTAAAGTGTAAGAAAGCGGTTCAATTTTTTAATGACCAGTTTGACAGTATAGTGCATGTGGCTAGCTATCTGCCAAGAGGATCTCCTGCTGAAAAAGGCTTTTGCCTCTCATTTAAGCAATTCCATATAATCTATGTATACTAATAAAAGGGTAATTTGCTAATTAGACCTGTGGAGCAGCCATCTTCTGGAGTCCAGCCATCTTCTGGACAAAGCCATGGTGGTGGAGGCTGACGCAGAGGCAGTTAGGGGCGATCAGGCTGGCAGGGGTGGGCAGTTGGGGATGAGATCAGGTTGGCAGGGGAGGGCCATTGGGGGCAAGATCAGGCTGGCAGGCAGAGGTAGTTAGGGGCAATCAGGCTGGCAGGGGAAGGCAATTGGTGACAAAAAGGCTGGCAGGGAGGGCAGTTGGGGGCAAGAACAGGCTTGCAGGGAAGGGCAGTTGGGGTGAGGTCAGGCCAGCAGAGGAGGGCAGTTAGGGGCGATCAGGCAGGCAGGCAGAGGCAGTTAGGGGAATCAGGCAGGCAGGCAGGTGAGCTGTTAAGAGCCAGTGGTCCCAGATTTCAAGAGGGATGTCCCTGATTGGATAGAGTGCAGGCTGGGCTGAGGGGAATCCCCCTCTCCCTGTGCACAAATTTCATGCACTGGGCCACTAGTACTTAACAATAACTAGTCACAATTACAATAATTAGTTTTACATGTTATCCTTATATAGAATAAATCATATTCAAAGAAATTTTAGAGGTTACTGTGTTCATATCTTGAAAATAAAAAAATACAGTTGATTTAAAAAAATACTTTAGGGTATGTTGAATAAAACATGTTCAAAACCCAAATTACTGAGCTAGAATTTTGAGCTGAGGGATACTATAAGAATCTTATAAGACTATAAGGCCAAATAGAAAGTATGAGAAAATTTAAAAGACATAGAAGATCCAGGTAAATGCCATCTATTTGAAGTGAAACTTAAGGTTAGGAGCAACATGTATAGCGAATTCACTATTGAAAACCTACATATGTCAGGTGCATGGTAGGTGCTCAATAAATATTTTTGATTAATGAGTGAATTTTGTTTGTGTATATATTAGTTCCAGAAGATGAGAACACAAAACGTGAAGAAATTACATAATAGGGACAAAATTATTCTGATGAAAGATTGACATCATATTAAAAGGCTGGAATACTGAGGAAAAATAAAAAAGGGGACATACACTTAAGATAAATTCTGACAAGTTTCTTTAAACCCAGGATAAAGAGAAAAATCTTAAAATGTCTAAAAAGAATCAATTTGCTTATAAGGGGAATAGTGACAATGATCTTAGACTTATCGGTACATTGGGATGCCAGAAGATGCTACTTTTAAAGTTATAAGTGAAAATTGTTTTGAATTTGGAATTATGTTGAGTCAAATTACATAATATGACACCCAACTATGTAATGAAAATGTTGACTTGGAGAAATGCACAGATTTGTAATCAGAACTAAGTATTTAAATATAGCTCTTTCAGAAATGATCAGATGAAGAGTTCAAAATTGAGGACACTTGTTTTGAATCATACAATTAACAAACTTTAATACAGTATTTCTTTTCAAATCTGAAAATGACCATGATGTAGACCACAAAGAAACCATTCAGACTGCATCCAGTTACCAATAAGCTAGAAATTAACAGGTGGGTAGCAATACATCAATACAACTCTAATCAGCTATATAAAAGAAAACATTTTCTTAGAATGCTTGTGTTTAAACAAAAGTTTATGAAATTTTGAGAGATTATTTTAGTTAAGCTATTCCAAGTTATACAGAAACCTGAAATACCTCTCAATTTGTTCTCTGATGCTAGCATTCCCCTTATTTTAAAATATTGTCCATCAAAGATAACTACAGACGTATCTCAGGAACAAATGTAAATCACTGAAGAAAGAGCAAACTAAATCCAACAAAATTGTCATGACAAAGGAGGGTTTTCTTAACACAACGTAATGTAACTCGGTACAGTTGGAAATCTATTACTATAACTTTTTAAATTAGAAAAACATAATCTGGATAGATGCTTGAAAAACATTTTCTAAAATTTAACACATTCCAGATTTAAATTTTGTCAGACTAGGAATAGAAACTTCACTTGGCTAAGGATATCTATCAAAAATGTTCAGCAAATGTCCACATTCAACTCAGAGAAAGCCTATTGGCTATACAACAGTCACTTATCCCAAAGAAATTGAAATATTATGGAGAGGCAACACGGCCATTGTTTCAGGCGGTATGATTGTGGAGACAGTACAGAATCAATTGGAAAACTATTAGCAGTGCAGTGATAAGAGGTATTTTTGTTTAGGAATTTAACATATTTGTTTGCAGCACAGATCCCTATGAAACAACATTTTTATGATGGGTATAAAACACCTGAATAAATAGCTAAAATATCCTGTGTTCCTGTTTGTAAAAACTCAGTTTTGTCCAGACATCCATTACCTTGAAGTGAATTTATAAATTCAATTCCAATGGGATTTTGTTACTTAGAATTAATGTTGGTTGTGAGAGCAAGTTAAAACTAATAGTAGCTTCATAAGATTGAAGTGTCTCATAAAAACTCAGGAGGGCAATATAGGGCTGGTGGTGCCCTTCCAGGTTTCAGAAACGGATGCTTCTGGCTTTCAAACCTCTGATCTCCAGTGAGCCTGTCTATTCTGGTCAATGGACAGGAAGTGAATAACAGTCACATACCTTAACTTTGAGAACAGTTCCCCGAGATTGTACCTACGTCTATGTTAATCCCATTGCTTAAAACATGAACATTCCTGCCAAGACGGCTGGGATTTGTACAATATTTATTCTATATGCCCATGTTTCCAGATAAAAAGCAGGGGTCTTATTAAAGGAAAGGGGGAAATGGACATTAGGATACTATTAGCTATATTAGAGGCCTGGTGCATGAAATTTGTGCACAGGAGTGTGTCCCTCAGCCCAGCCTGCACCCTTGCCAATCTGGGACCCCTCGAGGGATGTCCGACTGCCCATTTAGGGATGTAAACTGCCTGTGAGAGGGATGTAAACTGGCAGTCAAACATCCCTCTCACAATCCAAGACTGCTGGCTCCTAACTGCTCGCCTGTCTTCCTTCCTGATTGCCCCTAACCGCTTCTGCATGCCAGCCTGATCACCCCCTAACCACTCCCCTGCCAGTCTGATTGATGACTACTGCTCCCCTGCTAGCCAGATTGCCCCTAACTGTCCTCCCCTGCATGCTTGTTTCCCCCTCCAACTGCTCTCCCCTGCAGGCCTAGGTCTCCCCACTCCCCTCATTACCCTTCCCTGCAGGCCCGCTCACCCCCAACTTTCCTCATCTGCTAGCCTGGTCACCCCTAACTGCCCTCCCCTGTAGGCTTAATCGCCCTCAACTCCCCACCTGGTCCCTCCCAATGCTCTCTCCTGCTGGCTATTGTGGTGGCCATTTTATGTCCACATAGGGGCAGCCATCTTGTGTGTTGGAGTGATGGTCAATTTGCATATTACTCTTATTAGATAGGCTATGCCATTCAAATGACTCAAAAATTCATATGCGAAGTAATCAAGAAAAACTAAAAATACAATGAGGGAAATTTGACTATATTTCTTACTAGAAACAAAACTACAATACTGCATCAAAGAAAAAAATCAAACAGATTAAAGGAAAAGACTAATATATATATGTATATTTATGGTATATAATAAACATACAGTTTTATTTTTATTTATTTTGATATTGGAAAATGTATGTTTTTATTTTATTTTTTTAAAATAAATTTTTATTGTTCATATTATTACAAATGTTCCTCCTCCCCCCCCTCTCCATTGCTCTCCTCCACCAGGTTCCCATCCCACCCTCTGCCCTTTCCCCACCCCCCATTGTCCTCATCCATAGGTGCACAGTTTATGTTCAGTCTCTTCCCACATCCCCCTCTCCCCTTTTCCCCAAGAATTGTCAGTTCACTCCCCTTCCATACCTCTGATTCTATTATATTCACCAGTTAATATTGTTCATCAGATTTTTTTTAATTTCCTTGTTTTTTAGATTCACTTGTTGATAGTTACGTATTTGTTGTTCATAATTTTTATCTTTATTTACTTTCTCTTCCGAAAGAGCCCCCTTCAGCAATTCATATAATTCTGGTTTGGCGGTGATGAACTCCTTTAGCTTTTTTTTATTAGTGAAGCTCTTTATCTGGCCTTTGATTCTGAGTGATAGCTTTGCTGGGTAGATTATCTTTGGCTGTAGGTTCTTACTATTCATCACCTTGAATATTTCTTGCCATTCCCGTCTGGCCTGCATGGTTTCTGTTGAGAAATCAGCTGACAATTGTATGGGTGCTCCTTTATAGGTAACTACCTGCTTTGCTCTTACTGCTTTTAATATTCTCTCTTTGTCTTTTGCTCTTGGAATTTTAATTATGATTTGTCTTGGCGTGGTCCTCTTTGGATTCCTTTTGTTTGGAGTTCTGTGCGCTTTCTGGACTTGTAAGTCTAATTCTTTCACCAGGTGGGGGAAGTTTTCTGTCGCTATTTCTTTTAGTATGTTTTCGATATCTTGCTCTCTCTCATCTTCTGGGACCCCCATAATTCTGATGTTTGTTCGCTTGAAGTTGTCCCAGAGGTTTCTTACATTATCTTCAATTTTCTGGATTCTCTTGTCTTCTTGCTTCTGCGGAGGAGTGTCTTCTGGCTCTTTATGTTCCAAATCTTTGACTTGATTCTTGCGATCTTCCATTCTGTTTTTAGGACTCTGTATAATATTTTTTATTTCAGACAATGTATTCTTTATTTCTTGTTGATCCCTTATTATTTCTCGTTGATTCCTTATTAATTCTAGTTGATCCCTTTTCATATCCTCATAGGACTTAACGATGTTTTCTAGGAAATTCTTGAAAAACCTTATAAGCTTAGATTTGAACTCTATATCCAGTCGCTTTTTGTCCTCCATTTCTTTCGTTTGTGATCTATTTCGTTGTCACATTTTCGCAGCTTCCCTGATGGGGTGGAGTTTCAGGGTGGAGCCTACAGCCTTGGCTTCCGTCAGCCCCACCCTATGTGGTTCCTGGGTCTCTGGGTCCTTCAGTACTTGCTGCAAGCGCCTCTGAGAGAAAGGTGCCCTCGATTTTTGCCTCCTACCAAACAGTCTAGGCTGTCCCCCAAAGAGCCCGGAACTGGGGTTCAGTTCAGTTGGAAGTGGGATTGGAGGTGGCGTTCAGAGCAGTCTGGAGCCCCTGTCTCCTTCCCGCCAGGCCAATCCCACGGCACAGCCAACCGTCCTTTCTCTGCACGCAATGTGCGCGCCACAGGGACCTCCTTTCGCTGCTCCCCCGGGGCTCCGCCTTACAGCCCAGCTCCCTATGGATGAGCCTGGGTCCCTGGGGTCTGGCCTAGAATTGGGGTTCAGAGTAGTCGGAACTGGGGCCCAGCACAGTTGGAGCTTTTATCTCCTTCCCACTAGGGAATGCCAGCCAGGCACTCAGTCGCGCCTCCTCTCTGGCTCCGTCCTCTCCGCACGCGCCCCGTGTCTTCGTACCTTTGGCTTTTACAGCTCCTCTGTGCTTCCTTCTGGTTTTCTCCTTGCTTCTCGTTGTAGAATTTCCAGTCAGTCGACTTTCCTGTAGTTCTGGGTAGTGTCCATTTTATATTTTAGTTGTACTTTATTGAAATTGTTGTGTGCGGCTGTGGCTAGGTATTTACCTGTGCAGCCATCTTGGATTGATCCCAAAAATACAGTTTTAAATGATGAGTAAAGAAGTAGCTTGTGAATGAATTGGATTCAGAATAGCCATACTGGGGGTACCTGCCTATGTCATACTATACACAAAAATACATTTCAGTAGATTAAAGAGAACGGTTAAGAAAACCAAAAAGTACATAAGTGCTAAAATGTAGGAAAACCATAATTTTGGGGTGCAGGTTTTCCTAAGCAAGATATTGTATAAATCCAAGGCGTGGCTCAGTGGTTGAGCATCAACCTATGAAGCAGAGGTCATGGTTTGATTCCCGATCAGGCATGCCTAGGTTGTGGGCTTGGTTCCTGGTAGGAGGCTTAGAGGAAGCAATGGATCAATGATTCTCTCATCATTGGTGTTTATATCTTTCTCCCCCTCTCTGAAATCAATAAAAATATATTTTTTAAAAGTTATAAACCCCAGAAATCAGACCTAAGGAAAAACAGCGATACATTTGGAACATGAAACGACTGCAGGGTGAAAGACCCTGAGCAAAGCTGAGGGGAGGAGACATTTGCAGTATGTATATATGACACGAAAGTTTGTTAATAAGGAACTTCAGCATATCAATTATTACATTGATGAATATTCAGAGATTTATAATACCCACTTTTGGTGAGGAAAATAGGCCCTCTATCAGATGGTGAATGGTTGAACAATTGTTTCATCAAAATATTTTTACACAACAAATACCCCATGGCCAACAGCAATGGTAAGGTGTCATCAATTGTAAGATGCATTCCAACCCAAATATAGTAAAATGTGGGGGCAGGCAGAAAGTGTCCAAGAATTGCCAAGGCAGGGTGTATCTATAAGAACGGTCTTCCCAGCATTATTTGTAATAATGAGAAATTAGAGACAGACTAAATATTCAGCCGTAAGGGGAATAAATTATGTATAGTCCTAACAATTGAATACTTTAGCTATTAGGGAGAATGAGAGAGATCACTATGGTTTGACATGAAAATGTCCCAAGATTATATTGTGAAGAGGAAAAAGGCTACTTACAGTAGAATGTACGTTTTTAAAAAGTTTTACTTAGGAAAATTATATATGTATATGTAGCTATATAAATTCCAAACTGTTTGCATAGAAATACATAAGATAAATGCTGAGTAACTTTATAGTTATGAGTATGCAAAACACTTTATTCTTGTATTAATTATTGTATTATTTTTTTGTATTACAATTGCAAACCTACTTTGCACACCCCATATACTTAAGTATACTAGTATATATAAAAGGCTAAGTGGTCAGTAGGTATGGCACACACTGATCACTAGGGGGCAGATGCTCAATGCAGGAGCTGCTGAGTGATGGCAACTTTGTAGAGTGCACCCTCGCACTCCCAACTCCTTGGGGGATTTCAGACTACTGGTTTCTGCCTGATCCCCACAGCCAGGCTGAGGGACCCCACCTGCTGGAGGGACCCCACCTGCTGGAGGGACCCCACCTGCTGGAGGGACCCTGCTCACTCTGCAGAGGACCTTTGAGCCCCGGCACTGTCCAGGTCCAGTTGGCCAGGGAGGGACCGCAGGAGGTTGCCTCCAGGGCATGTCCAGCCCATCTTGTCCAGTCCTGCCCTACCGGCCACCTTCTAATGAATTGTCTTTCAATGTGCACGAATCCATGCACGAGGCCACTAGTACAAAATAAAAAGTCTGAAAGGAGACTTAGTGTTTACATGTGAGGACGGAAATGGCCTCCAGATAACTCCAGGGTGAACTGGAAAATGGTGAGTTTTTAATCTTTCTGATTTTTGTCTTTTAAACAATAAGGATATAATCATGCATCATGTTTAAAAATATTTAAGAAGGATCTGAAAAATATAGGATAAAGAATGAAATGAAAAAACACCTAGAATCCCACCACCAGATACTAGCACTGCTAACAGTTTTTTGGATTTCCTCCCAGACCACATTTCTTTGCTGCCAGGTGGGTGCTGGTACTGATCCTTGAGTGGGAGAAACAGCAGAGGAGCCAGTTTTGGTGAAGGTGGTGAATCTATCTGGGGGCATGTGGAGATGGTATTGCCTGTGGGACAGTGAGATGGTGATAGCAAGTCAGGAGTGGGACACGGGTATAGAGCTTAGTAGAGCTGACCATCAACTCACAGTATTAACACCTTTTTCAAGTGATGAATTTGAATATTTGTGTGTCTGACACAAAAATCTAACTCCTTGTGGCAGCAGATCTTGCTCCCCTGCTGTTCCCTATCCCTATCCCAGATGTAGCATTTTCTAGTTTTGACCCTCTTGTGGAAAACGTTTAAGTGAAGAAAAGCCTGTTTTTTCATCTACAAAATGAAGATTGTGTTACTGTCCTTGCTCACTGCTACAAAAATTAAATGAGTCTGAGGAAACCTTAGCACTGCCCGGAATGCTTATTTGGCTCTCAGAATTGTTTCAGTATTCCTACTGTTACCTACGTATCACAGCTAATGTATTTATCTTTAATTAGCAATAAAGAGCAAAGGAAGTATTAGCTTGGGAAATCCTTATGTGAAATTAACACAGAAATTTAGTGTTTTTTTTTTTTCAAATTCATTTTTGATCTTTCATAACTTGATTAGTAGATTACAATATAGCTACTTATTACTCTATAAAGTTTGCCCAGGATTTTGGTCAAAATGAACAAAATCGCGAGCTGATAATCAAAAGGAAATAAGTCACAAGTGTCTCACCTCACAGAACCAATTATAGTTATTCCCAATAATTTTTTCCTTTGGCATCGGAGATCCTCAGCTGACAAGGATAGAAATAACCTGCTCATGTTAGAGCTCTTAGCCCGACAAAGAGTAACAGAAATCCCCTCTGCTGGGATTTGAATGGCTCGTCAGCACCGAGGTCACTGTCACTGTTAAATGACAGATGTTTTCCTGAAAATCCCCTGCATCTCTTCCTGTGACAGGAAGTTCAGCGCTGGCAGCAGCAGGGTGGTGTTCTTTAATAACTGTTAACTTTATTCTTTAGAGAGTTTGCAAAGATGTCTCATTGCTCCGGGAGGACTCCCTCAACACCCACACCTGCATTTTCCTTTTGCATAATGCCTACAATTTAGAGCCACCAGGCTCTCTGTTGCATAGCTTCCGTACCCTTGGTTCAGTATAACCAAAATACTCATAAATCTCCTTTTCTTCCAGTAGCTTTCTGCAGCAGCTGGGGTATGACAGCCTTGTCCCTGATCTGTAATTCCAGACAACTCCAGGGTGAACTGGCAGACCAATCCAGAGCTACTACGTCAGATAAAGTGATGCTGTTTGCACAACTCAATGTCCTCAAGAGATACTCATGTAATACCCCCAATTTGTATTCTGCATAAAACTCCTTTTACAAAACATAAACTTCCCAGAGGGAGCAAACGTAGCCTGCTAAAAGATGCTGAACATATGACTGTGTAATGTAATTTTAAACTCAGAAGGAATTGGCTAAGCCTTTCCCATCCTAGAAACCGAAAGCTATGAAAGAACCCGCGATTTCTTTTTAAGTATAAAATTATAGCATTCTTAATTTTGGGATTCTAATCAAGCCATGTTCTAATTCTAGTCAAGCAATGCTAGACATGATGGATGAATATAAATATTTGAATTGTATATATTATGATATTTAAGCACTCTACTCACATTTATCACAAAAAATTTAATTGATTTATTATTTGTGCTTAATTGACTTACATTTGAAGCAGCTAATTAAATGATTTCTATAGTCACATTAATTGAATTAGAGAAACTTTGAGTAAATGATGTATTTGTGTTTTTACTTGCATGGTACTTCCTAATTCTCCCCTCATTCTCTGTCTTGGCCTGTTAATATTTCAGACGGACGTTTGGTTGCAGGGGCCTCTCCTGTGCCTTATGTTCGACAACATTTGAGTTCTCTACTTAATAGATTCCAGTGGCACACTCAGCCCTGACAATCATGGACCGGTGTCCCCTGGGAGGCAAAATTCGGCCCCAACTTAGAATCATCAGTTTAGCTAAAAGTAGTTGGCTGTGAAATTTGAGCTCTAAATCTTCTGTTTGGAGATATTGGGATTTTTTTTTAAAGTCACCTTAAATTCAGCAATTCTGGGAAGCATTCCTGGGTTTCCTTGACCCTCTCTTTCTCTGCAGTACACAGATAAGCTCTGCTCTAGACCAGTGGTCGGCACACTGCGGCTCGTGAGCCACTTGTGGCTCTTTGGCCCCTTGAGTGTGGCTCTTCCACAAAATACCACGTGCAGACGTGCATGTACAGTGCGATTGAAACTTCATGGCCCATGTGCAGAAGTCAGTTTTCGGCTCTCAAAAGAAATTTCAATCATTGTACTGTTGATATTTGGCTCTGTTGACAAATGAGTTTGCCGACCACTGCTCTAGCTCTTCCTCTCTTTACTCTGTACTCTGGGCCTCTGCTTTCCAGAACGGATATTATTTTTTTGTTTGTTTGTTTGTTTTGTTCCTGTCTCCAGCTAGCACAGTGCATGACACAAGGAAGAGGCTCAAAAAAAACATGAACTGGCTGGAAGAATGACTGTTACCTGTTATTTTTCTCTTGGAAGTATATGCCTCTAAATACAGACCTTTGTTTAAAATAACAGATGTGGCCGAAACTGGTTTGGCTCAGTGGATAGAGTGCTGGCCTGTGGAATGAAGGGTCCCAGGTTCGATTCTGGTCAAGGGCATGTACTGTGGTTTCGGGCACATCCCCAGTGGGGGGTGTGCAGGAGGTAGCTGATCGATGTTTCTCATCGATGTTTCTAACTCTCCCTCTCTTTTCCTCTCTGTAAAAAAAATCAATAAAATATATTTTAAAAATAAAATAACAGATGTGTCCAGCTGCTTTATATTTTGCTTTGTGTCATCTGTTTAATTTTTCTAAGCCTGTGAAACTTTATTTTCATGATGCTTCATTTATTCACCTAATATATTATGTGGAGTGCTTACTATGTGCCAGACACTCATGCTAGGAGGGGAAGATGCAGTTATGAACAAAATGGGCACAATTCTTGTCCCTAGGAGTCTTACAGATTATTTAAAAGCAGTTACAGTTCAGGAATGACTTACTTAGGTCTGTCAGACCACACTGGTTTCTAAACAAATAAACATGGAGGGCCAAGAAGCCCCCTAGAGACACAGCACATAACGAACATGTTGTATGGTCCTCGGGGAGACCCTTCTGGTCCAGAGACCCTAAATGACTCCTAGCTTTCCCACATCTTGGGACAGCAGAGGAGGAAGTGTGGTCAGGTGGTGGGATTATTGCCGGAGTAACAGGAGGCAGTGCTCTGCTCTTTAACTGGTCTCTTCCCAGCAAGCACCTGCCAGGAGCCTGGAGAGGTAGCCTTTTAAGAAAGCACAAGATTTTGAGTAAGAAAAACAAAAGTGCTGAAAAGCTTTCTTTCTCTGGTTACAAATGTTTCCCTACATTTCATTAGGATTAACCAGTTGTTTGTGGATACTGACGAGATACAGTAACAAATGTAATTTCAGTTCTGTGTTAACCTGTACCTACCTGCTCACTAAGTTACTCTCTGGGGTTATTTTTTAAAATATGTTTTATTGACTTCAGAGAGAGGAAGAGAGAAGGAGAGAGAGAAACATTAATGATGAGGAAAAAAAAAATCACTGATTGGCTGTTTCCTGCATGTTTCCTATTGGGGATTGAGCCTGCAACCCAGGGATATGCCCTGACCAGGAATGGAACTGTGATTTTCTAGTTCATATGTTAATGGTCAACCATTGAGCAACACTGGCCAGGCAGGAAATTTTTCATTTAATCCAGAACTGGATCCTTGGCACTTAGAATGGTGGCAGCACTCAATATATACACATTGAGGTAACTAATCAGCCAATCAATGTTGCCACAAATGCATAAGCATCTTCATGGGTGAGCAGTGATATGTAGCAAAATGGGAAAGAACAGGTCATCCTCCTCTATTTCATATTATATTAGGACTAGTGTCCCAGTGCACTGATTCATACACATTGAAAGGAAATTAATTAGAAGAAATATTTTAATATTGCTATTCACCCTTTCTCTATAATAGAAGTATCAACCAAATTCACGATGGACAATGGCAGATGGAAACACACGTGTGCAACTGGCCCCAGGGAGAACTTTATATGCCAACTTAGCCTTTTATATATATAATAGAGGCTCAATGCACGGAATTCATGTAAGAGCAGGCCTTCCTTCCCCCGGCTGCCAGCACCAGCTTCCCTCTGACACCCAGGACCCAGGCTTCCCTTGCAGCCCTAGCTTCATACTAAAGATCCTCCGGAAGGATGTCTGGTCTAATTAGCATATTATGCTTTTATTAGACAGGATAGAAAAACTTGCTTAATTAGACCTGCTTTCTGACTTAGCTAAACTCTTTCTAGACCAGTGAAGCACCCCAACTTCTCTTTTAGGTAATTGTCAGCAACACAGCAGATTATTATTGTGGATCACGCAGGGAGAACAAAGGGTAAAATATTTTACTGCAGCAGTGTTTGACTGTGTTCTGTGCAGTGAGAAAACCTGAAGTTATTTTCAAGTTCCACTATTTCTTACTTCTTTTCAGTTAGGTCAAGTTTCTAACTTGCTTTTTAAAAAAAAATATTTTGTTGATTTTTCTTACAGAGACGAAGGGAGAGGGATAGAGAGCTAGAAACGTCGATGAGAGAGAAACATTGACCAGCTGCCTCTTGCACACCCCCTACTGGGGATGTGCCCACAACCAACGTACATGCCCCTTGACCGGAATTGAACCCGGGACCTTTCAGTCCGCAGATCGACGCTCTACCACTGAGCCAAACCGGTTTCGGCAAGTTTCTAACTTTCTAAATCTCAGTTTTCCTGCTAATGAAAAGAAAATGGGATTCCACCGAGTCTCCTATCTACCTACTCCAGGACTTCTGTGAGGATCAAATGAGATGAGGCGTGGGAAAACGCTTCACAGACACTTGGTTAAAGTTTACAATGTTTCTACCTGTGTTCCTGGGCTGAAGAAACTCCAAGGAGGCTAGTCACCAGGGAGAGGAAGCAGGTGTTGCTACATGACATTACCTGGTGCCCACTGTAACCGTTTCCAGGCTATGCTGGGCTATGGGCTGCATTTTGCACCATGGGGTCTTGGCAGCATTCTCTGTGATTTGATGGGGAGTCACTCTGGGGGAAGCTGAGTGTTGGTTTGTGGGCACCAGGCCCACGGTGCTGTTTATTTTTAAATGGCCAGTGTGCATCATGCCACTTCCTACAATGAGCGCCTGCCCCTGGTGGTCAGTGTATGTCATAGCTACTAGTTGGACGGACCCTTATCCTTTTATATATATAGACTAGAGGCCTAGTGAACGAAAATTCATGCACTCAGGGTGTCCCTCAGCCCAGCCTGTGCCATCTCGAAGTCTGGAACCCCTTGGGGGATGTCCGACTAATGGCTTAGGTCTGCTCCCCTGTGGAAGTGCACTGACCACCACAGATCAGCTCCTGTGTTGAGCGTCTACCCCCTGGTGGTCAGTGCATGTCATAGCGATTAATCATTCTCAGATGTTCCACTGATAGGGTCAATTTGCATATTATCCTTTTATTATATAGGATAAAATTTCTCAATCTCAGGAATATTGACATTTTGACCAGATAAATTCTTTGTTGTGGGGGCATCCTGTCCATTGGAGCATGTTTAGCAGCATCCCTGGCCTCTGCCTACCAGATGTCAGTAACGTGCCTCCCCAACGTAAGACAACCAAATTGTGTCTAGACATTGCCAGATGTTCACCTGGGAGCACATCTCCCCTGGTTGATAACCACTTTGTTAAAAAGATCCAAAAGCAGGGAAACTTGTGCTCCTATGTCTTACAGAGTTTTTGGAGATATAGTTTGTTTTTATAATAATGCTGCATAATCTACCCCAAACTCAGTGCACACAGATATATATATATATATATATATATATATATATATATATATATATATATATATATATATATATGTTTTGTTTTATTTTTCTCACTCATGTGCCTGCAGTCTGGCTGGACTTGTGTTGATATTAGTGGGCTCAGCTAGATTTGACTTCAAGTTGCAGATTTGATCCAGGTCTGTTGCAAGTATCTCACACATTCTCCTTGGATCAGTGGCTACCTGAGTCACATTCCTGGTGGAAAAAAGACATGCAAAAAGGCAAGCACAATCATGCTGGCATATTTCAAGCTTCTGCTTTTGCTATATTTTCAAATGTGTCATTGACTAAAGCAAGACACGGCCAAGATAAACGCCAAAGGGCAGGGAGACACGCCATCTACAGTGGGAGGTGGAGGGGATCGCATATTTATTTGCTGAATGGTAATTCAAATGACTACGCAGATCTTGCAGTTTAAAAATATTTTTATTGATTTAAGAGAGGAAGAGATAGAAACATCACTGATGAGAAAGAATCAGTGATCGGCTGCCTCCTGCATGCCCCCTACTGGGGATCGAGGAACAACCTGGGCATGTAGCCTGACAGGGAATGGAACTGTAATCTGGTTCATGGGTCAATGCCCAACCACATATCCATACTGGCCAGGCATAAGGTTTTCAGTTTTAATGCACAGTTTTCTATTTAGACATAAAGCCAATAGAGAATAGAGCAGAATGATAACCACACCTTGACAATTTCTCATTGGGTCCTAGCTCTTCCCCAGACTCCTCCCACCTTGGTTGGTTCAGACAGCTGGTAGATAGCAGAGCTGGACTCCACCCTTGGTTTTATCTGATCACAAAGCTTGTGCTTATAATTTTGTTAATGAGTAGAGTTTAAGTGATGAAGCATTTTTAAGACCATGGAATCCACAGAACTTGTTACTCTCCAACTTAATCAGTTACTTGAGCTTGGGAAGTGAGTGATGACCCTGAAATTCTGCTATCTAGTAAAATTTCATATTCTTATTAATTTATTTAAATACTTATTGAATAGCACATATAATGCACTCTGCTAGGTACTATGTGTGAGAAGCATAAAAAGTGACACATTGATCCTGCACTTGTGAGATTTTCAGCCTAGAAGGGAAATTAAATATGCATAGAAAGAGAATAAAAGTTAGAAAATGATACATATTAGACTGTACGGTACACAAAGCTGGAGGTCATTCTGTTTTGGTTTGCCCTTTAATATTCTTGTACACAATAGTAACTCAGAAAAAGAGAACTTTGTTCCAGTTGAAGCGTTTAGGGAAGAGTTTGTGGGAAAAGTAGCAGTTAACCTAAGGCTTGAAGGATGCAAATTATTTGGACATGAACTGGGAGTAGTGAAGGTGGTGAGAGAAAAACATTGAAGGACGAAGGATCAGCAGGAGCAAGGCAAAGAGGAAGAGCAGGGAGTGTCTAGGGAACAGCGCATGCTTCCACATGGCTGCAGCGTAGGGCAGTGTATAGGTTGTGGAGCCCATTGGTGGCAGATCAAGGAGGTCCCTGAATGGCCAGAGAAAAGGGTTTGGATTTTATCCGAGGCAAGAGAGAGATTGGAGTAACACGAGCAGAGCTGTACTTCAGAAAGATAAATCTGTTAGCAATTTAAAGATAAATTGGAGACTGCAGTTAAAAGGTTAGTGTAACATTTCAGATAGACATAGCAAGGGCCCAAAGAAGGCCTAAGCCAGGGTGACAATGGAGAGAAAGCAATAGATCTGAAAAATGTTAGTAGGGGAAGACAATGCCTGTGATTCATTTGATGCCGGGGACCAGCGAGAGAGAGAAAAAAAAAAAAAAAAAAAAAAAAAAAAAAAAGCAAAGATGGGTTAAGGACCATTAAAAGAAATCAAGCTCACTGAAAATTGACTGGTTTGTGAGTACAAAGCCCGTTGGGTTATGGCCGTTCTGAGTTCGAAGGCATTGCTGGCTGTCCAGATATGAGCAAAGTGTGGGTGGTGAGGCTGGAGATTCCCCATCAGCAGGACGTGATGCTGAAGTCCCAGGGGTGTGCCAGGGAGAGCGCGGATGGCGCAGGTTCTGGGAGCCAGGCCCATGGTGCCCTCTCGCGGGGCTTTTCACTGCGTTGGTAACCAGGGTTCAGTGTTTAGATAATATTGGTCTTGACGCGATAGAGGATTTTTTAGAACCCCTATGTTTTGGGGTGTATGTGCGCGTGTGTGCCTGCGGGCGTGTGAAAGGTACTGTCCTCCAACGATTTAGTGATTTCCAAGTCTCTCCGAAATAGGTTTTGTTTGTTTGTTGTTTTTAACAAAGCAGCTAGCCACCGGCTGCTCAGCAACATATTTTATCTATTAATATTTTTTTACATTTGTAAAATTATCTTTTATTTTATTGTTTAAAGTATTACAAATAGTAGTACATATGTCTCCTTCCCCTCCTTCCCCCCAATTGACCTTCCCCCAGCATCCCCGCCCTGGCACATGCCCTCACCCCCCTCCCAGTGTCTTGCGTCCATTGGTTATGCTCGTATACATGCATACAAATCCTTCTGTTGATCTCTTACCTCCCTCCCCCTCCATCCTCCCCTGCCTTTCCGCTGTAGTTTGATAGTCTGCTGGATGCTTCTCTGCCTCTGTCCAAAGTAGTTTTTATAGTGGACGGTAGAGGGCAGCAGAGCCCCACATTTCACAGGAGACTCAGGTCATCCTTCAGAAGTCCTTTACATCTCTTCATCCCCTTGCATCTTTTTTTTGTTTGTTAATGAAACCATGTCCCCCTTTAAAGCTGGAGGACATAATTCGTTTCCTAAGCCGCTATCTTTGGGTACAGAGCATCTGAAGCTTTACTTTGGTGGTGGTGATGGTGGTGGTGGGGGGAACTCTCTCTTGCAATGGGGAATTTTTAGCTGGAGCATTCACTCCATCCTGAAGACTATGTTGTTGTTGTTGTTGTTGGTTTTTTTTTGTTTTTTTTTTTTAAAGAAAATAAATTGGACTCATCTTTTAAGATACATTTTGTATTATAGTTACTGTCATGGTAAGTGCAGCTTACTGCTATTGGCTGGGTTTCCTCAAGTACCTCTGACCTGAGACAAGGGAGGACAAGGAAGCCACACTCACAAGTGTGACCTTATTTCGTTGGTTTCTAACCTAACTCACTTCTGCAGCCTCCAGTCCTTTCCAATCCGTCATTTCCCGTCCTGGCCTCCGTCCACCGTCTAGACTGCCTGTGAGGCAGGAGGCACCGATCAGAGGCTTCTCGCTTCTGTCCCCGTGCCTGGCCGCGCTGTCTCCCACCAGGTGATGTCACTGCTGGGCCCTGGGCTCTGGGGCCTCCCGTGGCCCTGCGTGCAGAGCTGCGGGACCGCTTCTCTGTGCGACGCTTTGGCACAGGCACAAAGGCCGTCTCTCCCTCGCACATCCCTGTATCCATAGCACTAGCACTATGCCTGCTATGATCATTTTTTAAAATATGTTATTGAAGAAGCACCAAAGCCTTTCCAGCTCAATGTCTTATGCGATTTTAACTAAACATTAAAAAAACAACAACAGTTTGTTTTTACCCGTTCTGTTATTTGGAATTCTTTTCTTTCTCAGCATGAGATATGTGCCTGTGGAGGGAAGCACAAAAGGCAAACTCTCCTGGGTTCCAGGAGGAAGGCGGGGGTGGCGCGCAGCGAACTGGGTGCTCCGTGCGGACGGCTGGGTCGGGCAGGCCTGGTCCCAAGACGCTGTCCCGCCATTCTTCGTGCCGTCGCCCTGAAGCCTCCAGGCTTTGTTCATACTGTTCCCCTTTTTGGATGTTCTTCCTCTTTTCTGGTTCAGAAACTTCTTTTATTCCCGCCCTATTTTTCTTTTTTTTCCTCGTAGCATTTATCACTTTCTATCAAATCACGTCGCTCACCTGTCCTGTGTGTTGCCTGTTCTCCCGTGCTCCTGGTAGAAGGTCCGCTCCAGGGGAGCAGGGATTTTTATTTGCTCACCCATTGACCCCAACCACCTGGAACACTGCCGAGACCAGAAGAGCTACTCAGTAAATATTTCCCAGATTTGCAAATGGATCCTTGAAGGTGCGATTCACAGGTCATGCTGCTGCCTCAGTGAAGCCTCCATGTCTGACTTGTGCTCTCAGTCCCGGAAAAAGCGTGTTTATCTGCCCTCTATGCTTTTAACTGCCCTTAAAGCAGTTTGTTTGTGTTTGCAGTATAGCACATACCCCACCATGACCGTTGCTTTATATATCAAGAAGAATGATAAAATAGTAACAGAATATTAATTGGAAGTTTTTTTTAAAATAATACGTTTTTATTGATTTTAGAGATAGGGGAAAGAAGAAGGAGAGAGAGAGAGAGAGAGAGAGAGAGAGAAGAAACATCACTCGGCTGCTTCTGTACATGCCCTTCTGGGGATGGAGCCCACAACCCGGTCATGTGCCCTGACTGGGAATTGGACCCTTGACCTCTCAGGGCCTGGGACAATGCTCCAGCAACTGAGCCACACCTGCCAGGGCTAACTTGGAAGCTTTGATTGAGGCACCAAGATGCAATAAGAATAAAAATTCAAAGTCAGGTACCATCCAAAGATGGACATTTCCATGAGCTTCCTGACTCTAAGAAAAAACAAAACAAAACCCCACCCCCATTGTGGACATGGAAGGATCAAGACCGGGAGACGGAGGCTTGGTAAGGAGGGCTTCTCTGGAAGAGCGGACCTGGGCTTCCAGCTTCCGCCGGAGGAGCAGGGAGGGCGCTACCCTCGCCTGAGTCAGGAGGGGGGCGGTGGGGGGGGCCGCAAAGGGACGCGGTGGAGATGTGTGGCTCTAGCACGTCCGGACACACGTGGTTGCTCTCTGAGTCTTGCCCAGAAATGATAAAAGGCGAAGACTGGCTGGCCAGCAGCTCCAACAGCAGAGCAGGGGGCTGGTCCTGGAGTGTTTTTTGGGGGGGAGGAGAGCCTTTCCCTGAGAGCTAACATGAGCCATATGGGGGCCAGTCTGGAGCCATTTAAAATCTTCCCCCAGATTGCTGCCTGGAGGTTCCCCTCCAGGAGAGCCAGAGAGAAAAGGGATGGCCATCCAGAGGAAAAAACACATTCCCTTTGTAAGAGAAAGAGAAGTCAAACATTCCTATTTTTTTTGGGGGGGGGGGGGGGAGGAGGAGGGAAAAGAAGGCTTTGAAGAAATTGTGAGACAGAAAGAGCCATCTCCAAACACCCCAAAGCAAAAAAGGCCTCAGATGCAAGAAACTGGCCCCAAAGAGAATTAGTCAAAATCAGAATGACTTTCTGCCCCTCCACCTTTTCCCCATCCCTCTTTGCCTCCGGCGGGGTGAAACCTGGTGACAACCCCAGGAGGCACTGCAGGGGAGAGAGGACGATGGACGAGGCCTGTCTTTCTCACTAACCACCCACTGCCAGCCTCCAGCAAAGCCCTCGCCAGAAACCATTTCACACTGAGCCAGGCTGGAAGCTGTGCTTCTTCCATGGGACTGGACATTCCAGTTTCGGAATTAAGATAGTTTTCCTGACTTAAAGTGACTTGGATCTTTTTATTGCCTAGGAATCTTCAGAAATGTGATGCTGTCTGAAATTTTGTCTGGGGCCAGAGGGAGTACTTTCCCTCTGCTTACATTAAAAAAAAAAAAAAAAAAAATTGGAGAAGAAGGGAGATAGAGTGAGAGACAGAAACACCGATGAGGAGAGGGAATCACTGCCTCCTGCCTGCTGCATGCTCCACATTGGGGATCAAGCCCACACCCGGGCATATGCCCTGAGCAGGAATCAAACCCTGACCTCTGGGCTCACAGGACGATTCTCTACCACTGAGCCGTGCTGGCCAGCTGCTTACATTTTAAATAACAGTCGAACCCTGCGATTACCTCCACTGAGTCCCGCTTGCTCACAGTGTCAGCACTGGTGTTCCTATTGGTTAATGTTTATTGTGTACTCACTGTCTTCCAGGCGCTATGCTAACTTAATAAGTTTGTCTCATGGTTCTGCCAACACCCGATGCGAGAGGCGCTCTGATCCTATTTTACATGCAGGAAAACTGAAACCGAAGGACACGAACTAACTTGCCTGAGGTTTCCACACACCAGTTTCAAGTAGAGCAGGCATGTGGAGCCAGGTGCTCTGACTCCGCTTTATCCTTTACCGGGTTCACATTTCCTCAGTAATGGGGCTGCTCACATTCCTCACGCACAGCACGGGGGTGACACTTAGTGCTCCACCAAGTTTTCATTAGTGAGTTGGTGTGTAGATGTTGGTAATAGTCTGTAGTAACACATACACCAGTCAACACAACAGCAAAAAGGAGCGTGGGCTTTGGAGTTGATGGACCTGGGTTTGAATCCTGGTCCCGCCTTCTCATAGCTGTTCCGTCTTTGGGGAAATCACTTAGCCTGTCTGTGCCATCATGGTGGTGTGCTGAGGACCATGGAAGATCATCTACCCTAATAAAAGGGTAATATGCTAATTAGACCAGGTTGGCCAGCCAAATTCTAGATGTCCAACTTCCTTCTAGACCACATGTGTCAAACACAAGGCCCGCGGGCCAAATCCGTCCCGCCAGGCCTTGCAATGTGGCCCGCACCGCGCTGTCATCACTGCACTCCGCTGCGTTTCCATCACAATGACAGTTTATGACTGTTCAGTAAACCATTCGGCCCGCGATTTAGGCTGGATTTTAGATTTTGGCCCCTTCTCTGATTGAGTTCGACACCCCTATTCTAGACAAAGCCATTGTGGTGGGGGCCAAGGCAGAGGCAGTTAGGGGTGAGATCAGGCCATCAGGGGAGGGCAGTTGGGGGCGAGATTAGGCTGGCAGGGGAGGGCAGTTAGGATTGATCAGGCAGGCAGGCAGGTGAGCAGTTAGGAGCCTGGGGTCCCAGATTGCGACAAGGACTGGGCCTAAACTGGCAGTTGGAAATTCCTTAAGAGGTCCCCAATTAGAGAGGGTGCAGGCTGGGCTAAAGGGAACCCCCACCCCCGTGCACAAGTTTCATGCACCGGGTCGCTAGGTAAACACATAAAACACCTGACTGTACCTAGCGTGTAGCACCCAGGAAACATACTTGCCGTAGCATATGGCTCAGCAATATGAGGACGTTGGCTTCCTTGGGTGTTGTGTTATGTTGGATTCTGAATCAGCAGAGGTGGAGTTTGGCCACGACAGACAGGTGGACCCAACCCTACGCAAAATTGTGCAGTAGGATTGAAGCTCCTGACCAGTCCAGGTGCTGCCTGGCGTTGTGGCTGGCGGGACGCTCCTGTTGGTGGGCTGTTCTCCAGTATTTCCATGTGCACCGCCTCCCCTTGGTAGCTGTCATACTACAGTGTGTCCCTGTGCTGGTTCCTCAGTCTGCTTATTCACAGGAGTTGTAGCTACATAATGTAATTAACTAGTGTTTAAATGAAGCACGACTGTGACAAGATCAGAGCACTTTTGCAGTTATCCACCTGCCTTTGGTTTTCCATCTCATTAAAGGGAATTCTGTGTTCATGCTTTCTTCTCTTCCTTTTTTTTTTTTTAGAAATAGCTGACTGAACCCATTCATACTAAGACATAAATGAGTGCTGCCTTCCTCAGGGTCAGTGGCATTTTAATAGGAGTTTAGTTCTCTAACTGACAGAAGAAAGCTCTAAATGTGGGAGAGCCAAGGGCAGGGTGACTGTTTCACCCTGTCCCAAACACGCCGACAGTCCTCCCGGATCCCTCCTCTGCATACTGAGGGACTGAGTGCTGTTTCTGCTCTAATGGGACATTGCCTTTACATGCCCATCCCTGCCTCCGGCCAGAGTAAATGCAGGCTACTTGTCTGTAATGTAGGTTCAGCATACATTATAAGTGAATTAGAAGCAGAACTGGGAATAGCTTCTCCAGCCCACAGAATAAGTTCCCAATTTTTATCCTTTGGTTGCAAACCCAGGTCCCGAGCTACTCAGTCTGTCTACTGCCTTGTGAATCCCCCCGAGGGCGAAACGTGTCTTTCATTTACCTTGGCACACTGCCTTGGTAAATGCTCATGGAACGAAACACTCGATTCCCACCTAATGTGTGATCGTTTTAACTTCCCTTTAACGCAGAATTAAGAACGTGATGCAACTGAAATCACACAATTAGAAAGGACTTAGGGAAATTGTAGTCCAGCCGTCTCACTTTATATAAGAGGAAATTAAGCCAAAGAGAGGTGAAAGGAGTTGCTTACGGTCGTACAGTGAGTTAATTCCAGACCTGGATTTAGAACCCAGTTCTTCTGACTCCTAATCTCAGGATCCTTTGCTGTTCTAGCTGTTATATTTGAAAATTTATAATAACGAAAGTGTAATATGCTAATTAGACTGGACGACCTTCTGGATGAAGCCAAGGCTGAGAGGGGAGCCGGGGTCCCAGGTGCCAGGGGGGAGCCGGTGCCAGCAGCTGCGGGGGAAGGAAGGCCTACTCTTGCACGAATTTTGTGCATTGGGCCTCTTGCGTATTAATAATATCCAACATTTATTTAGTGATTACTGTAGTCCAGATGTAATTAATAGCCCTTCACATTTATTAACTCATTTCATCCTTGCAAGAATCCTGTGAAATAGGCACAATTATTAGACCATTTTACGAATAAAGAAATTAAGACATAGAGAAGGTAAGTAACTTATCTAGGTTAATTGGTACTATCATAACTTCAAACTAGGAATTTTGGCAGAAGGTGCTATGAATAAATGAATGTTTCTTTGATTCTTTTTTAAAAAATATATATATTTTATTGATTTCTTACAGAGAGCTAGAAACATCGATGAGAGAGAATCATTGATCGCTGCCTCTTGCACAACCCCTACTGGGGACGTGTCCGCAACCAAGGTACATGCCCCTGTCCGGAATCGAACCTGGGACCCTTCAGTCCACAGGCCGACATTCTATCCACTGAGCCAAACCGGTTTCGGCTGATTCTTCTTCTTCTTCTTCTTCTTCTTCTTCTTCTTCTTCTTCTTCTTCTTCTTCTTCTTCTCCTTCTCCTTCTCCTTCTCCTTCTCCTTCTCCTTCTCCTTCTCCTTCTTTTTCTCCTTCTCCTTCTCCTTCTCCTTCTCCTTCTCCTTCTCCTTCTCCTTCTCCTTCTCCTTCTCCTTCTCCTTCTCCTTCTCCTTCTCCTTCTCCTTCTCCTTCTCCTTCCTCTTTTTTTTTTTTTAATAAAAACTGAGATAGAATCCTAACTAATAAAGAGGGAATATGTTAATTGACTTACACCATCACAAGATGGTGGTGCCCACAGCCAATGAGGAGGAAATATGCTAATTGACTGCCACACCCTCAAAGATGGTGGTATCCACAGCCACAAGATGGCAGCTCCCAGTCTTCTCAGCCCTTCCGGGATGGCAGGTGTGCAGCAAGGAGGACCTGGCCATTCCACAAGCCTGCCTCCAGAGTCCCCCCCCCCCCTCCACCCCCTCAGCCCCTCAGCTACCCAGGGCTGACTGAGGTTTATGTAACCAGGACCGGCCGAGGCTTGTGCTGCCGGCAGTGGTGCAGCAGAGGTATGATGGGGTGTTGCCTTCCCATGATTTCCAGGTCACCTCCTGCCTCTGAGGAATCCCAGACTGTGAGAGGGGGCAGGCTGGGCTGAGGGACACTCCCCTTCCTCCCTCCAGTGCATGAATTTTCATGCACTGGGCCTCTAGTTGATAAATAATATCATATTAGCTTCAGGTGTACAACATGACTATATATATATATATATACTAGAGGTTGGGTGCAAGAAATTTGTGCACTGGGGGTAGGGTGGGTTCCCTCAGCCTGAAATCCTTAGCATTGCTGTGGAGGTGGGAGAGGCTTCTGCCACACCACCACTGATGCCATTCGCCAGCTGTGAGCCTGGCTTCTGGCTGAGCGGCACTCCCACTGTGGGAGTGCACTGACCACCAGGCGGCAGCTCCTATGTTGAGCGTCTGCCCCCTGGTGGTCAGTGCATGTCGTAGCGACCAATCATTCCACCATTCCATAGCTTTGCACATCAGCCTTTTATTATATAGGATAAATATTTTTTTAATTGATTTTTTACAGAGAGGAAAAGAGAGGGATAGAGAGTTAGAAACATCGATGAGAGAGAATCATTGATCAGCTGCCTCCTGCACAACTCCCACTGGGGTTGTGGCCGCAACCCGGGTACATGCCCTTGACCGGAATCGAACCCGGGACTTTTCAGTCCGCAGGCTGACACTCTATCCACTGAGCCAAACCAGTGTTGGCCTATATAGGATAAATATTGACATGATCACCATAATAAGTCTAGTTATCATTTAGCACCACAGTTATCAAAAAGCCAAATTCTTTTTCTTATAATGAGAATGTTTAAGATTTAATCCCTTAGCAGTTTTATTTTGAGAATGATATTCTATTCCGTAATTTTATTTACAACCGAAACTCAAATTCAAAAATGAACATCCTTGCCCGTGAGCCTCTTATAGACACCAGGAAAGTTTCAGCCTTGTGCTCCATGTTGTCTTGCCGTGTGAATGAATCTTTATGAGTTGGCTCCCATTGGGTTCCCCTTGGATTCTCTTGCCCACAATTTCACCTGGGAAAACCAAGTCCTCCAGATCACACCAAGCATGTCAGAATGAGGCTTCTGGGATGCTTTGGCTTATTCTTTGTACAGCTTTTCCGAGTCGGCTTAGGCAGCATTCTCTTTGCAGCGATAATGACAACCTGCTTCCCATTGAAGTTTTTCTCCAACTTGCCTACAAGCCAGACTTGGATTTTCTGGAAAGATTTCAGATGAGAAACAAGAACAAAGATGATACTTTCTTTCCATCTGTCACCCACTTCAATTTCCTTGGATGCTATTATATTTAGCTCCTGTTCTTGGGCCTTGAGGTCCAAGTTTATCTCCAGATCTAGGAGATACTGGGAGATGCTGGACTACAACTGGTCTGACTTCTCACCATTGGGCTACAGGAGCTTTATGCTCAAGGCCTTCTCCTTGGTAGTGCTGGCCTGGGAAGAGGCCAAGAGCTCATCAGATCTCTCTTAAAAAAAAAGTATGTTTTTAGAGATTTCAGAGAAAGGAAAGGAGAAGGAGAGAGAGAGAGAGAAACATCAATGAGAGAGAAACATCAATATTTGTTGCCTGCCTCTTGCACATCCCCTTCTGGGGATTGAGCCTGAAACCCGAAATGGAACCATGACCTCCTAGTGTATGGGTTGATGGTCAACCACTGAGCAACACCAGTGGGGCCATATATTGATATTTAAATTTGTGTTTTAACTATTTTAAATAATGTAAAAGTTAACTAAAATGGTAAAAAGAAAAATGCATCAGTCTGAAGCAGACCATTATCTATCCTATCTAATAAATAGGGAATATGCTAATTGACCATCATACCCTCACAAAGATGGTGGTGCCCACAGCCAATAAGGAGGGAATATGCTAATTGATTGCCATGCCATCAAAGATGGCAGCACCCACAGCCATAGATGGCGATGCCCAGTCCCTAAATCCCACCAGCCACCCAGGGCTGACCCTAGGCGTAGTCAAGCCTCAGATGGCAGCTGCACAGCTGAAGCCTGAGTTTCAAGCAAGCCTAGGATGTTGGCTGTCCAGTCACCCAGGGATGGCCTAAGGTGCAGGCAAGCCTCAAATGGCAGCTGCCCAGCTGCCCAGGGTCAGCCTGAGGCATAGATAACCAGGGCTGGGCCAAGGCTTGTGCTGCCGGCAGTGGCAGCAGCAGAGGTGTGATGGGAGTGTCACCTTCCCCTGGTCACTGGGTCGCCTCCCATTCCTGAGGGCTCCCAGACTGTGAGAGGGGGCAGGCCAGGCTGAGGGACCCCCCTCCAATGCATAAATTTTCTTGCATTGGGCCTCTAGTATTTAATAAAAGCTTTTGTAAAAAAGAAAATAAAGGCTTTAAGAATCCAATTGGAGACTAAAGAAAAGAAGCCACAATTTTAACAGCCATAAGAGAAACTTCACTACAAATGAGTCCCTTCAAAATGATCATCATGAAACTATAGAAACCTATTCTAATGATGTTATTCTTACATTATTTATAAAACACCTCTTAAGAATTCCCTCTAGATTCTATTGCACTTGTTGTTGTTGGTGATTATACTGGTCAAGTTAACATGTAAAATGAACTGTGACAGTAATATTTTCAGTAATGAAAAAGTTGTCCTATTTGGGGGAATAAATTTGATTTTTAGAAATATGAAGAAACAGGTCTCATGAAAACAGCAAACAAACTATTCTTGGTCAAAGACAGAAAGCATGACCCCCGTGTAATGTGACCAATTTTCTCATGATGGGAAACACCCCCAAACTGGCTCTTAGGGTGGCATTGGTCGTGTGTGTGAGATGAATTAGAACAGCAGGTAGGACTCAAGTTACAGAGGCCAGAATTGCAAAGCTGATGAACCTGAATGTAATTTTTAATTCAATGAAGGATCCAGTGAAGGTTTCTGAACAGTAGAATGACATATATGGCAAAGGATGGAGGGAAATGAACAATATTTGGGAGACCAAATAAGATATCTTTCTAAAGATTGAGGACATTATGATATGCTTGAATTGTACTGGCAAAACAACCCTTTTAGGAACAGGAAATGATTTGAAATAATTTATTAGTAGCTGATATTCTGTCCTTTCAAATTAAAAATAATTTCCCTTGATGGAGAGGATGAAAGTGGGGAGGGTAAAAAGGGAAAGGATTAATTGTTGATTACCAGTGTGATATTGAATCATTAATTGATGATTAAATCTTTATATTTTGAAAATAATACCATAAAAACCTTTTATGGTGTTACATTTGTATCCTCTTCATCTTCTATAATGCCTAAAATTTACAAATCAGGGTATAGCTGATGAGTGGTTATTTACCCTTAAAGATTTCTTTTCCTACTTGAGGGTACCAACACTCACTAGGTCAAATTGGAATCTTATGAGTTATTCTAGGTACGTGTCTTTCCTATGCTATTTACATTAAATATGTAATGAAGACCTATATTGCCACACAATCATTGCCTTATTTTAGGTCCCATGAACTTTCTATAAACATCAACAATCTTACTGATTTTTAAAAATACAGTCTCAACTCTGGTAATACATTTATTCATTCATTCATATTTTAGTACTGCAAATACAGTAATTACCAAATGGCTTTCTAAACCAGGTACTATTTTTGACTCTGGATACACAATGATGGACAAAGTAGACATGATCCCTGATCTTCATGGATTTATAATTTAATAGGAAAATGGATATATACCTATATGTGATTATGAATTATAATCAGTACTCTGAAGAAAAAGAATAGTAGTATGAGAATGACACTAGTCAAATTAACCTTTCTAAAGGTAAAATCTGCTCATGTCTAACATCTTACTTTTACTCCAGCTGCCTTCAGGATCACGTATAGGCTCCTTAACAGGGCTCGTGAGGAAACACAGATTGTACCCGATGTCTGCCACAGTGCCAGATTCATAGAGACTCAATTAGTTAAATGAAGGAATAATACAAATTAAAAATGATTTTAAGACAACCCTGCATTTGCTTATATTAAGAAAGTTTGTTAGTTTTGAAACAGATTGCCAAATGCTTCATTAAAAGGAAAAAAAAAAATGCTTTCTTTCATCAAATTTTGAGCTCAGAATGTATTTAGAACTATTTTTTTTGTCCTTGAAACACTGCCAGAATTTTAACAGAAATATCAGAAATGTGCTATTACTATAATGTTAAATGTTGCTTTTTTTGTGGCAGGAGAAGTCTGTGGTAAGGGTAGTGAAAAACAGATTGACATTTGGTCATTATTTCTTATCAAGGGTGTTTTACTTGTAATGCTGTTTGACAGCTATATTCTAGGTCTGACAGCATTGAACCAGCGTAATTCCCACTGAACTGCTCTAAATAGGCAGTATTGCAATCAGTTTAACAACCCCTGGAGGCAATAAAATCTCTCCTTTGAAAGAATACTCAAGGGGAAGAAATCTAAGATTTATAAAGGGCAGCAAGTATTCAAGAAAGGGGCAAAGTTTATGTGTGAGCCTGTAATTGATGTTTCCTTTGTTGCAAAAGAAAGCTGGAGGATGCTTTAAGAATTAATCTTTAACAAGCTCTAATCTGCACTAACAAGTGTGTTCAGATGAGTGAAAGAGATATGTGATTCTGAGTGTTAAGTTGCTTTTAGCCAACTAAGAAATTTGGAGGGATCATAAAAGTATGAGAAGGACACTTTAAAATTAAACTGTAAGTCTTTAGCCATGTCCCTTTGAAGTCTATACCAGAGGGTCACCATCACTATAGTATAGACAATGTTGATTAGGCTTATGATTGGTTCAGGGTTTGAACTTGGTTAATATGTATGTACCTGTAGGAAGAAAATTTCAGTCAAATATAGTATCATCCTCATTCCAAATGAACTTGGCAGTTCTACTTCTGTTGGTAGTAAGTTAAACGCCCATGTAAGCAGGGTTTAAATCAAGACAGTTCTGGCTTTAAGTCTCTGCTTCTATCACTATTAGCTATGTATCCTTGGGGGTTTCATATCCTTGTTCACAGTTTTCTCATCTGTAAAGTGGGGCTGGCAGTTTTTACTGATTGGGGAGCTTTGAAAGTATGTAGCTTAAGAAGAGTGCCAAATGTAATGTGGCCACAGTGCAAGAGCTGCCTTAATTGAGATTAAGCTCGTGGTCGGCAAACTGTGGCTCAAAAGCCACATGCAGCTTTTGGCCCCTTGAGTGTGGCTCTTCCACAAAATACTACAGCCTGGAAGAGTCTATTTTGAAGAAGTGGTGTTAGAAGAAGTTTAAGTTTAAAAAATTTGGCTCTCAAAAGAAATTTTAATTGTTGTACTATTGATATTTGGCTCTGTTGACTAATGAGTTTGCTGACTACTGTTCTAAGCAACTGGGAGTTTCAAGAAGCTTGATCCTCTCGGCCATCATCTGAGGCTGGTACCATAGTTTCGTAGAGGATGTTCTGAGGGTGGGAAATATTAGAAGAAATAGGCTGGGGTACATAATCAATTTGTTATTTCTCTGTCTTGGGTCCAGTTGCTTGGGGAGTCCCTTTAAACCCATCAGTGGACTCCAAGGAGCTTGGGGGCACTACCATCAACACTCCAGTCACTCCTATCTCCTTCTCTCCATTTTTAATAGATGATCGTGTATAAGTGCATCTAGGCTCATTATTGATTCTTCCTATCTCACCACCTATGTCTCTACTGTTGGCTGTAACTTCCGTGGTGTTAGCAAGACTAGGCAAGGCAAACTCCTAAAGGCAAACAGCTTTCTTTACTCTTCAAACTGTTCTTCACCCTCCATTTAGCTTATTAAATTCTCTTCATCTTTTGGGTCTCAGATTCAATATTATGTCTCCAGTAGGCCCGATTCCTCAAGAGCTGAGAGGCCTCCTCCCATGTGCCCTCCCAGAGACTCTGTTCTGAATTGTCACGTGGCAGGTAGTTCCACATTCAATACCTGTTTCTTTACGTCTGAGCATAGGAAAGGATCACACCTTATCCCCTTCTTGAAGGTGATGTGGCCATGTGGTTTGATTTGGCAAATAATCTGTGAGCAGAGTGACGTAGATTGCTCTGTGGTTAAGGCCCTCTCTCTTTTCCTCTGCGATGGCAATTCTGAAAGCTCGTGTTGATGATGGCGGTGCAACCGTGAATCATGGTGTGGACGTGGGCAGTTGTTATGGAGACTTGCCAAGACACACAATAGACATTGCAGAGTGAGATGCATACATTTGTTGCCTTTTGGCCACCGAAATTCTTAGGGTTGTTGGTTACTGCAAGGTATCTTGTCAGGTATAGTCATTGCTGGGCCATCATTCTGTTTCCTCACCTGTCTATAAGTCTTACTGCAGGAAGTAATTGTCTTGTTCATCATTCCTTCCCTAGAGCCTTGTTACAGGACTGCCTGACATATGGTAGGCAACTAATAAATCATTCATGGAATGAAATAATGATTCTACATCAAGGAAGGGTCTATCTGAAGATTTAATTTCTACGGTAGCCAAACCCTTGGCATGGTTCTGATGTCAGAAAAAGTGATAACGGAATAGTACTTGAGGAGCAAAATGATGATCATGATTCCATATCTTAAGCTTTAGACAATTATTTCTCTAGGGAAAAATGATATTTTTATCATTGAAGAGAGCTAGGTACAGAAAGAAATAAAATGCATACTTCTTTTCAATATTTTTGGATATTAAACCTTTATCAGAAATAACATTTGCAGATATCTTCTCCCACTGGGTTGGTTGCCACAAACTTCTCTTTATTTATGGGTAAATAACAGCAGTGAAAGATGCCAAGAATTAGAGGGAGAACCCTACGATATGAGGTCACATTAAAACAATTTTTACTAGGCGTTCATTCATTCATTCTTTCATTCATTCAACATTGTATTCTAACTGACCTTCTGTTTTATTATAGTGGGTGTAAGAATACTATCTGACACTTTTCCTTGAATAGCTCACAGTCAAGTAGAGGATAAACAGGGACCAAGCTAACTAGAACACCATGGGATAAGTGCAGTAGTAGAAGTGCCCTTGGGAAAGAGTATAGAAGAAGCCTAGGTTACTTCTGAGTTTGGGGATGGTGAATTCACAGAAGTGACATTTTAGTTGGGCCTCTCCATTGGTTTAAATTCACCTTTTATCTCCAAAGACCATTCTCTGTGTTCATATTCAGGCACAAATGTAGCCCTATTCTGGGCTTTGTCAGCATCCAGAGCTGTACCAATTTGGATACAGTAAAATCTACAGTTGCACTCTGTGACCAAAGCCACCAGTCTCTCCATTCAGTTAGGACCAGTTAAAGCTGTTCTCCAAACTTATCAGGACTTTCACTCTCAGATCCCTCTTTTTAGAACTTTTCTTTTCCGCTGCATAGACCTCCATGGACCAACACTCTCTTGTTATTATCCTTTACTCATTTATTATCCTTTGGTGGGTTCTATAGTGCCTCCCCTGGAAAATTCCACCTTGGATAAAATCATGTGTGGTCTTCTCTAAGCTTATATTTAATCTGCTAGAGAAAATCATAGCAGATTTGGGACATTTAAAAAGCCTAATTTCCACTTCAACATTTCTGTTATCCATTTGTTTCCTTACTGAATTGTTCTAATCTTTCTTAATGGATCTTTTAAACCTTCTCTATCATAATATTCTCAGACCTATCCCCTTCTACCACATGTTCAGCAGATGACCTTGCTTATTACTTTTCAAAGATAATATAAACCATCATATAGCTACTTCTTTAACTTTCTGTAAGCAAACACAAAAAAATTACTAATGACTCCAGCCTTCCTTTTCTCTTTCTATTCTGTTAAAAGAATCTTGCTTCTGTCTATCCTAGGTGAATAACTTTGGTATAGATTTACATACCAGGTTGTGGAAAGAAGAGGGAGTATGTTTGTACTATAAGAAAAGGGCCACCCTAACCGGTTTGGCTCAGAGGATAGAGTGTTGGCCTGTGGACTAAAGGGTCCCAGGTTCAATTCTGGTCAAGGACATGTACCTTGGTTTTGGGTACATCTCTGGTAGGGAGTGTTCAGGAGGCAGCTGATCGATGTTTCTCTCTCATTGA
Organism: Pipistrellus kuhlii; assembly: GCF_014108245.1. NCBI lineage: Eukaryota > Metazoa > Chordata > Mammalia > Chiroptera > Vespertilionidae > Pipistrellus > Pipistrellus kuhlii. The sequence goes on along the minus strand of NW_023425515.1, from coordinate 131,415,778 downwards.
TGTTTTTAACTCTCTATCCCTTTCCCTTCCTCTCTGTAAAAAAATCAATAAAATATATTTAAAAAAAAAGAGAAAGAAAAGAGCCTAGGAAGGAATCTGAGGAACAGCACTATTTAAGAAAAAGACAGAGGAGGAAGAGCCTCTAAGAGGGACTTAAAAGGAGCAGTCAGGGCAGGAAGAGGAAAAACAATTAATTGTGAGGTAAGGGAGCCAAGGGGAAAGTGCATCCCAAAGAGGAGAGACTCAACATACAATCTCCAAAACCTTGGAGAAGTCAGGTAAGACACAAACAAAGACGTGTCTTTTGAACTTATCACCACATAGGCTCTTAGGAGCCCGGATAAGAAAGCATCAATGAGGAGACAGGGCAGCAGCCAGACTGGAGCGGGTTGAGAAATGGATGGCAAGTGAGCCACTGGAGATTCCGATGATAGGTTTCTATTTGAAGAAATTCAGCTCTCAAGGAGAGGTTTAAACAGGAAGGAAAATGGAGAGAATTAAGGTATAGACAAAAGCTATTTGTCTTTTTGATAATAGAGACAGTATAGTTAAATATATATGGAAAAAATGAGTAGAAGAGGAGAGGTTAAAACTATAAATAAAAGAGTCCCTGGCCAGTTGGCTCAGTTGGTTGGAGTGTCAACCCATCACCAAAAAGGTTCCAGGTTTGATGCCCTGTCAGGACACTTACCTACTAATTTTCAGGTTTGTTCTCTGATCATGGGCATATAGGAGGCAACTGATTGATGTTTCTCTCTCACATTGACATTGATATTTCTCTCTCTCTCTCTCTTTCTCTCTCTCTCTCTCTCTCTCTCTCTCTCTCTCTCTCTCTCTCTCTCTCTCTCCCTTCTCTTTAAAACACATTCTTTTCAATGTTTCTTATTATACCAAGAAAAGGTACCACTCTCCAATCAAAATCCTAGTGGACATCTGACTCTCCATTAACTTCCTGTCATCTCTTCCTACTTCCTTTTCCTGGCAAATTCCAGGTCTTCACTTAGACTTCCCCTCCCCTCCTCCATCGGTGTGGGTGTTCTTCCTGCACGTCCTCATTGTGTTATGTGAATCTTCTGCTTTAGCACTTACTTCTTTATCTTGTTGTTGCTTTTTATTAGACTCTAAAGTCTATGTCAGTGATTTTCAACCTTTTTCAGTTCCTGGCACACACAGTAAACTAATTACTAAAGCTTTGTGGCCAATTTGACAAGTAAAATAGGTATACTTTTGATTTGTTCACACTGGATGGCTACTGTTGTGCCGACTGTTGTCATTTTTAAAATGTGATAATCTAAAAGAAAAGTGGCCCTCACTAGTAGTCAGGTATGGCATGTTTTAAAAATTCTGTGGCACACTAGTATGTGATGGCACACTGGTTGAAAACTATTGGTCTATGTTGACAGTCAGGGACTGTGTCTGCTTCACAGATACATCTCCAGGGCTTGGAACATAGTGAGTGCTGAATATATATTAGTAGGATGAATGAAGAGTTATAATTGATAATACTGGTATACCACTTGAGAAATTTCTATATTTACTACCGACTTTAATTTTCAAATACAGCCCTGAGAGGTAGGTATTATTGTCTCTATTTTACTGATGAAAAAAAATAGGGCTTAGAGAGTTTAAACGCCTTCACTCAAGATCATCCACTTACAAATGGCAGAGTAAGACTCCTGCTTTTCTTGTTTTTGTCTCACAGGGAAGGAGATTTTACTTGCACTAATTCTGGCTGAAATAGATACTTTCTGATTTTAATCATGTTGGTTTTGTAACACTCCAATCCCTCTAGGAGATTCCCAGTGTAATGGTTTAAGGGGGGGAAAAAAGGAATGTTGGAATCAGGCTACCTGTTTTCAAACCTTGGCTGCTGCCTTTTGTGAGCTTGGGCAACTTCTATAACCACTCCTAGATTCATTTCACTCAAAGGAAAAATGGGAACAGTTGTACCCAAGTCCTCACTTAACATCATCAATAGATTCTGAGACTTAAGAAAAACACCATTTAACAAAACCTATTTAGATGTAGGCTAACTGATACAAACAAGATGAAAGTTTCTATGGCATTTTCATCAATACTACAATATAACAAAACGATGCTGAACATAACAATGTTATTTAAGGATTGGGCGTACCTATCTCATAGGTGCTTTCTTTTATTTTTATTTTTAATATATTTTATTGATTTTTTTTACAGAGAGGAATGGAGAAGGATAGAAAGCTAGAAACATTGACCAGCTGCCTCCTGCAAACCCCCTACTGGGGATATGCCTGCAACCAATGTACATGTCCTTGACCAGAATCGAACCTGGGACCCTTCATCCCCAGGCCAATGCTTTATCCATTGAACCAAACCGGTTTCGGCTTATAGGTACTTTCTAATCAGGCTCTTAACATTGAGCCTGGCACAGATGACATAATAATGTCATCACCAAATCATTATTATTATCATGATCATCACCCTCATGTTAGCAGTCAGTGTATGGGGGTGCAGGGAGCAGGGCAGACTCAGAGCTTCCTGTTTTCTAGGCAGAGAGCGCTATCTTGGCTTGTCAGTTGACTTGTGTAGACTGATCTTGCGTTCCATGTTTGAGAAAGAAACCCTGCTTCCAGGCACCAGAGGACTGGAGCCCGTGGGCAAGTTCCAGTTCAGAATCTGGAGGTGTGCATGTTTGGGGGAGGGGGAGAGGAAGGTGGTTGGGCTTAGAGGAGAAACCAAAGATAGGTCTGTCCAATAAGAAAGGACAAGCAAGCCTGAATAAAGCCGGAACAAATTTAACATGGCTAATAGTTACTGATTATTTAATCTGTGTCAAGTACTTTAGTCTGTGTCAGGTATTTAGTATGTGTTAACTTATTTAGTTCTTATAACAAACCTGTGGGTTGTGACTTTATCCCTATTTTAGAGGTGAGGAAACTGAGGCTCAGAAGGGCCAAGGCCCTTGCCCATGGCCTCACCGGTGGCAGCAGCAGGGGAGCACACGTGGAGTGCAGGCCGGAGCTGGAAAGAGCAATGAAGGGTGCTTGAGCGTGGTGTTCTGCTGAACACTCAGAGCAGGATGCTTTTGTTTCTGTGGGTTATACTGACCACTCAGGTGGTCCCTTAAAGGAGCCGACAAATCTGGCCGCATATCGCATTCCCCCGGGAGCTTGTTAAAGGTACAGATTTCCGGTCACACTCCTAGAGGTCCTGACTCAGGAGGTCTCAGGTAGGTCTAACACATCCATGTTTTTAGCAATCCCCTCAGAAAATTCTGAAGCACTTGGTCCCCTGATAGATATTTTGAAGCCACCACCTTGAAGCCACCACCAGCTGGAGGTAGTATGTGGGTTTTATGCAGGCGTTTTCTCTCACAGGTCACCCAAGGCCGCCCTAGCTAAGGAATCTACTGATAACCGAGTTCTGGTTGAGGAAGGGTTTGGACCACGCCAAGAAATTCCTCGCTTTCCCACATCCCAAGCTTTCCAATGGAGCCTGGGTTAATAGCCTGAGCACGCAGAATACAGCGTGGCAGTAATTTGGGCTATGAAAAGTATTCCTGTAAAGCTGCCTCTATTCTCCATAGAATGCTGCTGGCCTGTTACGTTAGCTTAAAATCCTGAATATTGGGTTTGAGTTTCTATTTGTGTTCTACACGAGTAAAGGGGCAATAAGCATTTTGTCTGCTGCAAGCTAAATCATCCTCAGGGAGCAGTTTGCATCATTAGAAAGGAATGAAATAAGTTGTCACCAGCAGCTGCCAACAATATTTCTGGCGACTTAGAGAAAGATTCTGTTTAGCAGGCATTTTTTGAGTTGTGTTTACTTTTATACAAAAGTGGAAGGAGGCTGGGTGTGCTGGTAGACTCATTTTCTTTTTGATTTCATGTACTTTTAACAATGGGTTGTCTGGGTAAGTATGGACAAGGCTAGTACAGTGCATGATGAAATGCTCAATGTCAAAGCAATAATTTAATGCTTTACTAGGAGGCTTCAAGATCCAGCTCTCTGCAAAGAAGAAGTGTGTAGCATGCTGAATGCTATTCATCACCCAACTTTCTTGTTCCATTGTGAGGCACGGCGTAAAAACTCTTGGCTGGGGAGTGGGGGGGGGGGGGACGGACGAATGCCTCTTGAAGTTTTTGTTTTCTGCACCTACTTTACCATCACCAATAGGTATAAGTGACTATTAGTTCCTGGTCTAATGACCAGCAATAAACTCTTAACTGGTCTCCTTCTCTCTCTTCTTTCCCTTCTATACACAGTTTTCTGTTCAGTAGTCAGAATAAATATTCTCCATCTGATCATGTCACACTGCCATTTTCCCAGTAGATAGAACAATTTTGGGGCACATGGTGGATGTCCAATAATTGTTCAAGAAATGAATAACTGTTACTCTCTTGCTAAAACAAAACAAAACTCTGTGTGTGTGTGTGTGTGTGTGTGTGTGTGTGTGTGTTATCTGGAGAGGGAGAAGGAGAAAACATATATGGTAAATATGTCAACATTTTGGGAATCTGAATGAAGATATATAAAATGTACCATTTTGCAATATTCCATAAATCTCAAATTACTTCAAACCCTCCCCATTGCCTTCAGAATACAGACCAAACTTCTCAATAATGGTTGTAAGTTCCCCGCCTACTCACTCCTCCCTTAAATACCATGTTATACACTAAACCCATGGTGGGCAAACTGCAGCTCTCAAGCCACATGCGGCTCGTTGTTCTCTTGAATGTGGCTCTTCCACAAAATACCATGGTCTGGGCGAGTCTGTTTTGAAGAAGTAGCATTAGAAGAAGTTAAGTTAAAAAAAATTGGCTCTCAAAAGAAATTTCAATTGTTGTACTGTTGATATTTGGCTCTGTTGACTAATGAGTTTGCTGACCACTGCACTAAACTACCATACTGTCAGCTCCTCCAGTTTGCCACATCTCTCATCTCTGAGCCTTCACACTTGCTGTTCTGTCTGCTCAAGTATCTTCCCTTTGCCCACCCCAGCTGCTTTACTTTAATGTAGTGCTTCATTTTCATTCTTTAGATCATAGCCCTTTCTAGCAAGTCTTCTCTGAGTCTCCTAAAATTGAGTTACTTGCTCCTCACTTGTGGTCTTTTAGCTCCTGACCTCCCCCACCACAACTCTCTCTCCACTGAACTGTAATTGCTGATTTGCTTGTCTCTGCTTTCTGTTCAACTAGGTTATAGGCTCCTTTGGTGCAGATATACCAATCTTACTTACCACTATGCAGGTCCTATCAGCTAGCACAGGTTGTGGCACCTGGTATGCAGTAAGTATTATTGGCTGTTGTTGAGTGAATTAATCAGATTGATATTAACAGTCTGGAGAGCTGAAGGCATAGTCTTGATTTTTCTTTGTGGCTTTAGTTGGGAAGAAGTTCTTACAGACACGTCCATTGGCTCTGAGAGGGGTGGATTCTTTGTTTCAGTTCCCTCACTTGACAACTATGCAGTCATCACTCTGGCTCAAGATTAATTACCTGGGTTATAGCAATAACCCTCTTCTTTTCTTTCCACACAACAGTTCTCCATTCAATAGGCAGAGAAGTTGAAGGTCAGTATGTTTACGTGACTTGTTCAAAACATTATGATGGTTTAGGAACAAACCAGAATAAAGAAACCATTTTGAAGGAACTATTTTATTCACCTAGCTTCTCAGTAGCCCCTGATTAAATAGAGTTTGATTCTGATTCATATTTAAGTTTATTAACAGAACAATGCTATGCTAGTTTTTGCTGTATTTTTTACTGGAGGTATTTCAGAGATCAGACCATTATCCCCTCCTTGCCATTCTGGGGATATCTGTGTTTCTCAATAATTAACATCCTGGCCCTTATTCATTCTTCCTAGAGAAAAGGATTTCATTGGCAGGACAATATATAGTTTTACTGAGGACTTAATGCCTCAAAAATACGTGTTCTCAATGAGTGTATTTCTTTTAATGAACTTAGTTATAAAGACACAAATGGAAAGGAAGGGAGCTGAAGATTGATCAGCCCCAGAAATCTGTGCTATCCCATAATGTGTTCTTAGCAGTTGGTCTTCATCATTAATTTCTTGATATTGTTACCGTGCTTTGCTGAACATTCAGGGATCACAATGGCAAAACTTTTTCATTTCTTCTTCTTTTTTAGTGCCCGTTTGCTTAGCTGCTGCATGAACTGTCTTCTTGTTTCCTTTGTGGCAGGTCCCTCCCCAACATGCTGTTGCTGTGATAAGGCGTTTATAAAGCATAATACAGGGAGCTTCATACTCACATCCATTTTTCTCCTCCCGGAGGCAGCAACTCCCAGGGGTTTCCCATGTGGCCCTGGGAGCACCTCCCCATAAGTAAATATTCTTTGAAGAGGGGAAGTGTTACTTTTGGGGCGGAGGTCCTGCAGGCAGTCACCTGGGCTTGGGCTTTGGCAAGGGCAAAGGCGGGAGGACAGAGAGAAGATGGCTTTAGAGAACAAGCAGCTGGGACCGCTTTCAAGTAGCAGGTGACACGCCCTTGGAGGATGTAACTGGAATGCCTTGTATCCAGCTGGCTGGGAAGAAGTCTCAGGGCTTCTTCCCAGCACACTCCCTCCCCAGGACCACAGCTCACTGCTCAGGACCGTAGCTTTTAAAAACATTTTGAGCCGAAACAGGTTTGGCTCAGTGGATAGAGCGTCAGCCTGCGGACTGAAGGATCCCGGGTTCTATTCCGGTCAAGGGCATGTACCTTGGTTGCGGGCATATCCCCAGTAGCGAGGGTGCAAGAGGCAGCTGATCTATGACTCTCTCTCATTGATGTTTCTAACTCTCTCTCTCCCTTCCTCTCTGTAAAAAATCAATAAAATATATAAAAAAACATTTTGAAGTAATTTGAGATTTATGGAATATTGCAAAATGGTACATTTTATATATCTTCATTCAGATTCCCAAAATGTTGACATATTTACCATATATGTTTTCTCCTTCTCTCTCTCCAGATAACACACACACACACACACACACACACACACAGTGTTTTTTTTTTTGAATAATTTGAGAGCAGGTCACAGACATGCAACTTTGCTCCTACACATTTATTTAACTATAGTATGATTAATCTGCAAATCCTACATAAATTTTGTCAATTATCCTGTTTAAGTGATGTTGTGTCATATTGGGAGGTTCATGATAGTGATACTTCTCAATGGCAATGTCAACTTTGACCACCTGGTCAACATGGAATCGACCAGATTTATCCACTATAAAGTTACAATTTTTCTTTTGGTAATTAGTAAGAATCTTGTGGGGAGATATCTTATTTCTCATCTTCGTATTATCCACTAATTTTATCATCCATCAGTGATTCTTGCCTGAAACAATTATTACTATGGTATTTGTTGCCAAATGGTGACTTTGAGTATCATTATTTCTTCCACATATATTATTGTAGTTGGCATTTCTTTTCTTTTTTTTTTTTTAAATATATTTTATTGATTTTGTATAGAGAGGAAGTGAGAGAGATACAGAGTTAGAAACACTGATGAGAGAGAGTCATCGATCAGCTGCCTCTTGCACACCACCTACTGGGGATATGCCTGCAACCAAGGTACATGCCCTTGACCGGAATCGAACCCAGGACCTTTTAGCCCACAAGCTGACACTCTATCCATTGAGCTAAACCGGTTTCGGCTTAGTTGGCATTTCTTAAGGAAAACTTTTGTTCATTTATTTAGTTATATTTGCATGGCCTCACAGACTCATATTTTGAGTTGTAATTTGTTACTGTCATTTTTTATTTTGATGCTCAAAACTGACCCAGATTTGAAGCCCTTTGAAGCTGGCTTCTGTGTTTTTCTGACATGTCTCCATTAGTTCCCATTTCTCCACTCTTTGGTATAGCAAAGAGTTCGAGGCTCATTTTGTACATATTCTTTTTCAACTCTGGAACTAGCCATTTCTTCACAAATTCTTTTTGAATTAGTTAGGGATACTGACTTCTTTTCCCTTAGATTATCAAATAAAAAAGTGACAACAGCCAACACAACAATAGCTGTTTAGTGTGAATGAATCAAAATTATATCTATTTCTTTTTTTGTGAGATCAGAATTTTAGTAATCAGTTTATGTGTGCCATGAGATGAAATGGTTGAAAGTTGCTGATGTACAGATATGTGACCAACATTGCTCTGGGGAAATCAAGCACCAGTATTCTTTTTGGATAGAATATTACTACACTGCTGTGGTCTGAGAATGTTGGCTAATATTAATGGATGTTTAATGAAAATTCTTTTGTGGTAAAATAGATAGAGCACTTAGTATGTTAATGGGTATTGTGACTTTTCTTTCAAGAGAAGGCTATAATATAAGATTTCCCAAACTTATTTGTCTATGGAATCCATCTCATGGTGTGTCTAGATAAATTTGTGATTCATGAAACCCATTTAGGGAATTGCTGTTTTTTATTTTATTGTATCACTAGAGGACCGGTGCATCGTGCACCAGTGGGGTCTCTTGGCCTGGCCTGTGGGGATCCGGCTGAAACGGCTCTCCGACATCCCCCAAGGGGTCCCGAATTTCGAGAGGGTGCAGGCCAGGCTGAGGGACCCCACTGGTGCAAGGTCTAGCTGGGGAGGGGCTGTGGGCAGCAGGGCTCCAGGGTGTTTCCAGCCCACCTCCCCAGCACTGGTCGAAGCATCCAATGGTCAGTGCGTGTCATAGCAACTGATGGGATGGTTGAATGAATGGTTGGACACCTAGCATATTATATGGCTTTTATTATATGGGATTTTATTTTTAAATTAAAATTTTTAATTACAGTTGACATTCAAAATTATTTTGTATTAGTTTTAGGTGTACAGCTTAAGGGCTACCCAATCATATACTTTACAAAGTGATCCCAGTATTTCCAGTACCCATCTTGCACCATACATAGCTATTACAATATCATTGACTTCGTTCCCCATTCTCTACTTCATATTCCCATGAGTATTTTGTAACTACCAACCTGTACTTCTCAATCCCTTCACCTTTTTCCCCAGGCCCCCAAACCCCCTAAAATTATTGTTAAACACATACTCACTTATACAGTAGGTAACTACGTCATCCTATTGAAGTGGAATTTTTGGACTGGAACTTGGATTCTTTGCCCACCAGAGTCGAACAACGAATACACAGACAGAGGGTAGTATAGCAAAGGTGGAAATTTATTGAACAACAAGTACAGACTCCCATGTGGTGTGAGGGAAAGAGTTCACAGAATGGACTCCCGTGTGGGGAGGGGGAAAGGGTCCCACCCTATCCCTTCTTCCACAGTTTGTAAAGGCGGCAAGTCCCTGTGTCTGTATATCCCCTCTGATTGGCCGTTCTAGCAACTCCTGAACTCAAAGGTCAAACACCACATGGGACATGTAATACTCTCCTCCCTCCTTGCTCCTTTCTTTCTGGGCTTTCTTTTTTCTTTATTTTGTAAATATAGACCTTTTTGGCTACTTCCAGCTCCCTTGTCTTATGTAAACACAACTGTTGCTGCTCCCTGCACCTGGCTTCCTTGTGTTATGGAGATGTACCTTCTCCCAATCTGTAGCCCTGTGTTTTCCCATAGACTCCAGTTCTAAAAATTCCCTAGGCGGGCCTATATCCCCTAAAATTCCCGTTTTATAAAAATTCCAGAAAACATGATTTACTCTGAGTCCCTGGCTTTCCTGAATGGAATCCAGATGAAGTGGTTTGCATTTTAGAGAAAAGAAGCCAAATGTATGAGTTCCATTTTCTCTCAGCCCCTGATCAAGGGGAGGCTTTGAGTTTTTGTATTTCTTATCAGTGAGGAATTGGAGGCATTTACTATTTAGCAAGTGTGCTAGTCACTCTGCATATTTATTTCTTTTTAAAAAAAATATATATTTTATTGATTTTTTCAGAGAGGAAGGGAGAGGGATAGAGTTAGAAACATTGATGAGAGAGAATGGTCAGCTGCAACCAAGGTACATGCCCTTGACCGGAATCGAACCCGGGACCCTTCAGTCTGAAAGCCCACGCTCTATCCACTGAGCCAAACCGGTTTTGGCTGAATATTTATTTCTGATAGACATATCTCTAATATCTCCTGATTCCCTAATGGTTCTTGCCCCAACCCCAACCAAAGCTGGTTGTGATCCCAACTCCTGAGATGAGTTTAGAACACTTTCAAAAATGTGTGTGAGATAAAGGGGTGATGCTCAAGTGTTAGTGGTACACAAACTATGCCACTGCATATTACATTTATGTCTCTATTCCTTTTATGAAAAACTTATTTATTAGAGAAACTGACATAGTTAGTTAAAGAATCAACAATTTTTACATTGAGCTCATTTTTCCTGAAAGCCACACAGCAAATGCAAATTAAACTAATTTTTTTTGCAAGTAGATGATATTTTATAAATATTTTATTCATCTAGAATAATAAAGTTGACTATCAAATCTTTTCATATGGTGTCTCTCACTGTCTGAACTATGTTTACTAATCTACTAAATACATTCCTCTACCATTTAAAAAATATATTTTTATTGATTTCAGAGAAGAAGGAAGAGAAAGAGAAAGATAGGAACACCAATGACCAGAGAGAATCATTGATTGGCTGCCTCCTTCATATCACCTATTGGGGATTAAGCTTGCAATCCAGACATGTGCCCTTGACCAGAATCGAACCTGGGACCCTTCAGTCTGAAGGCTGATGCTCTATCCACTGAGCCAAACTGGCCAAGGCTCCTCCAACAATTTTAAGAACAAAACATTTTGAGTCCCTGAATGGGCTTTAGATCTGGAAATCCATCTCGTGGATCATTTTAAATTAATAATCATAACCAAATAGATAAGCAAGAATGACTATAAATTGGGTTAATTACTATAGCTCAAGTCTTAGCTCATAATTTTGACTTTCAAAGGCTACACAAACCAATTTTGTACTCTTAGGTTATAATGAGCAGTCTTTATTCTTTAATCAGTTTGCCCCGTATCTAGCTGTCTAATGTAACATTCCTTTGAAGTCTAGAAAGATCTAACATAATTGAAGAAATGTCGAACTACTTGACTCTTTTTTTTAATATAAAGGAATTAAACATTAATCAGGCTTGTGCATCTCAATTAAGCCAATTAAAACTATCACAGAATGCAGTGCTTACCACAATAGGTAGCTTTAATGCTTGAATACATTATCATTTACCTAATGTTCCCATCTTCATTACGTTTTTTCCTCAAAAAGTAAATACAGAACTGAAGTCCATATTAGAACGTTACCAATTCTTATGATCTGGCGAAGCCCTGGCGAAAGCAGCACTTAAAATGGTGTTTATTTAGCTACTGCTGTTAGTGCTGGAGCGTACCTTCAATCTTTCTGCCAATAAAAGGGGCTCTGTAATTATGGTGATGACTGGTGCCTTCATCCAAATAGCCCATTAACGATGCAATTTGCTTCCCTAACAACTGGGAGCCACTCTTGGTCTTGCAGACTATGGTATATGCACAAAGTCCATATAATTACTAATAATTTGTAACAAGTGTTAATTGATAAACAGCTCCCTCTGGTAGCTTAATTAAAGCTGTAGGATAGCTAGGCGATTTACAACTGGGATTGATCTCAATTAGTCAACAAAATCTGTGTAGTCTGTTCAAAGGAGAGTAAGGAAATTTAGTCTAGTGAGGCTTTGGGGATTTTGTCTTGTCTCCTCTATTTCTTCTTCCTACAAGAAGAGAAATACAATCAGAAGGGCGGCCCTGCTTTGTGGGGAGCGATCCGCTGAGCTCACAGGGCGCATTACACGTAGGCTCTTCAGCATTTGTTCTTCCATTTGTGCATGTATTCTCTGTCAGGTTCCTGAAAAATATTCAAGCGTTTGCTTTTATTACACCCAGTGGTATACATTGCTGAATACCAGCCCTGAGGGACCTAAAAGTAGAAGGAAAAACCAATTTTTTAAAATGTCAGGGTTTGATCTCGCAGATCTGTTTGCAAACTGGCATTTCGGGGCCATAATTAGAAGGAAGCTCAGGAAAGGTGGCACGGGGGATTCGCCAGAGACTTGGCGGCCTGGGGATCTTGCAAAGCCAGCTTGGCTGCTTGAGGACGCAACTTATTTTATCATGTGGGCTGATACAGTAAAAACCATCTAAGCGTTGCTGAAATTGCCCCTATGGAATAGAAGAGGAAAAAACGTGTCATCTGTGCTCAGAGAGATCACAGACTGGCTGCAAACAGCTGCTGAAACATTAATTAATCTGTTTGCAAATAAATTGTGGATCTGTATTCACTGAAATTGCTGTTATAAACAAGCTGGGATGCTGTGCTTTCCAGATTTGCCTGTGTTTTAATAATTTTTTTTTCATAAGCTGTAAAATCACCAGGGCCCAGATACTGTGTGTTTACTTCCGGAGGCTCTGAGCAAGTGCACTGACATTATCTCATAGATCAAGCACCCCAAACTCTGGGCCCGAGGGCTGAATGCGGCCCACAACAAATATTTTTGCAGCCTAGACAATATAATGATATGCAAGAAACATTTTAATAAAAATTTAGTACCAATTTTTTTTTTTTACAATACCCTGTCATATATAACCTATACTAATAATAGGGTAATATGCTAATTAGACCAGGAGACCTTCCGGGAGACTTTCTGGACGTCCTTCCGTACAAAGCCATGGTGGTGGGGCTGAGGCAGAGTGCTGAGGGGTGATTAGGCAGGCAGGCAGGTGAGTGGTTAGGGGCCAGCAGTCCCGAATTGCGAGAGGGATGTCCAACTACTGGTTCTGGATCAGCAGTTGGACATCCCTGAGGGGTCCCAGAATGGAGAGGGTGTGGGCCGGGCTGAGGGACCCCTCCCCGCCTCTGTGCATGAATTTCATGCTCTGGGCCATTAATTATTAATAACAAACTACAAGATTCACTAATGACTGATTACTATAATCGCATTGCATTCATTTCCCTTACATGCAGATGCACCATTCTCTCCACTAATACTAGCAGTGAATGTTTTAACAGCTGATTGCCACATCCTTAAACTTGGAATGACTTGTTTGGTGTGTGCAATAGAAAATATATTGCTTTCAGTGAACAAGAAAAATAGGTTTATTTGTTTTACACTTATTAATTTGTGCTGTTATTCAGTGTCTGGTAAGTTAACGTTCAAGAAAAAATATTAATTTTATTAAAATGTTCTATTATTTTATGTTAATGATTACTCATTTATTTCAGCCCTTTGTATTCAGCATGCCTCTATGGAAATAAACCCACACTTCTATGAAAATTGAAGCTTTCATTTTTTTGCAGCCCACATAAACTTAAACCTTGTTTATTTGGCCCATGTTAGCCTTTGAGTTTGACATGCTTGTCATAGATGCTCAGCTTGGAGACAATTCAGGCCAGTTGTGGTACTTTTGAAGGCTGTATAATATTGTATGAAAAGGTCTGCACTTCACTTAAGTCAGATTTGTTAATCAAAGAGAATGAAATATTCTGCAGAGCAAATGGATGTGGGTTTAGTAACTTTGTAATTTTAAAGCATTTTGTGTCACAGTTGCTTAATTTGTTCTAATGAGGCTGTAGCTAATTCTAGTTGCTTTGACACTTAGAAGATTAATGTTGGTTATCAGTGTTGACTCATCTTTAAAAAAGTGATAGGATATTTAGCTGGGACAGAGAATCTGAGTTTATTTTGCCAAAAATTTGAAGTTCTGATGCTCCCTGCCTCCTGTTCCCCCACTTTGTCTTAAAGATGATTTTAATCCAGTGACTACTCATGTATCTACTCTTCATTTATTCAACCAATACTTATTGAATGACTGGTATAAGCCAATTACTCTGTTAGGTGCTGGGAAGCAGAATATAACTGTTGCTCTCAAGGGGCTTATGGTCAATGCAGAGATTAACAAACTCTTTCTTAAAGAGCCAGACAGTATATAATTTAGGCTTTGGGGGCCTGATGATTCCTGTTGTAACTCCAGACTCTGCTGTCAGGTAAAAGCAGTCATGGCCAATTTATAGATGGATGGGCATGCTGGTATTCCAACAAAACATAATTTAAAAAACATATATATTTTATTGATGTTTTACAGAGATGAAGAGAGAGGGATAGAGAGTTAGAAACATCAATGAAAGAGAAGCATCGATCAGCTGCCTCTTGCAAACCCCCTATTGGGGATGTTCCCGCAACCAAGGTACATGCCCTTGACGAGAATTGAACCTGGGACCTTTCAGTCTGCAGGCTGACGCTCTATCCACTGAGACAAACCAGTTTCAGCCCAACAAAACATTATTTACCCCAAAATGGAGACAGGCTGGATTTACTCTTGGGCTGCAGTTTGCCAATCCTTGGTCTAGTGGGAAAGAGTCAAGAAAAAAGCCAAACTACAATACATCCTGACCATGATCCCTTAAAATGACTGCGTGCTCTTGCGGCACAATGGGAGGATGTACTATACAGGTTTGGTGCTGCTGGTGATTGTATGTTAGGGTTAGGGTAACAAAGTCTTTAGAGGAACTCTGACTGAAAACATCTGTATGAGAAAAAGCTACTTGGATAAAGGCACAGAGAAGGGAGGCCTAGTGTCCCTGGCAGAGGAGACAAGATGGGTCGATGTCAAGGTTGTGACACAGAATGGTGTGTGTGGTGGGGTCATTAAGATTGTTTTTCCATATTCTGATTTTCTCCCTTCTTCCAAACACACTGAGGGGGTCACACTTCTCCATCCTGACCCAAATGGAAGCACAGTCATGTGGCTTGGGTTGGCTAATGAAATGTGAGAAGATTTAAGAGCCAATGCTCAATTGACTTCCCAAGTTCATGTCCTTTGCTGCAGAGGTTATACGTAGAAGCTCTTGTTGAGACAGGACCTCCATCTGCCTTGGTTCCTGAGAAGTGATGTGACAGAGTTCCCAATGAATATTTAATGTGAGAACCTAATAAACCTGGATTGAGTAAAACCATTGAAATGTTGAGGCTTGTTTTTTTTTATTCTGGCATAGCCTACTCTGTCCTGACTGTTGCATTGTGTTCCTGGGGTTGAATCTGCTTGTGGAAGGCCTTTTTTTTGGTCCTGGGTACTGGGGTAGTTCCAAGGACTTAAAAGAGTTTACAATCTACTGGCACACAATTATGACACAAAGCAAGATGTGGTAAGTGGTTTGAGATAAGTAAAATGTGCTAGGGGACCGCAGGAGACAGAGGGTGCATTCTCAGGGCTATCAATAAAGAGCTGTCATCTGAGCTGGGGTATAAAGAAAAATTAGAGTTTTACAGGCAACCATATGCAATGAGGTAGAAAAGGCATATGAGTGGGAAACAGAGAATGTGACAAGGTATAGAGACCAAACATTGTGAGTTAAAATTATGCAGATTGACAGTCAGACAAGAAAACCATTCAGTTGGGTATCTCGCTAGGGGATTTGAACACTTGTGAGCAGAACAGTTGCTGTAGGGGCAGAAGCTCTGGTTTCTACTGCTCTTGTTACAAATGATGAGCTGAGACGAGAAAGCTGTTTCTCTCCATGGCTACTGACTGGACCTGTATTGAAATGTTGCTCTCAGGCTGCCACAGTCCTGGTCCGATCCTGATTCTCTCCATGAAGACAGCAGGTAGAGAATCTAATGATGTGAGTGGGACAAAGTGTGGCTGGATTCCAGGAAACTTTATGATAAAAGTTAGTCTGGGCTTAAAGATGGTGATACTGAGGGCCAGAGAAGTTACAGAAATCACTTGGTTAGTTCAAGGCTGAGCCTGCATTGGAATGAAAGTTTCCTGACTTCCCAGGGTGCATTTGAAGAATATAACCCTGGTTAGGAATGTGTGGTTCCAGAGGCACTGTTCCATTCCTTCAATTTTTGCAAATTCCTTAAAAATCCCATTTATAGTTATGTTACCACCTTATTATAGTTACTCTCAACACAATATTACTTCAGGAGTAATACACTTAAGAAATTGTATTAACAGCTGCTTCTGAGACAGTGAAGTGCAGGGCATGGAATCAGAAGTCAGCCCGGATCTAGTCTGGGTTCTCAAACCTGTCAACTATAATTCCTTGGTGCAAGACTCAACCTCTTTTAGAATATTCTCAACCAACTCCTTAAAGGGGCTGGAGAAACTACAGTCAAATCTTTGTAAATAAATGGGATGAGTTTTGCTGCTATCAATTTTAAGAAGTAGTTTTCAAAATTCAAATAAAAAGGGAGAGATCGCTGTTCTGAGGTGTGGGAACTGCCTGGTCAGGATGTGGGGCTGGGCTAGACTATTTTACCTTCCTTGGGAAGTCTCTCAGGTGAAGAGTAGGATGTAGCTTTTGCATCTCCACCAGATCTTAAGTTTACTTTTACTGGAGGAACTTTTCCACATTTATTTCCATTGTTTTTCTTTCTCACTTATCTTGGAATTCATTGAGAAATGTGTGCTACTAATGTTAGTGTCTTCACAGAGTGAGGTAAAGTGGAATTGCATCATATATGAGTCACATCATTCCAGGTACATCTAGCTCTACATAGTTGGAGTGGTGGAGGGAAGGAGAGAGAGAGAGAGAGAGAGAGAGAGAGAGAGAGAGAGAGAGAGAGAGAGAGAGAGAGAGAGAGAGAGAGAAGAAGAAGAAGAAGAAGAAGAAGAAGAAGAAGAAGAAGAAGAAGAAGAAGAGAAGAGAAAGGAAGAGAGAAAAGAGAGGAGAAGAAAAGAGAAGAAGGAAGAGAGAAAAGGGAAGGGGAAGGAGGAAGAATTAATTAGGGCAACTAAGCGATGCCACTCCTCATTGCATATAATTAGTCTATGGTCCTGTATAAGAAGTGAGATCATCATCTTCTATTTTCTGTTCTCTCATAGACCTAGTATTCTTATGCCTCTTGGAGTGGAGCATATTGCTGTGTTGGGCATGATTATCATGTTTAAAGGTACACATTTCCCCCACAACATGGTTGCTAACTAAGCCAAGAGCTTCATCTGTGCTCTGCTGAAATAGCTGCAATCTGTTCCGGTGCTGGAAGGAAATGTTATTCTGTTGGAACGAATGAAAGATGCGGTGTCAGTCTCTAATGTAAACCTTTCTTGAGAGATTTTCAAGGGAATTTTTACTGTGCCATGTGTCTACTTACCTCTGCTGGCTGCTGGGTCACCCTCACACCTTGGCAATGTCTTGGGCATATCCCACGGCCTTTCCAGTCTGGCTTTAGAGTTGGCTCATTTTAAGTCATTAAATGGCCAGTCCAGTTTAAACCACAATGTCATTCTCTCATTCAACTTCAAACTTCTTTCTTGTATTCCTTTTAGGCTTTGGTCCCACTAAAAAAAAAATTTGTAGACCAGCAGGAGAAGATGGGTGTCTTGTTCCTTCATTATTACTCTGCTTTATTCACCTACCCTTTTTGTCCCATTATTTATGCTCCCAGCTCCTCCTGTCCTAGGGCAAGAGGAAGAGATGAGGGTTAAAACAGCGATGCTGTACTTGACAGGCGGGGATAAAACCTGGCCATGGTGCCTTCTGGAGGGCAGATAACTGAAAGTTGGCTACTCGTTCTGGGAAACTTTTGTGGGTTCTTCGGAGATCCCTGTGGGTATCTCTGGCACTACACTGATTCTCAGTATCGGTGATCCTTTCTCTAGCTGAGCTCTTAAAACTCTTCATGTAGTTCCTGCTTAGTAGGGTAGACTGCCAGTCTCATTTTGTTGGTGTTATATTGCCCAGGCAGATAGCCTCCCTCAATAGAGATAGACTTTTCAAGACATTAGCTAATGAGATGACCCCTTAGTTCAGAGCAAAACTCACCACTCTTGCTCTACCAAATTCTGGAAGAATGAACTGCTCATATTGCTATCTTTTCTGGTCACTATGGTCAACACAAGTTTTAATCTTCACCCTGGGGACATTGTCAGCATCTCCCAAGGATTTCCCCAGCAGCTCAGCATCTCTAGAGGAGGCAAACGTGTCAGTCCTCTCTTCTGGAAGATAATACTCATTTCTACAAGAGATTTTCTTGAACTTCCTTTCTTACTTGGCTTAGGAGGGGTCACCTATGAGAAGAAATGGCATAATACTGCTGACTCAGTTGACAGCTTCTTACTTCAATGGGCATCTTCATTTAGAATGTACTGAGTTCTCTTAAAAAACTAGATTTGGGTCACAGCACTAGTTTTTCTATCTTATAGTAAGTTTTTCAAAGATGTATATTGTTTTTTTGTATCAGATGTAAGGATATTTGTTATTCTTTCCTTTGAGCTTAGTTTAAATTTCAAGACCTCTGGAAAGTCCCTTTCAACATTGTGATAGAGTAAGATGTGAGATTCTTTGCCTTGTATACTAATTTTCAGAGCCATATTCTCACTTGCATAGTTTTGCTACATATATATGTGATTAATACATATTTTTGAATTGAACTATGCCCATATCCATACTTGGAGTCATGCAAGAGAAATCCTGTGGCCTCCAGAGAATCCTCCTTCTCTGGTCTAAAATAAACTCTTAAAATAGGAACTGTCTTTTCCGCTGCTTTTCAGGAGAGGCCTGCTAGGATAACACTGATCTTAACATTTGTCAAAAATGGCACAGAAAGGGAAAAATAAACATAAACTGTACTAGCTAATTAGAAACACTTGCCGATATTAATAAAACATAGAAAATAAGTCTAGTAGGACAGGAAGAGAATACGATTAAATTGAACCAATTCAGGAATATAAAAATAATTTATTATAAGATTTGCCGTATAAACAGGTCAAAATATACTGTTTAATTATAAAAAAATTATACATTTTTGCTCAAATTAAACTTTTTTTTTTATGGTGGAAATAGTTGGGGTTTCCCTCAACATGATAAATATATATTTTTTAGTTAAAACCCAGCATCATTGCCAGCTGATGAGGCTCAGTGATTGAGTGTCCATCAATAAGCCAGGAGGTCACAGTTTGATTTTAGGTCAGGGCACATGTCTGGGTTGTGGGCTTGATCCCCAGTAGGGAGCATGCAAGAGGCAGCTGATCAATAATTCTCTCTCATCATTGATGTTTCTGTCTCTCTCTCCCTCTTCCCTCTTCTCTGAAATCAATAATATATGTTTTAAAAAAAGATTGAAGGCTTTCAAGTTCAGAGGCACATTTGGTTGACTTTGGAAAGAGTTTAGTTAAAAAAAAATTCAGCATCATTCTTAGTAATAAAATCCTAGAAGCATTCTTATTCAAATAAAAAATAAAATAAGTTGCCAACAATAGTCATTAGAAAAGAAAAAGAATGTGTCAATATTAAAACAGATTTGAAAAATAATTTCTACTTGATATAATTATAGATCTGGGAAATCTAAGATAATCAACTGGGGAAAAGTCTTTAGAGACAATAAGAAAATCCAGTAGGTAACTGGGTATCTAATTAATACACAAAATTAATAGCTAACAATTAGAAATTAGTAAATATAATGGACTAAAACATCTCATTTGCCAAAGCTATGCATATGATTCATTACTTATACCAATAAATAAATTCAACAAGGAGGGTGTAGTAATTATATGAAACAAATCAAAACAAAACAAAACAAAACAAAAACCTTTGAGTTACCTTGAGGAAGAACATGAGCATAGTTTGCTATAATTGAGAGGAATTATTATCTCTTAACTCTCTTCCTCTGAGGTACAAAATCACAACTGAACAAAACAACTTTGCTGAGGAACATAGAAGAAGGCTAATAAATGAAAAAAACACACACACATTTTGTTATTATATAGGAAAACTGAATATTGTAGACATGACAATTCTCCCTAAATTTTCTAGATATTTAAGAAATTCTAATAAAAATATAAAATTTTGGTTATCTTGAGAAAATAATACTATAATTTATTTATAAAAATAAACATGAGAAATTTGTAGAGATTAAAGAGGGAGGGCAGCCTGATCAGATAATAAACTACTTTCCAAATCTATAGCATTGAAAACAAAATAGATACTCCAAAAATAGAATTAAATCCATATGGGAATTCATTACTGATAAAAGAGATATTTCAAATCAATGCTGTAAAAATATTTAGTAAAAGATTTTATTTGAGACCACTAGGTAGCAATTGTAAAAAAATGTTTTTAAAGCAAATTTCTAGTTCTAGGACTGAGTAGCTGGGAGGAAGAAGGTCTTTAAAAAATAGTTGAATTTTTCAATACTGATTTAATATGTTTTTAAAATCCTCACCGGAGGATATGTTTTTATTAATTTTTTTAGAGAGAAGAGAGGGAGAGAGAGAGAGAGAGAGAGAGAGAGAGAGAGAGAGAGAGAGAGAGAGAGAGAGAGATCAGTTGCCCTGACTGGGAATCAAATCTGCAACCTAAGTATGTACTCTGACCAGGAATTGAGCCTGAAACTTTTTTTTTTTTTTTAAATAATTTTTCAGAGAGGAAGAGAGGGATAGAGAGTTAGAAACATGGATGAGAGAGAATCATCGATCAGCTGCCTCTTGCACACCACCTACTGGGGACGTGCCCACAACCAAGGTACATGCCCTTGACTGGAATCGAACCTGGGACCCTTCAGTCCGCAGGCCGACGCTCTATCCACTGAGCCAAACTGCTCCCGGCGAGCCTGAAACTTTTTGATGTACAAGACAACACTCCAACTTACTGAGCCACCAGCCAGGGCTAAATATGTTGTTTTAATTAAAAACAAAACAAAACTTTTATTGATTTCAGGAAGGAGGGGAGAGGGAGAGAGAGATAGAAACATTAATGATGAGAGAGAATCATCTATATAGGCTACTTTCTGCATGCTCCTACTGGAGATCGAGCCCACAACCCTGGCATGTGCCCTGACTGGGTATTGAACCATGACTTCCTGGTTTATAGATTGACCCTCAACCACTGAGCCACACTGGCCTGGCTTTGTTGTTGTTTTACATCAGCCATATTACTCTCACAACTTTAAAACAATTTAGAAAAGTTTTTAAAGTTAATAAAACTCCAGGGTTTGAAGCAGAGGCTATTAGTGCCTCCCCCACATTCCTCTCCCTTCCCACTTCAGTGCCAGTGCCTGACTTCAGGCATCCAGGATCAGCATATTTTCCTGAGAGCTTTTCCTGGCCCCTGAAACCCCTGCCTACCCATACAGCAGGCTGTGAGTGCCAAGGAAAGAATGTACTTCAGGAGAAGCCTCAACCAATGGCTGAGGAGTTGGTGCATGATATTTCATACTATCTCAGAGTGTTTTCAGTCAAACTAAGTTCTATTTATCCCATGTGGTAACTGGCTCGATATTGCACTCTTTATTGGCTGCCTTTGTTTTCCTGTCCTACTCCCTCGCCAATGTTTTCTCCCTTTCCAAATGAATTGCTAGCACCCACATTCTTGTCTTAATGTCCACTTTTGGGGGAACTAGGACTGGGTATCCCTGTGGTTGTGGGGCAGAGAGGGATGTGCTCAAACATTGAATTCAATGGTTGAGCAGAACTGTTTCCAACCATTTGATGCAGACATTACCCAAGTATGAGCATCTGTAAGCCACTAATGGTGTGTGGGTTTGTGGAAATCAAGACATGTTTTATACATAAGGCAAAGAGCTGCTTGGAGTGCCAGGCTAGTGCCCTTCAAGAGTGGGCTCTTTTGGTTTCTTCTCCTGAGTCTCCTGGGAAGCTGTTATACACTGAGGGGCTAAAGAATGACACATGAAGTATTCAGAGAACTCACCTGGATGGTTTAAAATATTAACAACAGCAGCAAAAAGATTGGAGAGAGAGAGAGAGAGAGAGAGAGAGAGAGAGAGAGAGATCAATTCGTTGTTCCATTTATTTATATACTAGAGGCCTGGTGCATGAAATTTGTGGACTGGAGCGGGGGCTTGTCCCTCAGCACAGCCTGTACCCTCTCTAATCTGGGATCCCTGGGGGGATGCTCTGACTACAGGTTTAGGCTTGATCTCACAGGCAGTCAGAAATTCCTCTCACAATCTGGGACTGTTGGCTCCCAACTGTTCACCTGCCAGATTGCCCCTAACTGCTTCTGCCTGCTAGCCTGACCACCCCCTAACCACTCCCCTGCCAGCCTAATAGATGTCTTACTGCTCCCTTGCCAGCCCCATTGCCCCCAACTGCCTCCGCAGTCCCAGTAACCCTCAACAGCGCTCCCCTGATGGCCTGGTCACCCCTAACTGCCCTCCCCTGCCACCCTGGTCACCCCAAATTGCCCTCCCCTGCAGGTCTTGTCCCCACCCCCCACTGGCCTCCCCTGCAGGCCATGTTGCCACAACTTCCCTCTCCTGCAGGTCTGGTCCTCCCAACTGCCCTCCCCTGCTGGCCTGGTTGCCCCTAACTGCTTCCCCTGCTGGCCTGATTGCCCACAACTACCCTCCCCTGCTGGTCATCTTGTGGTGGCCATCTTTGACCACATGGGGGTGGCCAACTTGTGTGAGGGTGTGAAGGTCAATTTGCATATTACCTCTTTATTATATAGGATTCATTGGTTGATTCTTGCATGTGCCCTGACCAGGGATCAGAGCCGCAACATCAGCTTATCAGGACTGGATGGTTTCTTGCTATCTTCCACGTCCCTGAGCAGACATATTTAATCCATGAAAGATGGTTGGAGGTGTGTATATGTGTGTGTTATGAGGGAGGGGAAGGGGTTCATTATAGAATCTGGGGACCTTTTCCACAGGCTGTGGTGGAGGTGTTTGTCCCTGGTCCTCAGTGTCCCAATCACAATTCGGTTTTACCCACACTTATGTTCCACTAGGATTTATAGAGCTGTCAGCTTATAATTGGACTGAAGGGCTGAGCTGTTATGGACACAGAATTTTATTTGGTTGTTGTGTTTTGAACAGTTGAGCATTTTACAGCTGGGTTGGTGAAAGGTTTTTATGCTATTGGTGTCATGAAACATTTTATAGGGAGGGATAATTGAGTTTTTATTTTTACTAGAAAATAATGCTATCAGCCTGGCTTTGGGGACCAAAACAGGGAAGAGCTGCATTAATAACCAGAATTCAGGAGGCCCAGTAATTATGAAAACTGCATAGAGACAAATGCAAGAAAACAACAAGACCAGAGACAGCAAAAGCTAAGTTTGATTCTCCTGTCAAATTCTGACTGGAACAGTGAAACAGTCAAGGACATTATTAATCTATTCATTTATTTCAAAATTTGCAAAACAAATCCCTTCTTACACATAGTATTTGCACAACATGAAATTATTATTCAATAAGTTGACATTTTAAACCTATTACTGCCTAAACCCATCTATTACCGAGCTATTCAGAGCACTAAGTTAACATTTACCAACACATTCATCCTCACATCATGGGGAGATCAAGCTGAAATCCTTTATTTCATATTCAGATCTTGCCAGGTCAGGATTGAAATCGGCTACCTTTCTGATACTTTACTGAAAAGCCACTGTGAAATCCACAAAAGAATTATTATCAAGTTACTGCAGTTATTCAGCTAGATGTTGACTTTGATATGTCAAATCTCTGATCTTTAATAGAAAATTGATGGTCATGCCCTGAGGGTCAGTCATATGCACGGCCAGGATAGGCCAAGGTTTGCATTAAATTACAGCCAGTCTAGTGGTCTCATTCTCTGGCAGCCAGAGTCAAACAAAGCAAATAGATCCCTTGCTAGTTGGGTCTCTTCATTGTTTCGTGTTGGCATATGGATTTAATTCTGTAATGGGGGACTGCTGAGCACAATCTGCCTTATTGATTTTCTGGAGAGAGTTTTTCCCTCAGAGCACCCGGAAGTGCAATGAAAGAAAAGCAACTGGCACAATTTTTCTTTTTCTCTGCCTTGGATGGCAGAGCTCACAGCAGATTGATTCTGCCACTAGAAATCATATGAAGATGTTAAATTATACCATCAATCAGTGTGTTTCCTGAGGATCGGCTTTCTCTGTGTTAACAGGCTAGAGCACAGGAAGCAGTAATTCTCTATGTTTCGATCATGAAGTAGGTTATTTGGCCGCAATGCTCCCTAGATTTGAGCTCTGCTAAAATGGACTCTTTCCATAATGGTGATGGCTGACATGCTCCCATTTCCGGTATTAGAGGCAGAAAGGTCTGCAGTAAAGTCATAATTTGAGGCTTGTAGGTTTTCATGGGAGTCCCATTGTCAACAGAGGAGCTCAGCCTGTGCAGAGTATGGGAGTGGGATGGACCCTCACGCCCACCCCCTCCACACCTAGGGGTGCAGATGAGGACAATGGGATCCAGAGAGGCTGAGGGTTCATAGGGCATCTCAGAGAGAATATGTGCTCTAGTCCAGCCCACTAGGTTTCTAAGCAAAATGTTAAAAGAAATAAAATAAAATTGGCTATGCTATTCCTTGATCCTATTATTCTACGCCTCAGTTTTCTGGTCCATAAACTACCCCTTCCTCATAGGGTGGTTATGAGAGTTACATGACAGAGCCTGGTTCACAAGAGAGGTGATGGTGTCCAGGAGCTTCTCCCGGGACAGGAGAGTGCTTGGCTAAGGTGGCTGCGGCCACGGCGGGACAGACTTGGGTTTGGACCTCGTCTCCTTCCTGCCTGCTCAGAAGCCGTGATCTCTGTGTTGCCATGAACTGAAATCTGTGAGGAAGGGGGGACAGCCTTGTCCATGTGTTTTGGATGATCAGCTTTCAGGTTGAAACAGGTAGGGCCCGTTTTGGTTTCTTGGTATTTGATGAAACCCACTTCCAATTCCATTGCTGAGCAAAGAGAGTCTTACCTCCAATTAGAAAATGCTTATATGAGGTGAGAACAAGAGTATGTTGTCAGACTAGAGGGGGCCAGCAGGTTACAGCATATTTTATTCATGTCATTAAAGAGAAAAGTGTGGAAACAATAGGGTATATAACTTCTTTCCTTAAAGTTGTGCTACTAACTAGATACATCTAAAATCCCTTTCTGATGCCACCATGTCTGAAATATTTTGGAGAGCAATTCTATATAATAAAAGCCTAATATGCAAATTATCCCCTTGGGTGGTCGTTTGACCAGGAGTTCAACTGCTCGCTATGACATGCACTGACCACCAAGGGTCGGTGCAGAATATGGAGGGCATTGGTGATATGGCGCTGGCACTGGGCAGCAGTGGAGGCGCTGCCAGCCCTGATGGGCCCCGATGAGAGCGGGACTGTAGAGCAGGTGAGCGGGTCGCACCAGGCCAAGGTGAGGGTTGGGGAGGTGGGCTGGGGCCACCACCCCGTTCCCAGGCACTGAGGGAGCTGGGCGGGCCCCATTGATTGCCCTGCAGGCAGGATGGTGGAGCAGGTGAGAAGGCCAGGCCAAGGCAAGGTGTTAGGTCAGGCTACAGGGCTGTGAGGCTGCAGGCATGATCTGGAGCCCAATCTCTGCAGGCCACCCTGAGGGACCCCACCAACGCACGAATTCCTGCACCGGACCTCTAGTACTGATAGTAACAATCCTATTAATTACTATAGTTACATTTGTGCTAAGCACTTTGTGTGGGTTTCCACACTCCGAAGATGGAGCTCTTTTGAATACCTTCCTGTCCTGCAAATGAGAAGAGTAAAGCTTAGGAAACGGAAATGAGATTCCCGGAGTCCTATGGCAAGCAGCCTTCGAGGTGTGTCTGGTTCCCAAGACCCAGCTCCCTGATGCTATGCCTGGCCACGCTGTTTGCGGGTGCAGAATGCGAGAGGGAAAGCCATGGCTTTTAGCTGACTTTATGCAGCAATTCCCTGAAAATGTAAATGGATGCCTTGGAGATAAACTGATATCTATCCTGTCATTTCCTACGCTCATTCATTCATTCATTCATTCAGCACACATTTACAAGTAAACACCTTGTGCCAGGGGCTGGGGAGAAAGAAAGACAAGTCTTGGTTCTTGTCTCATAACCAAAGTGCAGGGTTGGTTAACATGGCAGGACACGGCAGTGAACAAGGTAAAAAAACAAAACAAAACTGGTATTTTGCCCAAGAAGAAGATGTGAGAAAATTGGGTTGGGTTCTGTAAGGGGACACTTCCTCCTTTTATTCATGATCTTTCTGTCCTTTAAGACAAATACCCGGGCTTTACCTTTGGGGAGACAACACTGCGAGAATCTTAAAACTGCACCCCCAGGAAGGTCCTCTTCCAGATTTGTGGGTGCGGAGGGCTGGCAAGGACATTCACCCTGACTCAAAATAAATACTCATTAGGTAATTTCAAAATGGGCCGTGGGGAGGCTCTTTGGAAATCCAGACTCACCTGAAGCCACCCACATTTGCAGCTGGCACCGTCCCCTCCCTGCACATTCCCCGTCCCCCACCCCAGCCTCCAACCTGAGTGTGTTTTAATGAAAGAGGAAACTAAATGTTTTCCCTGCATTTTAAGGCATCGAACTCTCAGAGAGAGAGAGCAGAGTTGTGCCTCACAGCCAGCGCTGGCCCTGCGCTCACCCTGCCCCTTTCATCTCCCTTTGTTCCGGGGCTGAGATTTCCCCACCTCTCCCCGCCTCGCCGTGGCTCTGAAGGATGATTGCCTTCTGGAGGAGCCCTTTCCCCCTTCTTCTGTACCCAGGCTCCGTGTTCAATGAACATCAAACAGCCTCATCATACCCTGATGGTTTAAATCTTTAAACAGAGCGGTAACAGCCGGAGTACATCCAGACCGCTCGCATCCCGGAGCCCTGTCACCGTGCGTTCCGCAACAATCACCGGGAGAGGGAGGCCGCCGCGCGCATCAAGTAGCGAGTGTTGTCTCCACGGACTCCATGCTGATGCTCTGATCAGGACTCCGGCGAAATTCTGTTTGAAATGAGAATAGACTCATTTTCATCCGACGCTCCTCAGAGGAGTCCCCGGTGGCTCAGCACGCCAAGGGTCATCATTAGAAAGCCGCCTTCAAAAGAGCGGAGGCTTCGCGTGGCAGAGCCCTCTCCCTTTGTTAAATTTATAAACATTTATGTAAAAATGTATACATTAATTGTTCAGGCTCCGCTCCAGCCTTTCGGAGGAAAGCTGGGCCCGGGAAATGTACTTGGGGGAAATAGACTCATAAAAAAACACCCCAAGTCAGGAGGAAAATGGCCTCATTTTGACTAAAAATTCAGAAGAATTCAGTGATCAAAGGCGATTCTTACTCCCAGCTGTTCAAAGGGACTTATATGGAAGAAGAAGAAGAAGAAAAAAATCGGATGTGACCAAGAATAGAAGAGAACTCATTAAGAACCTAATGAGACGGTGACAGGTGAAGCTACACGTTGCTTAAACACCGTTACCTTCTTCTTCCCTACCCCGTTCCTAGGAGCCACTCATCTGTTTTCCCGGATTCAATCTAGATTTTTCTATAAATCATAAAAGGCAAGAAGAGTTCATCAAAGCGGGAACACTCCTCAGCCCGGAGTCACTGGGCCCGGAGTCACTGGGCATGGACATCATTAAGATATCACCCACCCGCTGGCCCCTCGCTTTCCTGGGGGAGGTCTGCCTGTCCGTCTGGGACACAGACAAGGGCATGGCATCTCCTCCTCCCTCTCCACCAGCTTCCTGGGGAGAGAGAAACCAGGAGAGTGGGCACGTGGGCCAGGACAGGCATGATTTGGGGGAAGTTTAACAAGAAGCCTCATAACCCCAGAGAGGAGGTACGTTTTTGGTGTCCTCAGGGACACAAAAGTAAGGGACCCTAGAGAGGCATGACTGTGTATGTTTTCGCAGCTTTTGTTTTGCCATGCTGGTGTCTGTAAAAAACTAAATCGAAGCACAAGAAGTCTCTCTCTCCTCTTTTTCCTCTTCTAATTCTCCTAAGCAGCTTAAATCCCCCTTCCCTTTCCCCAGGCAAGGCTGGCCTCGCTCCATGTTCCCAGGCTCTGACCTTCCTGACGCTGGCCTTCCAACACCAGTAGCCGGGTGTTTTTTTTTTTTTTTTTTTTTTTTTTTTTTATTCTTTAAGTGCTAGAGGAGTCATGAAAAATTCAGACACTGGGTTTCCCTGAGACCAATCTGGTGGCTTTTTCTTTGTGCTAACTGCTGCTTTCTATGCATCATTCAAAAGGTACATACCAAGTTGTCAGCCCCTGAACTGCTACTCGGTGTTAAACATGAATATTTGTAGCTTAGCAAGGGACTAAATTAAAAAAAAAATTAATACTTGACAAGCCCAAAGAAAGGCATAACAGGTCCAGAAGTATCCATTTGAAATATTTTTTTTTATTTGTAAAAAGTCAAAACTTTTTGTGCAACCGGGGGTTGTTTCTGAGCCACAAAAGGTTTGCTTTGAAAAAGCACTGATTACTACACATCTAGGAACATCGATTATGATTACAGCATCGCAGATATGGCAGCAAAGTTGTCGTGTTTTTTTTTTTTTAAATTTTTATGTGGATGGTGAGAGAAATATTCATTCCGTGCATGTGCCACTAATCATATATGACCAGGAGAAGCCAGGCGGGATGATATAAGACTTTTCCCAATTGCATATCAACTCTACCTACAATGGCAAAATTGCCTTTCCCCACATTTCTTAATTAGAATTAGAATCAGCTTAGAACTAACAGAATCTCTTATTAGTCACAAAAAGAATGGCTGCCTCTCCAGTTCAAGTGGCGTATCTGCATAACGTATAGCCTTAAGAGCTTAGAGTAGCTGGTTCTCTTGGCTGACTGCCTTTAACTCTCCCATATTAATGAGTTGTTCTAAATTTAGTCTGCTGTGACAAACTAATATTAATACAGTATTTTATGGCCCAGAGCATTGTTAATACATAAGGAAAGAAACCCGGAGTCAGAGAAAGGGGGCGAGGGAGCGAGATTACTTTGTGTGATTGTCAAGATACAGGATAATCCAAGTATGTAGATATTAAGACTTAAACATAAGGCACTGCTTATGGATTTATATTATGTGAAACATTTTCTATTATTTTAAATCCTCGAGGCATTAGTTTCCTATTTTCAGGGGTTTATAACTTGGCTGCACACGTTCACTCTGGGCTGAAACTTGGAAAACTGGGTCTTAACCGGGGAACAGCTTGCTTGCTTGCTTATTTATTTATTTATTTATTTATTTATTTATTTGTTTATTTTACCCACCCAAATTAAAAGTCAGGTTGGCCATCTTTGACCCAGGCCAGGGGCAAAGGAGGAGCACAGGTGTGGAATACAATTTTGTATAGAATCCTAGCTTGTTTCAAAAAGTGAATACCAAGAGAAGACCCAGGGGCAATTTCATAAGAAGAAAAAAAATAGGCTACAAAGGCAGTCAATAAGCGTCACGAAGGGTTTGTTTTCTTAAATGCAGACGGTACCTTTTAAGTGTTCATCTTGAGTAGCAGCCTATGTGTGGCTATCGGTTTGGGTGGCCCCTCCTGGGTAGAAGGCAGATTTGTAGTTTGTAGGAGATGCAGAGGTGTGTGTGTGTGTATGTAAATATGATTTCTATTTGTCATTTGTAACTAAGAAATAGAAACATTCAATGTAGGATCGACTCGGTTCTCCAGCAAGATGCAGTGCTCGCTTTTTAATGGATCCACAAGTTAAGAAAAAGAAAAGCGAGTGTCACAGTTATTATCACAGGCAGCTGCAGGCTGCCAGGTGCATCAATCAGGGAAATGGTGAGGTGCCCGTGAGTGAGGGAGCGGTGGGCTGGGAGCTTGTGGCAAAGACTGGTTGTGAAACTCGATTTGAAGTCCCGTGGGACAGAGAAAGCAGCCCGACTAAGCAGTGTTTCATCCCAACTAAAAGCACGAAGAGCTGACTGCAAAGCCAGCCCTGTGCTTGCCTCCCAAGGTGTGTGGGTGTCTGTTCGGCAGGTGTTTTTTGAAAAGTCTTTTTATACCTTTAGAAGGAGAGTCTGTGTGGGAAATTGTCTTTGTATTTCTAGGATATTTTGTAATTTATAGAAAAGTGTCATTTCTTGGAAACAGGAAAAAATGTTTTCCTTTGATATGTGTTTAATGCCATGGCACCAAGGTCTGCTGGTAAAATTCTCTTCTCCTCTGTTCACTCTGTCAGTCCAAGGCTGACTGATTCATTGTGAGGACTTTCTGTACCGAGCTTCTCAGAGGAAACGCTGGGAAGGGTTTCTGCCTGGGATTTTACAAACACAGAGAAATTTCTTTATAAGGGAAATGGGAACTGACTGCTCTTCAGAGTAGAAGAAAAACTCAACTGCCCCGATCCAGCAAAAGACCACAAAACCTCTTCCCTGAACGTAGAAGTGGCTGAATGGCTGCCCCTCCACGGGGCGGCCCGAGGAACCTTCGCAGCAGGTGGAACCGGGAGGCCTGGTGCTGGATGATATGTTTCTGGGTGCAATGCATCCGAAGAAATTGAAAATAACAAAAACAAGGCAGAATAATATGGGCATTTGAAAAGCAATTGAGTCTTCCGTATAAATATGTAAATATAAGGCTGAAACTCAGAAATGTCCACTTTGAGGTTTCCAGTTCAAGGAGACCGGCATCTCTTTTTGTAAAATTCTTAACCTCCTAATAGCCTTCCTGTTAATGGGCTAACATAAAGCATAAACCAATAATCAGATGCAAATGAGCAGTAACTAGCTGCTAAGGTGAACAACTCCCCCCAGGGCCGCCGATGATGGAATTTCAATCCCTGCTGCCTGCAGGGTGAGCAGTGGTATGGCTAATGCTGTGTGTCTGCTGGATTTCATCTCCTTCAAACGCGTGGCTCACATTGTTTAGATTTAGTTGCTGGTTCTACATAACAGATGGTGATGCGTTTTTGAGCGAAGAAGATGAATTTTTGCTTTATCAAAAGAGAAAATAGCTTTTGTATTTTATGTTACACCTGCTGAGTTTCACAATCAAATTTAAAAAACCAGCCAGGAAAAGATACTATTGGATTTTTAAGCTGTGAATTCCGGTTTCCTTTAGCAGAGTTTGGCTGAGAATCTTGAATTGGGTGTGGTTTTTAAGAAGATCTGAGTTAATTTTTGCATGGTCGCTTCAGGAGAGATAGTTTCCTAGAATTGACAAAATGAGTCCAAGCTCTGGGGAAGTTTCTCTTAGCTTTCCCTTGGGATGTAATTCTGTGTGTGTGTGTGTGTGTGTGTGTGTGTGTGTGTGTGTAGGGTGTACTCTACATTTACTAAAGCCATCTGTTAAAATTGAGACATCTTTCCACTATTAAGGCTAAAATTATGTAGTCACTTAAAATTTTAACTTAAAAAACTCTTTATTGTTGAAGGTATTACAAATGTTCCGCCCCCTTTCTACATTGACCCCTGCTAGCCTGGCCCCTTAAAGAAAATGGTAGCACAAATTCACATGGCTTGACATTGGAAATATAGTAGAGAGTAAAAAATCTACCTCTCAGTGCTATCCTCCACTTCTGTTCTTTTTCACTGATGTAACCAGTGTGAGCATTATCTTGTTTCTTCTTGTAGACATAGCTTATGCCCATGTTGTCTTTCCCTTTTATACAAATAGTAGTGTTCTGCACTTTGGTCTCTTTCTCTTAGTAATTGATTTTGGAGGTTTTTCATATCAAATCATAAGAACTTTCTACTTTTTGGGGGCAACACGATTCCATTAAAATTGTACCAAAATTAATTAAACTAGTCTTCAACAGGTGAAAATTTAAGACAGTTTCAATATTTTGCAGTTAAAACACTGCAGCAAGATGAGCCTGGCATATATGCCATATCACACATATGCAAATAAAATAAAAATAAAAATAAATAAAATAAAAAATCTGTAGGATAAATTCCTAGACATGTAATTGCTGGTCAAAGGAAATATACATTTGTAATTTTAATGGATAGTGCCAAATTATCATTCGCAGAGCTTGTACCGATTTACACACCCTCCAGTATTGGATGAAAGTGCCTCATTCCCCACCCCCCCCTGACCATACAGTAAGAGGCCCATGGAATTTAATGACTTTGGTCAATCTAATAAGTGGAAAAGGAAGATGCTTCAGTATAATTTAAAATCATGTTTCTCCCATTATTAGTTGAAGTAAGCATTTGAAAAGATATGTAATGCCTATTTGTAATTCCTTCTATGTGAGTAATCTGTTTATATTTTAAATTCTATTGAACAAGTCAAATCCCATGTTTTCCATACCTTGACTCTAAACATCTCAAGTTGATATAAACATGAAGAGCATGATGGGATTTGGTTGACTGCTGCCTTTCAAAAATTATAAATTCCTGATTTTATTTGAAGATTTGAAGACAGAGATCAAAAACAGGATCTTAGCTGGTATCAAGTAAATGCTTTAGGTTGTCTGGGATTGATATTGTGCACCTCAAACATTTTTTTTTTTTTAGGAGAATTCATATCTGCTCTTACACCCCAGGATCTATTCATGTAGATATTTATCTGCGCCTCTATTAAATATTGGTTGACTCTGGTCAGATGACTCATATACTGATCTTCCAATGAAGATAATAAAACAAAGCCTGGAGGGATTGTTAGGTAATTGTACCAGCTCTATTTTAACTTTTAAAATTGGTACATTACTCCTGCTATATTTTTAGCTTTAATAATTCTTTTCAAATTTAATAATTAAAAAAAAAGGTACCAGGGGAGTACCAGTGAATAAGAGAAGTATACCCTTATTTCCAACACTCAGAACTAATGCTTAACTGTCATATTTGCTTGTGGTCTCTTAAAATAATTATGTAACTGACTAACGCTTCTTTTAGCCCTCTGTTTTATTTCTTTCCTCTCTATTGATGGACAACCACTATCCATTTTTAAAAAACATATATATATATATGTATATATGAATATCTCCCATATAATAAAGAGATGATATGCAAACTGAGCCTCATGTCCTCACAAGATGGCTGCCTATGACCAAGCTGTCAGAGAGGTTAGTGAGGGACAACCAAACAACTGAACAAGCAGGTTGCATGGGGCAACCCGGGGGCGGGGGCAGTTAGGGGTGACCAGGTTAGTAGAGGGGGGCAGTTGGGAGTGACCAGGCCCACAGAGGTGGGCAGTTAGAGGTGACCAGGTTGGCGGAGGGTGGCAGTTGGGGGTGATCAGGTTGGCACTCAGAGGCAGTAAGGGGTGACCAGGCAGGCAGGCAGGCAGGCAGGTAAGCGAGCCATCGGTCCAGGATTGTGAGAGGGATGTCCGACTGCCGGTTTAGGCCCAATTCCAAGGATTGGGCCTAAACCAGCAGTCAGACATCCGCCAAGAGGTCCTGGATTGGAGAGGGTGCAGGCTGGGCTGAGGGAACCCATTCTGTGCACGAATTTTATGCACCAGGCCTCTAGTGTATATATATATTCATAGATGACATATAGTACTGTTTTGAGTTCTTTTTAAAAATATAAGCAATGTATCATTCTGTATCTTGCATTTTTTACTCAACATTATAGTTGTGTGTTTGAGATCTATCCATGTTGACATATGAATATATCTAATACATTTCCAGGTTATTCTTTTTGCATGTGTACGATATGTCATTATATGAGTATTCTATACTTTGTTTATCTTTTCCCATATTGGTGGATATTTAGGTCATTTTTAATGACATGCATAAAGATTAGCTTATGGGATCTTTAGATAGACCAGTGACACAGGTGAGACAGAATAAGTGAGGAAATTCAAACACAGAGAGATTAAGTG
The DNA here is from genome assembly GCF_014108245.1 of Pipistrellus kuhlii. Taxonomy (NCBI): domain Eukaryota; kingdom Metazoa; phylum Chordata; class Mammalia; order Chiroptera; family Vespertilionidae; genus Pipistrellus; species Pipistrellus kuhlii. The sequence goes on along the minus strand of NW_023425515.1, from coordinate 131,382,339 downwards.
ACTTGGCTTAGATAGAACACAGGTTTCCTAATTCTTCTTTTAAGGTCCTGCCTTGGCTTTATACAGCTTTCCATTCTTCAAAACATGGAGCACTATTTAACAAATCATAAGTGAGTCCACTTACACAAGTTTAGGTTGAGAATGCCCTGTACTTCCTTCCTGGAGACATATCTATGTCTCCTATACATATATCTGTTTTAAATTTTTCTTCTTTCAAATGAGTTTTAACACACTAATTAAGAAATTATTGTCTATAAACAGATATTTTAATAGACAAATACAAAAAACCTAACAAAATGCTCCTTGTGCATATTTAAGCTCAGAGAAAAATGTTAAAAATCTTTCACATAGTAAGTTTCTCAAACTTAGTTCTTCTTATAGAGATGTGTTCTTGATATATGGCTGACATTTTCATCCAGGACCAGGAATTTAGTATACTTTTTCTCAAAACTTCAAATTTGATTTTCTTTTTCAATGACTAAAGCATTTGATGAGATAGGATAATATTACATTTTTTTCAAGTAAGAATTTTTATCCTACATACCAAGATGACCTTGGTTAAATGGTCATGAGAAGCTAAAAGTCAACAATGCTCAACAATGAATACACTTTTAAAAAGAGGAATAATTTTAAATATAGTGTTGCTCATAGACTTATAAAATTCTTGAATGGAAAGGACCAAAGACCATGGATGTATGACTTGTTTAAAATCTCACAGTGCTAGTAGCTATACCAGAGCACATGAGGACTATTTCATAACAAAATGATTTGATTTCAGTTTACTTATTTTTCTAGAAAAAGAAAGACTTAATGTTCTCTGGGTGTGTTCAAAATTAAGAAAGGACTTTCTGGTAACTCCACAGGGTGAGGACTCACGGAGGCTTGTACCTGATGTCCACCACACTTTGTCTCACGCACCTTTCCTCTTGCTGACTTTGTTTTAAACCTTTCACTGTAATAAAATTCATGTATGAGTACATCTTAAAAAAAGAAAGAAAAGAAAGGAGAACAACATTTTCCAAGTAAGTTGATTAAAATAAGAATATTTCTATTTACATGTATAAAGAGATTTAATTCAAATATCAGTGTGTATCTGGTGCTGAGTGTGACACTACCATCACAGCATATCTCACTGAGGATGATCTATTATCAAAAGCACAAACTGTCACAGCATCGCAGTCTTGGTGGAATTGCTTCTTCAGAAAGAAATTAGCCTGTATGGATAGCATTACCACCAGAAGGCTTTCAGTGGTGGTAGAACATTGTCAAAGCTTAAACTTTACTTCTTTGGGGAGCAGAACATTCCTGTCTGCCCAGTAATGTTCTCCTACCTGCTCCCAGAGAGCCCTGTGTATGTCATCATCATAAACATTTATTAGAATATTTCATAGTGACCCAATTATGTCTGCCTCCCCCAACTCGGCTGCTGGAGCCATAGGCTTTAGAAGTTCAGGTCCTTCCTTTCCAACATGACATTGCATGTGTCTAGCAGAGTTGTGGGTGCAGAGTAGGCAGCCATAAAGGTTCATGAAGAGACATAAAAGATGAATGAATGGACAAGTGCTCTAGTAGGAAGACTGTGTCATAGGAAGAAATTTGCACAAAGTTTGATTTACAAGGTGTAGCATACAATGCCTATTACTGCTAAATGCATAAAATGTATCACAATTCTGTGAAGTTTGAAAGTAAAGATTTTCCTCTCCACCCCCTGATAAATTAAAAGTGACTAGTTGAATTTTTTATTCTAGGATATAGCCATACTACTGTATTGTTTAAAAACATTATAAATCTTTTTTTTTAAAAACATTATAATTGACTTTTATGACAAAATGATTATCTAGAATTAAAGAAAGAAACGATAACAAACTTTCTATGCAATAACTACTTCTGTGTTTTTAAAATTTTTTTATTGACAGAGTGGAAAACTGTATTATTACTCATTTAAATTTCATAGCTAATGGAAATAAACAGCCCAACAGGCATAGCTTAGTGGTTGAACATTGACCTATGATCAAGAGTCACGGTTCAATTCCCTATCACAGTTCGATTCCCTGTCAGAGTATATGCCCAGGTTTCAGGCTCTACCCCATTGTAAGGTGTGCAGGAAGCAAGCTGATCAATGATTCTCTCTCATCATTGATGTTTCTCTCTCTATCCCTCTCTCTTCCTCTTTGAAATCATAAAAATATATTAAAAAATAAAGGAAATAAACATATAAAACTTTAATACAAATCACTATTATTAGATTATCAAATGATAGAGCCTAAAATATCTAAATGTCCTGCTGGTAAAGCTACCCTATTACTATATTTTACTATTTATAATTTAATTTTAGAAAGAAAACTTAGGCACTTGCAACAAAGTAAAAATGAAATTAAAGTTTTAATCTAAAATAACTGTGGTTTGTAGTTGAAGATTCTATTTTGATTACCTTATCTAGGTCTCTCATTGAAGCTCCTGAGTGCTTTCTCATCCCGGGGCCCACTGGAGCCTTTTAAAGAGTTTTCTCACTAGAGGGCAGCATTTGACTAAATGTCCAAACAGGTTTCCTGGCGAACAGGGAATATCTATGTAGATCACTTTAATAACTCAGTTAGCAGCCTTACATGAATTTCTAATTCGATTTGTTGGGTTGGTCCCAAACTGGTTTGATAACCCTTTAGAAAGGAGTTTTAGGGATTTATTCCACTAATAAATATGAATTGTTTTTAGATAGGTATTATAACAGGTTTGTAGAAGTCACTCTTACCCCAGAGCTTCTGTTGCCTCGCTTTGTAAATGCACATAAATTATTAAATTACTTATTATTGTAACCAAATAAAACATGAATGGAGTTACTTGTTTATCAGCCCTCTTTATTTTGTTTTAACCTCTCCAATCACATCTATTTCCCAGCTCGTCTGACATTGAGCCCTGCAGAAGTCTGTGGATGAAAGCAAGAACTGCTACAGTGTGGGAAGAGACTGAACAAAAACTGTGCACCTATGGATGAGGACAATATGGGGTGGGTAAAGGGCAGAGGGTGGGGTGGGAACCTAATTGGAGGGGAGCAATGGAGGGGGAAAAAAAAGAGGAACATTTGTAGTAAACTGAACAATAAAGATTTATATATATAAAGAACTGCTACGGGAGGAGCTCTCTTATGAAAGGTGGGCTTCCTCTGACCTGGGCCTTGAGGGTAACGGAGGTGGAAGCGGTGTTTGGGGAAAAATGCTTTCCACACCTAGAGAGCATGCCCAGGGCTTGGTCCACTGGGTGAGGTCTAAGGCCCCCGAAGGAGCCTCATCCTTGATTTCCAGGAGCAAGAGACTAAGCCATTGCTTGGTTCTCATCGTTATTCTGTCAGTGTTGGGACAAAACCTCTTCTTTTATTCCAACCCGGAGCTAAATGTACAGTGGAGACATGAGGGATATACAGTTCTTAATGGAGATTAGATATGACAGCCAATTTCCAAGCTACGACCAACCATTTGTTAGTGGAATTGCTAGTTTTTTTTTAAAAAATAATCTTTTTTTAACATGGTGATTTATTGTTCAAAGAAACTGTTCAAACAGTTCCAACAGAAATTTACATGCTTAAACATAGATGCATAGTCACAGGTATCCACATGTGGCGATTGTGCCATTGAATTTGTATTTTGAAATATTAAAAAAAATATTTTGTTGACTTTCCAAAGAGAGGAAGAGAGAGAAATAGAGAGTTAGAAACATTGATGAGAGAGAATCATCGATCAGCTGCTTCCTGCGCACCTCCCACTGGGGGTGCGCCTGCAACCAAGGCACATACCCCTGACCAGAATCGAACCCAGGACCCTTCAGTCTGCAGGCCGACACTCTATCCACTGAGCCAAACTGGTTTCGGCTGTATTTTGAAATCTTGATATAAATTTATTTTAGTGGTGACATGTTTTTCAGTGATAATCACATCTGAGTTTTCATAACATTTGAAAAGCACACTTGCTCTTCCTGTTCTGATTTAGGTTTGGATGAGTTATCAAAAAAGTAGCTTTAAAAATGTTCCTTTAAGGTGTTACATTGGGCTTCTGATAAGTATGTAAGCAGAACTAAACTTTTCAAATATTGTAACTGTTGGACAAGGTAACTTAGGAGTAATACTTTTCTCCAAAAGGCCAGAGAAAATATGAAAGCAGAAATGCTACTTCATAAGATGATGTACTTGCAAAACTTTTGAATTCTTTAGATTTTTGTGCCTACATTCAAATAATGCCTTACTAGAATCTACCAGATTATTTTATTCATTTTAAGAGGATCAATTTAGGAGACTTTGACCAATTTAATGTCATTTTATGTGTTTAATGAGGTTTTATTAACTATCATTTATTTATTGCCAAAAAAGAACTTAAACAGTTCTTCCAATTGCTCCAAGATCAACCCTGATTTATTTGTTATTCAGAGTATATTTGATATTAATATTCACACATTTTTGAGAATGCAATCTTCTAGTAGAAATCATTGTCTCCCTTTTTAAAAAGATCAAACAAATAATCTAACCAATTAGATTTGGTGTATAATAATTCTTATATTGTAAGCAACTAATTAAATGCTAAATTTCTGTTTATGGTTGATTTACATGGTTGTAATAAATACTTTTGGTACTCTCAGATACCATAAGTGATGGATAAACCAAAGTGTTCCATAGATTGTACTTCCCACCATTTCCTCCTCAAGTGTTTGAAGTTTATTTTTGAACTTTCTACCGCTTTCTCAGTCCAGATAATACATGTCGGTGGGCAAAGTGAGAGAGACAGAAGTTGGAGGGCAGAAAGAGAAATACAATCACCCAAACATTTGTCCATTCACAGAACAAATGTATATTGAATGCCTGCTCTATGACAGGCACAGTGTACTGGAGACACAGAGATAAATAAAACACAGTCCCCATCTTCAAAATATTCATAGTCAATTATAGGCAACAAAAAAGTCAATTAATTACTGTGGTCCACCATGACAAATGCCTTGATGGCAGATACTCCCTGGGGATTATGGAACCATGGTGAATGGACATCTAAACTCCAAAGAGCAGGAAAGACTTTCCTGGTTAAGTGATGCATGAAGGAACTGGTAAGCATTAGCAGAGGAGGGAGAGATTGAAGGTGGGGAAAAAGGAGTTGCAGACAGAGGGATTGGCATGCATAAGGTTTGGGAACTATAAGCAGTCACTGTTTGAAGCCGAGGGGTTTTGTGGAATATCAGGGGCTGGAGATTTAGGTAGGGGCTGCATCGTGAAGGGCTTTGTTAAAGGCTTTGACACCATTTCTCTCTACAGCTGCCCCTGCTATCACCAGGGGAAGTTGTGATTTGGGCTCCCAACCTATCATTATTGGGAAAGACTGCTGGGATGACACCTTTCACGCAGGGATAGAAGAGAAAAGTCAGCAACGGAGGGGAAGAAAGAAAGACTAATGCTTGAAAGTATGAAATCTGCCTGAATTCTAATCTCAGCTCTGTCACTTACTAGCAGTGTCACTTTGGGAAGGTTATTTAGACTCTCCATGTCCCGGTATTCTTGTCTGTAAATGGGAATAAAAATAATACCTACTTCAACAGTTACGATGACCAAATAGTTTATGCTTGTGAAGCTGTTAGACTTGTGCCTATATATATATATATATATATATATATATATATATATATATTGCCTAGTGCACAAAATTCATGTATGAGGTGTGTATGTTTGTGCGTGTGTGTGTGTGTGTGTGTCCCTCAGCCTAGACTGTACCCTGTCTAACCTAGAACCCCTTGAGGGATGTCCGACTGCCTGTTTAGGCCTGATCTCAAGGGGATTGTGCCTAAATGGGTAGTCGGACATCCCTCTCACAATCCAGGACTGTTGGCTCCCAACCACTTGCCTGCCTGCCTGCTTGATTGCCCCTAACGACTTCTGCCTGCCAGCCTGATCACCCTCTTACCACTCCCCTGCCAGCCTGATTGTTGCCTAACTGCTCCCCTGAGAACCTGATTGCCCCTAACTGCCCTCCCCTGCAGGCCTGGTCACCCCCAACTACCCTCCCCTGCCGGCCCAGTCACCCACAACTGCCCTCCCTTGCTAGCCTGTTTGCTCCTAATTGCTCTCCCCTGCCAGCCAGGTCACCCCTAACTGCTCTCCCCTGCAGGCCTGGTTCCTCCCCAGCTGCCCTCCCCTACAGGCCTGGTTGCCCTCAACTGCCCTCCCCTGCTGGCCCATTACCCCTAACTGCCCTCCCTTGCTAGCTTGGTCACCCCTAACTGTCCTCCCCTGCCCGCATCTTGTGTCCACATGGGTGGCCATCTTTGATCACATGGGGGCTGCCATCTTATGTATTAGAGTGATGGTCAATTTGAATATTACCTCTTTATTATATAGGATATATTTTTATTTATTCCAGAGAGGAAGGGAGAAGGAGAGAGAGAGAAAAACATCAATAATGAGAGAGAATGCTTGATCCGCTGCCTCCTGCATGCCCCCTACTGGGGATCAAATCCGCAACCTGGACATGTACCCTTATCTAGAATCTAACCTAGGACCAGGCCAACACTCTATCCACTGAGCCAAACCAGCTAGGGTGACCTGTGCCTTCTTAATTAACATATTAATAAACCTGTTTATTTTTTAAACCAAAAAACCAAAAACATGTTTTTGACAAATATATCCTCCACTCCCAGTGATTTATATGTAATCATCAGTGAAACACAAAATAAATCTAGAAATGTTTGCCCAAGTAAATACTGTTGCACATACAAAGATAGGGCGCTACAGAAAGAAACAAACCGGGGGAGGCAGGCAGCTTTCCCAGGAAAGCTCACAATTGCTCATCAGCTGGCGTACAAAAGTCTAGGTTTGGATATGAGAGGTGATTTGGGTCCTGTTGTTCCAAAGTTCAGTTTGTTTGAAAAGTTGATATACTTTTCAACTTTTAATAAACATTTTAAAATATAGAATATTGAATGTCTTATGTGAACCTGGCATTTCCAGAGGTGCCACTTCATTTTGATCTGTACTTTACCTTTGTGAGTCACAATTTTTAATGTATTTTTACACGTTATTATTTAGCAAAGAAACAGGTTGAGCATTTCACACGAATTACCTCATTTAATCCTCCCTGCATTTCAAAGAATACCAACCTGTTTTAAGGAGGCTACAGGTCAGTTTACTTAAGCAATTAAGGCCAAACAGATAAGGTGAGTTACTGAAACTCTCTAAGCTTGAGTGTCCCCAGCAGTAAAAATAAAAAAGAACAATTACCTATTCATAAGGTTGACATAACATTAAACGAAACAAAGTATGTATAGTACCCAACACAGTGCCTGGTAGACTTGGTAAATAGAGGAAACCTGCTGCCTGACTGTCTGTCCACACCCACTCAGTATGGAGCACTCATTTGTGCTCTGGTTCAGGCCAGTGCCTTACATTCCTGCTTCATCTTCATCCCATCATCAGCAAACTCTTAGGGAGCCCCAATCAGGAGCACAGTGGAGAAGGCAAAACACAGTCCAAAAACCAAATGCACATGGGACTGTTTACATGTGCCAAAGAAATTGAGAAAAGTTGTACCTTCCTGATCTGGGGTGCCTGGAACACTTCATGGAAAGCAATAATAATGGCCAGTATTTTCCAGGCATGGTATGCACGCCCATTTTATATATCACGCAACCGAAGTACAGATCTATAGAACAGAGTGCCTAAGGTCACACAGCTTACGAGAGAGAAAGAGAGAGAGAGAGAGAGAGAGAGAGAGAGAGAGAGAGAGAGAGAGAGAGAGAGAGAAGATTCAGACCTAGACAGTTAATTAGTTTATTACTGGGTACCCATGCTTGTGAGCTGAGCCTTGAATAACATAATGACGACAACAACAGCAGTAATATTAATAACTATTGTTTTAAAGCAACTGCTGTGTGTCAGGTAATTTGTTAGTACATGATCATATTTAATTTCCCAGTAACCTGATGGAACAAGATTATACTTTGAGGGTAAAGAAATAAAATCTTAGAATTGCCATTTGACAAATGACGACAAAAGACTTGCAACTATTAAGTAGCAAATCTGGGGTTAAAAATTAGGTTGAACTGGCTCTGGCAGTGAAGGCTCTTTCCTTGTATGACAGAGACAGGTACAAATGGAGAAGAAGACCATCCAGGTAACTGTGGGATTGCAAGGACCAACAGGGACAAGTTTGGCAGTGTGTGTGTGTGTTCATGCACTGTGCATATGCCTATGTGTATAGAGGAGATGATGGACAATAAAGCTTAAAGCTTGGGAGAGGCTTCTGGCATTTAAAACAGGACATTGAAATCCTCCAATAATCAAAGGCACTTGTGGAATAGGTAAGGCCTGTTGTCAGCCACCCTGATCCTAACACATTACTTCTGTCAACTGTCCGAATCTCCTTAGGTTTGCGACCTTGCCCCCCTTTTTATTTTAGCTTCATCTAAGAGTAGGGTTACCAGATTTAGCTTATAACAGCACAGAACACCAGCTGAACTGGAATGCCAGAGAAACAACAAAGCATGTTTTGCATATGTCCCATGCTACATAAATCTGAGAGGCACATTCCTCAGATGTGGAGCCTCGTTGGAGGCCAGAACCCAGCCCTGGTGACAGCTTCATAAACTGCATCCACATATCTCAGGGAAGGCTGCCCCCTAATGGTGCTCTATCCTCTGTTCTGTGTTTGGTTACCCAGAAGAAGCCCAGCCAGACAGGCTCCACCTCCTCTCAATTCATAATCCCACATCTGATGACCAATTAGGAAAAGGGATGCAGCATAAAACCAGCCTTGACACTAGGCCGACAACTGTCGGTAGATACGCTGCCTTGTGAGCAGCACACCGTGTGTTCTTTGTTGGGCTTTGCTAGCTACCAGGACGTCTTGTGGCAAATAGGGCACCATTGACTGCATTCACTGGGCCTATTTTTGAACCTCTCTTTGGTTGCTATCCGCTATCCACACCCCGCCCCCGTCTGAACATGTCACACCACCATGGATGCGGGCATGCTGCCAGCAGAACAGATGGCCGCGAGCCTTGGCATGCCAGGAAACCATTAGGTTCATCAGTGTGAGCAACAGGGGGTACGTTTCTCTCTGCAAACGTGGAACTAACAGCCTCTGCAGGGCAAGGGGCAGATGCCCTCTTGATTCGGGTGGGCTGACCTTTCGGTCCTGGGCATTGTTTCCGCGGAGCTGCAAGTTTAGAGCACAGCACGAAGGAACGACCTCAGAGGCGTCTGAGGAGGAGAAGAAGGGGCTTTGGAAATGGACCAGAAAACCTCACATCTCCTTGGCTAGAGGGTGTAGAGGGCCAGGGCTGTGAGGGTGACAGATACCCGATTCCCCAGGAGCCTGCTTTCCACTTCTGTGGAGTCAGCCCCCGTAGAGAACCAGCAGGCCCAACACAGGGCAGCCGCCGTGTTCCAGTTTCCTACCCTGAGGATCAGCTTTCACCTTAAACCTGAGTTCTTTGGCATTACCGGGTGCAACCGACACAGGCAGGTGACATGGAAGCAGCTTGCCTTCAATTGGTACTGAGGATTGACAAAGATAGGAAAGAAAGGATGTGCATTTATTAGAAAGATTTATAGATGTGCACTTGCTTTCTTTTAACCCTGTTTTCTGCTTAAAAATCCTTGATTGCTAAAAAACAAAACAAAACAAAACAAAAAAAAACAACTTCAAAACCACAGCCATGTGTAAGCAAATGGATGTCTCTTTTAACCCACGTGCCTAAGAGATAGCCACTATTAATAATGTGTTGTATATTAGCTCAGATATTCAATTTTTCCTTGAATAGCAGGTGTCCCCTTTGAAGTCATAATTTTCTTTTGATCTAGATTTCTTCCTCTTCATTGAAATGTTTCTATCAAGGTAGAAGTTAGTAAAAATATCTGTGTTTGGTGAGTACTAAACTGTCACGCATAAATCTTTTATTTACTTCTAAGTTCAGCAAAATTGCTGGGCTCTCCTATTTCCAGGTTTAATGGTCACTCTATCAGTTTGGCGTCATATGATCTCTTGTTTAGAAATATTGATGTGATTTATGTGTCATAAATTTTTTTTAAACTTTTTTTTTTTTTTAGTTTATTGTATTATCCTGTATTACCTTCAGATGTATAGCATAGTGGTCAGACAATCATATACTTTACAAAGTGTTCTCCCAATATTTCCGTACCTACCTGGCACCATACATGGCTATCATTATGACTAGAGGCCCGGTGCAGTCAGACATTCCCATCACAATCCAAGACTGCTGGCTCCTAATCGCTCACCTACCTGCCTGCCTGATTGCCCCTAATTTCTTCCCTGCTGGCCTTGTCACTCCCAATTGTCCCCCACTGCTGACCTAGTCACCCCTAACTGCCCCCCCCACCAGCCTGGTCACCCCTAACGGCCTCCTCTGCTGGCCTGGTTGCCCCTTACTGCCCCCTCCCCCCCCACCAGCCTGGTTGTTTCTCACTGGCCCCTCTGCCAGCTTGGTTCCCCAACTGTCTCCCTGCTGGCCTGGTTGCCCATGCAGCCTGCTGCTCAGTTGTTTGGTCATCCCTCACTGCTCCACACAGCCTATTCAATTGTCTGTTTGGTTGTTTCGGTTGCGATGGTCGCCTAGGGTTAGATAGATAGATAGATATTATTGACTATAATATATTTCCTATGCTGTGCTTTACATCTCTCTATTTTATAACTACTCATCTGTATTTCTCAATCCCTTCACTTTTTCACCTAGTCCCCCAGCCCCTCCCCTTGGCAACCATCAGTTTGTTCTTTGTATCTATCAGTCTGTTCCTCTTCTGATGCTGGTCTCTTAACCATTGATGCTGCCCAGCTTTCCTCCTGCTGGCCCATCATTCTAGTACTGACCTCTTTTCTGACTTTAAACTATTTTAATTTAAATGTGTGCTGGACACAAGTACTTGGATATCTCACATGCACCCAGATCTTGCGTTTTCTCATCTGAACCTCAATCCATTCATGCTGAATGCAGCATCATCATCCATCAGAGGATTCATGTCAGAAACCTGGTTTTCCTTACTCTTTCTCTTCAGAGGCCACATCCAGTCAGTCACCAAGACCAAGAGGTTTTATTATCAAATCTTTACTTTCAGAGACATCCATGCTACCTAAATTCAATCCCTGCAAACAGGCCAGTTATATCCTGCCAAAATTCAGTTCCAGTAGAAACATTTTGCTACAGCCACTGAAACCATGTCCTCCAAGCGCCCAGCTTAACTAGGTGTAGACCTTGGAGATCCTAGAGGAATGCATTGAGTCTCCCCTCCAGGAAATGTATCCAAATATCACTCCTTTAGCTGAGATTTTTTGACCGGGTGTACTCTCTGAAAAGTACCTGCAGCAAACCTCAGAACTAGACAAGTCTATCTTAACAGACAACTAAGCGCAGATTGAGTAAGGAAGGCTGCCCTGAGAGAAAGGCTCTGTCTCTGCTTTAAGATGAACCAAGAGAGTGTCTGTGGCTAGGGCCAGATTTCAACTCAGGAAATAGTTTTTAATCTGTTCAAATGTCAAAACAAATATGTGGCCAAGGCCCCAGAGTTTTCCCCATCTAAAAAGGCAGGTGGGGAACATAATGGAATAGATTTAACTAGATGCCTGACTTTACCTTACACAACAACCCTCAAACAGCCATAGCATGCTCAGCTCTAACAGTCCTGTGTCCTGGTATTTCATAACCCAAGACAAACTATGGCATAAAGTATGTCAAGGTAAATGACTAATGCTACTTGTTGCTTGAAGTTAATATTTATGAATCACTTAAGAGCTGGACCAGTACTTCTAAAAATAACAATAGGGTTGGGATAGATACTTTGTAGTTATCCATCTGGCAATAATTACCAACCAGTACTAACTGTCTTTTAAAGAAACATCTAAGTACAAAAAACTTTTGACCTTTTTTTATCCAAATGTATGCTGGACAGTCTCTAAGTAGCAGCAGGAGTGGTGATAGAGTGGCTGGGTAAGTCTTCATTCATTGCATTGAAGTGCGCTGTATTTTATTTTTCCCACCTGAAAAGCAAGTATTAAGAAAGAATACTGATATTTCCAGAGGTTATCAAAGAAGTGGGAAGTGTGCTGATAATATGTTATGAAAACAGATTTTTGAAGAAGCTAAGGCTCAGAGCCATTTAGTGTCATTATTCCCCTGAGAGTTAGTTCTACATTTGGTTCTGAGTAGAGTTTGTGTTTAAAAATGACAAGACTTGGAGTGGTAGTCCTTGGATGGGACAGGGCAGGAACCACCATGCTCGAGGAAAATAAAGCATACTGTGTTTGGGCCATTGTGAGCTGAAAATCCTGAATTCAGTCAGATAATTCACTAACTTTACCTCTCTGTCTTTTTTATAGCTTCTGGATTTCTAGGATTTAACAATAGCTTTAGGGGTGTGAGTGACAGGTCCACATCTGAAAACACGTGTTGTCCTGGTCATATGACACCCTGGGATTAAAAAAAAAAAAAGGGAGGGGAAGATGGTGTTCTTTTTTGAGGAAACTGAGTCAGTATTCAGCATCCAATTCCATTGCTGTGCATTTATAAAGTAGGAAGCCACCAGCCTCACTGTTAGCATTTGGTATTGAACTGTGATTGGCTTGAGGGCAAGTATTAACTATCCTTGTGTTTCTTCATGTTCCTCATCAGCTAGACACAGAGTAGATACTCTGTATAATGTTCAGGAATGGATGGTAGAGATCAGGGCATGCTGTTGGAAGGTGAAACAGTGAATTGGCTTTGCAATCAGCACAAGTGTGTAGATCTTGAGTGAGCAGAAAGATTCCATCACCTCAATGATGAGAAAGGCAATTTATCTAAAAACCATCTTCTCATTTACAATTGAAAAGCTAACAGAGAAGCAATCAATTTACTTTAGGCTGGCACTGTAGCCAAATTCCACCAAGGTTCTGTTGTGAGGTCAAGCAGGACAATATATCTTGGGTGAGCCAGAGGCCTTCAAACAGCCAGGCTGGCCTGTGTTTCCATACTCATAACTTTAAGGAGAGTGGGCAAAGATTATGTATGAACTGTCCAAAACCAAAGCAACCATTTTACAATATTCAGTCTCATTATATCAGCTTCTTTAATGTAGAAATAAAATTTTCAATGACTTTTTTTTTCTGACTGGACAGCTTTCCATATTTATTAAACCCCTATGTAAACTAAGAGTTGGTCCACAAAGAGTTTCTTCATGCATTTGACAGAAAAGCCAGAGACCTAACTAGACATAACTCAAAAAGGAAGTTTGGAGGAAATCTTAAACTCTGACATGGAGCAGGAAACCAGGAAAATTCTAAAACATCTCCAAGTAAAAAAGATGTGAGCTGCTGCTTCTCTTTTGCATGTGGGGCAATAAAGTGACACTGCAGAGGATCTGAGTTTTGCCAACCCCATCACAATTAAGCAGACCCAACCAATCCCATACATTCCAGTACATTTTTCCTTTTGTTCCTTCAGATCAGAACTACCTTTTCTTAAGCCTTGGCGACAAAATGAAAAATGGATTTTTGAAGGCAAAGTGTTTATTTGGTTTATCACTTGTTTCTGTCTTTGAACTTCCTTGTCAGAGCAGAGTCTATAGATATACACCAACTACCGAGTGGATTTCTGGTTTGGATGAGTATAGAAAATGAATCTTTTATATCATTGCATCATAAAAGCTTTTCTATTGGCCTGGTCAGTCATTGCAACCATTGTCCTGGTTAATTTTATTAAAAGTATAATATCTAAGAGAATAGTTTTCTTTATTTTTTTCTTTAATATTTACTTTGTAGATCAAAGAATTGTTGCCAACAGTCAGTGGTCCATCTATAACAGGACTTAATAAGAGTTTTTTTAAAAAGCTTTTTTAAGAGCCTGGTTATATAATATAACATGAAATATTAAGAATGCATGTCCACTGTTTTTAAGCAGAGTCAATGCAGCAAATTTTTGTAGGATAAAGAAAGCATCTTGATTTCAGGAGACTCAGTCTAAGAAGTAATTATAAAGATATTTTCTGGGGTTGCTTGTGGGTGCTTTAAAAACTTAAACATATTTTATTTACATAAATAGTGTGTGCAAATTTTTTTCCCTCCTAAAGAATGACCAGCTGTTTCTTTCTGCACAATGAGAGGGAGCAAAACTGCAGCGGTCTTAGCTTTAGTCAGAAAAAAATTGGTTAGAGGCAAGGAGGAAGCCCCCAGTGAAGTTTATTAAATCCTAGACTGAGTGATTGTGTGTGTGTGTGTGTGCGTGTGTGTGTGTGTGTGTGTGTGTGTGTGTATGCACTGGTGAATCACATTTAAAGACAGGATCTTTAAAAATTTCTGCCTCGGCTGGGTAGTTCAGTTGGTTGGAGCATCATCCCATACACCAAAAAGGTTGTGGTTTTGATTCCTGGTCAGGGCACATACCTAGGTTGGGGATTTGATCCCTGATCAGGGCACTTGTGGGAGGCAACAGATGTTTCTCTCTTTCCCTTCCTTTCTCTCTACAATCAATAAATCCTCAGGCGAGGATTAAAAAACAATTGCCAAATTTCCTTCTTTGGGATGGTATAAATTAGATCTCAATTATGGGCAGGGATGAAAATAGATGGCTGTGGGGACCGGTTTGGCTCAGTGGATAGAGCGTCGACCTGCGGACTGAAAGGTCCTGGGTTCGATTCCGGTCAAGAGCATGTACTGTGGTTGTGGGCACATCCCCAGTAGGGGGTGTGCAAGAGGCAGCTTATCGATGATTCTCTCTCATCGATGTTTCTAACTCTCTATCCCTCTCTCTTCCTCTCTGTGAAAAATCAATAAAATATATTTTAAAAAAAGAAGAAAGAAAGAAAAAAAAGAAAATAGATGGCTGTGCAGACCACCTGTATCTTCCTAAGGCCATGTCTGTGTGTCTCATCCCAGAAGTCACAGACCTTTGGAGGACCCTCCGTGCCTGGCCCGCCTGCTGGAAGTAGAGGGAGAGCCTGCAGGTCACCTTTGCTCCACTTTGGCATCTCCTCCTCTGGATGTCTACCCGCTCTCAGACAGCCCGCCACTGCAGCTCTTCCCATCTCTGAGGTCCCAGGGGACAGAGAGGTTCCTGTTGCAGTTTGTTGCTGCTTAAAGATTTTCCAGGATTTAAGTGTAATCCCCAAGGTGTTGTTAAACACACAGCAGTAAGTGCAGCACTGGAGGGAGGCAGTGGGATTTCAGTTTCCTCTGAGATGATCACTTTTATTGAATGGAGCTCTTTTACTCAAGGAAAGAAAGAGGAGAAACAGTAAAGAACCAACTGTGGTTAAATAAGAGTTACTATGCAGTCAGCTTGCCAAGGATAGTTACAGAAATACTGGGAAATAACTGAGCACAAGGAGAGTGGGTCAAATAATTAAAAGTTCAGTGTGTGATGCCACACTGAATATGGTCTTTGGGGGTGCATTTCCTGTAGAACTCTCAAATTGAATTCTGTACACGATATGCTTTTCAAGAACATCGAAAAGCTAACACACACATGAAAATGTTCAAATTTCATTAGTAAGTTTTCAGATGGCCAGAGTGGATGGAGTGAATCTATTTGGTCCAAACAATCCTGGTGCTGGGATGAGAAAATAAATATAAGCCAGACCAAAAATAGTTAAGTTTCTCTGATTATTGAAGAATAATGAATATCAATAAAAGTGATATGATTTCTCAACAAACCCTGAAAAGGACTAATAGACACATGTTTTGAAACCGAAATGAAATAAATTGCAGCCAAATGAGAAACAGTTAATAAGCATTCAGTTCATAATCCAATAGAAATGACTTTTAAAAAGGCTAAAGATGAATTCATGAAATCTAATTAAAGGAAGTACAGATTTTTTTGTGTGGAAATTTATATTAGGGAGGATAGCCTTCACTTCCTGGAATTAGGCCTTTAGTGCCATAGGGGCGGTCTTTTAATTTTTTTTTTAAATCATGAATGGCTTTCTTCTCACTTTATCTACAATAGATGATGAACTCCTATACATGCTTCACAACCACCTCAGTCTGCCTTTGGGAAACTATCTGACTCTCTCCAGTTCCTGCCTAGTTGTCCAGTCCTTTCTTTTTCTCAACTATCTTCTCACGCAGAAGCCTCTATGATGGCATGTGTGCTGTATCTGTCTACTCCTCTCCTCTCTCCCTCCCTTGATTGGGACCTCATCTGCCCTTGGCTTTGAGCACATTCTAAAAGAGAAGCTCAGTGTTTATAACCTTTTTAAGCTAAAGAGATAAAATTCTATTTTAAGATTAAATTTTGAAGCCATTTTGGAGTCAATTTAGCATTTATCTTTTCTGTTGAATGCCCATTACCTAGACAATCAATTTGTCCTTATTCTGACTAGAAAATAATAAAAACTTCCATGATTTATTTAGAATTTCTGCAGAAGGTTTTTAATGCTCCCTTAAATTGTCCCCCTCTCCTTAATATCCTTGCAAATTACCTTAAAAAATGCAGGTTGAGGTGTGACACCTCTTTCTTTCAAGCTTTATACTAAACTCACATTCTTGAGTATGACACTCAGGATCACTCCAACATGATTTTCATGCGCCTTCAAACCCCATCTGCTACCACATCCTCTGCTGTCACTGTTCCCGGTGTGACGTGGCACTTAGACTCTCTTCTTTTGCCTTTTCTTTTCCTTGATCACCTGCCTCCACCTTCCCTATAGCTGAACGTAAATATCACCTCAATTGTCCCCCAAACCCTTCCACACCCAGGTGATTATATCCCCATTTATGTTCTCTTCTCCACTAGACTAAGTTCATTGAGCCTTTGAAATCCCTGGCACAAGACCTGGTACCGAGTTGACAAAACAAAAAAACTCTCAAACAAACAAAAAAAACCCGTTGTTGTTATCCCTACACCTGGCATAGTGTTCAAAATGTGTTCAAAATGTGGGATCAAGAATTCCAAATTCTGAGAAGAAGAGGTTAAAAATATTAGGTTGAAAATAGCTTTCTATTTCATCTTTCCTCAAGAGTGAAAGTGAAACAGATGGGAATGTCTGTATTTAAAGGATGTTTCCATACATTATTCTGCGTGAAAGACACCTAGGAGCCCACTCAGTCATGAGAACTCAGGCCATTCAGCCTTTGTTTTCATTGATTTCTCAGGTATCTTGTCACAGCCGGGCTCAAAATAATGCTAATTGGATGAGGCTTATCTAAGGACATCTTGTTAAGAAACTAAAAAAGTATGTGGAAGGTATAGAGACAATGCAGAAGCCTTAGGAAAGGGAGGTAAAAAGTATTTTATTTTTGCCAGAAGACAGCTGAACCAGTCCTTGAGCACCTGGTAAGAAAATAGAGGGCATTATTTGCCTTCTAAGATGTCACTGCAGCCTAAATATGCCTCCCACTATCAACATTCAAGTAACTTGTTCAGTAAGTAGGTATTGAGTGTGCCTATGTGCCAGGCATTCTGCCAGCAGCCCCAGGACCCTTTCAGTCTATAGAGGAGGCAGACCATGGATGTTACTACTGCAGTAGAGTGTGTACAGTGGTATGAGAGAGGTGGAGAGCAAAAGAGGGTATGCACACCTCCGGCGAGTGGGTCTGAGAAGGCTTCAGGGCACATTTGAGTTGAATCTTGAAGGATGAGTAGGTGTTCATGGAGTTCTCTTGGAAATCATTCTTGATGAAGGACATGCCTCTGCAAAGGCATAGTTGAATGTAACCTCATGGGGTCGTAGAGTAGGTTTTGTGTGTGTTTGTATCAGCGACCTCATTTTCCAGAGCATAAACTTCCAGTCTCTTTGATTGGAGTATAAATGTCTCTCTAAGTGCAGCTTACTTCTATGTCTTTGGAAATTTTGCACAGCTTTTAGAGGGCTCTCTCACTCCTAATCAAGGCTAGAATTTCCTTAGACATTCTCACTCCTACTAACCAGTATTCTTGCAAGTGGAAGTGGTCAGGTAGAACTTGGGGATGCCTAAGAGAGGGGCTGGTTTGCTCTCTGAGAACCCTCTCTAGTGCTCACTGAGTGAAGGTAGTCATTGGACAGTGCCGGGCTGGCTCTGTCCCAGGAAATTCCATTAATTGCTTTAGTCCTGCAGGTGTTCTGGAACTGTAGGGGACATCCAGGAGAACTTCTGACTGGTGGCTGGGAACTTTGAACCTGTTGCCCAATTGTTGTTTTGGCAAACCGCAGGCCCTTTGAATAGGATGAGTTGGCATAAAGAATTAGGAGTGGTCCAGACAGAGTTAAGAAAGAAATACAAGGGTAGAAAAGGGACTGAGCTCTAACAGGCTAGAACAGTAAATCATTGGGTCACATTTTCTCATTTCTCTCCAGGCATCCCTTTCTTTGTGGTAGCCAATCATTACCACAGTGAGTCAATTATGAAAAGCCAAAAGAGTATTTTCTCTTCTTCCTTTCATATTTGCACATCCCTGTAGCACATTGTTTCATTTGATTATATGCTTCTAGTGATAGTAACCTATCATCTGAGAGTAATTTTGATTCATGTTCAAAGCACCCTAGTACATTTGCTCATAAATTGTTCCCGATGTTTTGGGTGGGCACACTTTGTGTCAGGCTGGGTTTGTGCTCATCGTTGAGCTATGAATTCTATACCCAGCACATCCTGCAGATCTGGCTTAGTCTGTAAAAGGCACGGGGAGCCATGTTCTCAGACTAGCAGGGCTAGCAATGGCAGGGCCGCTGAATTGCTCTTGCAGGTTGGGAACTTCAAAACTCTAGGGGGAGCCATTGGCACATCTGATGTAAATGGCACCCACTAGGATGGATTCAATTGCAATCTTTTTCTCCCGAGTCTTGTAGTTCTTGGGCTACCTTTTGAATCATATCTCTTCTCACGTTTATTTCTCTCTTCTTTCTTTTTTCATTCCCGAGGCCAGCTGGGGTTTTGCAGATTTGTATTTGGCTGTCTGCATGGCCTAGTATTGTATTCCTCAGGATAGGGTAGGTTGCACTGCAGTAACCAATAGTTTCAGAATATCAGAGGCTTAAGTAACAAAGGAGTATCTCTTGCTCACTCTTCATGTCTGTTATAGGTAGATTGTAGGTTCTGCTGCAAGTCATCCTCAGATCCAGGCTGAGAGTGACATCCATTACTCCTCAGAGGAAAAGGGGACAGGGTAATCCACATAGAGATTTTTTAAGTTTGCATTTTCATTTCACTGGCCAAAGAAGTTTACACGGCTATGCTCACTGGGAACAAGGGCAAAGGAACATAACCTTATCATATGCCCCAAAGGATGAGCCCAGAACAGCTGGGAACAGTCCCCATGACAGCCACAGGCACAGTGCAAAGGAATGGTGGGGCCATGGACTTGGAGCTCCATAAGACATAGGTTCAAATCCTAGTTCTGCTTCTTATGAGCTGTTAACAATTTGCAAGCCAATTAAATGAGCTTTCTGAGCCCCAGTTTCCTCCCGACATAATAGAGACAACAATAGCATTTTCCTGTGAGTGGTGGTGATACAGTGCCAGTTACACAGTAGGATACCCAACAAATCTCTTTTCTCTTATGCCCCTCTCATCCCCCCCTGCCCCTCCCTCCCCGGCCTTACTGTCCACATAGATTCCCTGTGGCGCCAGGACTTTGTATTAGTCTGTTGAATAAGGGAAGACACTGCCCCCCTCTCTCCCATCTTGCAGCCAGCAAATAAGTAAGCCTTGGTGACAGTTGCCAAAGTTCATGAAAATAGCTATTAGGAAGGCAAACTGTGCTTAGAAAATTATTAAATGGACTTTAAGCTCATTAGGAATTAAAAACAGCACCAGAAATAGTCACCTTTGACATAAAGGAAAAAAAAAAGTCCTTGAGAGCCACCTAGCCTCCCTCTAAAACGCAGAGCTGCCGGACCTCTATAAATGCCCAGAGGACAGCCTGGGTCTGGCCGCAGAGGCTTTGGGCCGCACGGCAGATGCCGGTGACTTCAGGATACCTCTCCTGCTTGGCAGGCGTCCTGCTTTATTTATGATATCAAAGCTGCAATGCTGTGGTCTCTTCTGTGGATGACATAAAAGAGATTCAGAAGTCATCCAAATCATCTTGTAATTAATGTTACCACTCACGCCCAGGACATTAAAATGTTAACAGTGTTAGAATCGTGTGCTTTGGAATACGAGTGAGGGCTTTATTAGAGAGAAATGCTCAGCAGATGTCATCCACCCTAATTGAGGACATCAGGGTGCCTGCTGCTTGTTCTTATCGGTGGTGCAGAGTTTTTTTTTTTTTAATTTATTCATTTTCTTTACTGCTAGAATCTGCTCTCATTATTAGACTATCTTGTCACTCATTTGCATTTCAAGTACTGGGACTGGGCGGAGGGGGGCCGAGGGGGAGCAGCTCTCTGCCTTAGAAGAACACTTCAAGGGTTACTCTATCAAATAGCAGCACAGTAGCACAGTGAATCTGACATCTGGGTTATCTTATTCCCAGATGCTCTGTGGTGTCATTAGCAGGATTAATCTTAGCTTTAATTTCATAATGATTCTTATTCTAATATATGTGAATGAACACAAAGTCTCTTGACTCATTATCACCAATTTACCCAAGAAATGTAATCAGGCGCTTACATCCACCAACATTTATTTTTGCTAATACATCTAAAATTGTAGATTAAGCAAATACAGTTAGTTCCAGCTGAGTGAATGCCTACCGAGGTAGCACCGGAGTATTTATGTTTTAATTAGGCCACATTAATGGTGTTATTTTTAAATATGTACTGACCAAAAATGGGTTCACGGGGAATAGTAAAGCCGCTGCTGGAGCAGCGTCCAGCTGTAAAATCAGTCACCGCAGCGTTACATTAGAAGCCATTACCCACTTCTTTTGCAACTTATTGAAATTCCCTCTGCTAATTATGTTTTTAACCTTTATAAATAAGATGGACATACCTAGCCTCCATTCCAAACAACTCTGCTCCCCTAAGGAGACAAAACGGCAAGTCCTCAGTGGAGAGTATAATTATAACACGCTGCTGATTTCATTCCCATCCAAGGTTACCATGTAATATTGTCAGTCTCAGTTTTTGACACAGAGCAGGCAACAAGCCATTTCCCCTCTCGTTTGACCCTAAGTTTAAGGAATATGTTTAGTGGGAGTGGGGTGGGGGGAGGAAGAGATGCGAATGCACCAGAAATCCCCAGCCCCTCTTCAGGTACTTTGACACGGGCCGACTTTTTTCATTTACCAGATGTTGTCACCCAGCCGCATGTAGTGCTTTATTGTTGACGGATAAAACGTTCAAACATTTAAAGAAATGAAAGTCAGCTTTGCATTTTCAATTAATTAATTAAAAGCACTGTAAATGCCAGCTTGTTAATTGCTTTGCACCTGCAAGCCAACACAGGTTTTTGTGCACTCTTTCTTTGAATATTAATTTTTTCCCCCCTCGCATGTCTTTATAATGCTTGGGAAGTCTCTCCAGCAAACATATTAGTAAAGAGTAAATATTGAATCTTAGACAAAACTCATGGCTTCATCTTTCACTGTACCCAGAATAGGATTTAAAGGAGGATTTAGATTTCCAAGGCTTCTAATTAAGTAGCGATAATCAAGCTTTCTGCTGAGGGTCACTTCCTGGGAGTAATTTGAGTTATTAAAATGCATGTTTTTGTTTGTTCTGCTTTGTGAGCTAAAACTGATCCCTTTTAATATAGCAGCAAATATGCAAATTGGTGTTTCATTATATTGTGCAATTTATGGCAATCTTCTCTAATTTACTGAAAGGTCAGGAGCCTGACCTTGTCATTCAAATTTTTTTTTTTTTTCTGGTAAAGCTAAACTAATTATGTGGAGTACTTTTTTTTTTTTTTTTTAATTAAACTTTGAAAGTGTGCAGCATGGTAAAGAATGTGACAAATTTAACTTTCATTTAGCTCTCATATTCATCAAGGTGGCCTTCAGTTTAGTGTGGATCCCAGTAACAAAGGTGATTTAGGAGTCAGTTGGTTTTAAATACTGCACGGAAAAAGGAAAGAACCTAAAAGACTCACCAGGCCTTTATATTATTTTTGTTCCTTATTGATGCTAAATAAGCCTTCTTTACTTTTTCCATTTCTTTACAGAGTTTCGTTTGACCAGGAGAATTTCCATCTCAAATATTTTTAAATCATTGGTAGCACAATCTGGTTCTAATGAACTATTTACTTTTATTTATTTATTTATTTATTTATTTTAAAAAATATATATTTTATTGATTTTTTTACAGAGAGGAAGGGAGAGGGATAGATAGTTAGAAACATCGATGAGAAAGAATCATCAATCAGCTGCCTCTTGCACAACCCCTACTGGGGATGTGCCCGCAACCAAGGTACATGCCCTTGACAGGAATCGAACCCAGGACATTTTGGTCCACAGGCTGACGCTCTATCCACTGAGCCAAACCGGTTTCGGCTGAACTATTTACTTGTAAATTTTAGGCAGTGATTCTCACACATTTGTTTGCATAGGAATCTCCTGGATTTCTGGCAAAAAATTTTATGTTAGGGCCCCTTTTCCTCAAAATTATGATTCAATAGGCCTGAGATTGGCTTCCAGTAATTTGCATTTTACTCAGGTGGGCTGTTCTCTGTACTTTGCAAAGAATCCATAGTCATTTGACTTTCTTCCATCCAATACCTTCATGGGCTTAGTAACTCACTCATTATATATATATACACGAATAAAGAAATAAATCAACATCTATTGTATTATGTGCCATGTATAACCATTGCCCATAAGGGGCTAACTAGGAAAACACATGTATATATGGTTATAGGGCAGCATTAAAGGTACTATATAGATACTACAAGCAAAGTTATGATAAAATACTTTGAGAACTTAGAAGAGAATTAACTATAATTGGGGAACATGTAGCAGAGGAGATTCTATTTAGACTAGACTTGGAAGAGTGTGAGTTTTATCCAAGCAGAGAAGATAGGAGAAAGATACTGGTGGCCATGGAGGAGCTTGAACAAGGGTTCTAGTACATGGGATCACGCATGCTGTGTTCAGGGGAGAGTGAACAGCCTCATGCAACCACGGCACATGATGTGTCATGGGTTGGTAGTGTGAGTAAGGCTCCCAAGTGTCTGGGGTCAGATTTTGCAGACCTGGAATATCTCAATGCTAAACAGCTGGGGTTTTATTTGATGGGCAGTGGGACCCCAACATAAATTTTACAGTGAAGGCAAACTTGATTAAGTCCATGTCTGGGAACAGTTTGGACAACAGAGATTGAAGACAGGAAGGTGTGTTAGGAGGCTACTCATAGCGACTCATATGCTCATGAAGATCTGAGAAGCACTGGTAAGGGCACACAAAGGTCCATCACTGGAACAGTTGACTTTGGAATGACTTTATACAAAAGTGTTTTGTGAAAGTTTGGGAAAAGCTCCATCTGATAACTATTCTTGGAGATTCAAAACTACAATTCAGAGAAACCGGTTTGGCTCAGTGGTAGAGCGTCGGTCTGCGGACTCAAGGGTCCTGGGTTCAATTTCAGTCAAGGGCATGTACATTGGTTGTGGGCACATCCCCGGTAGGGGGTGTGTAGGGGCTGGTCGATGTTTCTCTCTCATCGACGTTTCTAGCTCTCTATCCTTCCCCCTTCCTCTCTGTAAAATATCAATAAAATATATTTAAAACAAACAAACAAAAAAACCCAAAAACAAACAAACAAAGAAAACTACAAATCACATTAGCTTATTAAAGGCTCTGAGAAGTTCTGTAGTAATGAAATCTGTCTGATTTTGCTTAAACCAGCATTTCCAAAATGTATTTTTATCATGTGGTAATGAGTTAATTTTATCCCTCAGAAAGATATGTTTAAGTTCTAATTCCCGGTGAAGTGACATTATTTAAAAATAGGGTTTTGCAGATGTAATCAATTTAAGATGAGGTCATGCTTCATTAAGGTAGGCTCTAAACCCAATGAATGGGTTTATGAGGGGACTACAGGGGAGGATTTAGAGAAAGACATACACAGAGGAGAAGTCTATGTGATGACAGAGGCCCAGATTGGAATGATACAGCTACAAGCCCAGAACACTAAGGATTGCTGGCAGGAAGAATGGTCTTGCCAACAGCTTCATTTTGGCCTTCTAGCCTCCAGAACTATGAAAGAATCCATTCCATGTTTTAAGGCATCCAGTTTATGGCAATTTGTTACTACAATCCTAGGAAACTAATATGTACATGGGAATCTTTAAAACAAACAAACAGCACAAGACCAATTAACATTCTGAGAATCACTAGATTAAAATTTGTAATTTAGAACATATATAAGAACATATATATTTAATTAGCTGCAAGTGGAGGTGTCAAACTGGCTTTAGAGTTGGGTGTAAATCTCAAGGATCAGGATAGATGAGAAACATTTGGAAGAAAAGCAGGCAGTGGGGAGTTTAAGCCTGAGGAATAAATGTAATTGGCCAGAGATAGAATTAAAAACAAACAACCTGGGGTGAGGGGGGTGGGGTGGGGAGTATCTACACTTGAAAGCAAACTGAAGGAGAGCAAAAGAATGAGAATTTAAGAGACGTAATAAAAGTATAATTACCCCTCCCCCCCCCCCCCCCCAAAAAAAGGGGGCAGAAAATGAATAAAAACACAGTCAGGGATACAATGGTTAGGAAATCACTCAGAAGAAAATGAGCTGAAACCAGCTTGGCTCAGTGGATAGAGCGTCGGTCTATGGACTGAAAGGTCCCAGGTTTGATTCTGGTCAAGGGCATGTACCTTGGTTGCTGGGCACATCCCCAGTGGGGAGTGTGCAAGAGGCAGCTGATCGATGTTTCTCTCTCTTCGATGTTTTTAACTCTCTATCCCTCTCTCTTCCTCTCTGTAAAAAATCAATAAAATATATTTTTTAAAAAAGAAAAAAAAAAGAAAATGAAAAAGAATGAAGTGATAGAAATGATTAAAGAAAAGGTGATGGATATGGAAGACAGACACATCCAACATATATTATACTCTAATTGATGTTTATAAAAATAGACTAGAACCAATGAAACTGTTAAACCTTTAGGAATAGAATGGTGGAAGGTTTCCTGAAATAAAGGCGTGACTCTGCAGATAGCAAGAACCTGTCCCAGGACAAGTCTATGATGATCAAGCCACATTATGGCACAGTCTGCTGACTGACAAGATAGAATCCCATCTCATCCAAACAGCAAAAGTAGAGCAGAGAAGGAGAATTCCTCTTTGCAAGTCTAAGGCGAGGAGTGAATACAAGGTCAATGGACCTAGTTAGCAAGTCTCTGATAACTAAAGATTCCTTATTGGTTGGTAGAACCTGGATTTTCATAATTCCTTCATGGACAGTAAAATATAAGTTTAAACAAAACCAGAGAAAGGAGAAGGAACTGATTCTATCCTTAACCCAAAAGAAAAGAATACAAAATCCCTGCTATTCTTTTAATAAAAGGATTTCTTTAGGGGAAAGAACTGACTATAGGTTTTGATACTATTGTCATATTTTCCTCTCTAGGGGATTCAGTAAAAAATAAAAAAATAAATAAAAAAAGCGCCACTTTTCTAAGACACTGAAAAATTATTAGTGAAAATGCTTGGCATTATTTCTTGATATCATTATAGATATAAATATTTACAGAACTGGGACGATATTAATCCATAAACAGAACAAAATTTTTCAGCTTCTAATAAACATTAAATGCATTAAATGTATTCAGAATCAATATTTTGATTGTGATTAATGTTGATTCCATCAATCTTTGGGAAACAGCTGATTTATTTTATGGATTATAGGGTTTAATAAGAAAATAAATTCTTATAAGTCTTTGAGTTCTAGCTTTTAACTTCAACATTTCTGCATCTTTACTCTGATTGGTTTAAATGCTTTATGTAGAGGGCCACCTGGGAAGGCACATGGGCAATTTTCTTTAATTATCGTCAGCTGAACTCAGGGTGTAGGCAGAGCCACACCTTGGGAACATGTTTCCTCAAGATGGCGGACATGTTGTCAGCTTGGCCTTCATATCAGCCCAGGTGTCAGCAGGGGTGGGACTAGATATGTAAATCCAGGCATGCTAGGGCATACTTAAAAATGCAAATAAGTTGGTGTTACTTCCTGGTATTGGAGGTATAAAATAAAAGCGCTGGGAGGGGTCATCATCTTCTTCCTGCCTCTCCAGCAGACAGAATGGCGGCCCACCCAGCTCCTAGCTTAAAATCTATCTCTGTGTCTTCTCTCTTTATTTCTAATATTTCTCAATCCCTGGCCACCTCCACTTAGAACCAGTTCATTCATCTCTCTTTCGGTGAGGGACTCGGAAAAGGGAGATCCCTGCCGCATCAGGCCCCCGAAGCTTTATAGAATTGTCTTACACTCAATTCCTTACAACAGATTTCTTCCAAACAGAGATACGAAGCCTGGGTCCCTGTTAGATATTTTTTTACTGAAATGCTTTCCATTTCTCATAGAAGTCTTGTCTTGGTAGTATGTCCTATTAATTAGTAAGAGGGGAGTTGGGATTTGAATTCAGAACGATGGAATGAATTTTGTCATCCTTTCATTTTTTGAGTTATTCTTTTGCAATGTCTTTATCTTTTCAAGATTTTCTTTAATAGTTCTCATAACCAAATTTTCATGGCATGAAAATACTGATGGTTTAGGTTGGTGAAGAAAGAACATACAGATAATGACTCCATGCTGGTTGTGTCCCCATTGAGAACCCAAAGACAAAAAAAGAAATGTCCAGAATCCTGTGGAATAAAACATACATGGTTTCTGCCCCAAAGCTATTTTAATTGATTAGACCTCAGCTTCATAATCCCTTTTAAGATGTGGGCCTTCAAGTCACATCCACAGAAGTGAGAATGTCTCTGAATAATGTTTTAAGCTAATGGTTTGAGTTTAATTGGTTGGAAGAGTGACAACAAATTTCAATGGAGAAACTTGTTTTTAATTTGGGTTTTCTTTAAACACCCTATAATAGTGGACAGTGTATGTGTGTGTGTAAATTCAGCCCAATCTACCCAATAATGCAACTCATGCTCCAGGTTTGGTACCCAAGGCCCATTCCCCAGAAAAAATGTAATTTTATGTTGTCAAGTGGTTGTTTTTTAAAATTGTCTTAAGCATCATTAAGCTACAGTTAGTCTTGCTTCCTTGCTCTCCACATATTAGCTGGGGCTGGGAAATCTAGTGTTAGGGATTGAGTGGTTTCAGGCTTCCTTTGAACTGTGTTGGCTAACTCATGTGTGTGTGTGTGCGCGTGCGTGTGTGCATGTGTTTTAGCTTCCTAACACTCAAAAAGAGTCAGGAAAACCCTCTGCACAGCAAGTTCCACTATAAAGAAAAGGAAATAAGCCCAGGGCAGCATATGTGCAAGGACCTCACGGCGCCACAGGCCTTGCATCAGAACAGGAGAAACCAGGGGCAGTTTCCATCATCTCATAAATTGCATTACCACCCGGCACACCAGAAATTTGGGATTATCCTTGACTCCTCTCTTGCCTTCATCCTCTACATCTAATTTATGAGCAAGCCCTTCTGATTTCACGTCACAAAGTATATGTGTGAAGTCTTCTTCTCACCATCTCACTTCCACACTCCTGTGCTAGAGCCATCTATTCTCCGTCTCTCGGCTCCGGCTCCGTCTTCAGTCACTGTGGATTCTTTGCTTTTTCAATTCCTATTCTTTGTGTAATGGTAGACTCAGCCTTTACAGCACTGGACCTTATCCAAGAAGTAGGTGTTGAAAAAATTCAGGTGTGGAGAATATCAACTGTTAGAAAACACACGATACAAATGCTAAAACTAAACGAGCTGTTCTTCTGACTCTAAAATCTAGAGCAGGAGGTTGGTGAAGGTGCCCACATCCTGTTGTCTGTTTGTTTCTTTAGATGAGAATGTTACTCCCTCCACTTTGGCAAAAATCTCACTGAACAACAAGCCAATCGACCGAGAACTTACCAGTTGGGTTCTATGTAGAATCCCATTCATTAGTCTATGCTAGGGGTGTCGAACTCAATCAGAGAAGGGGCCAAAATCTAAAATCCAGCCTAAATCGCGGGCCGAATGGTTTACTGAACAGTCATAAACTGTCATTGTGATGGAAACGCAGCGGAGTGCAGTGATGACAGCGCGGTGCGGGCCACATTGCAAGGCCTGGCGAGACGGATTTGGCCCGCAGGCCTTGTGTTTGACACATGTGGTCTATGCATTTGTTCATTTGTTCCTTCATGCCAACCCCTACGATAGCATCAGGTGCTGTGCTAAGTGCTGGGGATGCAGAATGCACAGATGGGTCCCTGTAGTTTGGAGGCTTATAGTCTTGTCTAGATTTATTTAGTTACAAGTCAGGTGAGATCCAGAGACAAAGTAGCTTGTCTAGAACCAGGGAATGTAATGGGGTAGGGGTGGGGTCTACAATTTAGTCTGAGTCCAGTCCTACCTATGAAAGCAGCCTTCTGGCTGAGACCTCAGTGAGGCCTTAAGGCTGGGAGCAGGGAGGCAGAAAAAGCGAGGGAAGAGTCTACGAGGAGACCCTTAAGAGATTCAGGATTTGAAAATATCAGTGTGGCTGGAGAACAGTGAACAAAGGATAGAGTGATAGAATGAAGCAGGAAGGGTAGGCAGGAGCCAGATTCCTCAGGGCTTGTTAGGTAACTTTGAATTCGGACTAGGTCCTAAGCCATAGGAGCCATGGACAGTTTCAGGTAGTGAAGTGACATGATCAAATTTCTTTCTCTCGTCCTTCCATTTCTGTTCTCTCTCTCTCTTTCTCTCTACAAAATAACTCAGTTTCTGTTCCATTTTCAGATAAATGCAGACTATAATACCTTCAAATATACATATTCTCAAAGTGTTCACCTAACATAGTCTTCTGTTGCCAGTAAGCAGCCTGCATTCCTTTAAAGGTTAAATACTGAGGCAGGTCAGGCTTAGTTAAATAAGACAAATAGGGAATTACTAATACCAAATTGATAATAACCTGATTTAACATTCCTTGGCCATCAGCCCGACCTTGAGTAATAACTCTCACGTGCACAGAAGCCAAAGCTCCCTGCTGGGTGGGAAGGGACAGTGTATGCAGACCGGGCTTCAGCCAGGGATCTGCACGGAGGGACCATCTCCTACTGTTGCAGTGGCTGGGAGTGTGGAGGCCGCATGAATTATTCATCCGAGGAAGACAAATTAGAGTCAGAAACAGGTGTTCTGTCTTCCCTCGCGAGGACTCTGCCAATTAGGATAAAGAAGGAACTCTCACTCCATCAAGCCACAGTCTCACTCTGTTACCCTGGGCTTAACCCGGGTTCCCGAACTGGGTTTGGAAATGGATTAGTGGATGATGAGCTTGTTTGGGAGGGGATACAGTCTTCCAGAGGAAGTGAGAGTTAACGTACCCGTGGTTTCCAAAGTAAAATGCAAGGCTCACAGGGGATTGTTTTAGTAGCGTTTGCTGTGGAAAGCCTGTTAAACAATATAAGTTCACTTTAGAGAAGCAGCGGTTGCTTTCAAGGTATAAAAGCTACTCTTCAGACATATTTTCAGACGAGAACATTCCTCGCTGGGGTCTCATTGTTTTAGACGATGTCTAAGATGACAGAATGGCAAGGAACTTAAGGTTTGGTTGGTCTAATTTGCCAAAGTTATTCCAAAGGCCCCTCCGCCCTGGGAATGTGAACGGACTTGTTCCTGTTCTTAAGCAGTTTAAGTAAAACTAGTTGTGGTGAAAGGAAACAGCGTTGTCACATCTGCTCTGCAGCAGCTCAGGGATGGGCGGGCTTGGTAGAACACTGGGAGGATATAGTGATGGTTCAGAAGTCACTAAACAAAGCTGTGATTTTTTTCTTTTTTTGCTTTGCATTCTCATTTGTTCTCAGGATGCATCTCAAGTATAGGAACAACTAAAACTAAATGACTTTCTTCTAATTATTGAAGATAAGTAATCAGTCAGTCAACAAACATTTAATCAACATGTGCTATCTATTCAGCTTGCTAAGAGCTGCGGTAAATTCAGAAATTGTAAGACATTGACCCCAGGAGAGATAATAATAAAGGTAAGCGTTAATCTCATACCAGATAGGCCATATCCCTAAGGAGTGGGTTCCTGCAGGGAGAATAAGGCTTTGCTGGTCAAGGAAATTGCCCGGAGGAGCTAAAATCATATTCAGTAAATAGGAGGAGAGATGCCAACACAAGAATAAAGTGTAATGCATCATTGGGTGGCATGGCCAAAAACGTTTTGTTCCCCTTCCTAGTGAGAAGGTTTGGATGGTCCATGTGTTAGTGGCTCAGGCTGCCACAGCAGAACAGCACAGACGGGGGCACCTAAATATAGAAGTTTATGTTCCCGCAGTTGTGAAGGCTAAAAGTCCAAGAGTAAGGCGTCAGCAGGGTTGGTTTCTGGTGAGGCCTCTCTTTGTGGCTTGCAATGGCTGCCTTCTTGCTGTGTTCTCATGTGGCCTTTTTATGTGTGTGTACACCTGGTGTCTCTTCCTCTTCTTATAAAAACATGAGTCCGATCGAACTGGGTCCCACCCATTTAACGTTAATAACTCCCCTAAAGGCCTTATTTCCAAACAGTCTCATTGAGGTTGGGGCTCCAGCACATGAATTTTGGGGGCATCATTCAGTCACTTTCATATCTGGAGTGACCTAAAGCATGTGTGCATGTGTGTGTGTGTGTGTGTGTGTGTGTGTGTGTGCTCATCCCTATTTTCTGAAGATTCTTTGGATGCATAGGCAAATTCTTGGGAGAACATAATTCAGCTATAGACACTTGAGGAACCAGAGAAGAGTGTTTTTCTTAAACCATACAGAAAGCACAGGTCTAAGGCCATCACCGCAGTGACCCACTCACCAGTCCCCTCCATTCCTCTCCCTCTTCTTTTGCCAGATGGACTCTTTCAACCACAAGCTGCAGTGAATCCAATCACCCTCTTCATCTGCTTCTTGTCATGGGCAGTGGCGAGGTTGACCAGACAGAACAAGAACGACAGACTTAGCTCCTAACCCCACCTGTGCCTAAGACAATTCTTTCATTTGTCCTAACTCAGCTTCCTTTTGCATGCTACATCAGTTAGGATCCCAGACAGAAAACAAACAGCACACACCAATGTGAGGGGAGTTTATGGGAGCATGGGGAAGTGCCCCAGGACTAGCAACAGAGGGAAAGCCCCTGCTACTCAGCCCCATGAGAGGACTCCACTAAGACTGTGCTGTAAGGAGGCCTCCTACCAGGAGCTGTAGCCCTCAGAAGAGGAACTCTGCCACTAGCCCTCATGGCTAAGCAGAACGACCTGGGAAAATAAATACCTCAAGCTGAAGAGTGGATCTAGAAGGCAAAAGGAGAACTCACAGTATACATTCCTAGTGGAAACTGTTCCAAATATGTACTGTTCTTCTCAAATCGTTTGCCTCTTCCTTAGCTAGCTTTCTTCTAGAACATGATCCTATTCCATTTTTCGTATTGAAAATAAGAGACATTTCTCTTATTCTTCTTTCCCTACTCCCCACTTTTAGGTTATAATTGTTGTCATTTACCTTCTTTCCTAACATGTGGGCAAAAGGTTACATTTACTCTTCCCAAGACAAAAACTCTACACCCATAAAACACCGCATACCACTCTGGAGTCAACTACATAGATTACCTTTATTTATTTATTTATTTATTTTCTGTGTCTTAAATTTCTCTAAACTATGTGGCTCTTTGCTTTTAAGTTTATAAACATATTCAAAATTCTCCGAAATCTGCCATATCTGCTTCCTCCTTTTTGTTACTTGCCTTCTGAAATAAAGCCTGTCCTCACTGGCTCCAATGCCTCAGTTGCATCACCTGTAATCTGAATTCCGGTCCTCTTCCTTCCCCTCATCCCACTGAAAACACTTGTTATAGTCCCCAGTGACTTCCTTGATGCCAAATTCAATTTCTTGTTTCAGTGATCATCCTGCTCCTCCTATGTAGCATTTAACTCAAAGGATGGGTGAGAGTTAACCAGGTGAAGAGGGGATGCAGGAAGGAGAGACTTGAGTGCTTCAAGTTCTTATTAAGGTTTTGCATTTTCAGAAACTATTTCACAATAGACAGACATGAAACAAATATTTATATTTGTTGAAGGGTAAAGTGAACAAATAGAAAATCTCCAGTGTTTTGATGTTGAATAAGCATATTATATATATATACACACACACTGAAAGAAGCAATAACAATACACTCTAGCAAAACAGCAACAACAAAAATCAATGAACAAAATTTAAGGAATTCTGTTACAATGTTGTTGGTATCACTGGAGAAAAGGTAAGAGGGTACAATAAAGAATACAGATTTATGATGTTCAGGTTGAAAAAGGATTAATCTGCACAAAGTACAATCATTTTGCTCAAGGAAAACAGTAAAACTATTAACACAAATTAGCATAGAAAAATGTACACCTATTGCCTATCCTAGGGGGATCAACAGTAATATTACAGTGTAAGTTATTTAACAATATATGACATACTACAGATCAGCTTGACTTTAGACATGTACACAAAATTAGTATAGCTAACATCACCTACAGTAATGATGGGAGTAGAAAAGGATAATTAAGTTACCTCTGAAGTAAAATGTCTTTCTATGTAAAAATAGATACACTAAAGTAACTTTACTCTGCAAAAGACTCCCCCTTCCAATATTTATTTACACCATATTTCCTTTAAATAGTTAATTCTAAATAAAAATGCTGATAGAGTTTAAATATGATTCTCCTTTACCTTTATGCATTCTTGGTAAGGAAGAGTGATCATTATCATTCTTCAATGTCATTTGGGTTGGAGAACCTCACTGAAGGATAATATGCAATGACTTATCAGAATGAGGAGTGAGAGTCCAAGTGATAATTGAAAGTACTCATCTCCAAATTCAGAAAGTCTCTAATTAAGAGAGTTTCCAGCCCCTATAATGGCCTCAGCTGAGTCACAGATAGTATGTAAGCCATTAATTCAGAAAATAAGATATTTTTATGCTGAGCTTTAACATTGAATTCTCTTTTCTTATCGCTGGACTATAATTAAAAATATGTTCCCAATAGTACTAACCACATCTAAACTTTGCTTCTGTGAACTTTCTGGCGTATTTTTGGGAACGTAGTTTCCTCCCTGGATCAATGAAGAAATCTAACTTGTGTTGTGATCTTTCCAGATTCCTCTAGCAGCCTCATGGAGCAGAGTGCAGAAGGTGATCTCTGAGAAGGTGAGCATCCTGTTGTAACTTGTGCTGTGATTGCTCAGTCTAATCATGCTATTTCCAGGCCCATGCTCTTTGACACTTTCCAAGGCCATGTCTTTGACAGAGCATTACTTGGATTAATTCTTCCGCCAGATAGTTTCCTCTCTAAGTCAAGAAATTTAACACAATGCACCTACAGGAGAACTAGGATGACTCACTTCTAAATGTAATTCCCCATAGAAGCAGGACTAATGTCTGGAGAATGTCAGGGTCCTCCGAAAGGTTCTTAAGGTAAAAAGTTCATACATTTTTGCTGGAAACTCATGGGGTGGCATGTTCAATTGACACAGATTAAGGAATTGTCTAGAGGAGAACAGCTATTCTGCGCTCTGAAAGAAAGTTCCCTCCAAGCTGACAAAGTTGTTGAGCTGTAGGTCTGATATGTTTGCACCATTCCCTAGGAAACAGAAAACTTAAATTAAAAAAGTAATTAGAAGTTATTGATTCAGAGATGATAGATTAAACCTTGAATCAAAGAATATGAAGTTTTAAATCAAAGATATGATATATACCTGTTTGATGAACTAGCCCCATACTTTTTCCATATCTTCTTTTTCATATGAAATATTTGAACAGTACCAAAAAGTATAAAGGGTAATACAGTACCTATCTCACTATCTGCATTTAAATTGACCTTGGGTCTTCTTAAATAGAACTCATCCTCTTTTTCTGTTCTATGAAAGAGTTGTATAAGATACAGACAATAGTTTCGTAAGAGTTGGGGGAATGTTAACTGTAAAACCAGTGGACCTGGTATCTTATTGTGGGAAGAAGTTACGGATTTTAACTACAGGGTTAGTCTCTTTAATCTCAACAGTCTACTAGTTTCTAACTTTTTGAGTCAGTCTTAGGAATTTAAGTTGTTCCAAAACTGTACATTTCACCTTTGCTTTAAAACTTACTGGCACAAAGTTGATGACAGATTGTCTTCTATATTTTAGCATCTGCACTATATCTGCAATTAAATATTTTTTATTTCTATCATGATTGGAAACTCATTTTTCAGTTTTTAATTTTTGTATGTCTCATAAGCAGTTTGTAATTTTGTCTTCCCAGAGAATCAGCTTTTGATTTGTTGAACACTTCCTCTGTTTCTCAGTTTTCTATTTTATTAATTCTTTACTCTTGTCTTTGTTCCTCAATGTTATGATTAAAAGTTGTCCTCTGGAATCAGAATGTCTGGATTTATATCCCAGCTCTGCTTGTGCCTCATTGTGTGACTGTGAGCAAGTTATTTAATCTCTGTGCTGCAGGTTTCCTATATATAAAATGAGGACATAATAATACCTACCTTATAGGTTTGTAAAGATTATTAGTTCAGTTTTCATAACTGCTCCATGTATGTTTGAAAAAAAAAAACATGTAGCCTCTTTTGTTTTTAAGATTCTTTGTGTCTTTTGGGAAAAGCTTATTAATTGTTCAATTCCTCTGTAGGTTGACTTTTTTTTCTTTTTGCTTGATGTGCATTTTTTAAATGAGACATATTAACATATCCCATATAATAATGGATTTGTAAATTTCCCTTTGTAATAGAATACATTTTTTCTTTATGTTTTGAGTGTAGTACATACAAACTCATAATTGTATATGTCCTTGGCAGGGTTTCCCTTTTTATCAATAATTAAGAACTATTTTTTCTAGACCTTAAGCTTTCCACTACTTAGGGGCACTGTATCACTTGACCATAAAATGACTAGGTTTGCTACTTGAAGCACCTGGACCCATAAATTCCATAAATAGGCATAGGCCTGGGTATAAGTTTTGATATGGAAACCTGCCTGACATTAGCCCTGATTGATAGGCCCTGACCATCACCAGCTGGTCCTTACTTTGAACCTACCCCACACCCACATAGCTAAGATTCACCCATCTGCCCCAGAAGACCTGTATCACCCTGTAATCCAATGGTCTTTATAGAGATTTTTTTAATTATTGCATTTTGCCTTGATTCTAATTTGTATATTATTAATATTGCCACAACAGGTTTATTTCAGTTAATATTTGCTCAGAATAGTTTTGTCATTTTTTTAGACTTTCAACTTTTTTATGTCATCACTAGAGGCTCTGGTACACCAAATTTGTGCTGGGGAGGGGGAGGTGTCCCTCAGACCAGCCTGCACCCTCTCACAAGTCAGGATTCCTCTGGTAGGGTCCCTAGGCCTGGCTGGCGATCAGGGCCTAATAGGGCTTTCCTTCCCCCAGCTACAGGCAGTTGGCCCCACACCCGTTGCTGTCACTGCTTGCTATCTGTATAGCGTTCCCCCCCACCCCCCAACTCCCTCTGCAGGCAGCAACAGGTTAGGGTGCAATTGCTTGGCTGGCCTGGGCCTCCCTCTTTGGGGTGATCGCTGGCTGAACCTACACACCCACCACAGCATCACTGGCTGGTGGCCTGGACCTCTCTCTGTGGGATGATTGATCATGGGGGGGGGGGGGGGAGGGATGTCCCTAGAATGATTGCCCTGCAGAAGGAGGCCCCATCCACCCACTGCAGTGTCACCAGCCAGGTAGCCTGGGCTTCCCTCTTTGGGGTGATCATGGAACCCCCCGTCGCCTCTGCAGGATGATCATGGGGTGATGGTGGGACCCCTTGACCAATTGCATTGCACCCGCCTTGGCTGGCCTGGCACCAGTGTGTGTCATAGCATGGTGGTCTGGAAGGTCATCCAGATGGTCATTCTACTGTTCAGTTATTCAGTTGATTTGCATGTTATTTTTATTATAGACTAGGTGCACGAAATTCATGCAC
The DNA here is from genome assembly GCF_014108245.1 of Pipistrellus kuhlii. Lineage (NCBI taxonomy): Eukaryota > Metazoa > Chordata > Mammalia > Chiroptera > Vespertilionidae > Pipistrellus > Pipistrellus kuhlii. The sequence continues at coordinate 131,346,408 of NW_023425515.1, read as the reverse complement.
TGAGGGGTGTCCCTCAGCCCAGCCTGCACCTTCTCCAATCTTGAGCCCCTCGAGGGATGTCCGACTGCCCGTTTAGGCCTGATCCTACTTGGGATCTGGCAGTCGGACATCCCTCTCACAATCCAGGACTGCTGGCTCTCTGCTGCTCGCCTGTCTGCCTTCCTGATTGCCCCTAATTGTTTCTGCCTGCCAGCCTGATCACCCCCTAACCACTCCCCTGCCAGCCTGTTTACCCCAAACTTTCCTCCCCTGCAGGCCTGGGTCCCCCTCAAATGCCCTTCAATGCAGCCCCAGTCACCCCCAACTTCCCTCCTCTGCTGGTCTGGTCACCTCTAACTGCCCTCCCCTGCAGGCTTGATCACTTCCAACTGCCCTACCTTGCAGGCCTGGTCCCTCCCAACTGCCCTCTCCTGTTGACCATCTTGTGGTGGTCATATTATGTCCACATGGGGGCAGGATCTTTGACCACATGGGGGCAGCCATCTTGTGTATTGGAGTGATAGTCAATCTGCATATTACTCTTTTATTATTACGATAGATAGGATAGAGGCCTGGTGCCAGCTAGTTTGCCCTAAAGGGTGTCCCGGATCAGGGTGGGGGTTCCCTTGGGGTGTGGGTGGCCTGGGTGAGGGGCCTGTGTTGGTTTGCAGGCTGGCCATACCCCTCAGGGACTCAAGTGGAGGCCCTGTTATCTGGGATTTATTTATCTTCTACAATTGAAACTTTGTAGCCAGGAGTGGAACCAAGCCTTCTGCTTGCTCCATGGTGGCAGCCATTTCTGTTAGGATTTATTTATTTTCTATAATTGAAACTTTGTAGCTTGGAGTGGAGGCCTAGGGCAGCTAGGGCTTCAGAAGCTTGGCTTCCTCCATTGCTGGGGAAACCCAAGCCTCCCTCCTGTTCTCCATGGCTATAGCCATCTTGGTTGTTTTTTTTTTGCATATTCTCTCTTAATTGGCTGGTGGGCGTGGCTGGTGGGTGTAGCAGAGGTATGGTCAATTTGCATATTACTCTTAAATTAGATAGGATGTTTCATGTGTGTTTCTTGTAAACACTGTATAATAAATGGAATTTGTTTTGTTTTTTTAACGTTACAAATATATTAGAATTTTCCATTTTTTATAGATTATAGTAAATGTAATCCATTGCTTTCTTTGTGATTACTGACATCTTTAGACACATTTCTATTATCTTAATTTAAAAAATTATTACACTTTGTTGCATTCCTTTTCTATCTTCTTATCTTTGGACATATCATTTTAACTTGTCCCATCTTTTCCTCTCTACAGTTTGTGATTATCCATCTCATTTCTATTTTTATTGGCTATTTTAAAAATGTTTAATGTAAAAAAAAATTGTTATTTTCCTAAACAGTATATAAATTTTAAGATGGTTATAATCTGAGCTTTTCCTTCATATTTTCATGTTATTTTAATTTACAATTTTAGGTTCACCTTGAATTTAATTGCACCAATTTTAGTTATCATTATTTTTAATAATAGTCAATTTTAATTCAAATTTATTAAAAGTGTATTGGTTTCTTTATTTAATGCTGTTTCTTATGCATGGTGATGTGTCTTAAAAAGGGGATATGACTAAACTATCCTTTTGTTTATCTGCTCTCATTTTTAAAGACCAATTTAGCTATATATAGAATTCCTTATTGGAAGTAATTTTCCCTAAGCATTTTGAAGATATTATTTATAGCTTCTGGCATCTAGTATTTCTCAAGCCTTCTAAGGAACTAATTGTCATTCCTTGTTATATGTTCCACCTTTCCCTCTTTGGTATCATTTAGGATCTTCTCCTTAACTACAATGTTCAACAGTTGCACTGAGATTTCTTTCTTTCTTTCTTCTTTCTTTCTTCCTTCCTTCCTTCCTTCCTTCCTTCCTTCCTTCCTTCCTTCCTTCCTTCCTTCCTTCCTTCCTTCCTTTCTTTCTTTCTTTCTTTCTTTTTTAAAATATATTTTATTTATTTTTTACAGAGAGGAAGGGAGAGAGATAGAGAGCTAGAAACGTCGATGAGAGAAATCATCGACCTGCACACCCCCCACCGGGGATGCGCCCGCAACCAATGTACATGCCTTTGACCGGAATCGAACCTGGGATGCCTCAGTTCGCAGACCAACACTCCACCACTGAGCCAAATCAGCTTTGGCTCTTTCTTTCTTTCTTTCTTTCTTTCTTTCTTTCTTTCTTTCTTTCTTTCTTTCTTTCTTTCTTTCTTTCTTTCTTTCTTTCTCTCTGTCTCTCTTTCCTTCCTCCCTCCCTTCCTTCCTTCCTTCCTTCCTTCCTTCCTTCCTTCCTTCCTTCCTTCCTTCTTTCTTTCTTTTTCTAGTTTAAGTTTTCCTTTTTGAAATTGATACAGCAACATCAAGTGGTTTGGCTGAAACAACCTTCAGGGGAAATAAAAATGGAGACTTTATCAGTTAAAAAACAAACTCTGAAGCTTGAAGCCAGCTGCTCTACCTTTCTCCACGAGGCAGAGGACGGATTAAAGGGAGGAAGGGCACAATCAAAATCAGGGCTGACCGTGGCCAGCAGATCTACAGCAAAGGTCAACTTTCAAAGTCTCTGCAATTACAGATTAAAACAGTAGTGTTTAAATGGAGAAGTAGCCACAGGTAGACAAACTCCTGCCCCACTAGCACTCATAAAAGTCTTTTTTAAAATTTTTATTGGGGAAAGTGATGACTTGGGATAAGTGGATGGTCCCAGCTCTCTTTTGGTTTCTTCAGCTTTTTGGAAGCAGGTTGGAGTGGCTGGCAACGCCTTAGTTCCTCCTCACTCAGTCCCCACAAGAACCATTCAGTTTCCACCATTTGTATGTTCCTGACTCCCAAATTGACATCTCTATACCAGTCCTCACTCCTGAGTTTTTGCTTTGTGTATTTAACTGCCTCTGGGTACCTCAAACTCATTAGGTTTAAAACGACACTCACCATTTTCCTCACCAAACCCACTCCTCGGACTGTTGCTATTGCAGTAAGTTCCATCACTGTCCACTCAGCTGTTCCAGTCAGAATCCTGGGAAGTACCCTTGATTTTCTGATATTGTGGCTTCCAATATAAAATCAAATAATATCAACCCTTTGGAGCCACTATCCTTAGAATTGCCCTTCTTTGCACCAAGACTGCCTTAGCTCACTTCACATATGATACACTACACCTGCTCCCTCTGACCTGCTCCTCAGCCTAGGGTCCGGCCTTCCTTCCAATCCACTCTGGCCTCAATGAAAGGCAAATCTGATCAGGTAATTTCCTCGTTTACAATTCTGCAAAAGTATCTCATCAGTTTGAAGATAAAAGATGGGCTTTTCAACATAGGTTATTTCTCCTTATTCAGCTCATGCTGTGTCTCCATGCCCACCTTGGGCCTCTTTCCTCCACATTAGCCATCCTCAGGTTGCTGAGCCTTCTCCTCCTGCAGACTGTCCAAAAAGATCTTTCCTCTCTTCACCTGGCTCAGTTCTATCCTGTTTTCAAGACTCTGCTCTGATGACATCTTCCCCCGGGAGCTTTCTCTGCCTGACCTTCTTTACCACCACCCGCCATTCCCTGCAGCCTGTTTCCTTCACGACACTATGTATTACAATTATTCATTTCAAAAGCGTTTGGCTTCCATTAAACTTTATGTGGAAAGAAATACGTCTCGTCCATTTGTATTTCCTAAATTTAGCTCAAGCTCAGCCCACACATACTGAAGAGTCAGTAACTGCTTAATGAATGGATAACAGACATGCTATTAGGTGGTAAGTGAGTGACGGAACATTCTGGGGAGGATGATAGAAATATCTTGAGCCAAAGTGCAGGAGTGAGAATGTGAGCGAGGTTGGAGGACTGGTGTTTTGGAGGAAAGTACAGTCAGGTGGGTGGGGGTCAGATTTTGGAGAATGTTCTAGACCAGTCTCAGCTTCTTTTCATTGAATGATAAACTCCTGCCACCACTTAATCTTACTACAATCAAATGAACTTGTTTGCTGAAAATAGTATTACTAAGTCCCAACTGCATCCAAGATATTATATGTAACTACGTAAGATTTGGTTCGTTCAGTTGGACTCTTTAGCGAGATTGCATGTCTTTCTGAGGGCAAGGGCAGTCATATATATATATATATATATATATATATATATATATATATATATAGTTGATTTTTGATTTTTTTACAGAGAGGAAAGGAGAGGGATAGAGAGCTAGAAACATCGATGAGAGAGAAACATTGACCAGCTGCCTCTTTCACACCCCCTACTGGGGATGTGCCTGCAACCAATGTATATGCCCTTGAATGGAATTGAACCTGGGACCTTTCAGTCCGAAGACTGATGCTCTATCCACTGAGCCAAACCAGTTTTGGTAAGGGCAGTCTTTTTAAATTCCTTGGTCATAATTCTTATTTTAAATTATTCAACCAATATTTATTGAAAATCTACTATGTGCTTGTAGCTGTGACAGATCTATACAAAGGATGATACACTATCAGTTTGATGAGGGTGACAGCAATAAACAAATATTATAACATCACATATGAGGGCTCTACCGGAGTTCTTTAAGCGATGTTTGGGCCATGTGAATGAGGGAGTTAGTAATTATCGCAGGGAGTCAGGATGGACTCAGAGGTAATATGAGCTCAGCATGCTCCACTCCATTTATTCCATTTATCGTTCCTCTGTGGAATTTCCTCTAAGCATCTTGATAGAAAGTCCTCACTTTTTTTTTTAAGTGAAGCTTATAGCTATGCAAATGGTCCCCCTCCCTCCTCATTTTGAACCATTATCCTAGATGAATGCTATTTCTTACAAAGGTACTTAATATCTCTCCCCCTGCACTGTTAGTGCATTGATTGACTCCAGTTCTGGAACTACACAGAATACGTGTAATTAACAAGAGAACTTTGTCATTTCCTAAGCACATCTTTAGTTCTTTTAACCACTTCTCATTTGAGCTGGTCTCCAGGCATTTTTTAGATCTGCTATTTCAGGTTTCCCTGTTTCATTTACATAATTGCTGGATGTCTTGATATTCATATTTTAGAGCAGTTTTTGGAGCTCAATAAGTAAAATCAGTTAATATCTTCAAATGTTATGCTGCCCCCTCGAAAAGTACATGAGATGAGTAAAGTGGTGTAGCCTTTATGTCAGCTCCAAAGCACTGAGTAGAAGTGGAAAGCCTACTGGAAGGCGACTAGGAGACTGACTTCATCCAATCTCCTCATTGCTCAGATGGTGAAGCAGGGATCCAGACAAATAAAGTGGATTTGTAAAAATTATCTTTGGTTAATCCTCACCCAAGGATATTTTTTTTTCCAATGATTTTTTTTAGAGAGAGTGGGAGAGAGGAAAAGACAGAGAGAAACACCAACGTGAAAGAAACGCATTGATTGGTTAACCAGAGCTGAGGGGGGAGGAGGGGGAGAAGTGGGAGGAGCCTGCAACCAAGGTACAGGCCCTTTACTGGAATTGAACCGGGATCCTTTGATACCCAGGCTGACACTCTATCCACTGAGCCAAACCAGCTAGGGCTAAAGTGCCTTTAAAAGTGTACACAGTTCGTTTATTCTCTCGGTCTTTGTGTGTTTCTAGTTGGTAGTTGAAGAAGGGGCATGGGAGAGTGGGAGCTCATTGAAAGATGAAAGTGCAGTAATCATTTACTCTAATTAAAGGGGAATCTTAAAACACTTGCTTAAAGCATTTCCAAGTAACTGTTTGTATAATTAATGCTGTTGCTTTCTCTCCCTTTCAACAAAGCCTCAGGGATTGGCTACTTTGACCCACAGTTTTATCTGCTGTGGACAGTCTCGTATGCCTGTGATTTATTGGGTAATGATTTATATTTGCAAGGGAATGCTTGATTGGCATGGGCTGGGTTGGCTTCGCTAGAGAAATTTGCTAATGAAGCCAAGGTTGAGGGGTTTAGTCCCTGTGAGCCCCTTAGCTTTGCTGTGATCCTTAACTGTGGCCGATATCTCTGATCCCCACCAGTCATCTCACAGGTGTGGGCTTTTGAAATCAACAGGGTGCCTGGATAGAGTGAGGAGGGATCATTCCTTTCAAATGCTCACCTGTAGTGGAAAGCCATAATAACGACGATGATAATGATGATAGCCAGTGTTTATGGAATACTAAATATTATATGTTGCTAGAATCGTGAAAGTATGCTTATATAAGCTCTATCATATTTAATTCTCACAACTCTGGGAGTTAGCTCCATTTTAAAGATGAGTCAGTTCAAGTTTAACTGACTAATATTCAATAGGGCTTGCCTAGAATTTGAACTTAATCTGTCTGACTTTTGCCTATAGTCATTGAAAAGCTTGATTATGCATGGGGGGTGGTTATCTGAGTTCCAAGTCATGTATTAACTCCTCTATTCTTATTTTATTATTGGTGAGCTTGACAGGCATTTAGCATATGGCTTAAAGCCGTGGTGGGCAAACTGCGGCTCGCGAGCCACATGCTGCTCTTTGGCCCCTTGAGTGTGGCTCTTCCACAAAATACCATGATCTGGGTGAGTCTATTTTGAAGAAGTGGCGTTAGAAGAAGTTTAAGTTTAAAAAATTTGGCTCTCAAAAGAAATTTCAATCGCTGTACTATTGATATTTGGCTCTGGTGACTAATGAGTTCGCTGATCACTAGCTTAAAGGAATGGAATCCAAAGCCAGAATTCTTGGGTTCTATTCCTCAGTCCTCTTTGTGCCTCATCTTTCTCATCTGTAAAATGGGAAAAATAATAGCACTTACTTCTTAGATTTCCTGAGGTGGGATTAAAACAATTAATGCCAAGAGGGTGTTTAAATAGCCCCTCACGTTTGGTTTGTTTGCCTGGTGACCTAAGAAAGAATGCATAGCAGCCTCTTGGCTTTTGAAAGGTGTGTTCATTTATATTATCATTTTATTCCATTTATATTATTGTATCACTCCCAGACAGCAAGCCTGCATGCTCACAAAGAGACGGCAAGAAAGCTGGGCAGGAACCAAGAGGCACTGGGCAATGTGTATTGAAAACAACCATGGGCCACTAAAAAAAAGTTCAAGAAGGTGTCCTCATGAAAGTATGAAAGTTTCCTCCGTTCAGACTCCTCCTTCCTTCCTGAGCGTGACAGGAGCTCACCAGTGATGGCAGGCCGTTGTGCAATGTCCTTCGCTGGGAACACAAGGCCTGCACAGTGTGTTTCCTCCTGTGGCAGGCCTGTGCCCGTGCTAGTCTGGCTCAAACAGAATCCTTGGGGGGCCAGCAGTTTCCTTACATTAGGTAGTAATGCTCTTGTTAAGGATAAATGGATGCTTTTGTCCATTAGGTGAATGGTCCTTTGATAATGGGATTGCAATCAGGCCAAGGGTTTTATTCTATTTTGCTAGGAGAGTGAGAACGATCTAAAACATTCTTTTTTTTTTTTTTTTCTTTCTTGTCTGGTACTAAAAAGTGACACAGTCAAATCATTTTGGCTTTCCATTACAATAGAACTCAAATTATATGTATGTGACAGGTGGTTTTACTTCTTCTATTTTTCTGTTATATTGTCTTTTAGTAGATTATAAGCTTCAAAATAGATCTTGGGGCTCCATCACAAACCACGGTCTGTCAGAGTTCCCACAGGTACCAGCTGGGTTGAGAGGTCAGGGCATGCTTTTTCAGCTGGGGTCCTGAGTCTTTTCTTCTATACTGAGGTGGCTTATTTTCATACATCTGTGGTCAGTGTGGCTTGAACCTGGAGAATAAACCCAGTTCTGGATGGCTAATAGAACTACTGGCTGTTGAGGCTCTTCGGAGTCTTATTAAGACCCTGAAAACTTTCAGGTTGAGAAAAAAAAAATGAGGTCAGCTTCTCAGACTGAGGGATGAAGCTCTATTTTCCAAGGGTCTGACCTCATGGTGATAATTTGTTTGTCATGATTACATAAATAAAGGCATGCGTGGGGCCAGCAGACGCTACTGAGATGGTCTCCTTTGCTGCCGTGAGACAGCTGAAAAAGAGACCCAGGCTAGCTGCATTTTCCTCCAAGAAGTTGTAAGAAAGAGAGGCTTTGGGGAACTTTTCTAGGTTCCTTCCCAAACTACACACATTGAAAACCAATCAAAATACTGCTGGCTTGTTGATTTAGACCCAGGGCCTGTATTGACAAGTATAATCTCCCTCTGGGATAAATTAGTGAAGGCAGGTTCTTTGGATATAATTAGTATAACATGCACATTTTAAAAAATACTGTTTGTATTCTGTTTTAGTTGAGTGATTATAGGTTCATAATTAGTTGTCTATTTATAGGATTGTTCTTTATTTATCTCCCCCTCCTTAAATGGTTAGGGGAGAATATGTCCTGGGTATAGATATATTTTTGGAAGAAGGAAACATTGTCTGAGTACTTATTCTGTTGGGTATTGTATTAGGTGCTTTGTATAAGTTATTTTTTAGAACAATTTTGTGAGTAAATTTTAAAACCCATGCTTTACACATGTTACTAATAGAGAAATCAAGGCTTATGATCTGGTGGTTAATATTCTTGCTGGGCTGGGAGTCTGACCAGTCAGACTCAACTTTACTGTGCAGCGTGGCCCTGCTGAATCGGAAGGTGGATGTGAGGCCAGGCTTTAGGAAGATGCAGGCAGGCCACTGGGACAGGCTGCTGTACTAGGGCACAGCAGCAGACCTGCTTCATCAAGTTTTCAAATTGCACCCTTTGCATAAGTTGACTCGGGCGGGAGGCAATTTTAGCAGAATTAAACTCTTTAATGGGTTTTCCTCCCCATGCCTGGAGAATATTTTTGGTCTAAGAGATATCTTCCTTTTCAGGAAGATCTGTTCTATACAACAGACCACAAGTCAGAATGTATTTCTAGTCTCATGAAAAAAAAAAAGAAGAAGATGTATTAGGCTTTATTGCACCACCCCCCTCCACGTATCAGACATACTTTAAAAAATGTCGTTCTTAATTCTATCTTGACACAATTTAGAATTTTGATAAAATGACTACACTAGAAAACAGCCATTAAAGCAGCATTGGTGAATGCTGATCATGCTTTGATAACTGAACACGCAGTTCTGCTTGTCAAACTTCTCATGCTAAAGGGCCGAAGGTGCAGTTGAAAGTGGCGACTTTCCCTATTCCTCCTTTTAATACCTTGAGCTTGAATATTAATATTATCAGCTGAAATATAAGTTTAAGACTTGCAAATTTTTGTCAAGAAATCAAAGGGAATAGAGAATTGTAAGGGCAAAGGGGAGAAGAGTAAGAGATGAGGGGACCTCTTAGTGCCAGCAAGATGGAAATCAACAGGATAATGAGGATTGCTAGAGTAAATAATTTCCATCTTATTCCCAATAAGAATATTCTCTTCCTCACCTTTCAAATTCCCTGCTCACCTCCTGTGCATCCAAAACAAATGATTATCTGCTCTTCATTCCTGAAACTCGCCCTGAAGTGGGTGTAGTTTATGGAATTCTGAAGTGTTCCTCTCTGGGGCTCTCTAGCTGAAAGCTGGTAGAACACGGGCATTAACATGTATGTTGTTTTTGAACATGTTTTGCAGAGCCCTATTTGTTTTCATCATTTGAATTTGTGAGCGTAGTAACAGCTTCCAAAGTGTATTAGGCTTTCTTATCTTGGGAATTCATGGATAACTCTGGAATTTCTGCAGAAAAACAACAGATTCTGCATAATGTGTCCAGTTAAAGTGAGCAGAAATGCAGAATGAAGTGGATAGGTTGTGTATACTCTCCCATCTTAAAATGATATATTTTTTGTCTGTCTCACTTCACTGACCACTTTCTCTGGCCACATCACAGGCATGATCTTGCAGCATTTCTTAAAGCAACACTCCAAGTGTCTGGCATGAGTTTAGCTCTTCTTGATATGGAAGATGCAACAGCTGCACCAAGTTAGACAAACTCTCATGGATGGACACAAAGAAAAACACCCTCTTTATTGCCATTGGTCTTCAGGGCTGGAGGGGAGCATTAGGACCTGCTACCCATTGGGGGTGGTTCTCATCACTTATCTGGTGTGGTGTAAAATGAGCCACTTGATTACACAACAGGCACATCTTTTCTCTCTCCCTTGTAGGTATGGAGAAAACCCCTCAAGTTAGAAGCTCAGCACATAGAGCCAATTCTTCTGGGACTGGCATTGAAAGAGGCTCTGGCACTCAGACCCTAGTCAAGTGTAAGCTGCCTCTGTCCCCTCATCCTCCTCTGTTGGATTTGGAAACTTGGACTGATGTCCATTACCACCATAGGTTAGCATTTGAAAACAACAGTGAAAAGCATTTACCAATCCTCAGTGTTATTTAATGGAATAGCATCTTGCATTCATAGGTTTTGTGGCAGAACAGATAGTTTATAAACTTCTTTTTTTTTTTTAAACTGTGATTAATTTTATTTACTAGGTGTACTGGTTATTTTGCTTCATGATGGTGCGTCATCAAAATAATTTTGCAGTGTCTTCTGGCCCATTCTGGTCATGTCACGATCAAAGTGTGGTTCAAATTGATTATTTGTTGTCTGTAGCAATCACTATTAACAGTTTCATCGATTTTAGAAGCTTATAATACACTACATCTTCCTGATCCCACCAAACGCAGACTATCTTTTCTGAAGTGATTTGGCCTTGCAGTTGATGTTGTTGGTTGACCTGGATCAACCATGATTTTGTGCATTTGGGATTCTCAAAATAAATCCACTTTTCATTGCCAGTCACAATTTGATGCAAAAAAGACTTTCTTTCGTGCTGTTGAAGCAATATTTTACTGATGACTTTTCGGTTTTCCATTTGTCTTTCATTCAGTTGATGTGGCACCCATTTTCCTTCCTTTAAAACCTTCCCTATTGCTTGTAAATGATCAGAAGTTGTTTGCTGAGCAATGCTTAATCTTTCTGCAAGTTGTTTTTGAGTTTGACAAGCATCTTCATCCAATAATGTGTGTAATTGCTGGTCTTCAAACTTTTTCAGTTGACCTGGTTGTTCTTTGTCTTTCACATTGAAATAATCACTTTTAAAATATTTAAACCAGTGTTCACAAGTATCTTGAGATGGAGCATGTTTACCATAAGCTTCCTGAAGTATATGATAACTTTTAGCAGCACTTTTCTTCAAAATAAAGTAATGAATTAAAACTTCCTGCAAATGCTCTTTTTTTGGCACAAAATTCGACACTTTTAAGCGTAAAAATATCTATAATGTTAACACCGTCATAAAATTTGACATATGAAGTTTTGAAGCTTGCTGTCAAAACAACAAAAGAGCATACATATCAAATCATATATATATATATATATTAACATTTGTGTAACTCCATCTATTGAAAAAATCTGTATTTACACCTAGTAATTCCTATTTATATCTTTAAAAAAAACTATTATTGTTGAAAGTATTACATATATCCTCCCTTTCTCTCCATTGGCCCCTTCTAGCCGACCCCACCCCACCCCAAGCCTTTACCACACTATTGTCTGTGTCCATGGGTTATGCATATATGCATACAAGTTCTTCAGTTGATCTCTCTTCACCCATCCCCACCTTCCCTCTGGGATTTAATAGTCTGTTCCATGTTTCTGGATCTATTTTGTTCATCAGTTTATTTTATTAGATTACACTTATGAGTGAGATCATGTGATACTTGTCTTTCACTGAGAAGGGAACATAGTTATGTCAATGTTGCTCAAGGAAAAATGATGGATTATCTATACTAATAAAAGGGTAATATGCAAATTAATCATGATACCCTCACAGTAACAACCAAACAGCAGGCTGTGTGGGGCAACAAGGCTGGGAGGGGGGTTAGCAAGGGACGACCAAACAGCTGACCAGCAGGCTGCATGGGGTGACCAGGCAAGAAGGGGTGTTAGTGAGGGACAATGAAACAATTGACCAGCAGGCTGCATGGGGGACTAGACTGGCAATGGGGGAGTTAGGGGCAACCAGACCAGCAGAGGGGACACTAATGGGCAACTAGACCAGCAAGAGGAGGGTCAGTTAAGGGTGACCAGGCCTGCCAGAGGAAAGTTAGGGGTGATCAGGCTAGCAGGCAGAGGAGGTTAAGGGGTGATCAGGTTGGCATGGGGGGGCAGTTAGGGGTGATCAGGCAGGCAGGCAGGCAGTCAGGTGAGCAGTTAGGAGCCAGCAGTCCTGGATTGTGAGAGGGATGCCCAAATGAACAGTTGGACATCCCCCTAGAGGTCCTGGATTGGAGAGGGTTCAGGCTGGGCTGAGGGGACCCCCTCTCCCCCCATGCACGAATTTCGTGCACCAGGCCTCTAGTACAACATAAAAACATTATTGTCTACAATGCTTTTTTTACTTTAGCAAAGTACATATGATCTCAAACTTTATTTAACTATAATACTAGGGGCTCAGTGCAGGAATTCATGCACCTTGAAAGGAACTGTGGGCCACAAGGCTGCAGTAGGCACAGGGGCAGGTCTTGGCTCATTCTCCATGCTTCCGCCTGGCCCCTCCCACAATGGCCCCAAGTCCCCTGTTTGCTGGCAGCCCTGCCCCTGCCCCTGTTGCTCCTACTCGCTGATGGTGCTGGCTCTGTTTGCACCCGCTGATGGTGCAGAGCTATTTGGATCAGCACCAGCAGTGGGTATGAGTGGCTGCTGCTGACCCTATTGCCTCTCAGGAGCAGGTGAGGTGGAGAAGCCCTCAGGGGCAATCTGGGCTGGTAGCCACTGGTCACAACTGCTGATGGCACTGAATGATCAGGATCGACACCGGGCACCAGCAGCGGGTGCAAGTGTCAGGCAGTATTGTGGTGCACGGGAGCAAAGAATTTTCAGTAACTACCAGAGACTTGCCTCGATGACAGCAACCAGTGTCCCAACTTGGTCTGGCACCCCTGTTCACCTGCTTCACCATCCTGCCACACAGCCAATGCCCACCATGTTCTGCACGTGCCCCCTATGACATGTGGTCAGCACATGTCATAGCGACCAGTTGTGTAATTGTTCTGGTTGGTCCACCACTTGGTCTATTTGCATATTAGCTTTTTATTTTATAGGATATGTTCATTAGTCCCATTTTATTCAGCAAAGACTTAAAAATAGCTGATATTTACACCTTGGAATTCTTAAATTCTTTTATTGTTTTTTACCTTGTTGAGAGAAAATCTGACATTTTATTCTTTCAATGTGCTGTAACTCCTTGAGTTAAGTGGTTGTGTTATTTGGAACTGTGCTTAGTGCATAGTAAGTGATGAATGCTTATTTGTTAATGCAGTTGTTGACTAGTAAAATATAATTTAACAGAGACAGATGTATGTAGTCTAGTTCTATAACCTGGGAAAGGTCAATCAGAATGACATAACACTCTGGATCACATGTGTCAAACACAAGGCCCGCGGGCCAAATCTGTCCCGCCAGGCCTTGCAATGTGGCCCGCACCACGCTGTCATCACTGCACTCCGCTGCGTTTCCATCACAATGACAGTTTATGACTGTTCAGTAAACCATTCGGCCCGCGATTTAGGCTGGATTTTAGATTTTGGCCCCTTCTCTGATTGAGTTCGACACCCCTACTCTGGATTATGGAAGATATGTAAGGAACTGCAGAATGTTCTGTTTGCATGTCCCAGCCAACTGAGGAGGTAAAGGAAATGTTTTCCAGTTGGCAACCTGAGAAGACTGCTTTAATCAATAGATTTAATCACCTAATAAACCAAATTTGAAATTAATTTTTCTGCATGGGTCTACCAAAATACTTAAGAATTATTTCCTCTCAAGCTGATTACATATATATATACTAGAAGCCCAATGCACAAATATTTGTGCAAGGATGGGCCTTCCTTCCCCTGGCTGCTGGCACCACTTTTGCTCAGGCCCAGACCTGTCTTTCCACTTCCTTATGCTGCCAGAGACCCGGAACTGCTGGAGTAGTGTGGATTGCCATGGTGATGATGCAAATGTCCTGCCCCGCCCAGCTGCTCAGCACCTGCATATGCAAATTAACCCAACATTTTTGTTGGGTTAATTTACATACCCACTCCTGATTGGCTGGTGGGTGTCACAAAGGTGCAATCAATTTGCATCTTTCTTTTTTATTAGTGTAGATTATGCTGGCCTTTGTGGTCTCTTCTTACAGCAAATTAGCCTGAGCCTGACTGGTGGGGGTCTAGATAACAGGTGGCCAAAGTGACACCCCTTCCTTGTAACATGCTAACTTTACTTTCCAAAAGAAAGCAGCTCTTTATCTTGAAGTAATACATTCTAGCTTTGTAAGGTCTTAGGTAAACTATATTGCACTTTTAAATGTCTGAGGATGAAATAAATATTTGCTGAACTGAATTGATATACTAAAGTTCTCAGATGAAAATAAAACTCAGCTATTTAAACACCTATTGGCAGGTTGCATTCTTAATATTTAGGTTTATAGAGACCAACTTTTCTCAGTGGCTGTATTTTTTTCACACCGTGGCCCTGTTTCTCCTGCCCTTAAAAGGAAAGTATTCAGGAAATAAACGCTTATGATTAAAACCACCTCCATCTTTCCAAGCTAAATCCTGAAATCCCATAGCTGAGGGCCTGAGCTCCTGAGGAGGTGTTTGTTCCAGCCTGTGAGAGGAGTGGCAGCTGTGTGCTGACAATCTGCCTTCTTTCTTGTTAGTTGGGAGTGGGAGGGTGGAGGATGTCAACTCTATCACAACCCAGTTCTCCATTTGAATATATAAATGTAGAGTTCCTTACCTTTTATAAGTTTCTATCTGACAGGTAGGCTCAGAAAACATCTTTCCCGAAAACTGAAATGTTGATATAAATATCTGAAGAAAAATTTTAATCACAGTATACATTGAACAGGCTCACTGATCTTGTATACCTGGAAAAAGATTTTCAAACAGACTTTGTCAGCTCAGCCCTGGCATTCCTTGTCAAACAAAAGCATGCCTAAAGACACATTTCAAACGCTGGCGATGCAGCACTTGCTAACCTGCAGAAAATCGAAAAGGAACGCAGAGGCCAAGAACAAACAGAATCGGAACCAATGAGAAATGAAGCACAGTTCTGAGAAAGTGTTTCAGAGAACCAGAGATGTTTTTAAGAGGCTACATCAATAGCTAAACATCAGCAAGTCAAATTTCATTTTTTTGTTTGTTGTGATAGTCTTAAGATTTGTAATGAAGAAATGAAAGCTGAGATGCAGCCTCAGCTAGCTAATACTTAAAATCTAGAGAGTAGGATAAAAAAAAAAAAAAAAGGGTGGGAAGAGAGATAAATCTTATTTTTGGCTTATACAAGTTGAGTTGTCTTCGGTAATTTCAGAATTTAAACATTTCAATCAACTTCACATTTGGGTCAGGTACCTTCAGCAGAATTAAAAGTCTCATTTTTTTTTTTTTTAGCCCTATTTGGATCAGTGGATAGAGCATCGGCCCATGGAGTGAACAGTCCCAGGTTTGATTCTGATCAGGGCACATACCTTGGTTGCAAGCTCGATCCCTGACCCTAGTCTGGGTGGGTGTGGGAGGCAACCAATTGATGTGTCTCTCTCACATTGATGCTTCTCTCTATCTGTCTCTTCCCCTCATTTCCACTCTCTCTAAAAAATCAATGGAAAAATATCCTGGGGCAAGGATTAACAAAAAATAAAAATGGATTTATGCTGAGTGCAAAGACAAATAAAATAAAATAAAATAAAATAAAATAAAAGTCTCTTTCTTTTCTTTAAGGGGAGGCCCCATCTCTCCACTCAGAGCCATGCCACTCAGGTAAGTTAACTTGGGTTGATTACACGGTGATTTTATAATGTGCACAACACAAGCACAAGTTTACTATTTTCAAATAAAATCATGTGGTTTCCTGTGGCTTGAATATTTTTTTGTCCATTTTCAATGCATTATTTATAGTGCAATTGGGCCTAGACTTCACCAATACATTTCTTGACTTCAAAACAATTTTTAAGTCACTCATAAAGAAGGTACATTTCAGGAATATTTTCCGTACCATCGCACACACTGCCCTGGAAAGGCACTGGCAAATGACAGATTTGGAAATGAATAGGTACTCCATGTAGAGGACTCCCTGGAGCCATCCATGGTCACAGATCTGGGTCCAAGGGTGTGAGGCTGGTTTCATGAAAGGAGTGGGGCGGGGGGGGGGGGGGGGGGGCTTCACTTTAGCTAATTTTGGGACACTGACATCTTTTACTGCTCTTGCTGTTCACATGAATACGCAAACGAGGACACAGTAAAGAAGAACAAAGCTTGCTTTTGATAGCATAGAACGGTAATATTTTACATAAAATCCTGCCATGCATGGTAATATTTTAAGAAATATGTTAGTGTTACCCAGTGAGATGACTGGAAAGAAGAATCTCATGATACTTATGGGCTTTTTATACATTTCAGACTAAGCTTTTCAATCTTAGTTTGTTACTAAGGGAAAAAGAATAAACAATCTAAACTTTGCTTATTTCCCATAATTATTGTAATAAAATAGGACATCTCTTTGGCATAGCAATTGTAATGATTTGACAATTTTATTCCTTCCAAGTATTTGCAGATCCATTATTTCTTAGGCATGTGACACTGGACAAGTAAACTTCTCTATGCCTCAGTTTTCTCATCTATAACATAGAGAAAATAATAATACCCACCAATAGCATTGTTGTGAGAGTTAAATATATATATAGTTAATGTGTGTAAAGTACCTGTATCACTTTCTGGCACATAGCAGGCATAAATCTATGTTGTTATTATAGTAGTATTTATCATCCTATATAATAAAGAGGTAATATACAAATTGACCATCACTCTAACACACAAGATGGCCACCTCCATGTGTTCAAAAATGGCTGCCCCCGTGTGGACACAAGATGGCTGACACAAGATGGTTGGCAAGGGAGGACAGTTGGGGGGGGAACAGGCTTGCAAGGGAGGATAGTTGGGGGTGACCAGGCCTGTGGGGAGGACAGTTGGGGGGGACCAGGCCTGCAGGGGAGGACAGTTGGGGGGAATCAGGACTGCAGAGGAGGGCTATTGGGGGCAATTGGGCCAGCAGGGGAGCAGTTAGGCATTGATCAGGCTGGCAGGCAGAAGTGGTTAGGAGCAATCAGGCAGGCAGGTGAGTCGTTTGGAGCCAGCAGTCCTGGATTGTGAGTCTGACATCCCTCTAAAGGTCCCAGATTGGAGAAGGTATAGGCTGGGCTGAGGGACACACTCCCCCATGCATGAATTTCATGCACCGGGCCCCTAGTCTATAATAATAAAAGCATAATATGCTAATTAGAGCAGACAGCCAAATGACCTTCCAGATGTCCTCTGGATGAAACTTAAGTGGTGGAAGCCAAGGCAGAGGCTGTTAGAGGCTGTTAGGCAGGTGAACAGTTAGAGGTGATCAGGCAGGCAGGCCAGTGGTTAGGGGTGATCAGGCAGGCAGTTGAGTAATTAGGGGTGATCAGGTAGGCAGGCAGAGTGGTTAGGTAAGATCAGGCAGGCAGGTGAGTGGTCAGGGGTGATGGCAGGCAGTGGAGTAGGTTAGGGGTGACCAGGCAGGCAGGCAGGTGAGAGGTTAAGAGCCAGTGGTCTCAGATTGTGAGAAGAATCCCAGATTACAGAGGGTGCAGGCTGGGTTGAGGGACTCTTCCCACCCCCCAATGCATGAATTTTGTGCACTAGGCCTCTAGTCCTGTGTAATAAAACCTAATATGATAAGTGTCCAGTTGTCCAGTCTGTTCAACCAATCGAAGTATAATATGCTAATGATATGCTAAGGCTGCTTTAACTGTTCACTATGACATGCACTGACCTCCGGGGGCAGATGCTCCAACCCATAGGTTAGCTTGCTGCTGGGGTCTGGCAGGTCGGGATTGAGTGAGAGGAGCCAGACATGCCCTGCAGCCCTCCCTCGGTCCCTCCCCAGCTGGCCAACCTCCAGATCCCTCCCTGGCCCTGATCATGCACCGGTGGGGTCCCTCAGCCTGGCTTGTGCCTTCTAGCAATCTGGAACTCCTAGGGGGATGTTGGAGAACTGGTTTTGGCCCAGTTCCACAGGCCAGGTCGAGGGACTCCACTGGTCCAGGAATTTGTACACCAGGCCTCTAGTAACTATATAAATATAAAATATCAATTATCTTTTGTTTAAAATAGCTTTATTGAGTTATAATGTACATATCATAAAATTCACCTGTCTTAGATATACTTTGTGTTGATGTTTTGTAAATGTACAGATGTGTGCACTCATTGCCACAATCCAGTTTTGGTTATTTATTCACCGATTGATGGAAACTTGCATTGTTTCCACATTTTAGCTACTTTGAATAATGCTGCTATGAACATTCATATACAAGTCTCTGTGTGGACATCCATTTTCATTTCTCTTGTGTAGATACAATTTTAATTTCCATTGGATAGACACTTAGTAGTAAAATCTCTGGGTCATATGGTAAATTTATTTTTAACTTTTAAGAAATTGCTTAAAAGTAGCTGTATCATTTTACATTTCCACCAGCAATGTTTTGAGAATTAGAGTTTCTTCATGTCCATGCCAAGCCATTTTTTTAAAGAATATAGTTTTACTGATTTCAAAGAGGAAGGGAGAAGGAGAGATAGAAACATTAATGATGAGAGAGAATCATTGACTGGCTGCCTTCTGCAGCCCACAACACAGGCATATGCCCTGATCAGGAATCGAACCATGACCTCATGGTTCATAGATGGACACTCAACCACTGAGCCATGTCAGCTGGACCATGCCACGCTTTTTATTGCCTGCCTTTTTTTTATCATAGTTTTTCTAGTGAGAAAGACGTGATATTTCATTGATGTTCTAATTTTGATTTTACTAATGACTTATGATGTTGAATATCTTTTCATGTGCTTATTGCTTATTCATATATCTTCTTTGGTGAAGTATCTACTCAAGTCTTTTTCTCATTTTTAAGTTTGGTTCTTTGTTTTTCTATTTTTGTTGTAAGAGTTCTTTGTATTTTCTGGATACAAGGTCAATCAGCAAAATAATTTGCAAATCTTTTTCTCCCAGACTGTGGCTTGCCTTTTCATTTTCTTATCCTGTCTTTTGGACCTCAAAACTCTTATATAGATTATGCTTTTATAATATTATTGCATCTAAGAACTTTTTCCAACTTAAAGTTATGAATATTTTCTCCTATATGTTCTTGCAAAGGTTTTGTAGTCTAGTTTAATTCTTATAATTAGGTCTATGAAAACTTACTCTTTCACTGGGTAAATATTTAAGGTATGAATACATTGATAGAAAGATTTGACCCTTGTCTTGAAGAAGTTTATAATCTTGTTGGACAATAATTGCACACACAAAAGAACCCAGCACATTATTGCTATGGCAGGTTAGGTAAACTGTGTAGAAGGTGCAGAAAGATCCAAGTTTGTTTGTGAGAGTCAAGATCTTTTGTCCATAGAAGTCACTGATGGAGCTGAGACATGAAGGAGTAGGAGTTATCCAGGTAGCATGTTGGAAGAGAGTTATCAGGCAGAGGTAAGAGAATATGTAAAGGTAAGAGAATATGTAAAATGGCTAGAAAGGTAGATAAAGTGGCTATAAAATCAAAGGTCAGGTGGGGAATGGAGGGTGATAAGGTTAATGGGTAGGTAGAACCAATTCACAAGGGTTTTGAAGCTCATGTAAAAGTTTGTTTTATCACATGCCTTTGGAGAATTTGTATAGGTGAGCAAAACCATACTTGCATGATGGAAAATAGTAACTTTGGTTTCAGTGTATATACTACATTGAAAAAGGGTAATAATGATATATTTCAAGGACCATTCATTCCAGATTCACTCTGCTAAGCTCCACCTAGTCCCACAAATCAGAAACTGGGTGCTGCATTGTATGAATTTACACTTTTCTAACAAGATTGCCAGGTGATTATTATGCCCTAAAAAAGATAGGTGCCACTGGGTTAGAGAACAGAGCAGTTAGGAGGCTGTGGTTATAGTGGAGATGAGAGCCTTAACTCAGCAGTGGCAGCGGGAAGACAGAATAAGGGAAGGATATGATAGAGATTGAGAAGGGGAAGACTAGGAAGGAATTAGACAGGTGGTGGTGCCACTAACTTAAATGCAAAATTCAACTGGAGGAATATCATGGTGGAGGTTAGTGGGAAAGAAAGATAAGTATTAGAAATCCAAAATATGAGATGCCCGTGGAACACCCAAATGGAGATATCCAGCAGCAATTATATCCAGATAGTTCTTTAGTTCAGAAAAGTTGTTTGGGCTGGAGATAGGAGATTAGGGCAGTTTTAGATAATACTTACAGCTATGGGTTTGCACATATTAAAAATACAATAAAATCATTTTGTTAAGACTGATGGAACATGCCCGAATTTCTCATTAAATGTACAGAAGCACATTCTGGAAGCCAATTAGCCTTCAGCTTGATACCTCATCATGTATTAATGCATGAGAGTTTAATTGCTTCTCATCTTGAACTGCTCTTCAATTCAGTGACAATTTTACTCACCCAGAGGTAGGTAAGTGAATTAGTTAGCTGTAACAAACCCCAGATTTTCAGTAGCTAGACATAACTACTACAAAAGTCTATTTCTTCTGTAAATAATAGGCCAGTACAATTGGCAGGGAGTTTCCTCCATGTGGGATTCAGGGACTCAGTTCTTTTCAACATCTGGCTCCACCATTCTCTAAGGGACTCAAGAGATCTGCTTCCAGGTGGCAGCGGGGAGGACAGAGGGCTAAGAAGGCACATCCACTTCTCAGCCACCTTGGCCCAGAAGTGACCTTGGATTACATTCCACTGGTGAACACTAGTTATGTGGATTCACTTAGATACAAGGAGGCTGAGAAATGTCTTGCCTGATTGGACACCTGGTTCTCAGTGACAGGACGTTTTTTGTTAAATCCTCACTTGAGGATATTTTTCCATTGACTTTTAGAGAGAGTGGAAGAAAGAGGGAAAGACAGAGAGAAATACCTATGTGAGAGAAACACATTGATTGGTTGCTTTCTATATGCACACCAACCAGGGCCCAGGTTGTGCCCTTGACCTGGGACCCTTCATTCTGGAGGCCAATGCTCTATCCATGGGGCCAAACTGGCCAGGGCTTGGTGACCAGTCTTTATAATGGAGAGGGCACATTAATTATTGGAGGATGGCTAGTCTTCTTTAACATAGTAGCCATGTTAGATTGGAGTATGCTCCAACCTGATATCTGGAGTAGACTAAAAAATGCTCCACGAAACTGTCTGATTGTTGATTAACTGGAATTTTGGAGCCCCTCCTATATGCCCAGCACTATTTTAGGTACTGTAGGGGTACAATTAAACCATATATGGATTGACCAATTAAAAGGTATTTATTTGGCACCATAGCATAATGAAAACTTAAGTCTAAATTATGACTCTTATCCTTGAGGAAGCAAGAATGACTTCCATAAAGTGATCAGCAAAGAGTACTAGAGTGAACATTAACCTTTAAAAATAGGTAACATTGTGACACTGTTTTCAAGAATAAAATACCAAAGGACCAGAGCACTTAGGACAGGCACTTTTGAGGAGGTGGAGTGAGGACTAAATTTTATGGGATGGGAACCAGGTGGTTGGAGTGGGGAGAAAGAAGCATGTCAAGAGGAGCAAAGCAGATGTGAAGGCACAGGGGCAGCATGAAAGCAGCAGTCATGAAGCATGAAGCCTGTCTGCCGAGAGTGGAGAACTCATGGGGCTATCAGCCATTTCAATAAAATCGCTCTTGTTTGTTAATGCAGCATAAAAATAGTTACATAGATTAGCATCAATCTTGTCTTCATGGAAGAGGGACTTTTTTGGAAATAGAGTGAGTAGGTCATAGACCTAGAAAATAAGTAGTGTTTTTTACTAGTAAACCTCTAAAACAAATTCACAGAGGCAGATGCTTTAAATTGCATGTTTCACTGTTTCTAACATTAGCAGCTCTGTGTAACTTGCCCAGACTTTGTAGTGGGCTCCAGGGTAAGCAATAGCTGTTTTTTATTTATTCAAGGATAGTTCATGATTCTTCTAGGCTCATGGTCGGCAAACTGTGGCTCGCGAGCTATATGTGGCTCTTTGGCACCTTGAGGGTGGCTCTTCCACAAAATACCATGGCCTGGGTGACTCTATTTTGAAGAAATGGTGTTAGAAGAAGTTTAAGTTTAAAAAAATTGGCTCTCAAAAGAAATTTCAATTGTTGTACTGTTGATATTTGGCTCTGTTGACTAATGAGTTTGCCTACTACTGTTCTAGGCTAAGTCAGTGGACAGCTAGTGGGGGAAAAGGCTATCTTGGTTGAATGGGGTCATCTTATAAAGAGCTTTACCAGTCAGATGGCTGAGTTCAGACTTGATGTGGTAGCTACTGGGATGCCATTGAAGCTTTCAAATAGGTAACTTTTTGAGAATGCCAGTGAATGAACATTTATCTTCCCTCAATATGCAAGATGGCTGGAAGTGAGGGAAGCTGGTGGAAGGGATTCCAACAATTTTAGAAATGTAGGTGTGGGACTGAGAGCTGGTATCAAAGGAAGAGAGAAGTACAGGGGAAATGGGGAATGGGAGGGAGGAGGCAAAGTCCTAAGATTCCAGGCCTGAAAGAACATCAAGGATGTGGAAGGAAATTAGTGCATGGCAGAGTGTGGGGAGGAGCGTGAAGATGATCCGGTGATTATTGCGGAGACTTGGAGTGACAGCGTGACTGGAGAGAATGCTCGCTGTCTCCTCAGTCTCTCATTAGTAAGGGGAGCACATTTGTGGCTCAGTCCCACCACTTGCTCCCCGCAGTGTCCCTCGGCCAGCAGGCCTTGCCTGGAGCCTCCTCAGTGGCCCAGCAGCCCTCTAATCTGAGGATAAAGGATCGAAAGCCAAGACTCACGGCTTTTGAGTAATATCTAATTTTTATTGACAGTCCTGAAAAGTTCTAGATGCACTTAACACCTCCAAAGAAGTGCTAAATGATTTAACATTTTGGGGACAAATTGGTTCTATTAGTCTCTAGTGCCAAATTCACCAAAAATAGCTCATTAGCTGTGCTTTGTGATTTCACTAGGGTGCTTTGGTCTTGGCTGGATTCCAAAGAACACATTTGTATAAAAATGTTCCCATTATGGAGTGTGATACCTATTAATGGAGCACCATATGCAGCAGAGCAGCTCCCCTTGCCTCCTCCCCGCCTTTCAACCTGAAGTTGATATTTTCCACCCATTTTTGCCAAGTGACCTGCTCCGTAGGGGTTAAACTTTACCTAATGGGCTAAGGACTGAGATGCTGTAGCAATCAATCTTTCATCTGGATTTAAGCACCTTAGTTTTCCCTTTCTCTGTGCCCACTGCCAATCCTGACCCTTTCATTCTCTCCTAGCCTGGGGGAAAGGAAGGGAGGGGGGAAGGGTGAGAGTGGGCTTCAAGCCCAGACCTACAGCTGTGCCTGATTGACCGACAGTTCTGTTGTTAGCCACAAAAAGGCCACTTTTAAAGGCTAAAGCAAGAATGACCAGCTGGTGTGACAGGCCTTGGGTTTTTGCCTAGTTGCATTAAAATTCATCAGTTCCGGTCCTTTCTCATCAGGTTCATGATTTCAAGGATGGTATTTTCAAACCCATTTTTTTTTTTTTAATGGAAGTTCCTGGCTATCAAAGGCTATCTGCAGTTATTATTATTTTTTTAAATGATGGCCTCCATTTTGTAGGTAGCTTTAAACTTTTATTAAAAATGGCTTAGAGTAAAAATAAATGGGAATACTTGTTATTCACCAGGAGAGACCTGTTGAGAGGTTTAATAGCAATAAACAATCAAGACATGGTAAACTCAAGAATAGATAGAAGCATTTGTTTGAAAAAGGGTGTTTTCTGAAGTTCTAGATCTGAAGCCCTCTACGTGCCTTCAGTGTTTAAGTTGAACATGGTGTCTTTGGGTCTGGATCTAGGATTTCTTCTTTGTCTAGTCCTGGTTTAGAAAAACTGGGAATAGCTCTAAAGGTTGGTATCACTGGGAAAGGTATATGTCAATAAAAAAATGTCATTAGTACCAGGTTTTTCTTTCCACACAGAGATATATTCGTTTTTAAAGTAATGTGTTAACTTAGCAAAAGAACAGTGAATACCGTGGAGTGGCACCGTGGGTGATGATGTGAAAATGAACAAGGCAAGCTCTGACCCCAAAATGTTTACATTCAACAGGAACAGAAATTTAAAAATTCAGGAGATGAAGAGTGCTAACATGAACAAGCAAAGAAAAACAAAACAGGAGGTATGAGGAGAATGCTTGACTAAGTTGGAGGATGGCAAGATTGCCTCTTGGAGGTTTCGAAGTTTAGGGCTTTGTACCTTCATACGCGTTATACTGGTTATTCTCTAGTGGGATTTGGCCCGCCTGAGAGTCTACATAGGCATATGATTAGGAAGTGTACAGCACAGTTCACTTTCATTTTCAAAAAAAACCACAACCCCACGCCAATAAACCACAAATTAGTTTTAGTTCTATTTGTGAAAAGCCTCAATTTTAATTGAACTCCTTTTTTAAGAGCATAAAATTATGTGGAATTTATTTTCTATTTTCTTTGAATATATGTTTTAAAATAATAAATTATCTTGGGACTAACATGGGTGATCTTTAAAAAACATAATACAGAATACTATTAAACTTTATTCATAGGTCAAAGAGGTCTGTATAAAAATCTTTGTGTAGAACTTCCTAATCATATGCCCATAATTTTATTTTTTAATTAAAAATGTTTTTATTGATTTTTAGAGAGGAATAGAGAGAGGGAAACATCAATGAGAGAGAAACGTCATCGATTAGCTGCCTGCTGTACACTCCTCATAGTGGATTGAGCCCGCAACCTGGGCATGCGCCTTGACCAGGAATCGAATCGTGACCTCCTTTTTCATAGGTCAATGCTTAACCGCTGAGCTACACTGGCCAGACAATAATTTTAATTAATGACTCTCAGTTGAGAATTTGTGAGGCAGGTCGTACAAATCTATACTAGATACAAGTCTGGCAGTGATATTGATGAGCATTTTGAGTTTAGAACATTGCATTGTACCTAGAATTGGAACACAATTTGTTTTTTTAAAAGCACAATCTGTGTATACACCATTAATTGCTGTTTTTATTCCAGGCATTGTTTACTGGAAAAGAGAAAATTTTCTTTCTTAATGTATTTCTACAACCAAAAGAGTGATGTTGCACAAATCTTAGGAACATCTGAGAGAATGACAATCACAGGACAGACTCCACTACTTTCCTTCTTTAGACGTTAAAGTGACCTCTCCTCTCTAGCAACACCAATAAAGGCCAGTTAGAGCCCAGCATGTAGGAAGGTCCTCAGACTTCCTCAGAAGGTGTGCTTCGTGGATGGATCTTACTGCGGTGTGCAGGGGGACAGGGTACAATTCCATTTACAGGTTTGGATAACACGCACTTTCACATACATTGTTCTGGTTGTTCTCCATTTTGCTCTTCCCCACCTCACCAGTGAGATTCATTCGTTCTCTGTCCTTTTCTTGGCTGCACAGGGCTCCAGGCAGCTGCCCCCTCCCTGCCTGGAGAGTTGTGTCTCCCAGACTACAGCTCCTGCGGGCTGGCCCCGCATCTGCGGCTTCAGTTCTCACCAAGCTCCAGTAACACTGTTGTCTTGCCTTTCTCCTCCAGGCCCACAGTGGCAATGGCTTCGCAGTATTTCTAGTGCTGGACGCCCCACAACCCCTCATTTGATCACTGGACCCTGCTCTGTGAATAGTTCTTCCTGACTGTTCTTCAGAAGCCCATCTGAGTGGGTCTCTGCATCCCATCAGGACCCACTGAGACATGAGTCACATTCCAAAGAGCTCCCTGGATGTTCACACAGGAGCCCAGAAGGTTTCTTTCTTTAGAGACTGAACAGAGCGGCTTAAAAATGGCCAAGTACCAGAATAGGAGCGTCAGGAAGGGGCACTGACTAGAGGAGTTCTTCGGGGGAAATGCTAACAGCACAAAGGGATGCAGACAAAGCCTATGCTGACTGCATAGAATGGCTGGGAACACTAAAGAAAGGAAACCACGAGGTTGAACTTGCATTCACAAGAGAACATTTTGAAAATAGACATTGCAAGCCAAATGAAGACTCACAATCATATCTCCCAATACAGCCATGGACTGAGCTGACAGCGGATCAGAGTGAGAATAAATATAGTAACTACTAACTACGGGCAGGGCACTGTCCTTGCTCTGGTCGCCGACGTTTCTGGCATCTGTGACAGCCTTTGTGTGTCACCAGGAAGGTGGGAACATGCCGATGACAGCTCTGCATGGCGGGAAAAGTTTTAATGTGCTGTCGGACTTTTTCAGTCTTGTCGGGGTCCTGGGAGGCAAAATTTGACTTTGTGTTCTATCTTGTTTATGATGTATGTGGATATTTTAAACGATATGTGCTTTCCATAGTGGTATAGAGACACTTGGATTCTTCCTTTTGGTATAAGGTTACATCAACCAAAAGTCAACAAGTATATTCTCAGAGTTTAGCATACACTCGGCACTGTGGAAGCCTCATGTGCTTGATTGCTGTACATACGTATATCTGAACCAGCCGCCGAGGTAAGAGTCCGTGTTCCCCTCCCAAGCATTTTACTCTACGATGGGGCTCCAACTGACCCTGAGCTCCTCTAGACCCTGCTGGCTGGGGGAAACAAGAGCCCTCTCTGAACACGTGAGAAAAGTGCAAAGGGGTTGAAGGGCAAGTTACCATTCATATAGGAAGTCAAGCAAGCTCTTTTTGAGAAATGAGAGCTCTATTAGTGTTCACGGCTAATAGCCAAAGTAACAGCACGGAGCTCCACTGTCCGAGGCATTTCCACGAATGGGGTTACGTGATTCTCACAGCCCTTTGAAGTATGCTGTCTTATCATCCCCATTTTACAGATGAGGAAACGGGGCACATAGAGTTCCAATAACTTTCTCAAGGTGCAGGAGACAGGACGGTGTAGAACCAAGTCACCTCTGGTGGAGAGAAGCAGGAGGAGGACACATGTGAGAAGGGTTTGGGAAGACAGTTATTAATACTTTGAGAAGGTACATGGGGCAGAGAGGCAAGAGCAGGCATTCCAGTTGAAAAGAAAATGTATTTAAAATCAAAGTGTTCAGCTCTAACCCTATCTTGTTAGTAGTTAAGTTCCCATGTTCCCTATTGCCACCATACAATACAGGCTAATACTTAGTCCCGAAGCCAGCGTTTTTCAACCGCTGTTCCGCGGCACACTAGTGTGCCGCGAGATGTTGCCTGGTGTGCCGTAGGTGCAGACAAGACAAGAATTTTATAATTTTTCACTATTTTGTTTACTTAATATTTCATAATAAAGTAATTATAAAATACTTTCTTTGTGTTTATTTGATTCCTATTCAAGAGAATTACTTTATATATAGTCAATATAGGCACAGAGTTAAATTTTTTTTAACATTTTCTGATGGTGGTGTGCCTCGTGATTTTTTTCATGAAACAAGTGTGCCTTTGCCCAAAAAAGGTTGAAAAACACTGCCCTAAGCGACCACAGGAATCTGGAAAACTGAAGGGCAAATGGGTAACATCGTTGAGCACAATCCTCAGCTTGTGACAAGAAAGCGCTGGCAGTGGAAGCAGCCACAATCCATGGAGTGTGAACTCCAACTGCCACATAGGAGGGCCTCACGTCCCCCCGCCAGGAGGGGCTACAGGTGAATTCAGAGTAAGTTCAAGTTCTCTTCCCACATCCAGGATTCATCGTTAAAAGAGTGAAGCTACTGAATAAAAGTGAAATTGGGTTTTCGAGGCCTCTGGTCATTTTCGAGTCATGCGTTCCATTGGTTCTGGCTCAGCCGGCGTTACTTCTCGGTGTGATTTTCCCTTAAAGTGAGGGTTTCTGAAGCAGGTGTTCTCGGCGGGGTGGGGGTGGAGGGGGTGGGCAGCAAAGTCTTTAAGGTGATCCTTCTGGACGTGGCTGGGAGAAAAGAAACTTGATCACCTAATCAATATACAATATATATCTTTAAAATATATTTTATTGATTTTTTTACAGAGAGGAAGGGAGAGAGGTAGAGAGCTAGAAACATTGATGAGAGAGAACATCAATCAGCTGCCTCCTGCACACCTCCTACTGGGGATGCTCCTTGACATGCCCTTGACTGGAATCAAAACTGGGACCCTTCAGTCTGCAGGCTGACGCTCTATCCACTGAGCCAAAGTGGTTTTGGTAATCTACAATATTGGTTGAGCACTTACTCTGTGGGACTCAAGCTGTGCTGTGCGTGTTTAACAGGAGGGAGAGTCTTTAAAAGCACAAAGGCAGTGTGATTAGGATTCGTCTTCTCCCTACACTGAGCCACCTCAGAGACAAAGGTGCTTCCATTCTTCACTTCAAACTGGGAGCCACAGCCCTGAGCGCCGTGTACCAGGAAGAGCCCTGCCGTGTCTCTCTGCAGCCATGGAGGCGGGCAGCGCTGTGCTGATGGTGAGCTGGCCGGAGGAGAGACAGGCTTACTCAGAGAGCTTCACTGGGAAGAAATAATGCATGTATCTAAATGAGGGGGCCGTCATGATGTAAAAGCAGACTGTGACTGTTCCCTGTGGGCCTTCCGGATAGGGCCTCAGGAAGCTGTTCTGAAAGCCAGCTCCGGCTCCAGGCAGAGCTAGGAGGGTGGGCTTTTCATCGTTTCCATCCACACTCGGTTTCTCATTCTTGAGTCACCCTGTTTTAACAAAGGCACTTTTCTGTCCTCCAAACACAAGTTCATAAGCAGATGCAAAATATTTCCGTTTGGACATGAGCCAAGGGCAGGGCGCCCTGCTTTGTGCTGCCAAAGGCCCCTGAGCCTGGGGATCCAGCAACTCTGCTCACACCTCCATGGGCTGGGCTTCCCCTCTCTGTGCAGCCTGGTGGCTCTTGAAAGAATGAAATCTCCTCACTGAGCGTTGAGTTCTGAACCAGTGATACCTCAGACCCTCTCCCGGAGGGACAGCTGACGTCCCCCCAGAGAGAGCTGAGGGGTGCCAGGCGTTGGTCAGGCCGGCTGTCCCCTGATATCTCAACACCTCCCCACCTCTGCTGTGACAGGCACAAGCCAAGCTTGCCAGCCATAGTTCAGTGTCAAGAGAGGAAGGAGTGCAGTGACAGAGAAGGAAAGGGGGACAGGTGGTGAGCTGGGATGAGAAGGCCGCCGGCCAGCTCTCCGAGAGAAGGTAATGCATTTGATGCCCTCTAATGGCACTCCCGACCGAGGGGCCATATGGAGCCCTGGACACCGCACCATTCCCTCTCACTCCCCAGGTGAGCCCACCTTTTCCTGACGAAATCACAGCATCAACTGGGTCAAGCAGGTGCCACTGGTATTTCCTACTGCTCTTATTCTGAAGGGAAAGCTAAACATATAAGGAGGATCCTGGCAGCTGCTCCCAGTATATCTTTTATAGTTAGAATCTGGCCACGCTGCTGTAGCATTTGGGAATGTATCCTTTCAGATCCCTGCATTTTAGAGATACTCAAGGTTAACCCTTTAAGCCTTGGGACAGAAATGGGGAGGACGAAGGGCAAATCTGGCTGCCGATGCACCTGGAGAAATTTCACTGCTTTTACCACTCCTACGCCTCTACCAGCCACTGGCTCACATAGCTCACAGCTATGTTATGCTCCTGGACTCCAAGGGTGTTTGAGTTTGTAACCCCTGCTACTGACACTTTTAAGTGGCTTTTTGATGGACACATTTCTAAAAGATACTGCACTTTCTGAAGCAATAATATACAACGAACGTAATTTTCTTTCTGCCTCACCATATACTTTAGCTGTGTTTCTGGCCGGAGCTGTAAATTCAGAGTTAGTGGACACGGCTCACTGACTGGGCTGGCCCACGGAGGCTTTGGAGCATGCTCTGAAAGTGTCTCCAAGGCCAGGCTGCCCTTTGGTTGACTGTCTGATGCTGGTGAAGGAGAGCAAGAGAGCAGGTGACCTTAGGACAACAGCCTGAACTCCAGAGGAGGGTAGGGTGGCAGCTTCCTCAGGCTAATGAACAAGGGAATCAGGGCTGATGCTTTCTCAGCCTTTACCATATCCGGTCCCTGGCCTTGGCTCATTCCAAGAATGTTGGGGAATTTCTGCCTGGTGGACACAGAGACCAACACTGTGCAGCGTTTCATTAGTTGACCTTCTCTTCCTCCAAATTATCGTTTCCTGAACTTTTGAGGTCCTAGTGGCTTGGGGTCTCTGACCCTGTGATGGGATTGTCCATTGAATGGCTCATGTAACTTGGACACATCTGTTGGTATGAGTGCTCTGTCTGAATGGTGTGTGTGTGTTTGTGTGTGTGTGTGTGTGAGTGTATGCACACACACAGAGTCTGACTATGCTAGAGGGTGAGGAGGAGGCAGTGCCCCTCTCTGCAACTCTTCCTGAAGCCTCTCTTGCTTGTAATACATATTTGGCAGGAGATGCTATAACTCAAGATGCAAAGTACAGCCACCTACCCTGTTAGCGCCCTGCTGCTATCTTTTGAATGGCTATGCAAAGGCAGGAACTGCAAGGGCAGCTCACAAGACAGCTCCAGGGTCGCCAAGGGGTGGCCTTTTCCTTTGCATCAAAGTCTTTTTCTGTCACCTCCAACGTCCTCCATACTGTTTGGATTCAGAAGATGGTGTGTGTGTGTGTGTGTGTGTGTGTGTGTGCGCGCGCGTGTGCGCTAGGAATGTGGTTTTCAACCTATCCCCATTTATAGTTGCAGTTAGTGCAACCTTCCCCTTGACCCATGATTGCCCATCACGCTGAGCTTCCAGGGCTGTGACCAATGTTTGTTCTTTGATGAACCTCCCTGATTATTTTAATCAGATGTTGAGGGGGTGGGTAGGCATTGTAGGCACTGCTTTGTGCCAGCATCTTGGTATAGAGGTCCTCTGTCCGTGCTTTAAAGAGAGAGCAAGAGAGCAGAACTGCCACATGCTAGAGAGCAGACGAGTTTATTCTGAATCTTGGCCCCTCCTACCAGCCTGGATTTGGCTTCTTTGGTATTTCCTTAGTTATAGAACTTCTGTTAAGCTAGACTTCAAGCAGTTCTCAATGATGGTTGTTCTATAGTTTAGTTGTAATTTTGATGTTGTCATGAGAGGAGGTGAGAACAGTGTTTATCTACTCGCTCTCATTTTTAAAAAATGTTTTTATTGATTTTTAGAGAGAGGAAGGGAAAGGGATAGAGAAATAGAAACATTGATGAGATACATCATTGATCAGTTGCCTCCTGCATACCTCCTATACGGGATAGAATCCACAACCCAGGCATGTGCCCTGAGTGGGAATGGAAATGTGACCTCCTGGTTTATAGGTCGATGCTGAACCACTGAGCCACACCAACCAGGCCATCTTCTTGCCCTCTTGACTCAGTATATTGAATCATTCCCATTTTATTCTTACTCAAATTATCCACACAGTCCCTAGCGTAAAGCGGTAGGTCAACAAATGTGGAGTGAATACTCTCTTCTAGACACTGTCCTTACAGGTGGTCTTTTTTTCTTTTCTCCCTCCCCTGGAGACTTATCTCAGACTACTCCATTTTCCCCCCCTGCAGCTGCTGTGGTCCTGATTATTCTCCTGGAAAATGACTTCTATAAAATCTGCCTCTTCCCCTGGGGGGTGGCTGGGAAGAAGATACAGGTGAAGAGAGAGACAAAAGGAAAAATATAGGAAGATGTGTATTCTTTTATACAAAATTCTTTCTTAATAACAGTGTGAGTTAGTGTCTCTTCATCCTGAGAGCCATTAAAAGTGACCGCCATCATCGACGGTGCAACCGGAGGACCAATAAGGTTTGAGAAGCAAGACTGAAAACCATCTCGACAGGAAGTCAACTGTATTATTTTGAAGTGAACACAGCTCCGAGCAACAGCAGATGCTTAACAATGAAGAGCGGGTTGATGAGATGCCTCACTGCGCTGCCCGAACATGACCCGGATACTTATCGGCAGAGACGGGAGCCATTTGGGGGACTTAGAAATTCTGGTCTTTGACCTACTGGTCTGTAATATCAGGCAAACTTTTACATAGTGATGCATCTGTTTGTATAATACAGAGTGGGGTCAGGTGGGACCATCCCTTCCAGCTACTTAAAATGTCAAAGGCCAAATCCTGCACTATGATGAGCAGTTATCAGGACTCCAGAGCCAGCTTGTCAATAGATCCTAGCCACTTCCTTTTTTTTTTTTTTTTTTTAAACCAACATACAGTTATTTATTGGCTGCACACTATTATTATACTGTAACCTCTTTGCTTTGACAACGTCAGGTTTGGTCCATGATTGCAATAGCTTTTTTTGGTGTCTCTAAGGAAAGCCATTTAGATTTTCTTTTCAAGATTTCCACAGACAGGTAGTGATTAGAATATATTGTCAAATCTCTTAGTTTGTGTGTGTGTGCGCGCATGTGTGTTTTGTCACATAGCTCACCTGCCAACCTGTTCTTATTAATTCAGCTCTTCTAGCTCTTGCCTGTTTCTGCGCTTAGTTGTGGGAAGACGAGGTGAGTGAGGCTGAGTAGGAGGTAGCAGCGGTAGCTGCAGCAAGATGAAAATGAACGATATTTTCAAATCCTGAGCAGGGCGGCAGAGGCTAATAATTACATTAAAAAGGCCCTCTGCAGGTAGGTGCAAATAGGCTAGTCTAAACAAGTGCCGCAGTTTTAATATGGGCTGTGGGAGATGTCATTACCTGACGAGACTGCCACCTTTCACCTCCAGCCATTGTGATCCGTTAGGTCTCACTAACGGAGAGCGAGGAACTTGTTTGCAGGGGGTTTGTTGTCTCACGCTCAGAGGCAGCTGAGAGACTTGCCAAATGACAGGAAGACGCGTACATTCACAAGGTGTGATTGCCTAAGTGTTTGTCTGTGTCTAATTAGTTTGCCTTTGCTGGTTGGTGGCTCCGCAACCAGGAGGCAGATTGACTCCGCAGGCTGTAAGCAAAGAGGGCTGATTGGTGTTGTTATCATTTGTTTATTTAACCCTCCCTTGAACACCAGAATCGTTCTCTGTAAAGGAGAGCCTTTTCTGCTGCCTCAAAAAGAAAAAAAGAAAAAAGGCATTTCAAAAAACAACCCAAAAACAAAAGGAAGAAAAGGGGGAAAGGGGAAGAGAACAACTCCATCACAGCCGGGACAGCCTCCTTTATCCAGTGCCCAGCCTGTGAGCCTGCTGGTGGCACATGCTATTTGTTCACGAGAACACGCAGAATGCTTTGCTTGGAGATGATGGGCTGGATGCTCCAGACGGAAGAGAAGATTCGCCAGAGACCAATGCGGTTCTCCCCTCTTCAATTTTATAAGCAACCATGGAGCGGGAAGCCCTGGCCCAGGTCTCTTCTCCCTCCCTTCCCTCCCCCTGCCGTGGCTGCACACACCCTGCAGAAAGATGTGATGAGAAGTTAATTTAAAGGAGCCATTTGCTGTGTCTTGCCGGTAGCCTTTCTGGCTGTGTGTCAGTGACTCAGCCACAGCAACCACTCTGGACAGACATTTCCTGGCCCTGGATGTTTCGGTCCAGGCCCCAGGGAAGC
Source organism: Pipistrellus kuhlii (assembly GCF_014108245.1). Classification (NCBI taxonomy): domain Eukaryota; kingdom Metazoa; phylum Chordata; class Mammalia; order Chiroptera; family Vespertilionidae; genus Pipistrellus; species Pipistrellus kuhlii. The sequence goes on along the minus strand of NW_023425515.1, from coordinate 131,312,945 downwards.
CACGCCCCCTTCCTCATCCTTCCTGCACTTTCCCTCAAATCTGAGCCAGGGCTCCGGGCCATTCCTTCAGGTAGGTATTCATAAGCAATCCAAAGAAGGCACATACCTTTACATCTTCGTTTAGTTAGCAAAAATTATACAAGAACTGTTATAAGAACTGATATTTTGCTTTTATGGGTCTGCTTCTTCCAATATGTTGTCAGCTGCTTATTAGAGAATTCTGCTTATTAGCCTAACGTAGTAACCAGCACTAAGTAGGCCCTGAATAATCATGAGCAGGCTTATAGCAGCCGACGGTAATGTGCATTTATACTTTATTCTTAAGCTCAATCTCTTTCAACGTTGTTGTTACCCATTAAAGGACACAGTCTGGATCTTGTACCTGAGGACAGATGACAATAATAGCCAGCTTTTCTTTAGTGCTTACTATGTACCAGGCACTGCTCTAACTGCTTTATATACCCCATCTTGTTTTATCCTCACAAAAATCCTCTAGGATAGGTGCTGTCATTATGTCCAGTTTATAGATGAGTAAACTAAGTCCCCACGGCTCTGAATCACCTGTCCAAGGTCACGCTGCTGCTGAGTGGTGAACCCAGGACTTGAACCTGATTCTGCCTGACGTGGCAGGCTGTTCCTGTAAGTAGGAAGGATGCTGCCTGAAGGCCCTGTGTGTGCACCGAGAGCCAAGCAACAGCCATGACAATTTTAATTTTAATTTTTGCTGATCCTCATCCGAGAGAGAGAGAAACATTGATGTGAGAGAGACACATCAATTGGTTTTCTCCTACATGTGTCTCAATGGGGATCAGGGATAGAGCCTGCAACCAAGGGCTGTACCCTTGATGGGAATTGAACCCACAACCCTTCAGTCCTCAGGCTGATGCTCTAACCACTGGGCAAGCCAGTTAAGGCGATGAGGACAGATTTGTAAAATATATTCATACCTCATGGGCTCTGAGTGTGGCATTACTGTTCTTTGGAGTCTGAGGTAGCTCATTGAATCAAGGGAGACTTCTCAAAGATATCACATTATTATCACTACTACCATATTTATTTACTTTTTATTCACATGATATACTTTTTAATAGACATACTTGGGAGAAGAAAAGCCCCAGGCCACGAACAGAGACAGTAAGCCCCAAAGGAAGGGAGAGTGGTGGGCGGAAGCTGTCTGCCGGCTCCATCTGAGGAATAAAATGATGCTATTGGGTGGAAGCAGAAGTGGAGGCAAATGAGCAGCCCCACCAATGGCAGGAAGAAGGGATGTCAGGGCATCAAGGGGAAAAAAAGATTTCTCTGGTAAAAATGAGAGTTAGAGTATTAGGTTAGTTTTCCCTTTCCCATCCTGCCCCCCAGATCCAAATCAGTAATTAAGCAATGTCAATAATTATGGATTCAGACTGGTCTCAAAGTCCCTCTTCTGTTAATATTTCCCAGGCATTCTTTTCTCCTTTGATAGCCATGTTCTTGCCACAGGTAGGACTTCATATGTTACAGCAAGCCCACTTTGCTCAGTCCCCACTTCTTGCAAGCACTGTTTGCACAAGATTAGAGAAGTGAGGATAATTAAGAGAGAAAATAAATAACAAATATGCATACTCAGCCTTGCCCAATCTACGTCCCCACTGGACCAGTGTGATCTTTTTTTAAAATATATATTTTTATTGATTTCAGAGACAAAGGGAGAGGGAGAGAAAGATAGAACATCAATGATGAGAAAGAATCATTGATCAGCTGCCTCCTGCATGCCCCAACTCGGGACTGAGCCTGCAACCCAGCATGTGTCCTTGCCTGGAATCGAACCTGGGACCATTTAGTCCTCAGGCCGATGCTCTATCCACTGAGCCAAACTGGCTAGGACTCTGTGTGATCTTGATGGTATGTTCAACCAGAATAAAAGGAAGTGGGAGGAAGTAGGAGGCTTGCCTTTGCTTGGCCTCTGCTGAGCTGCTGTGGGATCTAGCAGGCACTCTCCTGAGTGACAGCAGCAGGCTAGTCCCAGGACACTGGGCAGCCTTCTATTCTGTGACCACGGTCACCCCAGCTTTGGGCAACTGTCTCATATTCTTTGCTCCCTTGGTAGCCTTGGCTAGGTAACAACCATGTAGAAGTGATTGTTGCATGTCTAGTTCTTTCCTCAGTGCAAGCTTGGGAGATTTCTCTGCAAGGACAGTGCTCTGTACTTTATGTGCTTTTATTTCATTTTGTGTTTAAAAGGATTCATTTGATAACATTTATAGTGTTGGTCCATGACTGATAGGAAATACAAAAACAAAACCATAAGAATCAAAACTTGTCCTTTACCACAGATAGTTTGAGAAATACTAACATGGAGCATTGCTTGGCCTTGGCAAGATTGAAAAGAAGGAAAGGAAAAAGGTCTCATCTTTTTTTTTTGCATCTCATTATGTATCTATACAGGGTGGGGTGAAAGTGGGGTTACAGTTGTAAGTACAGGAAACACAGTTTATTCCTGTACAGTATTATTTATTAATGATTGTATTATTTTTTATACCAACAATAGTAAACCTACTTTTGTCTCACCCTGTACTTTTCCCCTATTCTGTCAGAATCTGTATTATTCCTTCCTGGATGCCTTCCTTTATTTACACACACACACACCCTCAACGTTCATGATCATCAGGCTCATTTGTCTTAAGATTTGACTAACTTTCTCTAACAATAGGCTAAATGAATCCATGGCTATACTAACTTTTCATTGTTTTTCTGTAATGCATTCAAAGGAATGATTCAAAGTATTTTAAAACGTTGTGTTAGCAATTGTGAGGGTTTTTATCTGGGAAGGAGCTTGCTTGGCACACATATAAAACTGGCAGGGTGCCACAGTAAACCACGCTGCCCTGGCACCTCTAAGTGGGTCAATGAACCATAAAAAAATCTCTGCAATAAACTGAGAGAAGAAACCCAGTCCAGTCTCCTGACACCATTATCAGTGACTTTATTTTCCAAATGGAAGGATAGTCATTTATTTGCTCAACAAACATTTGTTAATCTAAAATAAGAAGTGAGATCCAGCCCACGATCTCCACAAGTACCTCCAGACTTTATAAGCAATTCCCTGGAAGTCTCTGTGTTCTTGGGAATACAAATCAGGGGCCTGCCTCCTACCTGCCATCTCAAGCTAAGATTGGCAGAATCCATCAGTTTATTCTGTTCATCAGATTTTTTTATTCACTTGATTTTTAGATTCACTTGTTGATGGGTATGTATTTGTTGTCATTTTGTTGTTCATAATTTTTATCTTTACCTTTTCTTCTTCCTCTTCTTAAAGAATACCCTTCAGCATTTCATATAATCCTGGTTTGGTGGTGCTGAACTGTTTTAGCTTTTTCTTGTCAGTGAAGCTCTTTATCTGACCTTCAGTTCTAAATGATAGCTTTGCTGGGTAAAGTCATCTTGGTTGTAGGTTCTTGCTGTTCATTACTTTGAATATTTCTTGCCACTCCCATCTGGCCTGCATAGTTTCTGTTGAGAAATCAGCTGACAGTTGTACGGATACTCTCTTGTATGTAACTATCAATTTTTCTCTTGCTGCTTTCAAGATTCACTCTTTGTCTTTTGCCCTTGGCATTTTAATTATGATGTGTCTTGGTGTGTTCCTCTTTGGATTCCTCTTGTTTGGGGTTCTCTGTGCTTCCTGGACTTGTAAGTCTATTTCTTTCATTAGGAAGGGAAAGTTTTCTGTTATTATTTTCTGTTATTATTTCTTCTAATAGGTTTTCAATATTTTGCTCTCTCTCTCCTTCTGGCACCCCAAACATTTGGATATTGGTACGTTTAAAGTTGCCCCAGAGGCTCCTTACACTATCTTTATATTTTTGGATTCTTTTTTCTGGTTGGGTGTTCTTTTGTTTCCTTATGTTTCAAATCTTTGGTTTGATTCTTGGGGTCCTTTGATCTACTGTTGAATTTCTGTATATTCTTTACTTCAGACAGTGTATGCTTAATTTCTGACTGGTCCTTTTCAATTTTGGGGGGCATTCTCATAAAGATCTTTAAAGGTCTCACTAAGTTCCTCAGAAGGTTTTAGCAGATTCTTGATTCTTGAGTAACTTTATAAATGTGGTTTTGAACTCTATGTCCAGTAGTTTGCTTTCCTCCATTTCTTTCATTCATGACATGTTTCTTTGTCTCTGCATTCTGATTGCTTCCCTGTGTTGATAGAGTGGCTTTGTGTGGTAGGTGGCCTATAGGGCCTAGTGGTTCAGCCTCTCCAATCACCTGAAGTGGATACTCTTGGTACACTCCTTTGTAGGCTGACTGCACAGTCTTATTGTAGCTAAGCCTTGATTGCTGTTGATATACTGGGAGGAATTTACCTCCAGGCCAATTGTCTATGAGGACCCACTGTGTCTATAATGGAAGAACTTCTGTGCTGGAGACACCCTTATTGGGAAGGACTTGCTTCAGTGGGGTGTTAGTGCTCACAGAGCTATGCCTCTTGAGTGTGTCACTTATGGATGTGAGGAGTTGAAATCTGGTGTCGTCTCACACTGACCACTAGGTACACTGGCTTCTGGATCTCCAATGGCCTGCAGGTTAGGTACTGTCTGAGGCAACCCTGCAGGAGCTATAGTTAGGTCTGCAGATTTCTTCTAGACTGACCAGAAATGCAGTTTGTTAGGTTAAGTTGCAATAGGGAAGACAATTTATATGCAAAAGCCACTGTGCCCAGTTTAGGTGGGTTTGTAAATTGGAGGGGGCAGGGTTTTGGGAAGTCACTAGGGCATTGCAAACATCAATGGCTGCCAGTCAGCTGTCTCTACGTCTCTGTGTTTCCAAGTCCCCGCATCCCGCACCCCAGTGCAATAAACAATAATTCCTGAGTGCAGCTCTGCAAGAAAGCCACTCTCACTTTCTTACCCAATGGCAGACAGACCAGCTTCTCCCCGTAAGGGTCTGGGTCCCCAGAGTCTCACCATAAACTGGAGTTCAGAGTAATGGGGAGCTGTATCTCCCTTTGGAATGAAAGAAACAACCTCCAGCCAGATTCTTGCCTGCGTACCTCAGCTTTTCAGTGCTTGTACATGTCTCAATGCTCTTTTTCTTACCTTCTAGTTGTAGAACTTCTACTCAGTCAGCTTTCCCATGGTTCTGGGTGACAGATGTTTTGTATTTTAGTTGTAGTTTTGGTGTGGTTGTGAGAGGCAGCACGTACAGGTGTATACCTTATGCCGCCATCTTGGTTTCTCCAGGAAAGGTTTTTTTTAGATGCTAAAATCCAATACAAATATTAGGTATAACTGCCATTAGCTATTTGATGTAATTTTGTAATTGAATTGTGCGGTGTTAGCCATTCAAGGCAAAAGATCCTTATAAATACCAAAACATCATTATGTTGATAGTAACATAATTGTTCTAATTTGCATATCTTTAATGATGATTTCCATGTACTTGTTTGGAAGTTCTTTTTTCACTGCAGACATTGTTCTTTCTGACCCATGTTGCTAAAGGTAATCTTGTGATTTTTTGCTGATAATATTAATTTCTTTCCTGATTTTCTTTAGATGGACTGCATTGTCAAACCAACCTGGGCTTATGTCCTACCTCTGCAACCTGCAAGCCATGGGAGTTAGTCATGGAATCTTCCTCTCCACCCCTTTGCTTTCTCATCTGTAAAATGGAAACTGAAAAGCCTACTGTGTAAGGCTGTTGGGAGAATTGAGAGTTCAATTGACATAGCTGCACATGGCACTCAACAAATGATTGTTGTTAACCGGTCTTTAAATTAGACCTTTCTCCTAAATTTGATGACTTCGTAGTAGGTTACTCTTTTATAATCTTGTCACAGTTCTGCCATGCAAAGCCCCCTGATCTCAGCTTCACTAATTTGCTATGTGTAATGACTCTGATGAAACAAATTGTAATTACCCTGGAAGATCACTCAGAACATTAGCACTGCCGCTGTGGCTTATTCCTGAGCTGTATTACTTGCATGCTAATCTTCAGCACCTCCTTTGGTGACCAAGCCAAATGCTTAGGACCACATTTACTAGTCTTGCAATGGCTATCACGAGCTGGAAACAGAAGAGTAGGTGACTGTCTAACCTAAAATAAGTTATTTCTTCACCAATTTCCTCCACTCTTTTAATGTTGTGATTGATTCTTAGTCCAGTGGGAAAATGTATATAGTAGCCATGTATCACATATACATAAGCATGTCCTTAGACAAGAGCAGGCAATTTACATCATTCATTTTTTATGGTGGGAGTTTATAAAATTTCTTCAGTTTATGGGAATTGTTATAAAATCTAGAAAATTAGAAGGAAAACTGGAGGAGACTTCTTCTATTTAGTGTTGGTAAAATAGCAGTTAAAGTGCACTTCTGGGTAAATGAGTAATAAAAATTGTCAAATCTAAAGTTGATTGACCGGAATTTATTCTTAGTTTTACAATAGATCTTAATCAAAGGGTTATAGCTGTGAGGGCTTTCCTGACAAAATATGTATATATTTAAGTTTCATTGGTTACAGAATTACATTAGATCTAACTGATGTAAATGGAAATTTATTCAGTGGAAAAAAAATCTCACCACCATAATACATTCATTTGCATGTGTAATGCCAGTTCAATCTTTCTCAGTTTTTTTTTCTTCTTCTTCTTCTTTAACTCTCTCCTTCCAAATGCTGTCATTCAGGATAAAAATGGATAGCAGCAAAAACATTCTAATTAAGATTTTAAGCTACATAAAATATATAATCCTAGGCTTTGACTTGATTTCTTTTTAAAAAAAATGTCAACAGCCATGGCATACATCTGATAGGAGCAAACTTATCAGAGTGACACTTAAATCCTTTCTCTGACTAATGGGAGGATGGGTTTCCCCATGTTATCAGATACTGTTTTATTCTAATACAGTAGTTGCTTTGAGGTTTGCCTTTTGTCTCTTTTTCTTTTATCCATCCTATGGCACATCCATTTTCTGGAAAATGCAAAGAATTATTTTTTTAAAAAATTGAGTCCTTAAGTGTTTTTTTTTTTTTTTTTTTTTTTTTTTTTTTTTTTAAGAACAATGACCCTAAAGCTGGTAGCTCAGGCTTCTCCTTGGCTGTGATTCCAAGGGGCAGTACTGGAACCAAGACCAGGTGTCGCCGGGACTCCATGAATAGAGGATGCTGTGCGTGTCTGCAGAGCCACTTCGCTGTGCAGATCATGGACGTTTCAGTGGAATTTGGGGATTGGTGGCCCCTTTTACAGCATGGGGGTGGCATGACAGGAGTTGTAGACTTGAGTTGAGATTGGGAATTCTGGAAATGTCCTGGTGGTGATAAATCCTGCACTTCACAGGGGAGAGCTGCTCCTGTCTATCTATATGCTTATTGATCTATCCTTACTATAGGGCAAGCTTTTGGGGGATCTACAGGATGGGTCTATTTTGGTCAGATCACAGTGGTCCTGGATCAGGTAAAGCATTCTAACACATCTCCTACCATCCTTTCTGTGTGACCTCAGCTTCCAGTTACTGCCTGGCCAGAATCTTCTGGCCATTCCTGCTTAACAGATGCATGGTCCAGAGTTAAAACAAATGCTCCACCCTTTAGACAAAGTTGGTTCAATTCATTCTCTCCATTGATAGGACTTCCTGCAGGATCTCCGTGTTAGTAGTCAAAGTCTTAAGGACATTGACAGAATAAAGAAGAATGTAAACCTGTGATTTTTCTTCCCAAGTTTGATGTAACATGTTATAGTAAAAACATCCCTTCCCCCAAAGAATTTCTCAATTATAGAATGGGTTTCAGGAGTTAACCCACCCTTAGCTTAGGCACACTTTGAATATCATATACCTACAATTATTTCTTGAAGGCTGACTCTGGTTTTGGTTGCTTCTTGTTCAACATTTCTCAAGAGTTTTGTGTAGTGAAAGATGGCACATGCAGCATCCAAGAATTGGTTAGTGCCTTTATTTTGGTACTCTCCTCTCACCTGTGCTATCATCGTATTTTCACACTATCTGGAAATTTTCTTTTGCTTCTAATTCTCATCCGATAGATTGCACACTCCTCAAAAAGAAGGTGTTGCTTATTTTCCTGGGAGTATTTCTGGCCTTAGCCATGCCTGGAATTAGGAAGTGTGCCTAACCTGATGAATCAATGAATGGTACAGTACACGAGGCACTGTAATAATTATTAGCATTTTTTAACTGGTAAGCATTCAGGGTGGTGTTTGGTACTTAAAACCCACTTCCTTCTTGGACATACTTAGGAAGTTATTTACATAAGGTAGTGGCTTTTATTAGAGTCAAGGAAAACCCAATTCAACTGTTGCAACTACCCTCTCTAGTAAAGTAGGATTGGACTCCCCAATAAAGGTTCCTGTTCCCCCTTCCTACTCACCCATACATCTCGCAGAGCAAACTCCAGGTCCACGTGGCCAACCAATGGTCAGGGATTTAGAGCAGATGGCTAGGAGGAAGGCTGGGCCTGCAGGGCATCTCCGCCTCAGGTGCAATGCCCGAGGGCACAGAGGGCAGGGGATGTGCCCTTAGGTGCAAGCACAGGGAGGGTGCTGGACTCTGCGATGGCGGAAAGAGGCTGGCCTTGGGCGGCCTGAGGAGTGTGCCAGTGTGGGAAGGGAGTGCCCTCATCCAGGTGGATGGGCACCACCTTTCTCTGTCATGACCTTGCCCGCTACTGACATGTGGCCTAATGAATGTCAGTTCAGCAGCTATGCTGGTGGGGAGGAGCTAGGAAGAGGTTGATAGAGAAGCTGGAAGGGGATAATTGCCTTCCTTTATGTGCTGAGGCAGAAAAGGGGGAGACACAGGGAAGGCGTTCCCTCCCTTTTGTAGATAAAACCCAGCGTGACAGATTTCTGTGGCCTTTAGGGGTGACTCCATCTGACTGGAAGGGTCAGCACGTCAACCATGAATACCCTATGTCGTCCTCATTTCGAAGACAGCGTAAACGATGACACAAGCTAATAATAGCTCCTGAGGAAACAAAGAAGCACTTCCACGAAAAACGTTCTTAATAGAACGGCCTTGCTGACTGATGGATTGCACCGCCCGGCTTCCCCTTCCCTAGGAGCAATGGCAAATTTGGCAAAGTAAGCTCTGCCGAAGGAAATTTGGTAACACCCCAGGGAGATGAATGGGCTGGGGAATCTCTGCTGGGGCCGACCTCGTCCTACTTTATGCAGCAGCAAAATTGACAAGGTGCTCAGGCATCAGAAAAGCTGCACATTACAGCACTTGTCCTTCAGTGTATCCTCTCTCCTTATTTACATATTTCCCATAAAAGGTACATCTTCAGAGTTCAGCTCCTAAAAGCGTACATGCTAATTTTCCTACAGATCTATTATGTATGAATGAGAAGAGTCTATTCTTTCCTTGGTGTGTGGGGGATTTGTGCGTGTAACCCCCCATTAGTGTTAATGGCAGATCTATGCATAATTTCTCTGACTCCCAGAATCCAGGGCGCCTGACTAAGCCACATGCAATTACTTACATACACAATGACAGGGAGCTGAGACGGGGGCTCAGGAACCTGGGTAGGAAGGCGGGATTTCAAGTTCTCACATGTTAGGGGTCTGTGTTCAAAACAGAAGGATGCAAAGGATAGAAGAGATTTGCTTATCTCAAAACACCTATGGAACATCTCATGGCTCCTGGGTGTTAGATAGCTCTCTGTCTCACAGAATAAACTGGTGGGAGGGAGCCAGGGATTGCATGGCTCTGCAGGGTGCCTGGCTCAGAGAAAGTGCATAATCCTTTCTTGTGTGATTGAATGAACAAAATAAGCCTTTTCTTAATAGGTTTGGTGAATCTCTGGATTTTGGCTTTTGATTTGCCTCTGGTGTTCTCAGATTTGGGGTTGGAAGCCATGACTTGCTACTTTGAACACATGTTTCCTAGATGCCAGGAACTTTACCTGCATTGTTACAACGGATTCTCCTAACAACCTTATTACAGTAGTCCCTCCTTATCTGTGGAAGACATTCCAAGACCCCCAGAAGGTGCCTGAAACTGGGGTAGTACTGAACCTTATATATACTATGTTTTTTCTTTATAGTACAAACATACCTTTTCACTTGAAGGAAGCACTTTATGGCTTCTCTTTGCCATATTCTAATTGCTAGCATCAGTACTCATTCACTTTGGGGCCATTATTAAGTAAAATATTGTTTATTTGAACACAAGCACTATGACACCTCCACAGTTGATCTGATAACTAAGTGACCAATGGAGCATGTACAGGGTGGGCGCACTGGACAAAGCTTTACTTGCCAGGCAGAATGGAGCAAACTGGTGTAAGATTTCATCACAATACTTAGAATGGCCTGCAATTTAGCACTTAGGAATTACTTGTTTGTGGAACTTTCCATTGAATATTTTCAGTCCATGGTTGACAGTAGATAACTGAAGCCACAGAAAGCAAAATTGTGGCTATGAGGGGGACTACTATATTTCAATTTGAAGATGAGTGAACTAACATTTGGAGAGCATAAGTTATTTGTCTAAGGTCTTACAGTCAATAAGAATTTGAACTAGAACTTGAACTTGGGTCTTTTGATGATAAAATTTGTGTTCTTTACAATAGAGCCTATTTCTCTGTTATATTATCCCATCCCCTCTTTCTTGAATCTAGATTCTCCCAACTTATTCCTAGTTCTGTGAACAACACAAAAAATGTGAGTTCTGTTAGAAGAGTAAGAAAAAGTAATTGTGGATAGAGTGAAAAACAAGGCAAGACAGATGACTTAAGAGCCATTGTTTCTCCTTCTTGGGCATAAGTTATAGCTCTCTGGTTCAATAAAAGTACATTCCCTCATGCTCTAAGTGGACTTTTAGTTCCATAGACATAGATTTATCACATTTTTCTGTGGCATAATTGTCACCTTATTTTTTTTAGTTGGCCGAATAGGTGTTAACCTTATGGCTTCAAGATAAAATTTGAATAACTATCTGTGCATTAGCTTTGCCTAACAGTTGGCCATTTCCACAGTTTGCAGATATAATTCTATAATAAATCAATGTAAATACAATTCTATAATGAATAAATAATAATTAGTATAATTAATACACATTAACATGTGGTTTGTCCTGATTGACAAATTATAAGCTAGTACCCTTGAAGCTTCCTGAACATGTGGCATCCTGTATAATAAAGGCTTAATATGCTAAGTATCTGGTTGTCTGGTTGGCCATTCAACCATCAAAGCATAATATGCTAATAATATGCTAAGGCTACTCAACTGCCCACTATGACATGCATGACCACCAGGAGGCAGACAGTCAACCAGTTGACCAGTTGCTATGACATGCACTGACCACAAGGGTGAGATACTCCGACCAGTAGGTCAGCTTGCTGCTGGGGTCTGGCCAATTGGGACTGAGCGAGATGGGCTGGACATGCCCTGAGTCCTCCTGTAGTGCCTCCCCGGCTGGCCAACCTCCCACACCCCATCAAAGTCAGTCCATAAGGCAGGAGATTCACAGAGTCTTAGCTTCATGGCTCCAGGATTGGCTGAATAGTTACATTTTACTGAAAGCAATTCAAAACTGCATGATAATCACTTAGGTAAGATTAGGATTTTATTTGACAGTATAGAGAGGAGAGAGAGCAAGATAGAGAATGAGAAAGAGAGAGAGAGAGAGAGAGAGAGAGAGAGAGAGAGAGAGAGAGAGAGAGAGAGCGCCATTCTTTTTCTGGAGAAATAGTTTGTCAGTTTACTAATTTGCATTGAGAGTGGTGTTAATTAACTTACTATGGAGGAGAAGCTACTATATACTTAATGTTGTATTCATTACAATGTGTGTAAAAGCTCTGGACTGCTGTGGCTAGAAAGAGTATATTCTGGAAAATGGGATCTCTGTCAGCCAAAGATTCTCAGACAATAAAAGATGTTCCTTAGAATTCTGACACCATCAGCCCATACACTTAAATAAATGTGTGGAGATGAATGTCTGCTTGCAGATGGCCGGCTCACTCCATGTACATTTGGACCTGTGTATTGTGAAGGCCAAAGGTACAGTCTGTGAATCACTATGTATGAGAAGAATGGAGGCAAACACGTTGAAGCTTCCTGTTTGTCTGAGTTTCTGATCAGTGAGCAGAAAAATAGTCCCTTCTCCCCACTTAACCTTGCTGTTGTTGTGTTTCTACATCACATATCTGGGAGGTTCTTAATGCATCATGGTATTAGCTGGGCTACCCTCTAGCTATAATTTACTATGTGCTGAGTTATGACTAGTTGGGAAAGAAGTCAAACCATGATGCCATATATAGTGAGAAGGGGCAGTAGCAGTGAAAATACCTGGTATAATCAAGAAGAGTGAAGGCTGCCTCGAATTTAACTATAAAGGAGGGCCTCTGCAGAAGTCAGTCACTAAAGGCTGAACTGTAATGAAAGTAAATGGCTCCCAATTTCTAATTTCCATTCTCCAGTGCCCATAGGTTGGCAGAGGGGGCGGGCAGTTGGGGTCGATCAGGCTGGCAAACAGGTGAGCAATTAGGATCCAGTGGTCCTGAATTGCGAGAGGGATGTCTGACTGCTGGTGTGGAATCTGGCTTAAACCAGCAGTCTGACATCTCCTGGGGGTCCTGGGTTGGAGAGGTGCAGGCTGGGCTGAAGGACCTCCATTTCCCATGTATGAATTTCATGCACTGGGCCACTAGTTTATTGATAACCATTCTGACAGGTGTGAAGTGATATGTTATTGTGGTTCTAATTTGCATTTCTCTCATGATTAGTGATGTTGAGCATCTTTTCATAAGTCTAACAGACATCTGTGTGTTCTCTTTGGAAAAGTGTCTATTCAGGTCCTTTGCCCATTTTTTAATTGCATTATATGTCTATTTTTATTTTATTTTTTTTGGTGTTGAAGTTATATAAGTTCTTTTATAAATTTTGGATATTAACCTCTTGTCAGAATATCTTCCTCAATTCAGTGGGCTGTCTTTTCATTTTGTTGATGGTTTCCTTTGCAGTGCAAAAACTTTTTATTATTATTTTTTTTGTGCAAAAACCTTTTAGTTTTTTCTAGTACCATTTGTTGACTTTTTCTTTTGTTTCCCTTGCCAGAGAAGATATATAAAAAAATATTGCTAAGAGAAATATCTGAGATTTTATTGTCTATGTTTTCTTTTAGGAGTTTTATTTCATTTTAAATTTATTCTTGTATATTGTGTAAGGAAGTGACCTAGTTTCTTCCTTCCTCTCTTTTTTTCTTCTTCTCTTTCTTTCTTTCTTTCTTTTTTTCTTTCTTTCTTTCTTTCTTTTGGCATATATCAGCCCAATTTTCCCAACACCATTTATTGAATAGATTGTGTTTACCCCAAGTATCCTTTATCAAATATTAATTAACCATACAGTTGTGGGGTTATTTATGGGCTTTTTATTTTGTTCCATTGATCTATGTTTCTGTTTTTATGCTGGTATCATTCTGTTTTCATTTTGTTAAAATTAGTTTCACCGGGTATAAAATTCCATGTTGACAAGTTTTTAAAAAAGTACTTTAAAGATGCCAATCCATTTGTCTTCTATCTTAAATAATGTCAGGCAAAAAAATCTAACATTATTTTCATTTTTCTTCCTATGTTTGTTATGTATCTATTTTTTTCTCTGGATATTTATAAAATATTTTCTTCATTACTGGTTTTAGACAATATTATTATGTTGTATGTCAGTGTGCTTTTATTTATGGTTATTCATCTTGAAATTGATTTGCGTTTTTGTATTTGTGGGTTTAAAGTTATTATCCAATTTGGAAAAAATTTGGCCATTATATCCCAAATATTGTTTTGCCCACCCTACTCCATTTCTGATATTCCAATGACGTACCTGTTAGAAAACTTGATATTGTATTACAGGGCATTGGTACACTGTTCACTTTTAAAGTTGTGTGTTTTTTTTTTTCCTATGTTTCATTTGGAATTATTTCTATTACAATGCCTTTAAGCTTGCTGATCTTTTTTTCTCTCAGTGTCTACTCTGTCTCATACAATGTATTTATTTTATCTTTTATTACTAAATTCCAAGTTGGTCTTTTAAAAATATTTTTCTTATGTGTCCTCATCATACCTATGTTTTCCTTATATTCTTTAACTTATAGAGCACATTTATAATACCTGTTTCAATGTCCCTATCTGCTTATTTTATCATCTATTGTTACTATGTCTAAATGTAGTAATTGATTTTGTTTTCTCCTGATTGGATGTAGTATTTTCCTGGTTATTTCTGTGTCTGGTATATTTTAGCTAGATAGCAGGAATTGTAAATTTTATGTTGTTGGGTGTTGACTTTGGTTGTATTTCTTTAAAAGCATTAGATTTGTTCTGTTTCCAGTTACTTGAAATCAGTTGAATCCCTTTGGAGTTTACTTTAAACTTGTTAGGGCAGGTCTAGGACAGTGTTTTTCAACCTTTTTTGGGCAAAGGCACACTTGTTTCATGAAAAAAATCACGAGGCACACCACCATTAGAAAATGTTAAAAAATTTAACTCTGTGCCTATATTGACTATATATAAAGTAATTCTCTTGAATAGGAATCAAATAAACACAAAGAAAGTATTTTATAATTACTTTATTATGAAATATTAAGTAAACAAAATAGTGAAAAATTATAAAATTCTTGTCTTGTCTGCACCTACGGCATACCAGGCAACATCGTGCCGCGGAACAGCGGTTGAAAAACGCTGGTCTAGGATAGCCTTTATTTTATGGGTAGTTTAATTAGGCTACTAAAGTCATATCCTTCTGATGGCTCTGCCTGACACCTGTGTATTATGAGGTTTGTTCACTCTGTCTGGTGGGGACATAAAAAGAGCTTTGGGAATTTCTCCTGGGTTTCGGAGAATTTACTCTCAATCATGTGTAGATCAGTCCTCAGCCGAACACTGGAGGGGACACCTCTGCATATCTACAAAGTCCCCCCACCTTACTGCCACTCCTGCCTCTCTGATTTTCTATTTCACAGGCTCCAGCTGTTTTGCCTTCCTTAAGTTCCATACCTGTCTCTTTACCTAAGTGGAACCTTTGGGCTCTGTTTAGGCACTCTTCCCTGTGTTGTAGCCCAGAAGCTTCCTCTAAGTAGTAGGCTGCAGAATTGTAGGGATTAATTACCTTGTTTGCTTCCCTTTTCTCAGGGATTTAGTCCTACACAGTCTATTTTTAAATGTCAAAAACTTTGTTTCATATATTTTGTAAAATTTTCTAGTTGTTTAAGGCAAGAGTTTCTAGTATTCCATTTTGGACATAACTTGTGGCTCTAGTGAACAAATCATACATATTAAGTAAAGTAATCATACATATAGTTAATGCTTAAAATACGTAAACTGTTACTAATTTTCTCTGTTATTTCAGAAAGTAGATCGAGAACCAAAGGACAAAAGTGGTAGTTTGAAAGATTTTCTATCCTACTTTTCTAAAAATGGAATATGAAAGGAAATTATAAGGTCTTATTTGCTTTTAATCACAGGAAGTAATTATATAGGCTTTAGAAGAGAGGCTTTCTTTTACAGTAATTCTTTATTGAAGAAATGATCTCTATATTTCCTCCCAAATTTTATGATGTTTTTTGCATAATGTCTCATAACTAAATAGTGCTAGAGTTGAAGTAGAGATTGATTCCTGTGAATCCCAGGTTAGTGAGATTTCTATGAGAAATCTTTAAAATTATCTCTTTAATTTTAGCTAAACCATATTTGAAAACGTCTATGGGAAAGATTTAAACTTATAAGGTTTAGTGAGAGAATATTTGCTAAATGTAGAACTTACAAAGATTTTGTTGTATGTCTACTTAGACACTATTTTTGTCTTTGTATCAATATCCTAACCATGATAAACCATCAATGATTTTGCCTGGCTTGTGTGGCTCAGTGGTTGAGCATCATTCCATGAACTAGGAGACTGAGGTTCGGTTCCTGGTTAGAGCACATGCCCGGATTGGGGGCTCAATTTCCAATAGGGGGCATGCAGGAAGAGCCAATCAATGGTTCTCTCTGATCATTGATGTTTCTATCTCTCTCTCCCTCTCCCTTCCTCTTTGAAAACAATAAAAAATATATATTTAAGAAAATCAATGATGTTACTCAAAGGGTGAAAGAAGCCTAACTGGCCTAAAGATTTTTCCCAAGCAGTGTTCTTACAATACTTCAATGAGTTACTGGGGCATAGAGTTCCTGAAAACCAAACCAATTCCTAAATGTGAATTTTCTTTTGAAAATTATATGGAGTTGAGTGAAGAAGATAAAAAAAAAAAGATAGTGGTGGGATATTTTGATAATATAGTCTGGACCTAGTAAGATCTCCAGATTGCTTGAGTTATGTGAGTAGATCACCTTGGACTACATCACTGACCTCCAAAGTTTTCCACTTAATGAAATAGCTCAAAAGAAAGTTCCAAAGGCCATTTGAGTCCCAGGAGCTCATTCTTTAGCCTTTGTCTCTAATTTGCCTGAGAAACACTTTGGGAACTCTGGTAGGAGAGGTGGCAACGTCACCAGCTCCCGTTCTGGGTTTTAGAATGCATCTTTTCCAGCCTTTTAATATTACAAACTACACAACTGAGGGTCTGTGAGATGATGCGAGTTGATTGGATCACCAGCTAGTTATGGGGAGAGCTAGGACTACTGTTACATTTAAATATTTACAAAATACCTATTGTGTGTGCTGCATCCAGTTCAGTGCTTGTTACACCACTGTGAGCCATCCTTCATGAATTATAATAACATGGAAAGAGCTTGTCAGGATTTATAATGTTTTTTATGCTATCTTTTAAAAAAGAGAAGCCTCTCTGAACTTATCACTGAGATATGTTCAAGGAAATTTAGTAGCTGTGGTGACAGGGAAGAGTCCTAGTCAGAATCAGCAGTGAGCAGTTGTATGCCAGTGCGTGACGTGTTGCCATTGAGAGGGAGATTTCCATGTGAAAGTGGGACCAGAGGTCAGGGACCAAATACAATGATCAAATGTAAAGTAAGAACAATTAATGTGTCTGGACACAAATTAATTGAGTTCTTACCAGATAAATAGTCAGGTCATACTGACACTTGAATTCAACATCACAATAGCCAGGAAAGAGAGGGCATTGAATTGGTTACATTATTATTCAAAAGCGAAGGGATGCTGGTGTTGTCAAGTACAAACTCTTGTCAGATGCCTTTATCTGCTCAAATCTCCAGTTGCTGTTCAAAGTTCAACTTTCACTAGATGTGAATTGCACAATTATGTCAGCTTCTCAGGTTCAATCCAGACAACATCAGAGAAAAAGGAACCATGTTCGGTAGAAATAAGCAAAAGCTGTTTGCACTTCTGGAGTGAAGGAGAAACAAGGCATGCTTAGGTGGGACAAGACAGGAGATACTATCTAGGAAAACTGCCTTCTGAGATGCCAATATCAATGAAATTTGGTCTCTTTCAACTAAAAATTTTCAAACATTCTAAGTGAGAGCGACAGAAATTTAAAGTACTTTACTAAAGTTCTCAGTGTTTTTTTCTAGAGAAAAAATAGGTCCAACCTTTGTGAACCAGAGTCATGCTTGTCTGGCCATAAAACAGGGACTTCTTTTGTATATAATACCTTTGGGCAAATTAGGAGAAAGTGTCTTACATAAAAGGGGTCTTCTTTGAGTGGACAAAAGAGGAAAGTGGGTGGCTTCCTCTCAGCTGCAGCAAGAGCTGGGTTTTCAATCCTGGGCCTTTCGTCAGACCTGGGGGTTATTGCAGAAGTGTGAATTAGCAGATACCTAAGTATAGAGTAGGAGGAGGGTGCCAGGGAATCCAAAAGAGCGGAGGACCAGAGGGTCCAAGTGAAGGCAGAATCCAAAGGAATTGGGCAGAAAGGCAGGATTTAACCGTAGAAATCAGGTCGGAAAGGCAGGTTTCTGAAGGGAAGATGGCAGACGGGCTGGATGATTCTTAAAGGGGCAGAGCCTGTCAGCATGCTGAGCTGGATTAGAGGCATCAGTAATATTTATCAGCATAATTTTGGAGGGAGGAAACCAAGTATAAATACTAGCTAGCTCTGCAGCAACCCTGCCTGGCATCCAATTCTAAAGGACTCTGGCTGAAAACTCACTTATTCTTCACTTCTTTTTCCCTCTCAGATCCCACATTCTATCCACTAGCAAAACCTGTTGTCTCTACTTTCAAAATATGTCCAGACGGTGACCACTTTTCACTGCCACTGCTTTTGTCCAAGCCATCAAAACAATATTCTAGCCCATCTCTGCTTTTGCCCTTGCTTGTTTCATGCCATGAGTTTATTCTCATCACACGGCCGTTCTAAAGGACCTTGCACTCCTTCTCACTCAGAGCGAAACCCTGAGTCGTGATAACGGCTTACAAGGTCTGTGTGATCTGAACCCTTGTCCTCTTGGACCTCATCTCCTAACACACCCGCCTTCACTGTCACTTGAGCCACATTGGCCTGTGTGTTTCTGCTTGCCTCAAGGACTTTGCACATTCTGATCCCTCTGTCTCAGGGAACACCCTTTCCTCCATTAATCATTTCTTTCAAGTTTCTGCCACAAATGCCATCCAGAAGGGGACTTCAGATCATCCCATGTAAAATAGAACCCACTACCTCCTGCACTCCCCATTTCCTCTCTCTGATTTATTTTTTTTCTTAATAATTCTCGACTTCTGCTGTAATATATATCTTAACTTTATAGGGGTACAGTTACATGCAGTTAGGTGAACAAATTTTAAGTGCATTAAGAGTTTGTTTCATTGCAGAATAATATCAACTGTGTAAACATGCTACATTATGTTTATTCATATTTGATAAGTAATTGGTTTATTTCCAGTTTAAGACTATCATAAATGAAGGCATTACGAACATTCTTTCAGTTTTTTTTTATAGAATTTTAATTTATCTTTAATAAATAATAATTATTAATGGGTCATTAATGCATATGGCTGCATTCTCATGTCCTCACATGGTCACCTCTGGGTTGGTTGCTGTCTGTCCTGATTTCTTCTTTTTATAAAGACACCAATTGTATTAAATTATGGTCCACCCATATGACTTTATTTTACCTAATTACTTCTTAAATGCTCTATCTCCAAATAGGACCACATTCTGAACATAACATTTTACCATTAAAACTTTCAGTTCTTGAACATGATACATATCTTTCCATTTATTTAAATTATCTTTAATTTATTTCAGTATTTTGTAGTTTTCAATGTTCAGGTCTTGCACATATTTGGTAATCTAAATGTAAATATTTGCATTTAATATCATGGGTACTATTATTAAGAACATTCTTTTTCAACTTAATTTTTAATTTCTAGTATATAGAAATTCAACAAATTTTTGCATGGTAACCTTTTAAACTGATAATTGCTAAACTCAATTATGCTTGTAACATTTTTTGATAGGTGGATTCCTTAAGATTTTTTTTTTTTTTTTTTTACAAATAATCATGTTTTTTTTGTGAATAAGTACTGTCTTATGTCCTTGTTTACAATCTGTATGTTTTCATTTCTTTTTCTTGCCTGGCTGTTCTTGCTCGTACCTCCTATACAATGTGGAATAATAGTGGTGAGGACAGACATACTTGTCTTGTTGCTGATCTGAGAGGGAAAGTATTCAGTTTTTCACCACTAAATAGCTCTACTTTTAAAAAGATATATAGATGACTTCTATCAGCTTGAGAGATATCTGTTACTGCTATACTGAGTTGAATTGTGTTTGCTGATGTTGAATTATGTCAAGTTAATTTTTTTGTATCTATTGAGATGTTCATTTGGTTTTTCCCTTTTATTTTCTGTGATTAATTGAGTTAATTGGTTTTTGAGTGTTAAACTAACTTTACATTCCTAAGACAAACTCCATGTGATCAAGTATTACTTGATTTTATTTACTAACATTTTCCTTAAATTATTGGCCTGTAATTTTTTTTTTCTTGTAATGCCTTTGTCAGCTTATAAATTCAGAGTTATGCAACCATATACAACAAGTTGAGAAGTGTTCTTTCACTTCTGGAAATGTTTTCTGTAATATTGGTAATGTTTATTTAAAAAATATTTGGTAGAATATAAAATGCCATCTGGGAAGACTTTGAATTATAGATCCCAGTTCCTTAACTAATACAGGGCTATTTATAGTTTCTATTTCTTCTTGTTTTAGCTCTGGTAATTTTTATCTTTCAAGGAATTTGACCATTTTATGTATGCTACATAAAATGGCTACAAGCATAATTGAATTTGCAATTATCAGTAAAATATGTCAATTTTAGTGGTATAAAATTTTCAGACTAGTTTCTTATTGTTTTAAATATGTATAAAACTTGTAATCATATTTCCTCTTTTTCTTATAATACTAATAATTTGTATTTTATCTTTACTGTTTAAAAAGAAGACTTTATTTTATTATTTTTAATATATATATTTTTATTGATTTTAGAGAGGAAGGTAGAGGGAGAGAGAGATAGAAACATCAATGATGACAGAGAATCATTTGCATCTCTCATATAATTAGTGACTTTGAGCATGTTTTCATGTGCCTTTTGGCCTTCCTTCTGTCTTCTTTTGAAAATATTCTATTTAGGTCCCTTGCCCATTTCTTAATTGGATCATTCATCTTCCTTTTATTTAGTTGTATCAGCTGTCTGTAGATGTTAGAGATTAAACCTTTATCAGTGGTGTTATTTGCAAATATGTTCTCCCACACCGTGGGCTTTCTTGTTGTTTTGTTGATGGTTTCTTTTGCTGTAAAAAAGCTTTTTATTTTGATGTAGTCCCATTTGTTTATTTTCTCTTTAGCTTCCATTGCCCTAGGGGCAGTATCAGTGAAGAAGTTCTTTTGGCATACGTCTGAGATTTTGCTGCCTGAGGATGCTTCTAGTATTTTTATGGTTTCCCGTCTGATGTTTAAGTCCTGTATCCATTTTGAGTTTATTTTTGTGTATGGTGTAAGTTGGTGATCTAGTTTCATTCTTTTGCATGTGTCTACCCAATTTTCCCAACACCATTTATTGAAGAAAACAACAATGCGGTACCATCTCACACCTGTCAGAATGGCCAACATCAACAAATCGACAAACGACAAGTGTTGGCGAGGTTGCAGAGAAAAAGGAACCCTCGTGCACTGCTGGTGGGAATGCAGACTGGTGCAACCACTGTGGAGAACAGTGTGGAGTTTCCTCAAAAACTGAAAATGGAACTCCCATTTGACCCAGTAATCCCACTCCTAGGAATATATCCCAAGAAACTAGAAACACCAATCAGAAAGGATATATGCACCCCTATGTTCATAGCAGCACAATTTACAATAGCCAGAATTTGGAAACAGCCTAGGTGCCCGTCAGCAGATGATTGGATCCAAAAACTATGGTACATCTACACAATGGAATACTATGCTGCCATAAAGAAGAAGGAATTCTCATCATTTGCAGCAACCTGGATGGAATTGGAGAACATCATGCTGAGTGAAATAAGCCAATCAATGAAAGAGAAACACCACATGACCTCACTCATTTGTGGATAATAAAGAGCATTATAAACTGATGAACCAAAAGATAGATATAGAGACAGTAAAGCAACAACCAGATTGTCAAATTACAGCGGGGAGGGGAGGAGGATCTGGGGGAGATAATAGATCAACCGAAGGACTTGTATACATGCATATAAGTACAACCAATGGACATAAAACTATGGGGAGGGAGGGGATATAGGGGAGGGAGGGAGGGGGGCAAAAATATCATTAAAATATGTAAAAAAAATAAATTAATTAATTTAAAAAAAATGATGACAGAGAATCATTGATTGGCTGCCTCCTGCACACCCCCTACTGGAGATTGAGCCTGCAACTTGAGTATGTGTCCTTGATAGGAATCAAACCTGGTACCTTTCAATTCCACAGGCCCACACTCTATCTATTGGGTAAACTTGCTAGGACTAGACTTTATTTTTGAGAAGTTTTAGGTTTAATAAAAAATTAGTGTTAAGTACAGAGTTCCCATATACTCCCTCCAATTTTCCACTATTATTAACAGCTTGCATCAATGTCATTCCCTTGCTACAATGATGAGCCAATATTGATACATTATTATTGACTAAAATCCACAGTTTATATTAGGGCTCACTCTATGTATTGTACTTTCTATGGATTTTGAAAAATGTGTAGTGATTCATATCCACCCTGAAGATACCATACAGCATAGTTTCACTGCCCTAAAATTTCCCTGTGTTCATTTCTCCTTCCCTTCCTCTAAACCCCTGGCAATCACTGACCTTTCTACTACCTCTACTGTTTTGCATTTGTCAGGATATCATATATTTGGAGTCATTAACTATGTAGCCTTTTCAGATTTCACTTAGCAATATGCATTTAAGGTTCCTCTTTTTTTTTTTTTTTTTTTTTTTTTTTTGTAGCTTGATAGCACATTTCTTTTTTTAAAAAATTGTCTTTCTACAGGCTTACCAATGTTATTATTATTTTCAAAGAAAACATTGTGGTGTTATTTCTCTGCTTTATATTTCACTATGATGAAGAAGCATACTGTGTGTAATTTTGTATCTTTGAAACAAAAGTACAAAGACTTGATATAGTTTGTATGATTCACTCTGATGAATGTCCTATGTGTACTTGAAAAGAATGTGCATTCTGCTCTGGTTGGGTGACATACTGTACTAATGTCACATAGGTCAAAGTGATTGATAGAGCTATTTCAGTTTTCCATATTCTTACTGCTTTCCTGTCTACTTCTCCAACTATAATTGTGTGTTTCTCCATTTTTCCTTCTAGGTGGGCCAGGTTTGACTCCATAAATTTGAAGCTCTGTTGTTAAGTACATGAGTGTTAATTTTTATTGTGTCTTTTAATGAATTGACACATTTGTCACTTTCAAACATCCTTTTCTAATTTCCAGTAATATCCTTGTTTTAAATTTCATTTTGTCTGATATTAATATAGCCAAACAAGCTTTTGCATGTTTACATTTGCATGGTATATGCTCTTTAATCCTTTTCCTTTCCACTACCTGTATCTTTATATTCAACTGTGTTTCTTATAGTTCTATTCCCCCCTTTTATCAAGTTTGAAAATCCTTGTTTTTAATTATTGTATGTACATCTTTATATTTAATGCAATTATTCATATTGCTGAGTTTAAATATACCATTTTGCTATTTATTTTCTATTTGTTTCCAATGTTCTTTGTTCCTATGTTTCTAGCCTATTTTGCAAAAATCAGTTTTTTATTGTCCCATTTTGTTTTCTCTACTTTTAGTTAGCCCACTTGTTTTATTCATTTATTTTTTAGTAGTTGCCCAAGGCCTTACAATATGTGTTCTTTACCTTTCACAGTCTATTGTAACCTGACATCATACTAGTTCATGTTTAGTGTGAAAGCCTTACAATATTATATGTTCATTTACTTCCCTCTTCCTCTGTACAACTTTTGTTAAATATTAGGTGTATATTACTCTGTTACAGATCCCATAATACCTTATTAGTTTTATATTTTAAAGACATTAAAGAAAAAATAGTCTATTATATTTCCCCACAATTTTACCATTCCCTATGTTCCTCATTTATTTCTGTAGATCTGTCTTTCCCTCTGGTATTATTTCCCTTCAGTCTGAAGAACTGCCTTTAGTATTTCGTGTAGTGTGAATTTGCTGGCTATGATTTTTTTCCACTTTTGTTTATCTGAATATGCCTTTATTTCATCTTCAGTTTTGAAGTAAATTTTTACTAAATATAAAATTTTTAGTTGAGAGTGTTTTTTTTTTTTCTCTTTCAGCAATTTAAATATGTTATTCATAGTCTTTGGCTTGGATTATTTCTGCTCAGAAGTCAGAAATTATTCTTATGTTTGTTTCCCTGTAATGAGTATTTTTCTCTGGATTCTTTAAAGATTTTCTTTTTATCTTTGATTTTTCCTATAATTTGACTCTAATGTGTTTTGGTATAGTTTTCTTTGTTTGCTCCTGTTTGGGCTTCGTTGAGGTTCTTTTTGCATTGGTAGGTGAGGATTTTCATTAAACTTACAAAAAATGCAATCATTATTTTTAAAAAGTAGTTTTTCTGCCCCTTTTATCACTCTTCTTATTTTCACACTCAAATCACACATGTGCCTTTCTTGACACATTTGATTATGCATTATGGAGAATAGGTATTTATTTTGGGCTAAAATAGGAGCTTTTGGAAAGGTCCATGTCTTGTCTTATTTTTCTGTATCCTCATAATATCAGATAACATATACCTGGGAAAAGCTCAAAACATGTTTGAGGAGTTAATGAAACCAGTGATATAATAACTATTTATTTACTCCTTACCATATACACCTAGTCTTTTAGGTACTTTCATGTGAATTACTTATTCCTACTTCACAACAATCCTGAGAGAAAGAGAATATAGACCCTACTTGTATGGAGGAGTTAAACTCTGGCTCAATGTTCAACAAGATTGCTCAAGTTTACAGGCTTCATACAACTGGGGAGCTGGCACTAAACCAGCACAGAAGCCACTTCTTTGTGATTAATGGAGAGTGTGCACAGCATTGTCCTATAGTACTCAATTCTGCCTCTCATCCTGTATCATCATTCATTAATGAGAGGAAAATAAATTGTGGGTAACACCAGGAATTGAGGAAGCAGATGGCAAGATGGCCTTAAGCTGAATGGAACTGGGCATGCCCAGCAGGGGTGTGCTCCAACTGAGATGGGCAGAGAGAGGGCATGGCTGGGGGCAGGTGCCCCATTTGCACCTACTCATGCAGTTTAAGAGGATGGCAACGACCAGCCATCCCAGTGATACTAGGAAGCTTGTTAGCTGCTGTTTCTTATCTATTTTGGTCTCTGCAAAATTGATCAATTTTAGCCTCCACCGAGAGTGACTTGTAAAGGCTTAGAAAGAAAGAACATTGCATATGGATTCTCAGGGTAAGCACTTCCAGGCACACCATCAAGGTAAACAGGAGCAGAATTTTTAGTTTATTTTCTGTTCTGTGCTTCCTGTGATCCTGGTAATTTTTGCTGGAGAAAGGGGTTACTACCTCTTGCCTTAAGAAGAAAACGATGATTAACTAATTATTTCTATTTCATGCTACTATTGATCAGTCTAAAAATCTATCTTTATTTAGATCCAAGTACCTCCTGTTTATTTATTGATCTGTTTATCTATTTGACATCTATTTCTCTTTACTGCTCTTAAATTTTACTCTGCTTTGTCAAAAATCTTCACTATCCCCATTCCAATTTATGGCATTTTAAAATGTATCTTGTTAGTGCATATTTTGGACGTTGACATAACTTCGGGTACTGAGGGGAAGTGAGGAATCTGCTTTAGTACTTAGGAGAAGCTAAAAAGACTATTAACAACCCAAGTCCATAAAATATATCTGTTCCAGTCATGCTGGTGATTTTTTATTAGTCCTTCAAATCTGTAACAAAGATCTCTAGAGCAAGACAAATGTGCTAGTAGAGAGCAATTTCCAATTTCTTAGCTAACCTGATTTTGTTGATTCATACATATGCATGATTCAGTGCTGTTTCTGAATACAAAAAAAAAGGAGGAAGAAAAATTCTTTGGGGCTCTGCTTCCTTTTCATATTATTTGTATTCCTTGAAATGCCCTTGAAATTTCATTTGCTAAGGGAAGCTAAACAAATAATTGCATACTAAAAGGGAAATGAGACCAGCAAGCTAGATAATTTGTAACATCAAATATTCTTTTTCCACGGTTAACATTTTCTCTGAGAGGAATCAGGAGGAGTGCACAGACCAATGTATCTTAAATGCAATAACTGGTAGCAATGCCAAATGCATGAAGTGAAAATACCTCAGGATACACTTTCACAGTTCTGCCTCATCAGAGCTGAATGCAATATACTACCACAATAATGGGAGTCACGCTTGTCATATTCCCCCTGATCTCTAAAGCAGGATGCCAATGCGATACTAATGCACCTTGCTTCTCTCTCTGGCTATCAACATTCTGGTGTGTGTGTGTGTGTGTGTGTGTGTGTGTGTGTGCACGCGCGCGTGCGTGTTCTTTTTGTTTGGTTGTTTTGTTATCAGGACCTATTGCATACTTTGAAGTTTCCTCTGAGAACAAACTTGACAGTACTCTGAGGCCAGTGTAATGAGACAGGCACCATCACTTAGATGGAAATCAATCATGACCACAAACGGAAAGAATAGTAACGTTTCAGACATTATTTGGGATTTGCAGCATCATTCTCTGCGGGAAGGCAGGAAGACAGTGTGGGGCTGACATTTAACTTCTCTGATGTGACACTCAATGTTTCGAACTCCACCATCAGAAGTGTTTGCATGTGAAACACATGTCTCATTGACTACGCACTGAGAAGTATCTTAAAAATGAAATATCATTTAAATGAGCAGGTTTGAATTCGGGAAGAGCTTGATCCCAATCTCACTCAGGTCAGCGGACTGTTGATATTCTTGTTTCCAAGCAGATTTCTCTGTTTATGTAAGAAGTAACCATATTTTAACACTCTAACTTCATGGTATGGTGAGAGCTCTGAGTGCTAGAAGAACATTAAGGAAGAAGTTAGTCTACTTATTGGAATTGAGTATCTGGTCCTAGTCTGATCACCCAAATAGAAGAGAGTTAAAGGTGAGAGAGAGATGGAAAGAACTGGAGTAGAGAGAAGAGAGGTGTGAGAGTAAAAACTGATAGCCTTCAGGCCAAGTCATTTTTTAATAAGGTCTGGGAACTCACCTGCTTTATCCTCCTTTAGTTACTCCCATCACCCACTGTGTGTATTGTGTTCACTTTCTTCCCCACAACACTCCTCTGGTTGATTATTCTCATATTCACCTCCACAAACCCACTGGCCATTATCCCTAGCTACTCTTTCCTACTGTCAGAGACAAGTTCCCACACTCCCTACATTTTAAGGGCTCTGCTGCAGTTTTCTGCTGAAAATCCTGAATGTAACCTGGCTACAACAGAGGGATTTAAAGGACCAAAGGGCAAGGGGAACAGAGGAAGAAGATTTATAGAAAAAAGGTAGACCTTTAGGAAAATTAGTTCCCACCACCCCTGCTGAGCTGGAAAGGTTCCTTCCATGGAACCACAGGGAAGTTGAGAGGTTTGCACAAGAGTACCGACCATTTTGCGAAGACATCAGGAATGAGCGCAGGGTTGGTCCAGCATACACAGAAACCGAGCTCCAGTCACAGGGAGGCACACTTCTCCAGGTTCGTCGTGTGAGTGAGGTGCATATAGGTTTGCAGACTAATCTCTCCCAGGAATTCTCACAATAAGCACCCTATGCAGCTAAAGTGAACGTGTGTCATTAAAGTTCTTTGTACATCCTTGAAATAAGAGTGAAGCTGGTAGCGAAGAGCTTGGACTCCAGCCAGACTGCCTGCATTTGAACCTGGCTCTGCCATAGAATTCCCGTGATTATAGTACATGTGTCCCCATCTAGAAATGGGAGTAATGGTGGGACTCAGGGTTAAATAGATATATCTATCACGTAGAGCAGTGCCTGGCATAAAGTGAACATCACACAGGCGTTTGCTGCGGTTATCGCTCTTTAAAGCTATGACCTAGTTTCTGGGGAAGGGATGGTTGTCTCCACTTGGACTTTGTTGTTCTTTTCCCTCTGTATCCAGGGTCAGGCCAACTACGGTGGCGGGGCTTCTGCCATGATCCTGGCTTGGGTTTCAAAATGCTCATGGTTACCTCAATCTATGTCTAGTTTTCTTTTCTTTCTTTTTGTTTTTGTTTTATTTTCTTCAGTGATTTACCAGGATGTTTCCAGCAGGCTCTGGTAGAATTTAAGTATCTGGATAATTTGCACACATGAGGTGGCAAGGAAAGGGGAGCAAAAGGTTGCAGATCCCTTATGGGTTCTTACAATGGCGGAACTTGGTTTGAAGTTTCTGCCTCCCTCAAAGACACCAACTGGAAGCTCCAGGGAGCTGCTGCTCGCCACTTTGATTTTGGGGAGTAGAGTGCACGAGCCCCCTATTTCCATCTAACACAGGCTGTGGGAAAGGCTGGTGAGACTGTCCCTTCATTCGGGCCCCTCTTCCTGCTGGGGATCTTAAAAGTCACTGAGGCAGAGCATCTTAGTGGGTATCCCATTGGCACTGTGCCTCTGGCAGGAGAGCTTTCTGTGAGAATATGCCACAGAAATGCTAGGAGAATTGGTTAATTATTTAAAGAAAAAAAGTAAAATAACTGGCATAGTGCCTGACACAAAATACAGCACCTAGTAAATGATCATTCTTCCAGGCATTGTGTTACACACAAAAAGGATCTCTTTGGGGCATTGTCTCAAAAGACTAATGAGCCTGTAGCACATGTAAATTACCAAACAGTGTCTGGCATTTGGTAGGCAGTCAATATTTACCTATTCAACTATACCTCTTCCTTTGCCCAAAATCAAATGACTATGTCAGGGCAGAGCTGGGTAGCTGGGTCTCTAGGTACCCAATTAAGTGATCTTTACTCACGTTGTTTCCTTTCTAGAAACTTAAATTTCAGGATTTCAAAATCACTTGTGGAAAAAAACACACAACTACTTTTAAACTGGGGAGAGATTTTTTAAAGAAAGAGTATATATTTTGTTAACTGTATTAGAAATCAGAGAAGCATTGATTAGATTTAACTGTGTTCACCCGATATATGATGGTTGCATGTAAATTATTTCTGGGAAACCAAAAATATATTTCAGGCCTTGCTTTCAAAGAATTTACAATCTATTGGGGGAATTAATGCCTATCTGAAAAACCCCATGGGTTTATTGTCAGAATAATGTGATTTTATAAGTAAATGTGCTTTGTAAATGCAAAATCAAAAGCAAATTATTTAGACACACAATATTAAATCAATTTATAAAATATATTACTTATAGATAATACTAAATAATATTAACCCAAGTTAATTGACTAATTATTTCTTCAATTATATCTAATCTGCTTTGAAAAAAGCTTAGCACATTTATTTAATGAAAGCACTATTGACCACATAGATTATTGCCATGCTTCTCTTTTAAAAAATTGCCACATAAAGCATGTCCAATGATAGTTGTTTTTGCTTCTCTTAATTTGATTCATCATAATAAATTCCTGGGATTGGAATTGCTATGTGTCTAATCTGCTTTTTAACCCTTTTATTAAATTTCTAATTTCTAAAAGTTCTGTTTCTCTCTTTCTCTAATCTGCCTGCCTGGTCATTTTTTTCACAGCCTCTTATTCTTTAGTCATGCTTTTATTATATTTATGTAAAAATGTTAAGCATATACTTATTTCATATTCTCTACATGGTCATTCCATTGTCTGCCATCGTTGCAGATGTAATTGACTGATTTTTTATTTCTCTGAATAATTGTTCATGGTGGCTTAATTTCTCAAATGTGTGTGCGTGCATGTGTGTGTGAAAGAGAGAGAGCTGGTGATCCTTGGAACTTTTTTCTGTGGTATGGTTTTTCCTAGAGAATTATTTCATGATTCTGCCAGATTGGGGGAATGCTTTAAACCAAACTTAGGACGTAAGTATTTGGGCCCATACCATCATGTGAATTTTAGCCCTGAGCCCAGAAGACTGGGATGTGGTTACAATCTGCATGAAGGTTTCTGTCTGCGCTCCTATGAGGCAAGGCTGAGATGGAAATTTTTCTGAATCACCTCCTTTAGGTTGCTGGAAGAAATTTTCACGCTTACCCATCAAAAGAGTTTCCTTTTGTGGTTCCAGTTTTATGTGGGAGGGTCTCCGATACAACTGCTTTGTACGTGGCCTATGCTTCTCCTGCAATCCACAAAGAGCCTACGAAAGCTCAAGCCACCAGTTCTTCAAGTGCCTCATTTGCTCAGTGTGACCTGACCTGTGAGGGTTTCACTCCAGTTCAGTTATAGCTTGAAAAAATTGCTCAAGTTTTTATGTCTTTTCCTAGGAAGATATTTTACTTTACCATATTGTTACTTGCTTTCCCACTAACCATCATATAGTATTTTTCTAAAGCATTTCACTGTAAAAACAAATATAATTCCCAAACAAAATAGAAATTATTTTACTTATAGTTATCCCCTCGAGATGGAAGTTTAGGGTGCTCCTCCAGCCATCTTCTAACAGTAGGAAATGAGCTCAGGGAATCATGTAGGGAACAAAGTACCCTTTTCAATCTGGCCCCATAATTCCCAGAATTCAGAACTTCCTAGAGAAGTTAGCTTGAGGAAGAGACTGGGATCTGAGAATCTTCCCCAGCCCCCACCCCCACTTCCTACTATTGGAGTAATCACATTAGTAAAACGAGTTCCAAGATACTGAACTAGCTGCCTGTATGGAAGTTTTAGCCCTTCCTCATTATTCCAATTATGGCAATATGCAGAATCTGGGTCTTGATTCTGATACAGATTATACCACTAATGAAGAAACAGAAGCAGAGATTTGGCTTTTCCCAAGAATCCTGAGTGTTTCCTGCCAACTCTACCTATGTGGCATGTGGCCTAAAATATACAATGTTCTCTGGAAACAAATAAGCCGTTTCTCTATGGGAAAGAAATATGTAAGGCATGAATAAATTAATATATTGTCCTTATTAGTACTTTTCCCAGGACAGGTGAATAGAATCATCTAGAAGGCAAGGAATATAGAGAGAGCAATAGCATTAACTCCCTACACATTATTTCTTTAATCATTCCCTTATTGTCAGACATTTAGGTTGTTTGCTTTTGCTGTTACTACAGTGAATATATCTGCATGCCTCTCTGGAGGGAGAGAGAAACATCAATGATGAGAGAGAATTATTGATTGGTTGCCCCTTGCATGCCCACGCCTTGGGTTGCTTTCATAGAATAGATTCCCAATGTGGACTCAGGGCTCCAAGAGAAGAGCATGGTCAGGGCTCTTGGTAGACAGTATATTAACCAAGTGAATTTGACAAAGGCTGAATGATCTGATTTATATACTACCCAGTGGTCTTGCCATATTGCACTAGCATTTATTCGGTCTTTCAGAAAGTTGTTGACAAATAGATCGAAAAGCAATGGAATTTAATTGTTTCAATTAAATTTTTTTTGTAAGAAGCAATGCTGTCTAATTTTCATTATATTGTTTGTATATGTTCTTTGCTCATTTTTATTGATATATTGTTATTTTCTTTTACATTTGTGATATAAGCTTCTTTATGCTGCAATGATGACAACCTTTTTAATATTTACTGCAAATATTTTTCCTAATTTTGTTCTCAGCCTTTTAATTGTCTTTGTAGAGGTGTGATGGGTATTGCTGTTTTCCACTTAAATTTGTTTCCTCCTTTTCCATGTGTAATTAGAGAATACATATTCCAAAACTCTTACAATTAAAGGGAACTATGTGGCTCATTCTGCCAATGGGATGTGAGCAGAAGGGATGGTTACCATTGTTTGCCCAGGTTTTTAAGACAATGGGAATGCTTTATTCACACTCTTCTCCCTCCTTACTAACTGGAAATACAGATGTGGCACAGGTCCAGCTCCAACCATGCAGGAAATATCAGTGTCTTACAAGATGGCAGAGCAAGGAATTGGAAAGAACCTGGAAGAACCTGAATGGCACATCTTGGGTTCTTAGGTGAGACCACAAAAAATGCTTAAAATACATATATGTATTGATTTCAAAGAAGAAGGGAGAGGGAGAGAGAAACATCAATGATGAGAAAGAATTATTGATTGGTTGCCCCTTGCATGCCCCTTCCTGTAGATTGAACCCACAACACAGGCATGTGCCCTTATCTGGAATAAAACTCAGGACCCTTTAGTCTGCAGGCCACCACTCTATCCACTGAGCCAAACCAGCTAGGGCAAATGCTTTTTATTTAAGTTGTGATGTTGTTGACTCCCTTACAGCAGTCTACCTTTACTCTGTCTTTTGCTGTAGAGAAGCCAATGTTTTTAATTAACAACCATTTATGACTTTCTTCATTGCTTTTATGTAGAAATTTCTTTCTCAATCCAAGATTTTGTAAGTACTTATTAATTTTTCTAGATTATTATGGTATAATTTTAAAAAGTGTAATCCTTGAATCCATTTGGGAATTGGTTTTGATGTAGCATGAGGTAAAATTGAACAGTTTTAAAAAAATCATGCACTTGTTTTAGCACCAATGGTTAAATAATCTCTCTTTTCTCTACTGTTTTATGGTTTCATTTTACTATATGCTTATACAGAGTGTTATTTTTGATATACCTATTCTATTTCATGCATTCCTTTTAATTATTGTGAAAGTAATATATTTTAATTATTATAATTCTATAGTATAACAGTAGAGTCAATATTTTTTTCTTTGATCTTGTTTCTCAAATTTTTCTGTGCTATTTTTACACATATTCTTATATTAATTCAGAATCCTTTAAAAGTCATTTCCCTCTTCACTCTACACCAAACAAAAGTCTCATTAAGATTTTGATTATCATTGCATTTAAACTTCCACATTATTTGATTTTTTTTTACAGTATTGAATTTTCCTACACACTAACATAATATGTCATTCCACTTATTTGTTACAAGTAAATAAACTTTGTGGTTTTTAATACAATCCCATAAATCAATTTGTTGCAATTACAATATAAACAAATTTTATATAATAAAGAGATAATATGCAAATTGACCATCATGCCCTCACACAAGATAGCCATTCCCATGTGGTCACAAGATGGCCACCACTAAGATGGCTGGCAGGGGAGGGCAGTTGGGGGCAACCGGGCCAGCAGGGGAGGGCAGTTGGGGGTGATTGGGCTGGCAGGGGAGCAGTTAGGTGTCGATCAGGTTGGCAGGGGAGTGGTTAAAGGGTGATTAGTCTGGCAGGCAGAAGTGGTTAGGGGCAATCAGGCAGGCAGGCAGGTGAGTGGTTGGGAGCCAGCAGTCCCAGATTGTGAGAGGGATCCCAGATTGAAGAAGATGCAGGCTGGGCTGAAGGACACCTCACCCTTCAGTGCACGCATTTCGTGCACTGGGTCTCTAGTTGTAAGATAAATATCCTATCTAATAAAAGAGTAATATGCAAATTAACTGTCATACCAAGACGCAAGATGGCCACCCCCACGTGGTCAAAGATGGCTGCCCCCATGTGGATACAAGATGGTGCTACAAGATGACCATCATAAGATGACCACCATAAGATGGCCTGCAGGGAAGGGCAGTTGTGGGAAGTTAGGGGTGACCAGGCCAGCAGAGGAGGGTAGTTAGGGGTGACCAGGCCAGCAAGGGAGAGCAGTTGAGGGGAACCAGGCCTGCAGGGGAGGGCAATTGGGGGGAACAAGGCCTTCAGGGAAGGACAGTTGGGGAGACCCAGGCCTACAGGGGAGGGCATTTGTGGGGGACCAGGCCTTCAGGGAGGGCAGTTTGGAGCCAGCAGTCCTGGATTGTGAGAGGGATGTCCAACCGCCCGTTTAGGCCCAATCCCAGGGAAATCAGACCTAAACAGGCAGTTGGACATCCCTCAAGGGATCCCAGATTGGAGAGGGTGCAGGCTGGGCTGAGGGACACCTTCCCCACCCCCACAATGCATGAATATCATGCACTGGGCCTCTAGTAATTAATATATTATGTTTTTAATATAAATTACCTTTTTTCCTATTATATTTTCTAAATAACTATGCTGATATATTGGAAAGCTTTGTTTATTGAATATTTGTCTTATGTGTGGCCTGTATAGAAACTTCACTTAGGTCTCAGCTGGTTTTCAGCAGATTCTCTGTGCATACATTTCCTCTGTGCTATCATAAAGCCCCTCAAGTAAATTCTTTACAACCACTGACTTAGTTTTATTCAGTGACAATTCTGCTCTTTACTGCTTCTAATGCAGACCTTAATTCTTCCATTTCATTTTTAGTTTCTTTATAATCTTTACTGATTCCATCCAGATCTCAGACTATTAAGGTTACCATTATACCTTTATCAGCTCCTTTGTTGAAAGCATTGCTTTTGGGTTTTTATAGAAGTGTAAAAAGAAATGTGATTGCACAACATTTTAAATAGTCTTTCTTAAAATACTCACAGTGATAGGACTCATAGGATTCTTAAGTATAGGAAGCCCATATTATTAATATAATTTATCGTTAAAATTTAATGCTTTCTTATATATGTTAAGTCTAACACGACCCTTTTTTTTGTCATCCTATGTTTACTTTTATTTAATGTGCTTAATAAATAGCACATTATTTGATTTTCACCTTTTGGGTACACTAAATTTTATTCTGCCAATGATGTCAGTGAAGGTTCAATGAGAAACAAACAGTAGACTCTTAATTGAGTAGTTTGAAGAGAATCTAATAAAAAGACTATGAAGATATGAGTGAGGAGCAGGAAAGACCCAGAAAGAACATGCTAAACTCCAAAGCTAGTGAATCAAGAATGACCAAGAGGAGGAGTGGTTATCAGAATGCAGGAGTACTGTGTGGAGAGGGTCTCCTGGCTGAGGCTGTGCCTTCCATTGAGGGCTACTCCTAGAAAGTAGGAAGCAAGTTTAGAGAATAAATGGCCAGCCTAATTCCTATCTCTGGATCTCCTTCTGATGCTCTCCCCTGGCCCAACTCAACTGGAAGCCAGAAGGCAGGGAATACTATTAGTTAGGCCATACAAGTCAGCCCCCAGGTGCATAGACAGGAGTGGAGAAAGAGAAATCTGGAAAGGTAGGCAAACAATATCAAGTATATCAAAGAGACCTTATACTTTCATTGGCTCAAACATGACTCTCCATTCACTGGCCAAGCCTCCATTTGGTGAGTGCTCTGGATGGAAACCATACAAGGTCAAGAGTACATTTCGTGAAGAAAGTTGGCAAAGATAGCCTGGAAGGATAATTCACAGGAGGTAGCTGAATGTGACCAAATCTCACTGGAGGCTGCAGAAGAGATGGTTAGATAGCTCAAATACGTATGGAGCTACTCTCTTGCAGGCTTAGAAAGCTTCTGCTATATCTCATAGTTAAAGAATTATGATGCCAATAAAAACTCAGATCTTCTCTTGTATATCTCAATAATTTAAGGAGATTCAAGTATATAGACAAAAGCTAAGCATGATAACATCACCTATTATCTTCCATTGTTTTTTCCCCCCTGAGGAAACCTGTAGGAACTTTTCACTTAGTCCAAAAAAGTACTGGACTAAAAGTCTTACATTTGTCTTTTTTTCACTTCTCTTCTCCAGGCTCCCTCTCTGGTACAATATACCACATTGTCCGCATTTCACAAAGCCCCTTGGGCAGAGGTTTTCCTTTATTCTTGTTGACTTTCTCTGTAGAACATTCCAGTATGACTTTTCCCCTTCCCTTTTCAGATCACTGAGGAACGAAGAGCAGGTAAACAGGAAAAAGCCACAACCTCCCATTCAGGCAGAGGGAGGGGGAAAGTGGCGGACAAG
Organism: Pipistrellus kuhlii; assembly: GCF_014108245.1. Lineage (NCBI taxonomy): Eukaryota > Metazoa > Chordata > Mammalia > Chiroptera > Vespertilionidae > Pipistrellus > Pipistrellus kuhlii. The sequence continues at coordinate 131,277,647 of NW_023425515.1, read as the reverse complement.
TGAACAACTTTCTCACATCCTCTCTTCTCTTTTCTGTCTTCCTCTTTTCCCCTTACTAAGAAGGGAGAGGAAGGACAAATGAAAAGGCTCCCAGAATCCGCCTACTAATCTGAATTACTGGGCCAGATTTGCCCCATGGTGGGTACAGCACTTGCAAATTCCACAGAGGAAAGGGCATTTGCAGGAAACTGATGTTACTATTACATTTGCATGGTGGAGCTTTATATCTTCAGAGAATAAGGGTACAAAGGTGTGTGTTTTTCCCACTGAAGGTTTTTTAAGCCCACTTATTCCTTTTGAGTGAGGGATGTACATGTGGAGAAATGAGCTGATGGTGGGAGGGCTACGGTCCTGGCTGGAAGTGGGTAGGTATGTACCTGCACCTTGATGCCTGTGAGTCCCCAGGAACCCCACCTTGGGATGTTCCTGTGAATGTGCCATTTCCTGGGGTTTTCAAGGGGTACGTGTGGTGGCAGCATTATGTCTTTCCTGACCTGCCAACCCGATTTCACGGAGTTTTTGAAAAACAGTCCCCTCAGGGAAGTCCATGGCTGTCTTGACATTTGGGATAGAAAACATTTGCCATGTAACCTTTACATGAAGGACTCACAGCCAGGGAGAAAGCCGGCAGATCTATTTGCCTCCATGTGAGCATTTGGGATGATGCTTAAAGGGAATCTTTTAAATGAAGCAAGGACAAGTAGAAATGCAGGGAAGGGGGTGGGGGGGAGAAAAGTTAAAAATGAGAATGTGCCCATCAGGAGTTCCATCTGATAATTCAGATTTTTCTCTTTGAATCTGAGGCCTGGACAATATTTATTAAACACAAAGATATGAACTGTCATTGGCCTAGAGAAAGTTCATCCTTCAAGATCCCTGTTGAGGCCAGGGAGTTGAGGAGAGAGGTTTGAGTTAGAACATGGTTACATTGTAAGGCAATGCCTGCCTACTCACCATTAAAGTGTGCTTTCTTTGACTATCCCCATTGCAAAAACTCCCTGAGAGAAGTGGTTTTTTATATTGAAGGGATGAGGTTGGGCAATGATAGGGGGCCCTCTCAGTTCTGAAAGACTTATAAAATGGGACAGAGCCTTTGAAAGGGCATGTGTTCAATAATAAAGAGGAAAGAAAAGAAAGAAAGAAAGAAAGAAAGAAAGAAAGAAAGAAAGAAAGAAAGAAAGAAAGAAAGGAAGGAAGGAAGGAAGGAAGGAAGGAAGGAAGGAAGGAAGAAAGAAAGAAAGAAAGAAAGAAAGAAAGAAAGAAAGAAAGAAAGAAAGAAGAAAGGACATGTGATTTGACAACAATTCTTCTAGCAGCTTCCCCTTAGCTTAGCGTAGAAACAATTTTGTTGATTTTTGTATCCCCCACACAATCATTTTAGTAAGAAAGTTCTCAAGGAACTTTCATTAAGTGAGAGAATGTGCAAAAGAAACATGCTAAATCATAGTAGGAAATAAAACAATTCCCTCATAGTTCCTTGTTCGCTCCCCATTGTGGCAAGAATGACCCAGAAGAGCTGGTATTGGAGACCAGAGTCCTTATCTCCGATCTCTCCCTCTTTATCCAGGACTTTATTCTGTCTGTGCTCTCAGAGTTCATCTGGGTTTGATGTGGGGTGGTGGTGGTGGGACCTCTGACTTATCTACCCCTTATTTATGTGGAGTGATTCCACTTAAAATTTTTTAAATAGTTTTTCATAGTATGTAAAAACAACAGCTCTCCCCTCATTTCTCTGGGGCTTCTGTTTAGAGCTGGCAGATTGACTACATGTATATCTCTCCTCTTTGACTTGAATTTTTTATTAAAATAATATTCAAAATTATATAAACCCATAGGGAGAAAAATGCTGCAAAGGAAAGAAGACAAGAGTAGACAAAAGAGGCTATGTCATTTTTGGAAGACAGGAAGTAGACAGTGAGTGGTGGAATGACTGAGCAGAGCAGAGGATGTTAAAATACAAGTCCTTTCAGAGGATAATTCCAATTAGAAATGAGCAGAGTCACCCAACAAAACCCCAGCATGAAAAAATTAGGGTTAGAGACCAGGTACCATATAACATGGTAAGAAAATCAGGAAACAGAATAGAAATCAGGAGTATTCATGTGAAGTTTGGGTATGGAGTGTTTGAACATCCAGGCTGATTACCCACTCCAGAACAGCGAGTTTACTCCTTGCCTCTACTTCCCACAACCCACTGCCCCTCTCCACATTCACTGCAGAGAGCAGGAAGATGTCTGGATACGCTGATCCAGCGAGGCTCTGATTTGGGGAGCAAAGGGTGAGGTGTGGAGGCAAACACAGGTTTTATCATGATAGTTGGCATGTTGACAAGCAGGGACCTGGGTATCTTTTGTCTGCCCAGTTCACCAAATAGATGAGCCTAGACACACGTGGCCCCAGGGGGAAGTCTAGAGGAGTCTTCTCTTAGAAACTGAAGAATCCCAAAGACAAAGCCTGTGGATGTTGATGTTTGAAGATCCTTCAACTAAAAATTCAATTTACCGAGAGCAAAGCCCAATATTGCAAAGGAATTTTGCATAAATCCATACAAAGTCCATGTAAAGGAATTTTCCATAATCTTATTGGTACTTTATTCTTAACATGAACAGAGGATCAAAGATTTCCATATACCTGAGGAAAGCCTCCAGCATGAAAGGAGACTAATATATGGAAAACAGAGGATATAAATTGTGGCCTTCAGAATACGGGCTAAGGAGAGGCATGGGATGAAGCACAACAATAGTTCTTTTTGGTCGTTGTACATTGGTACATGTTAAATCAGTTGTTCTCCATCTTGGCTGCACCAAATGCACTTGGGAACTTTATTTTATTTTTATTTTAAAATATATTTTATTGACTTTTTATAGAGAGGAAGAGAGAGGGACAGAGAGTTAGAAACATCAATGAGAGAGAGTCATCGATCAGCTGCCTTGTGCTCGCAGCCAAGGTACATGCCCTTAACCGGAATTGAACCTGGGACCTTTCAGTCCGCAGGCCGATGTTCTATCCACTGAGTCAAACCGGTATCAGCTGCACTTAGGAACTTTAAAAGTGTGGATGTCTGGACACCAACCTCAGAGATTCTTATTTTATTAGTCTGGGGTGAGGTCTGGGTATGGAACGCTTAAAATCTCCTCAAGTGGTTCTAACATGCATCCAAGATTAAAAAATGCTGCCTTAAAATATCAATTTATTTTAGTAAGGTTAAATAAATGAAAGTTAATTTTTTATTGAAAATGCTATACTGCTTAAGAAAAAAGGAAAAGAAAAAAAACTGGGCTATAGGATCAAATAACAACTCTAGCCTGGCGCTGAAGGCCCTTTCCTCTTCCCTAGCTCACCTTGCTAACGTCATCTCCCACAGCTCAGTGCTCAGGTCAGGCCCACACTACACTTAGCATCCCACACACCTTGACTCTCTTTCATTTGATTTTTTAAAATATATATATATTATTGATTTTTTTACAGAGAGGAACATAGATCAGCTGCCTCCTGCACACCTCCTACTGGGGATGTACCCGCAACCAAGGTATATGCCCTTGACCGGAATTGAACCTGGGGCCTTTCAGTTCGTAGGCTGACGCTCTATCCACTGAGCCAAACCAGTTTTGGCTCCTTTGATTTTTGTTCATGGTTCTCAAATGAGGAGTCTCCTATTGAACACTCTTCTTTGCCTATTGCTGTTGAAATTATCCTTAAATGTCCTGTTCAATCCCTGCTTGCCATGACCACCTCGCATAAAGTCATCTTCCTTCACTGGTCTTTACCATGACTTGCTTTCTGTCTCATTGATTTCATAATGAATGTCTTCGTTGCTATGGACATCCAAAACCAGCTAATAGGTCCCATGGCCATTCAGGTTTGTCTAAATTCTCCAAATGTGTGATTGCCTAAGTGCACCACACTTTCAGTAGCCTGCTGTTTCCCACAGACATTACTAACATTATCTTCTTCAATCATAATGACCCAAGTATCATATCCCTATTCCACAGAGAGATTGTGACCAGCCTGGCGTTGCCCAGGTGGCCAATGGCAGAACCAAGATTTACACTCAGGCCTTCGAGGTCTGTTCGAGTTCCAATACAACACCTCTGCCCTTGCTCTGAGATGTAAGTAGGCAAATCTCCTGCTTTCCTAATAGATTGTAATACCTTACGAATGAGAGCCATATATTACGTTTAAGAATCCAACGATTGGTGCAGATTCAATGCCTTGCACACTGTAGGCACTTTAAAGGTGTTTGCTCATTTGATTGTGGTAATAATAATAGGGAATAATTATTGTGCCAGGTCTTTATAGGATTATCTCATTTAACCATGACAAGAAGTATATGAAGCCGAAACCGGTTTGGCTCAGTGGATAGAGCGTTAGCCTATGGACTGAAAGGTCCCAGGTTCAATTCCGGTCAAGGGCACATGCATTGGTTGCAGGCACATCCCCAGTGGGAAGTGTGCAGGAGGCAGCTGATCAATGTTTCTCCCTCTTCAATGTTTCTAGCTCTCTATTCCTCTCTTTTCCTCTCTGTAAAAAAAAAATCAATAAAATATTTTTTAAAAAGAAGTATATGAATTGGTACAATTGTCATTCTCATTTAAAAATTAATAAACAAGCTTGAAAAAGTAAAGGGGCATGCACAGCGTCATACAGCCTGTCAGGGTGGAGCTGCATCTGAAACCACAACTGTCTGAGTCCAGAGCTCAGGACTTTCTTGCTTCATTTCTTCTCCAAGAACAACTCTCAGTATGAAGGTTTCTCAATCCAGATTTATAATAATCATTCTTTAGGTTTCACTGAGATACAGTTGAGAGGGAAAGCAGGAAAAAGTGTTACTAATCTGGTGGATGGTATTCACCATAGTGGTCTCAGCAGACTATCCGAACCAAGTCCCACCCAAATTAACAAACCCATGGGTCAACTTTGTCTGGAAGTCCATTCCTGCTTCATTTTTGAGATAAGTTCAAGTTCAAGAAAAGCTAATGTGTCTGTCAAGTGGAACTTTAAATCTTGTGAAAAGAAAAAAAATTGCCTGCAAACAACATTCATACCTTGGCCACAAGTTTTAGAAAATAAACACCACACACACACACCACACCACACACACACACACACACACACACACACACACTTTTTGTCACGTGGCAGTGGCTGTGAAGTAAATATATCCCAGTGCACTGATCTTACATCTTGTCACATTAATGTTTCAGAGCACTCAATATAAATATTAAAACTAATAGCTTCACTCTTCAGCTATTACTCCTTCATCCCCTGAAATCATCATAAAACTTTCAAAGCCTTTTAGAACATTTACACACTCGAATCTGATGACGGGGAAAGGAGATTCACACAACGCAGCCCATAAGCTTAAATAATAGCAGAGAGCTGTTTATAGAATACATTTTATTTATTCATTATTTCAAGTAAAGTTTCCGTTTTGATGGAGGGGGGGAAATCAAAGTATAGCTGTCAAGGGAGAAGGCTGAAGTATTGCTTTTCTATACTAAGGACTACTGGCAAAAAAAGAGAAGTCCATGAGAATCTCAGTCCAAGGTCAATCAATGCTAAGACTGTGGGTACGTAAACAGCTAATGGATTATAAAGACACATACCAGTGTTATGAATTTTTAAAGAGCAGCTCTTCAGCACAGAACCCCATAAATCAATGATGACTTATTGGCTGGATCAATTATGCAAACTTTTAAAGCATTTAATGACAGGTAATGAATGGGCCTCTGGAGGACACCAGTCAACAGTAGTGTTTTTGTGGTTGTAGTTACATCTGCTTATGTGAGTTGGGGAGAGGTCATCATTCCTAAGAAGTAATTAAATGTTAAATCTAGGAGTCTGCCTGAAGCGAAAGAAAAGAATTACTTTAGTCTTCGTACAGACCTGAAATGGCTAGGGAAATGGGCTGCCCCAAATGTAGTCATAGGCCGTCCAGGTTGGTTTTAGACTGGGGGCGCTGCTCTTACGGAGCTTCTATTTCCAATCACTCGTTTGGAGGTTCCCTGGCAAAGCAATTTGAGCAGAAAGGAGAAAGATAATGTTTAAAAGAGGAAAAGTTTATAGCATGGGTGATGCCATAGATAGGTTCTTATGTTTATTTATTTTGAAATTAACTTTTAAAAATCCGTTGGAGGAACAGACAGATAAGCAGAGATGGGATAATAGCGTGGGATTTCATTTCACTGAGAAGCAAACGAGAGAGAGAGCTACATGTGGGTTGATTGATCCCACGGAAAGTCTCATATCATCACTGGTGGCATTACAGTGCTTTAATCACAAATTAAAACAGCGACCCCAGTGAAAGATGGACGACTTTGGGGGAAATAGACCTTAAGAGTTTAAACATTGATTTTTCTTATTGTATAACTTCAGATAAGTCTTTAGATTATGAGAAAGACAAAAGTTAAACATGTCATTCAATCCTAAGCATGGTTCTTTAAATCTAAGCCACTGACATTGATGCTGAATTTCTGTGTTAACATAGTTAAAGAATCACTCAGATCAGACAGATAAAGCCTTTGGACTGAATCTGAAAATACCAAAAAAAAAAAAAAAATTCAGATATTCCTATATAGCTCTTACTCATTTTATTGCGCAGCAGAAGGATCGTAAAAATGAAAAGTATAAAGTAAGTTGGTTGTAAAGTGCCCGAGTTTAAGTAACTCTGGCCTGGGATTGTTTTCTTTTTCTGTGTCCTTAGAATTGTTGCTGGGTTTTCAAAATTGCTTTCAGTTAAGTAGGAAGAAAGGAAATATTTTAAACACATTACTGATTTTTTGATATTTCATTTTCTCAAGAGGCTAACTACCAGGCTCACGTAAGGAGTTTGAACACTTTGTGTGTGTTTGGTAGAGATAGACTTCCCTGGTAATGAAGATCACAGGAGAATATGGCTCAATTTCTACCCCAAACAGTGATATATATATTTACTTCATATTCATATTCATATTCATTGCTAAGGAAAATGAGTCAAATACACTCATGACTGGAAAGTACATCATACTTTGTGTTGATAAATAAACAAGAGTTCAGAGTTATGAGGTAAAGAGATGTGTGAGTTCAAATTCTGGATATGACATTTACTGGCTGTACAACTTTTGGCAAGTTTCCTAACCTCTCTTATCTAAATACTAGAGGCCTGGTGCACGAATCGTGCATGGGTAGGGTCCCTAGGCCTGGCCGGCAATCAGGGCCAATTGGAGCCTTCTGGCTGCTGGCTGGGGCCTTCCTTCATTCTGCACCATTCCGTCATAGACAGCAAATCTCATTGCAAGTGATTGAACTCCCAGTCTCCTGGTCAAACTCCTGAGGGGACACTTTGCATATTAGCCTTTTATATACACAGATATAAAAGCCAATTGACCAGAATGATAGAACATCTGGAATGGCTGGTCACTATGATGCACACTGTAGCAACCAACCAGCCAGATCAGGACCCTGATTGGACCCCATTGTGGCAGGCGGTAAGGCCCCACCTATTCACGAATTTGTGCACCAGACCTCTAGTTTTATATAATCAGCTGTAAAATGGGTAGCATAATTTCTATCTTGACAAAAATAGCATGTAGATACTCATTAATGACAGTGGTTATATTCTTCCAGATCTGAAATATCACTGGGAGAAATAATTATAGAATGACATCAGGGTAAAGGTTGTTACTAAATTCAAGGAAATAAACATCTTTCCACAAAGGAAGTTGCCTTTTGGAATAATAATAGGTGTTAACATCAAGGTATTTATTATACATTAGGTGCTTTACCTGCACTAGCTCATCCAAGTCTGTCACAGCATTATTATTACTATTTTACAGATGAGGTCACTGTATCTCAGAGAAATTAAACTTGCTGAAAGTCATTTAGGCATAAAGTGATATTCAAAAGTAGATGAAACTGTGTTTGGCCAGAGTCTACTGTGTCACAGTGCTGAACTTGTAATTGGCTTTAGTGAAAACAAGGGACTGAAAATACTATACCAAAATTTTTCTCATTGATATGCATGGCTCTTGTAGAAATAAAAATGGACAAGTTTCACTATAGTGGATTTCTTCCACTTGTCTGGGAAAGCAAATAAGGCTTGCAACAGTGATAATGAGGCTGACATTTACCCTAGGTTTAAAGAAACAGGAGGCAAGGGTGGGCTGCTCAGGGCACAGTCTAGTGTACATGACTTATGGAGTTATTCTATCAGACAGCAATAGTGTTGTGAGTAATAAGTGGTCTATTTCTCTGACCCAGGGGTCTCATGTCTTCTGTCAGTTTATTTATATAAAACTATGGCAGGATAACTTGTTAGCTCCAGAGTAGGGTCAAATTTCAGGCCCTTCACAGTTTCAGACAGAACACTGCAGAGGAACGGTCATAACTGTCATACCTCCACAAGGAAGGAAGCATCAGAAGTGTCCCCTGGTACATAAGTTCTCAGGATTTCCCAACAGAGTGAGGGGTGGAGAGTGGGATGGTGGAGACAAAACTTTCAGAATATCTTATGTTTTGGTGTATCCTATCTAATAAAGAGGGAATATGCTATTTGACCCTCAAGCTATCATAAAGATGGAAGTGCCCTCAGCCAATAAGATGGGAATAGGCTAATTGACTGCCCCGCCCTCAAATATGGTGGCACCCACAGCCACAAGATGGCAGCGCCCAGTCCTCTCAGCCCCACCCGGGTGGCAGGTGCAAGGAGGCAAGGCTCCACATGCTTGTCTCCAGAGTCTCCCAGTCCCTTCAGCCCCCCAGCCACCCAGGTCCACCTGAAGCACAGGTAACCAGGGCCGACCAAGCCTTGCACTGCCAGCAGAGGTGTGATGGGGCATCGCCTTCCCCTGATTACCGGGTCCCCTTCCTCCCCTGAGGACTCCCAGACTGTGAGAGGGGGCAGGCCAGGCTGAGAGACCCCCCACCCCTTCAGTGCATGAATTTTCATGCACCAGGCCTCTAGTATTTTCATATACATAAGAACTGGAAAGATAGATACAAATAGAAACCCAGTAAAATGTTACTTAACATATATCAGAATGGTCAATATGGGAATTTCATACATACCAAGTGATGACAGAAGGTGGTGCAGTTGGGACTATACACCACTAGTGAAACTGCGAATTGGGACAATTTATACCTCAGAGAGCAACTTGGTAATACTAATAAAGCTGAAGATACCCACTCATTGTTCTAGAAATGCTACATTTAGGTGTATACCCCTGAAAAACTTTCACAAGATATATGTATAAGAGTACTCACTCTAGCATTGTTTTTAACAGTGAAAATTAGGAAAAAAATCTTAATATTCATAAAGAAGAGAATGAATAAATAGATCAAGGTATATTCATAGTATCCAATTACTTAAGCAAGTAATATCAATATGGATCAATCTCAAACACATAGTAAACTAATAAAAGTAAGTTGGTGACACATGCTTAGAGTATGATGTCATTTGCATAAAGTTGTAGAACACAGAAATGGCAGTATATATTTTGGGGACACATTCACATGTCAGAAGGGATGAGCATTTAATGGTATGGAGAAGGAAAAAAAACATGTCATAAGAAAGGATACATAAAGGTTCCTAAATTGTAGTTGTGATATGTTATTTTTTTAAGCCTATTGGCAAGTACTGAAGAATTTGTTACATTTCCTTCTTTATCTTTTGTGTCGGAAATATTTCATAAAAATAACTTTTAAAAAGTATTTATCATTTATATTGAAAAAGAACAGATAAGTTTTGGGGAAGCATATCAGAGTAACTTAATTAATGGTTCAGTGATTCCTACTTTAGAAGATTTAGAATTTTTGTAATGTCAAAATAGATTGATTTGATCATCCATCAGTTGGACAATGCATTTCTGAAATCATCAGTCATTTTTATAGTATTGAATGAAATTCTAGAAAGTTTCTCCCTAGGATCTGCTTCTTTTTTGAGTCATTTGTGAAGTTGTTCATATTTCAGACATTACATTAATAACATAGTAACATATTAACAATGTAATTAATAATCAATTAACAAAACATATATTGATTAATAATTATTTAATGTACATGCTCTATAAAGAGAGAAGTGTCTAGACCCTTCCAGGTTTCAAGCTTCATTGATAGAACAGCACCAATTCAGAAGAACACCTGCTAATTAAATTGAAGTGGCTAAGCCACCAACTTGCCGGAACCAATCTGACTTCCAAAATACTGATCACTTATGAGGAAGACAGTCTAATCATGCCAATGAATACTTGGCAGGCAAAACAATTTACAAAATAAAATTAAACAAAATCTCTACCAAGACTCCTTTCTGACACTACTCACAGATGGTTAAAGTTGGGAAGTGCTCTATGGATCAACCCCCTTTCCTTCTATTTTGCAATAGAGGAAAGGGAGGCCCAGAAAATGTTGTGTTGCCTGCTCAAAGCCACAGGAGAAGGAAGACTAAAACTAGAGTCTTTGGAGAAGTGGTATTTCTTCTACCATGTTCAATTCTGAGACTAATAATATAGCTTATCAGTTGTATTATTACAGTGATGGTTCCAGAAGTGATTCCACAGCACAAGAAGTAAAAGAAGATATGGTGAACATGAAAAGAGCTAAAGAAGTTCTATATGGCTGAGACCGGTTTGGCTCAATGGATAGAGCGTCGGCTTGGGGACTGAAGGGTCCCGGGTTTGATTCCGGTCAAGGGCATGTACCTTGATTGCAGACATATCCCCAGTAGGGGGTGTGCAAGAGGCAGCTGATCGATGACTCTCTCTCATCGATGTTTCCAACTCTGTCTCTCTCCCTTCCTCTCTGTACAAAATCAATAAAATATATTTTTTTAAAAAGAAGTTCTATATGATTAAATGACTGAGGTAGGATATATATTATATATGTTATATGAGTTTTCAACATGAAGGGAGTTACTTTGAAAAGAAAAGAGGATAAAAAGAGTTTTTATAAGAATGTTTGACTTGCTCTCCTTTTCCATGAAGAATAGACTTTTCCCCAAATTTAGCAGAAAATATTTTATTTGAATGTAAAGTACTTTTGGACAGTATTTTAAAAACTGTTAAAGATTTTGACAAAATCTTGGTCTTAAAGGTTTTTGAAATAAAAGTGGCAACAAATTCTCAGTTGTATGATCCAGTTAGGCCCATTTGGCTGTTTAACTTTGCTCTCCAGCTTCAGAAATTCAAGACTTAATATTATTCTAATTTAAAGGGACACTGAGTGACTTTGCTAAAGAGTAAAAGTTCATATTAGAGTTCTTATTAGATGTAAAGAAAATCAGGTTCCTCCTGACCAGCCCGAACCTTTGCTATGTCTCCACTGTGTAAGGGGCATGTGACTGACTCAGCCAAAGCCTTCTTTAACTAACATAAATCCAGATGACTGATACTGGATGGGATGGTCTCTGAGTCATGAATGTTATGGGTTTTGTTAGGCGTTGTATGTTTTGTACAGTTACATTCAATAAACATTCATTGAAGGTCCCATCGTGTGCCAAATGCAGAGCTAAAAGTGCTAGGGACTTGTTGCATAGGTTACCAGGTGACACACGATGGGTCCTCAGAAGATTCAGGAAAAACCCTTTATTTGCAGATGCATGAGTACAGTGACTCAGGGGAGTCAGTCTCCAAAGCCTGAGTGTTGAATATGGAGGAAGCTTTCCCTTTTATCCTCTCCGTTTCATTGTCCCCCAAATAGGGACCAGGCTTGTGGACTTTTCATGGCTTTGCAGCCCCCCATGGGTTGGGATGGGGTAGTGAGATTATACCCAAAGGCCTGGCCTAGCTGGTGCCAGTGCTGCCAACCCCCACTGGGTTGTGTATGGTTCATAGTTTATGGGCTCTGTAAAATGGAGGTATTTCGGGAAACAGGTCCTGCAAGTCTGGACAAGCATCACAGGGAAGAATGGGGCTTAATTATAAACTAGCAAGAATGTGCATCAGAATACTGGTTACTGGCACAGATTCAGATTGCTAGTCCCCAAGTTGTCTTTTATTCCCCCTTACTATGCTTTAAAATGAGATAGACAGACATCACCATCACAGAGCTTCAATCTAGTGAAACAGACTGACATTAAGCAAATAACCTCAAATGTGATGAATCGCATTAAAGGAGAACTAGATGCAGAGGAACACCTAGGCAAAGTCACTGTGTCTTTCACGTTAGCCTGGAGAAGGCTACTCCTGTCTCATGGGATAAAGTAACATTTTAAGTCCATTGCTCCTTGGGAAATAGGTACTCATTCACTTTATAGGTAAGTACTTAGGAAAACAGATTTCATTGGCCTATTTTTTTTTTTATTTTTTTTTTTTTTTGGTGTCCATCCATAGGAAGACTATGCATTCCTAAAGGACAGTTAACATTTGAGGAATGATTAATTTTGTGCACTTAGTTATAAAATCTGTTACCCATTTAGAGTATTTTATTAGGATGGGGACTAAGGCATTTACATACCTTCATTTTACTTGTCATTATAATCAATTCTAAACCTAGTCAAAATACTCATGTAAATAGGTATTGTGGATGGGTTAGTCATATCATGGCTTTCGCTTTGCCCAAGTTCCCCCAAAGAGCAGGCCGTGTGACACAGGCTTCCATGGAGGTAGTTCCTTCTGAGAGGTAGTGCCAGACACAAAAGTGGGGAACCCAGGAGAGTGAAGCAGGGAAGGAAGACCAGTCTGGGATATATTATTCAGCTGCTACCACGTACGAGTCTGGAGCTCCTTCCTTTGGGGGCAGCCTCTGAAACCCTGTCCGTGTGCCTCCCAGTGCTCAGCGACCTGCATTCATTCACAGGTTCCCAGCACATCCCTCACTGGTGGAGAGCTGCCTGGGAGAACCACCTTCCTCAGCATGTCCTGAACAGCTAAGCTGCTGCAGCAAGTGCCCACATCTCTGGTGGCAGAGAAGTCCAGGAAAAAAAAGCAACATCTGAGACAGTTGCTGTCAGGTTCTACCTGGTTGTGACAATGCTCAGAACAAGGGGGAGGGATGGGACGTCAAGCATCCCTCACGAAGGACTATTAAAAGTAGTTCCTTCTTTCCATGGCTGAAGGGTGGGTGTCACAGCATCTATAACATAAGGCAATTCAATTGGACATGCAGAATTTTTCAGCGATCTCATCCGAAGCTGTCCTTGGACAGAATGATGTGAACGCAGGGTACAAAAGGGATCCAAGGATGTTGCTCAGGGAATTAATGAGTATTTGTTAGCCAGATCTCTGAAGAATGAGAAAGGAATGCTTTCAAAACGCTGATGTCTGTGGACTGACCTAACACCATATTTTTTTTCACCGCCTGTTAAACCCACATTCTCAAGCTTTTCTATGTGCCACGCTATGCTCGATGCTGGGAGCAGAGGATGAGGAAGGCATGGTTCCTTGCTTCAAAGAGGGCTCAGTCAATGGCGGAGAAAAGTAAACTGATAAGCTACACCAACAATACATTCTGAGCCAGATCACAGATTTGAAGAGAGTGAGAAGAGCACAACCAACTCTTCCTGGGATGCTGAGAAGAATTCACAGAGGAGAGGTTTGGGGGACCAGGATTACCGCCACTCTTTACAGAACCCATATGCTTGGTTTCCCCCTTCTACATACTTGTAACTTGTTGGATATATGCAGAAACACAAGAATTAATGCCCTAATGATTTGTATTATGATGTGGTGCTAATTCATGTGAAGTCAGTCCTGTCTTTAAACAGTTCACATTTCAATTTTTTTTTTTTAACAGAATGGAGAGATTCCATCAAGCGTCTTCTTAGTTGCTAAGAACTTCATAAATTCCTCTTTGTAATTGAGTTGCTTTCAGACAATAATTGTTAACTGATAAACAGGAGCATTGTCAGGTGTGGAATCAGTGGTGAGAGAAGATATTTTCTCTGTTGCACTTACAAAGAATCGCCAATAAGACCTCTGATCCCATTAAGGATATAAACTCTTCAGATGACGTTGATGACAGCCCCATGGGCTGCCTGAGTCCTCACCAGCCTGGCTGTTCACAGCACCTGTTCAGCCAAAGGGGGATGAAATCAATGCGAGAATTTCATGGCCTCTAAGAAAATTACTGCAGAGAGATGACCCAGTTCTTTGATGGTGTCACCAGAAGACAGGCCTCCTTGAGAAATGAATGTAATGTCATCCTCCAGCTGCTTAAATTCTTTCTATGATATGCATTTGCTTGCAAATGGCCTTAGCATTTTTGCAATTTGCTTTCCTCCCAGATTTGGGCTCCCAGCATTTTTAAAGCAGCAGGCAGAGGCAGGCCTGGCAAAAGCTGCTTGCCCCTTTGCATCTCACAGGATGGATGAAGGCATTTTTGCTTGGATCCCAGAATGACTAACAGCTAAGAAAGCAGCACGAGTGGATTAGTAATTCCAAACTGAATTGCCCCCTCCCCTTCATTATATCCTCATTCATGAGGATCAAAGTCAGTGGTGTGCGCTTGAATCCTGGGCCCCTGAGCTCTGCATTGCTACCAGTCCTTCCCTGGCCCACACTAGTTCCTGTGTTTGTGCGTTCTGGCTTTACTCATTTTCACGTCTGTATTGACTTCTGAAATCTCTTCAGAGGATCCTTTGTTGTTCTTATGGAAGATCTAGGTGTATGAGGAGAAAGTGGGTGATGGGAGTTGATAGGTAAAACAGAAACCTAGATCAGAGGTTATAGAAATCTTTGCATATGAATACAATTCCATGGGATTCTTTGCTGTTCTGTCTCCAGTGTAATACCAGGACACCTTCTCTCTATTTCCCGCTACTCCCCACACCATTATTTCTATCACCTCCTTATCTCCCTCTCACCAGGATACAGGAAAATATGGTGGAGAAGATATTGCAAAGATATAATAACAATAACAGCAACAGCAAGTGTTTACTGACCATTTACTATGTGTCAAGCACTATTCTAAGCACTTTTCACATATTAGCTCATTTATTAATAATACTCACAACAACCCAATGCTCCCTTTTAAGTGAGGGATGGAAACAGAGAGCTAAAATATCTTGCATAAGGTTATATAACTAAATTAGAGGCTTGGTGCATAGAATTCGTGCATGGGGGAGGGGTCCCCTCAGCCCAGCCTGTGCCCTCTCCAATTGAGGACCCCTTGGGGGATGTCCAACTGCCGGTTTAGGCCTGATCCTGGCAGCCAGACATCCCTCTCACAATCCAGGACCACTGACTCCCAACTGCTCACCTGCTTGATCACCCCTAACTGTGCCTCTTGCTGGCCTGGTTGCCACTTACTGCCTCCCATGACGACCTGGTCACCACCAATTGCTCCCTTGCCAGCCTGGTCACCCCAAACTGTACTCCCTCACCATACTGGTCATGCCTTACTCCCCCCCCCCCCCCAGCCTGGTTGCCCCTAACTGCCCCCCCCCCCACCAGCCTGGTCACTCCTCTTTGCCCCCCTCTGCTGACCTAGTCGCCCCTCACTGACTCCCTGCTGGCCTGGTTGCCCTATGCAGCCTGCTGCTCAGTTGTTTGGCCGCCCCTCACTAACCCCCCTGAAGGCCTGTGGTCACCCCCCCCCCCCCCACTACAGCCTGTTCGGTCATCCGTTCGGTTGTGATGGTCACTTAGGCTTTTATATATAGATGTATCCCTTTCTTAGTCACCACTCTTCTGTTTGGGTTAACTGTAAAGGATTAAATAAGAAAATTATATAAGGAATTAATATTCATTCCAATTATTTCTTTGCCAAATGAAAAAGCAGTTATTAAAAATTATTGGAGAGGGAATATCTTATGCCCTTCCAAGGGGAAGAAATTATTATCTTTAGCTACTCTGTCCTGAAAATATCCCTTCAGAACATGTGAGGTCCTGAGCCATCCCTGGGGAGCCCCATGTCCAGACAGGTCATACTAAATATTTTGCCATCCCAACATGAATGCATGACCATGCGAATACTATGAACTGTGTCTTTAAGTAAGCTCCTACCACATACCTTCCCAAAGGCCTACATCTGGCCATACTACTTATTTATGAGCACTGGTGTGTTACCTGCTGTTGCAAGCAGGAGGGTTGGATAAGGTGTAATTTATAAATGACACTGGGATCTCATTCTAACCCAAGGTACTTGGGACAGAGCATGTTTGTGGCTTCCAGCATATCTTTGGCTCTGAGGACAAACTTTGGGAATTTAGCTATATTTGGGTCTTTAACTTCCCACATGCCCACTTGCAGTTGTAGTCTTCACGGAGAGCCTGTGATATGGTGTCATCTGGAAGAGCTTCCTTGAAAGAGCTCTTTGGTCTTTATCATTCTCGATAGGCAATCCTGAAGAGCAGTGTGCAGTGTGGGCACAGATAGAAAATTTCCCATCACTCAATCTGACTCTGACTGTGGGCTTAGGTTGAATTAGCCAAATGGCTTACTTGTTAATAGTAGCTGAAAGATGAAACAGAGAGAGGCCGGAGACCAGGATGCCAGGACACAGGCTTTATTGAAGAGAAGAGTACCACTGCCGGCTGCTTCCAGAAAAAAAGTGGAAGAGAGCGAGGACCAGGGTTCATGCACTTTTTAAGGGGAGGGCAGAGAGGGGACAGGTCTTAGGGCACTCAGCACACACTGATTGGTGGTTTCATGTAAGGCCTATGATTAGGGACCTAGGGACTTAGGAATCGGTGCTGATTGGTGGTTCAGTGCTCAGGAATGTCTGGCTGCAGGTGGAATTTACCTCCGTCCATCAGTTGGAGGAAGTGAGGATCTATCAGTAGTCAACAGTGAGAGTAACATGGTACAGCATGGGGTGACCTCCCTAAGAGGCACCCAATCAGTTGGCTCCCTGAGGTTCCTTTGGGGAGCTTCATGGAGGAAATGACTAAGCTTAGTAGGCTTGCATTGGGTGATTGGTGGTGAGGA
This sequence comes from Pipistrellus kuhlii, assembly GCF_014108245.1. Classification (NCBI taxonomy): domain Eukaryota; kingdom Metazoa; phylum Chordata; class Mammalia; order Chiroptera; family Vespertilionidae; genus Pipistrellus; species Pipistrellus kuhlii. The sequence continues at coordinate 131,260,809 of NW_023425515.1, read as the reverse complement.
TTGGGCATTGGTGCCTGCTGACCAGCAGCATGAAGAGGAAATGGTGCGAGTTCAGGCCCCGTGCCTGTATGCCTCTGGTGTGTGCTTCTTGCATTTGGGGAGAGGCAGCTCCACACCATAAAAGCCCCCTGAAAGCCACGGAGGTACCTCTCTAAAACATATAATGGACTGCACTGAAAGCCTGGTTTTGACTGATGTGAGGTTTGGGACTCTACCCAAGTAAGAATCTATGCAGCAAGGAGTCCAGAGAAGCCAGATGACCTAGAGTAGGGCCAAACTGTTTACCAGCTGATGTGTTTTTGAAAATCTTCCTTAACGGGTCATGGCAGCGGAAAATATCCTGCTGTTAAACGCATCTGCAATCCGCTGCTCTCCCAGTCCACCTACAAAAATTTTGACCTTTAAAGAAATGATGGAGAAGCTGCTGATTTTTTCTATGGCACTGAAGCTCAGTCTATTTTAGGCTCCAAGGCAATTGCAGCCCCCTTTGCTCCCTATTTCACATCACTTTTAAGTCTCATCCTGGCCACTGTGAACCCTTCAGCTCTTCTCCCTGCTCAATCACTTGAGTGGGGATCTGAGATTTGCAGATGACATGTACATTTCTTGGTTGATGGTTGCTGAAGCAGTTTACCAACCTAAGGCAGTTAAGGGGAAGAGGGTGGTGGTGGGAGCGCAAATTACAATAGAAAAGCTATAATGCTACCCTAAGTTTCTATTTTCATGCAAATGTGTAACTGCTTTCTCATTACATTGATTGAAAGGAAGGTAGCTTAGTATCCCTGTTGGTGTGAATTACCATATTCATGTTTTTGATGACCAAACAATTGGCTCATTTCCATTGTTTGTCACTCCTATGACTGCATAGTACTTTAAAAAGCCAGGAGAGCAGAAACCGGTTTGGCTCAATGGATAGATCGTCGGCTTGGGGACTGAAAGGTCCTGGGTTCGATTCTGGTCAAGGGTATGTACCTTGGTTGCAGGCATATCCCCAGTAGGGGGTGTGCAAGAGGCAGCTGATCCATGACCCTCCCTCATTGATGTTTCTAACTCTATCTCTCTCCCTTCCTCTCTGTACAAAATTAATAAAATATATTTTTTAAAAAAAGCCAGGTAAGTGTTGTTAAATATACTGTCTCCACCCCAAAATGTCCAAACACCAAGATAAAATCTTAGCTGCCTCTCATTATGACAATATGCACCAAGGATGCACCATTTTGGATCATCTTTCATTTAAATTATCTACAAAATATGTAAATTACTGAATCTATGAGAAAAGTTATTTCATTGTCACTTACTGAAATATTCACTCACTTTAAAAAGACCATTTTAATGAAAAACAAGCCTTATTTGATTGTTAAGCAGACATGATACATGTATAAATATAATGTGAACTGAAACACACGATAATGAGATTTCCATCAGGAGGATTACTGGGGTCCTGTGTTCAGACACCGAGAAAAGCCAAATGGGTATATCAAGCCCCCATTTCTAATCTTCAAAAGCAAATTTATTGAACTGTCTCAATTTTGCCGCACCCTCTCACATCTGCATATGGGCCGAGATTCCTAATCCTGTCACACTGTAAGGCTGCAGATTAAGAGAATGTATAAACAATGGCTCTGTCGCTACAAATAAATACAGACTGCTAAATCAAGTGTGCATTTTATAGCACAGAGATTCCTTATTATAAGCAGATTTTGTACTAAACATTGTTCAAGTCCTCAAAAATCAAACACACAGTGATAGCCTCTGATAGTTTTTCCCTTTACCCAATCTAAAAGGAAGTTCTCCATAAGTAGAACCTATAGTATAAATGTTTTGGTAAGAGATATAACACAAATTTAAGGAAGTAATACACAAAGAACACTCCACTATGTGTCACTCATTGTGTTAGACACTTAACATACATTATTCCAGCTAATAGGAAGTCAATAAAATAAATATTCATTGAGCTATCACAACATTTCAGTGTTCTGTGCTGAAGAAATGTCATTTCTATGTGTTTGTCCCTTTGCGGGTAACTTTAATACTTTTTTTTTTTTTTTTTTTTTTTAAGCATTGTATTAGATAAGAGAATGTTTGTGAAGGAGTCTCTGAGTCCTTTGCAAATCCCCAAATCCATAAATCTTCTTTAAGTAAACAAGTAGAGAATAAAGTCATGGTATCTAGTTAAAGGACCCACTCCTGCCTCCCAGGGCAGGTAGTTCAGATTCATGCCTCAGCAAAATTACAAATTATATACTACATGTCATGGACTTTCAGGGTCATTTAAGAGCATTCAAAACCATGAATGTTAAACCCACAATTGCCAAAGGCTCATTGTACTATCCGTGTCAGCATGATACTCAGTTGTTATTCTAGGTGACAATCATAAGAGGTCCCCATTTAAATGATCCACCACAGTTTTTATAGGATTTCAAATTTCTAACTACTTTATGTTTGTTATGCCTTTTGAGTTCCATCTGCTAAAATTCAATACTAAGTAAAGCCTAAATGTTATGATGGCTCCTCAGAGAAATTGGAGGAAAATCATTAGAGACAGTATTCACAAAGTATTGGGGACAAGGTTGAATTATGTCTCCCTGCAACTTTCCAAACAAGAAAAAAGTAGAATTGCAGAAAATATGATTGTATTTCTGAAGTATATAAGTCAGTCATTTAAATTATGAAATGTAAGACAGTTGTATTGATTTTGTTAATGGGTGAAAAATATCACAAATTTCCCCTCAAGACAGACAATAAAAGCAAAGAAAACTATGATAGCTTTGGGCTTCCTCTACCCCTTATATCATATCTACCTGGGTCATGTTTGCTTTCCTACAGGAACTTGTGTGTTTATGTCAATACTAGAGACCCGGTGCACAAAATTTGTGCATGGGGGGATGTTCCTCAGACTAGCATGTGCCCTCTCGCAGTCCTGGAGCCCTCAGGGGATGTCCAACTGCTACAGAGGCAGGAGAGGCTCCTTCTATCACTGCTGCACCTGCCAGCCATGAGCAGCTTCTGTGGGAGCGCACAGACCACCATGGGCAGCTCCTATGTTGAGCATCTGCCCCCTGCTGGTCAGTGTGTGTCATAGAAACTGGTCTTTCTGCCATTCAGTTGATTTGCATATTAACCTTTTATTATTTAGGATTTGTTAAATTTAGAATCCCTAGAGCACTAATTTTTAAAATTCTAAAATCTCTTGGTCTATAATTGTGTTCTATTTTTATGGTAATAATGGTAATTCAAACATGTCAATGTAAAAGTCTTTCTTTTGGTATCTTTGGAGATCAATTTCTTAGAGACTGTTTCTTCAACAGCCATGTGTATATTTCTTTCTCTATATACAACCCAACCCTTTCCCCTCCCCCCACCCATGGCTTCACCTTTTCCTTCCTGTGGTTCTAAATTCCTAAGAGAATCCTGGAAGCAGTCTCAAATGTCTCAGACCTAGAGGAAACCAACCAAGCTCAAAGCTTCAGGACCAATGGTAGCAACTCATGGGCTCTCACCAAAGGCTGATATGTCAGTTGCTACTCAATGTTCATTGTTTTGTTGTTGTTTTTTTATCCTGAAATTCAATAACATACCCAGAATAGAATGCAAAAAGAGCATATATTTCTTGTTTATAAGGTCCAAGATGGGGAAGCTCTGATGTACGTCACTTCACCTGCTATTATATCCGAGACAGGATTGCTCTGCTCATGTTTGGCTGGATAGTGGGTTGAGATGATCTAGAATGGTTTAAAATATTGAAATGCCCTCTGGGACAGAAACACCATCATCAGCCCTGAATACAGAGCTAACCCTGGCAAGATTCTCTCTGGTAGCAGCTACACCAATGCAGCAATTTACTTGTTGTCTATAAGAGTTAAAATAAGCAGCTTCCAGTGGTGTTCAAAGTGCTCAACCAAGTGGCCTGGGCTTCCAGGAATTGGAGAGTTTTCCTCTTCATGTGCTCTTATGTATATACTAGAGGCCCAGTGCATGAAATTCATGCATGGGTAGGGTTCCTAGGCCTGGCCAATGATCAGGGCCAATTGGGCCTTCCAGCTGCTGGCTGGGGCCTTCCTTCCCTGGTTGCCAGCTGCCAGCTTCCAGCTGGGGCCTTCCCTTAAATCTATTTCAGAAGACCAAAGAAAAACCAAGTGATGCTTTAAAGAAAAGGAGGGACACTGATTAATATGCTGGTAGAATCAGGGAAAAACTTTCCAAATCTGAGTGAAGAGACATGCAGGGGGCTTCTCTTTATATCTCCCTGTGTTCCTTGTCCCACAAATATGGATTATGCTTCTGGTCCTTTTTCCCAGGCCTTGCAAGAAGGCCCCCAGGTGTTGGGAGTCTCCAGGCCATATCTGATAGTCTGGCCTGGTGCCAGTGTTAATAACCCTCCCTCCGGGGCAGTGCACTGTTCACAGTGCTTTGGCCTCTATAACAGGTTCTGTAAGACCAGTTTCTGGGAAGGAGGTAGTGACTTAATTATTGTTTATCAAGAATGTACACTGAGTTTGCTGGCATGGATTCAGATCCCTAGCCCCACAAATATCTGGTTACATTGGAATTAGCCCTTTTTAGACTTCTCTATTCTGTACCACCCCCTGGCGGTCAGTGCACATCATACTGATTGATCAAACTCCTGGTCAAACTCCTTAGGGGACACTTTGCATATTAGCCTTTTATATATATAGATCATTTGCTATAAAAGCCAGAGTTCAAACTGGTCACTTTTGCTTGAAAGAGTTCATGTGCCTAATTCCTAAATCCCACATGTCCTTCTTGTGTTTTCTCCCTGAGGGTAAACAGAAGCTCAGAGAAATAAAGAGGCTAAGCCTGAGTGCAAAGGAGATGAAAGGTTGCAACCCCCAGGTGCCTAGGTTTCCAAGGCCAGAGAAATAAGAACAGTCTTGCAGACAGAATGTATTTGGCCTTTAGAAAAATAACTCTAGCAGAAAAACATGTGTTGGCCTCCTCAATATAAGTCCATATCACATGTAGTAGAGCCATATATTAAGATAATGCATTTCACAACTAAATCTATCAGATCTATAAAAGGAATTCTCATAGGCAAGAAAGACTACGTAAATTAACACCTGCTTATATCTTTGGTTGTCTAAGTACCTTTGAACAACAAGCTTGTGAACATGGACTCATTTACATTACTCTTCTAACTAATTTATTTAGACTTAAGATCTACATGCCAAAAATTACATCAGAAATGTTTCTGATTTCAAACTATGTTTTCCTCTGGAAATAACAAATCACAGAAGAGTTTACACAAGTTAAATAAATGCAACCAAACACGCTTGTACTTCTTGGAACTGTGAATGATCTGGTGATACTGAAGAAGCAATTACAACCTTAATTGGCATCTAATGATAGGCAATTAGTTTCATGGTAAATATGCATTCCCTCTATTATCAAATCTATTACTAGTATTTGCATAAGAAATGTGTCATTTAGCCTTGTAGAAGGAACCCAATTTCATTTGTTTTTAAAAAGCATTTTAATTGAGAATTAAGGCCCAATTTTTAATGAAGATTATAGAGAAGAATTTGTTTGTTTCTTTCAGATAACACCAAAACAAATGCTAAGCATCATTGATCTTTAATGTTACAATTCCATAAATAAAAATTAGTCTCAGTTATTTAAGTGTCATTTGAGTGAGATTTCAAAAATTCAGGTTCAGTAAAAAACTTGGTGCATTTTATTAAAGTATTTAGTTATCAACTAGAGGCCAGGTGCATAAAATTTGTGCACAGTGATGGGGGGGTGTCCCTCAGCCCAGCCTGCACTATCTCCAATCTGGGACCCTTGTGGGGTGTCCAAATGCCCGATTAAGCCTGATCCCACTGGGCAGTTGGACATCCCTCTCACAATCCAGGACTGCTGGCTCCCAACTGTTCACCTGCCTGCCTTCCTGGTTACCCCTAACTGCTTCTGCCTGCCAGCCTGATCACCCCCTAACCACTCCCCTGCCAGCCTGATTGATGTCTAACTGCTCTCCTTGTCAGCCTGATTGCCCCCAACTTTCCTCCCCTGCCAGCCCAGTCACCCCTAACTGCCCTCCCCTGCAGGACATGACATTATTACCTCTCTGTCCATGAGGGAAAAATAAGGAAGGAACTCTTTCAGTTTCTCACCACAAACATATTCAGTCTTCCACTTGAGAAGAGGAATAACTTAACCTGAGGAGCGTGTTTGGGAGAAGTAGTTGAGGTGGTGAAACTCAGCCTCTGTTGGTTTTGCTTTCAAGTAGACCCTATCCAGGGTGCACAAGCTCATTCTCCCCTTTAGAGGCAGCCTGTAGTTCTGCTCAGCCAATGACTGAAAGGCAAGTCTGCCTAATTCAGACTGGGATATTGGGAAGTCCTTTGGGTCTTCATGTCTATGGCATGTTCTTTAGGCCAGGGACCAGCTGGCTCTGTATCTACTTTCTTCATAGGTTCACTTCTTGGGGGTTGATTGTAGTCCTCAGCTCCAACAAGTGTAGGATTTTCAAGTATTCATGCCTTCTTAGAACAATCTCAGAAGATAAAATGTTGGTTGAAGAGAGCACTTTTTTATTCCTGCTGCCATTTATGGGGTGCTTATTTTGTGTCGGGCATTTTGCCTTTCTTAGCTGGTTTAGTCTTCACTTCAACTCTGTGTAATGGATATTGTTTTCCCACTTTTCAGGTTAGAAACCAGAGGCCCAGTGTCCCACAGTGGCCACGTGGTTGCACCAGGTTTTGAGCACAAGTGGTGGACCTTCAAACCCTGTGCTCTTAATGATTATGCCACTTTGCATCTTAAATCAGTTCCATACATACTTTCTTTCATGTATATTTTTTAACTGATGATGTTCTCATGTGAATGACTTATTCCTGAAAGGTTTTTCATAGCAGTAATGGTGCTAATAATGTATAAAAACTGAATGCTTACTATGGATCAGGCACTGCTATACAGCTTTCCCTGGATGAACTTATCTATAATAATTGTCACAGTGCTCCTGTGAGTTAGATCCTATGACTTTGTTTCACAAGGAAGGAAACTAGGCACTGCAGGTCCAAGGACTGTAGATGCTGGGTAGAATAGTTACTGGGACACTGAAAAGTTTTCTTGTACCCCAGTGTCTTCTCTACTTACATATTTATGTTTGCTATTCCTTCATCAGACAACACAGCATTGAAGGAAAGTTAAATATTTTAATACTTAGAGGTAGAGCAGGTATCAGGAATGCAGTCTCAAGAGCAGGTTCTGATGGCAAGGGGTGATAGGAAAGGTCTTCTCAGGCAGGGGATACCTGGAGAAAGGGAACATCACAAAGAGAGGGGAGAAAGTAAGACATGAATGAGGAGATGCTGATTTCCTGCCACTCAACTCTTCCCAGGGAAGGCTCTTTTTCTATTGCATTTTTACCCAGTAACTCATTCTTTCTCTAGAGTTCTTAAAAGCAGGAACTATTGAGAAAGTAGCCCATCTGAAAGTATATTTCCTGCTGTTCATCTTCTTCCAGAACTGGCTGAAGTTTACTTTTTGGTACCCTAGAGGGCCTAGCTTCTTCTTGCCTTCTTCCAGTGTGGTCTATTTAATCTCCTGTTGTGTGGGAAATTATGTTCAAAATCCCCGTGATCCTCTGTCCATAGTAAGTTATGCATGTAGTGACAAGTACATGCCACAAGGTCTTGAGATTATATTTGCAATGTGTTGCTGCTGACTGTTGATCAAGATAGGCTGGAAGAAAAACATTATTTTCAGGTGTGAAAAACCGTTACCTTTATCAAATAATTTTTCTTGCATTTCCCCCAAGATGTTGTAGCCTATTTAAACTTGGGAGGTTAAGTTTGTAGCATTCATTATGACTGAAAATTTAGTTCACACAATCATGATGTTCTCTTTATTAGGTGTTACCATTAAACAATATTAAAATAAACACAATGTGGCTGGTCTTTTGTAAGTTCCATGGCATGTTTACTTCTCTGACTGGTTTCTTAATTGCATTTATTCATCTTTCCAACTGCTGGTGCCACAGCCACCCGCAATATTTGCTGAATGAGGATATGTGGTTTACATTTTATATTGTCCAGTGAAAGTACTTGATGAGGGGCATCTGACTTGAGTGGTTTGAGGTGTGCTGTGGCTTGAATTATTATTTTTTAAACAGCAATTATTTATTTATTTCCCCCCCAGGTTTTTTTTATAATAATGTTACATGCAATAAACCTTAATATTTCAAGAAAAACAATCTTAGAAATATAATAATATTTCATGTAATAAACCTTAATATCTCAAGTAAAACCATTTTAAATATGATAATGCTAAATGCAATAAACACCAATTGTTCAAGAAAAATGATCTTACATATAATAATATTACATGCAATAAACATTAATATTTCAAGAATAAAAGGATTTCAAGTATAATAATATCACCAAAACTGTACAAACATAGTATAATATCAGAAAAGTTATAGGAAATATTAAAAATCTGCAAATAACAGGATTGCTTCTATTATATTCTAGTGTATGTTTTTTCCTCTGGCTCTATTTTTGTTCATCAGTTTATGTTGTTCATTATATTCCACAAATGAGTGAGATCATCTGATACTTACCTTTCTCCAACTATCTTATTTCGCTTAGCATACTGCTCTCCAGGTCCATCCATGCTGTTGCAAATGGTAAGAGTTCCTTCTTTTTTACTGCAGTGTAGTATTCCATTGTGTGGCTTGAATTCTTGACTGTCAGCTTGCCATAATCCAAGCTCTTGTCTTTGTTAAAGGATGATAGTGGTTCTTAAAAAACAACAACAACAACAACAACAACAAACAAACACAAAAAAACAAAAAAAACTCAATAAAAAAATCCCATGACAGGGAAGGAACAAAACTATCGAAATACCAAAGCATATCCCTTAGTTTTTGTAAATAGTGGAGAGGATAATGAAAGATTGAAAGCAGCATATCCAAAACAGAGAAACCAACCATGTGATGAAAGACCTGTGCCTGGCTGTTGTAAAACAATGAAAAAGGTAGCTTTCCTCACCCATTTTGTTCAGGAAGTTAGAGCAGACTGAGTCATCCAGACCCACTGTCAGGGGAAGCACCAAACATTGATACAGGCATACTTGGTATCTTTAAGATTTTTTTAAAAATATGAAAACAATGTTTCCTACAAATTTAGTGCAGAAAAATTACATATAATCCCATCAGCCTAACAATTTTTGCACATATCAAATTCATCCCTCCATACATCTACAATTTTTTTCATAATCACAAAGGATTATATAGTCTGTTCTCTAAACTTTTATCCATAAAAGTTATAGGGGGCCCTTTGTTCCATGTTTTTACATAGTGATCTGTATCCAAAATTAGGTAATAAGTTTCATATTATTGTTTTTATAGGAAGAAACATGCATATGTGCCTCCTTTTTTTTTTTTTTTTTTACTATTGAATAATAAGAATATTATATATTTTCACAGGTGAGCTTACTGCTTCAGAAAGGTATGAACATTTTAGAACATTTTAATGGTCCTTAATAATTTGCTGTGTTGCTTTCCAAAGAGGTTGCCACTCCAACAGTGCCAGAATAGTGCTTTAATTTCAGTCTAACAGCGGGGTCACCATTGTTGTTATATTTTTTCATTGTAATGGAAACCTTTAAAAATTTAAACTAAACTAGATTGTCTTTCAGGAGCCGCTGCTGAAGCAACACCTCAGTGTCTTTGTTCTTGGAGGGAAATGAGCTAAGGAGGAAGAGCCAGCTAAAAACACCACTAGACAATTCGTGCTCACTGGATCCACTCAGGGAGAGACTTTGCAGAGCGGCTTATGACATTTCCTGGCAAAGGGGACACCATGCCAGTGCTGCCTCAGGCTTCAGGCCGGGAAGACAGGTACAGCCTTGTCCGTGTCCAGGAAGAACATGGGTAGCAGGAGACCTAAGAGTGAATGAAAATTGAATTATCTTTACTTCTAGGACTTGTCTATTGAGAAACAGCAGTGCTGGCAACCATTTACTACCAACAAGAGGCAGTTCCAAGAGAAGAATATAAAATATGCTCTGCTCAACCCCACGAAGCTCAGAGTGTCTCACAATGGCCAATTTATTATTTTTACCCTGTCCAGTGACATGGAAGGATGCATCAGGGAGCTGCTAGCCTCTGTGATGAATAACTTAAGTCAGGCTGCAACATGTGAAATAATTCAGCTGACCGGAATTTATAACACTAGCTGGGATCTCTTTTTTTTGCTTTCTTTGGGGTTCATGAAGCACAGTGTTGCGAGATACCACAGGAGTCCCGTGATGAAGTTACATGTCTATTTCTCTTCCTTATTTTTATTTTTTGGTATTTTCATATTATTTTATTGCCTGGTTCAGATGTCTTTCTAAGCAGTGTCCAGTCTCCGAGGGGACTCATCTCTTCTGACTTTGAAAATTAGAACCACTGGAAGATCAGACCCCTAAACACTGTGTTTTTATGCTCCCTTCTTCACATACCCAGTCCCAGATGGTTTTGACTGCCTGACGCTGTGTGGACTGTGCTGGGCTGCAATTTATTTTGCTCAATTATTTATGTGCACTTGCCCAAATAAGAGGGGTGGCAATGCAGCAGTGGGCTTACCTCTCAACCCATCTCATTCCTTAAGTCACCTGTCAGTTTGCAGGATGGCTGGCTAGATTTGCAAAAGGAGGTTCCATCTGCTGCTATTGGAAAACACAGCCTGAAGTAGCTACCTGTGGCAGAACACTTCTCTTTCCTGGAGGTGAGCTACAGGCACAATTCCACGGCACCAAGGAGGGTCTGAATCTTTGAATCTCTTGGGACCAGGACATTGGGCAACCACATATCCTAATTTCCGTATACTACATAGATACTACAGCTGGAAGGGACCGCAGAAGATCAGCTGGTCACCTTCTCATCTTCATTTTGTAAAAGGCCAATGATTTCTAAAAGCCATCCTTCCCTAAGCATGATCTGTGGCCCTTCCAATTCCTGTTTGAACTTGAAAATTTTAATGAGATCCTTCAAGCAATTAGAAAAGAAGAAGAAGAAAAAAAAAAACTTGCCATAGTGGAATTTGGAGGATAGTTTTTTCTTCTTCTTCCTGTTTGACTCCTTAATGTCGCTGAATTAAGCGCTAGTGCCTTGAGAGGTTACTGCCTGACCACAAGTTAAATATTTTAATATTCACTGATCAGGGAAAGTACCATGAGCAATTAATGCAAGATCCTTGAGTGGCTGCGGGCATTAACAGCTCCATGAAATGTAAATGCATTCTTAATTACCTCAAGTCACGGCACGCCCAAGTAGTTCTTTCACAAGAAAAACACAGCTTACTGATAATGAGCACAAAAACTACTACGAGATTGGTGGGACAAATCTCTTAAACCTCTTTTCTGGCTTTTTTTTTTCTTTCTCCAAATTTTAATGTGACTTTGCTAATTTGTTTGTGTTGCCCTTTATAGATTCTATAGATAAATGTATAGCATCAATGGGGATTTGGGGGGTTGGAATTCAAGCAGTTTCTATCTTAGGGGCTAGCTCTCAAGGTTATTATTATTATTATCATTATGATGTGTTTTATTGTATCCATGCAGCCTATGGGGTCTTAAGAAACCCTGGTTATACGAACAGTTGAGGAGTAATTTTGTTTTTAAATGTTTATCTGTAACCTCATTCTATGGCCACGGCATCCTCATGAAGCGGGTATTTCATGCCATCTTTCAATGGGAAAAGAGCAGGACAAATGACTTACCTTGGGCCATTCAATAGTCCTCAGTCCCCTGGCCTTGAGCCCTTGTCTTCTCTTTCACAAAGCCACCTGGTTTCTTTTCGTGTGGTCCTGGAAGGGACTTGAAAGCTGCATTCTCAGGCGATCGGAAAGTGGCTTACCAGAGGTGTTTCCTCGTCACTCTCATACTGTAATGTCACCTGACGCCAAAAACTCATTACGGGAAACATCGAATGTGAATTTGACTAGTCTGCTGACAACAACCTGCCATGTATCAGAAAATTACTCAAGCTGATCCCTCTGATAGGGTGGGGGCAAATGGGGCCTTCATGGAGGTGCCTTCCACCCCCCACGCACTGAGGCACGGCTGGTCAGCGATCCTCACCGGCACTTGAGCATTCCCTGTGAGTTCTGGGACTTGAGAAGATGCGCCAAGTGCAATGTTTCTGGCCATCAACAATGCAATCTGTTCAAGGCTAGGTCACGCTGAGGTCATGCTGAGCCCAAGTGGCTGTGACTTCAGCAGAAGGGAACAGCAGTCTCCCACCTGTTTCTTGACTATCTTCAGCAGGGTGTGTGCTGAGCTTCCTGACACGAACTGTTGTGCGATGTGACACCCCCAGACTTTGCTGGGGTTTCAGAAATCTAGGCCAGTTCCTTCATGACTGAGAGCTGGAGAGGAGACTGGGAAAGGATCATCTTTGTATGGAGCCCCTCTGTCACCCTCTCCCGCACAGCTGCCCCCAGCAGAACATGTGCTCCCTCCCTTTCCCCTGAGTGACACACCAGCTCCAGAGTGCGAAGCTGACACCGGGGCTGGCTACCGAAGCGTGAGACCGGTGCAGTCACGGAGGCCCTGAGCTCAGAAGGGCCCCCCCACTTGCTCTGCTGTTGCCTCTTCAAGTTCTCAGTAACTTTTTAATTGGGGGACTCACATTTCCTTTTTGCATTATGTAGCCTGTCCTGCCAACACCATTGGCTTTCCTGGCATCTGAGGTAGGACAGTTGGGAGGAAACTTAGAGGCCATTCTCTGGTTTGAGCCTCAAAGGCTACAAAGGAGGACATGCAGAGTGGTCACTGGGGTGCCTGGCCTGAGGTGATCCAGGAATTTAGAGGCAGGCAGCAGCTGGGGCCCACTCTCTTCACTGCTAGGTGGGTGCTCTTTAATATTTCAAAAGAAGAGATAGAAGTTACCAAGAGCTCAGAGACCAGCAGCTCTTTCTTCTTTTTCATTTCCTTTGTCCTGATTTTCTTTAAGATAGCGGAAAGGCTGTGGCCCTGCCAGTGGGAGCTCCTCTGTCACCAATGTTGGGCCCATGTGTTGTCATGCACGCTATTCTCCACCCTCCTCCTCACCAGAAGCAGGGCTTCAGGCTCCTGGTTCCCCTTTTTTTTTTCTTTTCCAGGGCATGAGAGAGCTTCCCATAGCCTCACTCCACCCCCAGCAGCCAGAACAAGGGCTTGACAGGACCTTTGACTAAAAGTAAGAGAAGACTCCAACCCATTTGAATTAAACCATAAGGAACATCTATGACTTCACAGAAGTTCCAAGGCAGGGACACCCAGAGTTGGTTATATAGTAGCCCACTGGCATCATCAACACCGTGTTCCTTCTACCTTTTAGTCCCACCACCTTCTGTGTGTTCCCCTTCCACCTTCAGGCTCTCTCCTCTGTGACCGGAAGGTGGCTGCAGGACTTCCCACATGGGATCCAGGCATGATAATGTCCAGAGAAAGAAAAGGGCAATTTTTTCTGTTTTTGTTTTTTTCAACCATACAGAAAAATGTTGACCAGCAATGCTTCCCTTAAGTCACAGGTCTATGCCAAACTGCTCATTGGTGAGAGGAACAAGACCACAATGTTAGAAATGTATGGAGATTTATCTTTGATTGTTGTGATAACGATTGGTCTTTACTGGGTGAGGTGCAGAGAGGCTAAACCAGTGTGAATATATGGAGTAGTCCCACACAACAAAGACTGTTCCCCCCCAGATTTGGAATGGTGTAGACAAGTCATGATTCATCTCCTGGGGATAGGCATGGAGCAGGAAGCTAATTCTTCTGAAGCATGTGGCCTTCTAGAGGAGGGTGACCTCCTTTACAAACTGGAGTATCTATTGTAAAGGAAAAGGGGAAGTAATCCTTCCTCTGAGATCCAGCTGTGTTCAATGGGTACCTGCAGCCCTAGTAAGAAGTTAGAGGCTTATAGAGAGAGTCACTAAGAGAGTGTGCATCTGGCTCCCCTATGTCCTGTTTCTTAAACCGGAAAGGAGTGGACACCAGCCAAACTCAGACACATCCCCTTAACCCAAACTCAGGCAACCACAGTTGGTATTTTTCATATAATTTCATATAATTTTAATATTGAATATATAAGGATATGTATATATATATATATATCCTCGTCCTCAGTTCCTGGCCAGAACTACAAATCTACATACCGTATTTTTCGGACCATAAGACGCACTTTTTTTCCCCCAGAAGTGGGGGGAAAAAGTCCCTGCGTCTTATGGTCCAAATATAGCCTACACATATACTTTAAAAAAAAAGTATTTTTACTTGCCCGGCTCTGTGTGGTCTCTGTGTGCTTGCCTGGCTCTAAAATGGTTCTAAATGCTGCTGTTTACTTTACAGGGTTGATTACATGTGTTTATGACTGTGATGTTGGGTTTTAATGCACATAAAATATTTTAGGACACTATTTGTTTCAGAATCTTTTTTTCTTCATTTCCCTTCTCTAAAAACTGGTGCGTCTTATGGTCCGGTGCGTCTTATGGTCCGAAAAATACAGTAATTTCCTAATTGATAAAGGTGCTAAGAGCATTTTTTGTCCTAATATTTAGTGTTTGATCTTGGTTCCTGACACAGATCCCCTAAATCCCTTGGAATTCCCAGGGTGATAGGAGTATCTTCTGTTCTAATGAGATGACTCTCAGTGTGATTCTTGATAGTTTCAGGATGGATACTAGTCAACTGAAAGACCAAACCATGATTGGAAACTTAGAATTCAATCTACTACCCCCAAACTGTGGGAAGGGGAGAGGGGCTGGAGATTGAGTCAATCAATTGATCATGACTGTGTGATGAAGCCTTCATAAAAATTTCTGAACTATGGGGTTCATAAAGCTTCCAGATTGGTGAGTGGGAGTTGGGAATTCTAAGAAGAGAAACAAGAAAGCTTTCCTAAAAGCTTTGAAACGTCAAGAACTTCTTAGGATTCTTACTGCCAGGTTAATGCTATTACTCAAGTTCTTTTCCCCTGAACATAGCTGAGTTTCTAAGCCATTTTTGAAAGTGACTGTAACTACATAAAACCATAGTTATAGAAAACTGCAATCTGTTGCTCTCTTCATGGTGGAATCTACATATCATTTACACTTCACTTCTCTGTGGGTGGAAAAGCTTTTTTCATGGTTTATTTAGCAGGAATTCATTTTGATCAGCAAGATGAGTGGTACTTTACAGCTGTTTGCAATTACTACCTCTGCTCTGCCAGGAGTTTTAACTATTACACAAACTGAAATACCAAATGAGTTGAAGCAAGATGGGGAAAGAGAAATGCATATTTCATAGGTTCATTTATGCCACAAGAAATTATCCATCACTTTTTAAAAAATTCTATGTTTCTAAATTTAAAGTCACATCTCAGGATAATTTCTAATAATCTTTCTAATATAAAGTTTTTTGTCTTTTATCAATTAAGGAAAGTACAACCCATGATATTAGGTTTCCTGTGACTATTGGGAGGTCATCACAGCTTAAATTCCATATGTATAAACCCTCTAGGTTAGGAAAAAGAATACAGGCTTTAATCTGCATATCTGTATCTTCAAAATGTCCATTGTGAAAGCACAATGATCAAAATACTTCAATTATGGAGAATAAAATGACAAATATTTCCCCCTTCTTATCAACATAAACTTGATGTAACAAATCCACATCACGAGGAATTTAAGAGCCCTTTTGAACTGTCAATTAGATTGATGCAACCAATTTGTGGAGAGTAAGAGTTGGGAGCTGGAGAAGACAAATCCTGTCTCTCGCGATTCCTGTCTAGGTGACTTTAGGTGTTCAAAATGTGCAAAATGTGAGTAATAATAACACACTCTACCTCAAGGAGTAATTGTGGGAATTAAATGAGATCATCCATATAAAGTGCTTAGCACAAATTAAAGTATTCCATAAAGGAACAAAGACATTTTTGGAACTAATTATTCTTGGTTTTAATGTCAGGAATCATGCACTTAATGGAAAATATGCCTCCCTCTCATATCTGTTAACCTGGGCCCACATAAATTGTGTCCCACCTACCCTCCACCCCCAACACACATGCATATTTAGATGATAAAACAAGCCCAGAGGAAAAAGTCTTGGGATTAGTTCTAATTGATTCTGATTGGGTCACATCTCATCCCTAAACCAGAGGGTGCTGTTCTCTGATTGGCTAGGCTGAGTCATATATCCTGGGGATAGAGGAGGAATCAATTTACTTGATCCATATCAGTTGATCTCAGGTAGATCTTTCAGCAAAACATGGTTGCTATTTCCAGAGAAGAAGAATGAACAAAAATATCAAATTGCCGCTATAGGCTTTTCTCTTCCCTGGAAATTGACCAGAGGGTCCATGGGATAAACTGATCCAGATTACAAATATTTGTAGAAAAGTTCCATGCTTTCAAATCACCCTATTCAAACTGACTGCAATTTTTAAAACTTGACTATGGTTTTTGGATATAACACTCCAGTGAAAGGGTAATGCAATATATTATTAATACATGTTAATAATTAACAACTACTCTTAGGGATACCCTGCTCTTCGCTTAGCAGAAGATGTTAGATAATAGACAAGCAATTGATCAAAAGGTCGGAGGGTTGCATGCATTGTTGTGATGTAGCAAGCAGAGAACCGCTATGAATATCCCAGGATTTTTCTGTAGGTATCGATAAAGCAAGATTTGGTTCCCAAACATTGACCCGAGTTTTAGTTTGGTGAACTTTGGGTTTTCCATTCATATTTAGCTTCCAGTATTTTCAAATGGAGGTTAATGGAAGGAGATGACCCAATGGATAAGGATGAGAAAGATAATTCTTTTTACCACATGCCTTGTGATATACATGTAGTATAAACACAGAGATAAAAAGAAATGCTGATAAGTATATTAACTTATGAGAAGGGTATGAAAGAGATTGGGATCTGATTTAAGATTTAACTTGTTCTTTATGGATATCCCAGGGAATTAAAAAATTCCTCCACCAATATGAGTATCTGCTACATGCCAGCCACTATGGCAGTGCTTTCCCATGTGTGGTCTCATTTCATCCTCACGAGAATTCTGGGAGATGTGTAACATTCTCCTTCTTCTAAAGATGAGGAAATTGAGGTCAGAAAGGTCAAGATCATAGAACTTTTAGTGGCAGAGCTGAGAAATGGATCCAGGTCTTTCTTCTAACTCCAACTCTCCCCGCTATATCTCTCTACATATATCTTTGATTCAGTTGGAAATTTTCCCATTTATTATAGACAAGAGTACCTTTTTAAATTCTTGAATAACACAAGGATGGATTTACTTAACAGGAGCAAAAATTCTGAGCACTGACCTTTGCCCTTTCCAGGAAGGCAGGCCACAAAGGCACAAAGATTTGAGAATCTGTAAAGTGGAAACATCTATAAAGTTGGGGTCAATGACTAATGCTTGCTGCTCATAACCCAAGTATTTTGACCACTGTTCAGTTCTCCAGGATAGTAGATTAGGGGTTGAACTAGAAAGAACTGGTAAATAGCATGGATTTTGAGTCATAAGGACCTAGATTTGAAGACAGGCATAAACAATTATAACTGATATGAATTTGGATGTTATTCAAACTTTATTAGGCCTCATTTGTGGAATGAAAATAATAAAAATCATGCATACCACATAGGATTATTGTGTGAAGTAATTAAGATAATAACATAAAGCACTTAGCACAGGCTTGTCCCATGATAAGAATATTTTAAAAAAACAAAAACCAATAACTTTATTAGCAATACTAATGGTATTAAGACTATTGCCATTCCTTAAGATTGATCAGTGAGTGGTAAATCCCTGTTGTTGATGGGGGAAAATATATTAATTTAATCCCTGTAAATATGAAGTGCTAAGTGAATTCATGGGAAGCAGTGGGTACAAAAAGACAAGGAATGAGGAGTAGGCAGCAGAGAGTGGATTGCTGGAACCACAAGAGTGAGGAGGGCCAACAGCAGAGCTGGTTTCCAAAAAAAGGAGCATCCCCAATATATGAAGTGATGGGAGCTGTGATTTTCCTACATCAGTAAAGTCTTAAAGAGAAAAAAGCCTTTCATAAAAACACTAACCAGAAATCAGGGATGTAGGGTTAAGTCCAGTTTAGAGGAGACTGGAGAAGAATCTGGTTTGTGCAGTGAATAAAGAATAAAATGACAAGGAGGATAGTCTTGAATTATTTTTAAAATTGATATTTGCTCAGGCTGCCCCTGTATGGAGGAGCCCTGACTTGAGGTGGCTTTTATCAGCTGCCACCATTTCCTTCCTGCTCCGTGTGGTCATCGAGTAGGGCGAACCTCACCTAAGGTTAGCGTAGGCAGAAGACCCAACATTTGCATGAGCTGCTGGGCACCCAGGGTGTGTTCATTTCTAATGTTCAGGGGAGGAACATACCACCCTGCTGACTGGGGAAGAGTGCCCCACAAGGTTAGGGAGAGGTTTCAAGGTCTTTTCAGAAAACACTCATGTGCCTTTGGAAGGCGCTGACCCAGGGAGACAGGGAATCCCACATCCTTAGAATGAGGGGATGGTACCTGGCATATGGCAGTACACGTTACAGGGTCAGGAGAAAGTAAAGGAGGAAGGAAGGGAGAAAGGGAAAGACAGAGAGGCAGAGTTAGATCTTTGGCTTTAAGCTTGATTATTTTTGCTGTGAAAGGATCATGCTCCAGGGTCAGATCACAGCCACCTGTTAGCTAAAAAGTAAAATTCAACTGAGTATATTTTAAAGATCCTATTGGCTTCATGAATCACACAGCATCCGATCTCACAGACAGAAAGGAGTTCTGAGGAGCTGGACAAAATGAAAGGAATTTATAGGAGAAGGGAGCAGGAGCAAGGAAGTTATAGCAGACATTCCCCCCTCCCTCCTCAGTGCGGATTGGTTACTGCAGGGGGTCAATCAGGCAGATTACCTAACTAACTGATTGAACTAGCGTAAGATTCCGTTTCTATAGTTCAGTCTTGAATTGATGATGCGGAATGTAGCATAAGCAACTCTTGTTTTGTTTTTAGCACCTGCTAAGAAGTTTACATTTTAATTTTTATTGCAATTTTCTCTTTGCTCGATGTCTCCCTGATATACCAAGATCAATGAGTTTGCAGCATGAGAACTTTGTGCTCTCCAGCTGAATTTTCCTGGCAGAAAGATTTTCCAGATTTCTAAAGAATGGGAATTTGCTCATAGAGAAACTGGTTTCCCCTGTATTGTTAGCATCCCTGACACAGAAACACACGGAGGATAATGACATCTAGAATTTTCTGTGTAGGCTATTTATAGAACAAAGCCAGAGAGGATATCAGTGCCCCGTTAGTCACCCAGGATGACACCCCTACTCATTCATTCACTCATCCTGCAAAGGCTGCCTGGCCCTGCGTGGGCCGCCGGGGGCTGACATGTCCCCTCCCCCAGATGTCGAGCTGCTTCATAATCACCGAGCAGTGGCACCTCACACTGTCCCATTAGACAGGCGTGTGCAGCCCGCTTGTTGGGCATGTTGATGCAAGCTTGGGAAGGAAAACATAATTCACTTTTGCCAGTGACAGAAATGTTAACACTTACTTGAAATAGCTGATAATCTGACACAGGAGAGTTAAAGGATTACTGCATTTCATTTGGCTAATAAGAAAAGCTGTTTAAAAGCTACATTAAAAAGACTTAATGTATGGTGACTGAGCCCTGCTTTAATGTATCCTGTGTCAGCAACTATTAGAATGCCTTTCCCCTCTTATTATGTGACCGCAGATTTCTGCCTCTTTTCTCAGGGAAGAGAGAGTAATAGGAAGCAGCATCCATTCACAGAGATTGTCCGAAGAAACATTTGTCTAATAAATATTTTTTGAGCACCTACTGTGTGCTAGGCACCAGGACATGCAGTAGGGAATCAAGAACAAAAGAGCAGTGGCATGTTTGTGGAAAGAATAGATTGGCAAAGACAATTGACAAAGGGTTTTTAAAAAATCATGTTGGAAATGTAGTTGATATATGAAATATTCATATTCAACTCTCATTGAGCAGATGGGGAGACTGAGGCCTAGAAAGGTAAGTGACTTGCTGAGGACACCTAAGCTAATTATTGGGAAGTCTGGGTCTGGGTGCCTGATTGCTTGCTTCTCATTTTGGCTCTGGAGCACTGTTTTCTGCAGTCCCTTTCCCTGTGGGGGAGGACAGGTGCTCTGAGCACACCACCCTCCCTCAGGATAGCATTTGGGGCCTCCCTAAGAACTTCATCTACATTAAGGGGAGAAAGATTGGTAGTGATGACTAGGGCTGTGACCAGTGATCAGACATGATTGGTTAACCATATTAAAAGAGCTACTGTATGTGATTGAACTTGTAACCCTACACTGGTGGGTGTGAGGCCATTTTTTTAGGTAAGGACAATTGGACAGGTGCCAAAAAGGCACAGATTTAACCAGAGGTAAGGGTTATGATGCAATCCAGCCTGTGCTTTCTCACTAGGTTCTCATCCCAGATCCCAGACTCCCTGTGGTTGCTGATTTACTATGGTGATAAAATTGGGTTTGCAGAAGGGGTTCAGGCACACAGATAAGAAGGCTTTCTGATGGAAAATAATAGGAAACTAAACTGCACTAATTTAGACCCAACTGGAAAAATGCCACCTGAGTTAGAGGACATTAAAATACCAAGCACAGACATATTTCAAGGAAGAAAAACAGACTGCAAGGTCCAGTGGGGTAGAGACCATGCCTATTTTGTTCATTACCATATTCCCAGCCCCTAGCACATTCATAGCCAATGCTGAATGCTTGTCAAATGAATGGAACAGTAAGTCAGGAAAAGTAATAAGACAACTATTTCTCCTCTCAGATGAATATAGTCAGGGCTGGCTACATAAACCCTGGGGCTCAGTGCAAAATTAAAATATGGAGCCTATAATGTTGCTAAAGATAGTAAAATATAAAGCTCTTTTTTCTTTTTTGTCCAGTCTTTCCTAGTTTGGTGCTTCTTTATTTGCTTTTTAATGCCATTCTAAGTAAAAGCAAAATTAAAATTGTTAGCATGAATTTTACCACTCATCATTATATTGTACAACGTGCTTTTAAAATGCAAATATATGAACATTTAACATGTTTGCCGAATCACTGGAACTACTCAATTTATATTTCATAGCTCATGCATACATATGTATTTTGTTCTAATAGGAACAGTGGAAACAGTGCACAAAATTAACATTTTTTTTTTTTTTTTTTACCTTTTGGGGGAAAAATCAAAATTTTTATATGTGCACATTCTACCTTTGGCTTACTCATGAGTAAGAAGGCATTGAAAGGAAAAGGAATTGTGGGTTGCCATTCTTTCCTTTCCCTATGCTATAATTTTTAGCATAAGTGGTTGGCTAATACAAGGAAGTAAGAAAGGATATGATGGGATTTCTGTCATTTATATTTCTTAGAATGCTAGTACTTTCTTTATGTATTTGAAATAAGTTCTGTCAACTCACTCATGGAGAGAGCACATTTGCCTTGTGCTCACTTTGAGTCTCCATGAACTCCCATATAGCATGTGTCCACTGGAATTCTGTGTGCAGTAGGGCATCATTCACGCCAACTGCAAATGGGTGACTTGGGAAGGAAGACATGCATATGGCGCATGGCCCCTCCATTCCTGCTCATGCTCCATTGTTTCATTGGCTGCTAAAATGCAGAATCAAAGATAAAGTTATGAAGAATTTTAATACAGGGGTAGTAGGCACTTAAATATGCACAGTACAACTGCAATAGCACACACACCTAGGAAGCTAACTCTTCAAGCTAATGGCCAGTGTCTCCAGGGAGAGTTCTGACCCAGCTCATTCTAATATATGGCAGAAGCTCATCTGAAATTAGCAGTAGCCATTACCAAGGACTCTAATGATAAAACAGGTGAAGCAACAATGTTCATTCAGTAAATATCTATTGATTGCCTCCAAAGAAACAGAACTGTGTCTTCTCCAGGTTTCCTTATCATCCAAAATTTATTCCCATTTTCTTAATTGCTTAGTTAGTACAAAAATACATTTCAAAAAATTCATGTAATTATTGTAAATTAGAGGCCTAGTGCATGGATTCATACACCGGTGGGGTCCCTGGGCCTGGACTGCATCCTCTTGCAATCCGGGACCCCTCAGGGGATGTTGGAGAGCTGATTTACACCCAATCCTAGCAGGCCAGGCCAAGGGACCCCACTGGTGCACAAATCCATGCACCGGGCCTATAGTATGCTTATAAGATTTTTGTTTAATCTCTTTCTGCCCTCCCCACTCACCCTGTCCCTTTGAGATTCATTGGTCTGTTCCCATATTTTCATGCCTGTGCATTGAGTGTCTATCCTTTCATGGTCATTGCACATCATAGCTGCCAGTCTAACAGTCTAGTGATCAAATGGTTGGCTGGTTGCTTAGGCTTTCATATATATATGTATATATTCCAAATGAGCAAAATCTGGATAAATCATATTTTCCCACTTATTAGAACCCTTTCAACTGTGCGCCTTCAGATTTGGGAAACCCCGCTGGTGAGGAAATTTACTTTTGAGGAAATGAAGACCTTAAAAGAGAATACAGAATAATGAACACAAAGGTCACAAACATTTGTATGACAGCTCTTATAAATGCCTGTGTAGTAACAATAATTAAATCATTAAAAAACCTTAGCTATAGTTAATCAATGACCCCTTCCACAAATTAGCAATAATTCATGGTATACTTATTTGCCTTTATCTTATTTTACTTAACTAAAACTTTTCTGGAACTCTCTTCCCAACTATTTCAATAATTGGGCTGTAACTTGTTTTGTTTCACTAAAGGCAATATGCATGCTAACAAGCCTTTTTATGTGCTCCACACCTTCCAGCCAAATGTCTCAGGCCTTTCTTAGCGTGTAGCTGGGTGTTCTCTTTTCTGATGTCCCCTCTGGCCCCTGCAATGCAGTCAAAGTGACTGGGCCGCAGGAAGCAGAAAAGACATTGGAGAGCCTCAGTTGTGCTCTGCCAAGGAGATAGTCAGCACTCTTCCCTCTCTGAAAGGCCTCGGAATTCTACTGCTTCAGTCTGCGCATGCTAACATCTCTCCTAGGCTCAGCACTGCTAGTCTCTCCTCCTCCCTCCTGAGAGAGAGGTACGATTTCCCTTCATCTTCCCTTATCTTTCCCAAGGCTGCAGTGCAAAATCTCCCCCTTTTTCTTTGCCATCTGTTTTACCTCCCCTTTCTATTCCCAAACCCCACTTCTCTCCTTTTAAAATTACTCCCAAAAGGACTGCCTTGTGATTCATGTGTACTGGAACTGAGTGGCTAAAAGGGTTTATAGAAGTAAATTTGTGTACAATTGAATTTTTCTTAAGGGGGATTTGCAATTACTAGGGATAATTCTCTGTTTCTTATTTGTACGGAAAGAGAGTGTGTTTGGATTAGATAGATTAAGTTTAAAATGTTAGCTCTGCTTTCTTAGTAGCAAAATGACTGACCTTGGGAAAATGCACACAACCTCTCCGAACCTTGGATTTCTCAACTTCCCCCAAAATGGAAATAATATTTGCCTTGCAGACACCAGGGTGTGTTGTTGAATTCAAGAGGCAGATTGCAAAATGAATAAGCAGAATGATGCCAGTAATGCAAATTGGTATGTTTATAGAGAGAAGGGCATGGAAGAATTTTCAACAAAATGTTGATTGTAGCTGGATTTGGGAGACATTTGATTGCACCCCCTTTTCTTCCTGTAATGCTTGAATTTTTTACTAGTTGCTTTTTTTGGCCAAGGAAATGGGAAAATTGTTTCAACCTTTAATAGCAAGATTGTTGTACAGTGGTGCCTCACACAACGAACTTAATTCATTCCAGGAGCAAGTTTGTTATGCGAAAAGTTCGTTATGTGAAACTCGTTTTCCCATAACAATACATGTTAAAAAAAATAATTCTTTCTGTAGCATAAAATATGCTAAGATGACATAAAAAAAGATAAATTTTTTGTTATTATTTTTATTTAGATACATCTAAAAACATAATTTTTTTTAAAAAAAATTATATAAAAAAAATATTGAGTTTAACTTAAAAGGACGACTGCCGTGATACGTGCGTGATTTAATTCGTAATGAAGAACGATTGCCACGATACGTGCTTAAGTTAAGCGCAGTGACTAACGACTGCCTGCAGTGCCTGCGTGGAAGGATGCAATACATCGGCAGCGATCGTGGAAGCTCGGGCGAAGCAGTCGTGGAAGCTCGGGCAAAGCGGTCGTGGAAGCTCGGGCGACTTCGTTGTGTGAAACGAAGTTCGTTGTATGAATCATGAAATGAAGTTCGTTGTGTGCAGCGTTCGCTGTGCGAGGCGTTCTTTATGCAAGGCACCACTGTATATACTAGAGGCCTTAATATGTATATACTAGAGGCCCGGTGCACGGATTCGGGGTCTCTCAGCCTGGCCTGTGCCCTCTGAAATCTGGTAGCTCTGCTGCAGAGGTGGGAGAGGCTCAGGCCACTACAGCTGTGCTTGCCAGCCATGAACCCAGAATCTGGCACCTGTTGGTCAGCTGAGTGGCACTCCCACTGTGAGAGCACACTGACCACCAGGGAGCAGCTCCTGTGTTGAGTGTCTGCCCCCTGGTGGTCAGTGCATGTCATAGTGACCAGCTGACCGGTTGTTCAGTTGCTTACACGTTTATGTATATATACTTATATACATATAACTGTGCGTGTGTGCTTATACATACACATATAGATCACTCCTATAAATAGGTACAATTTATTAAATTTCTACTAAATCACAGGCATTGTGCTTTCATGTTTGTGCCCATTGTTTAATTTGATCCTTACAACATCTTATAAACTGATGTTACCCTTATCCTAGCATGATGCCTCATTCATAGCAGGTACCTGGCAAATGCTGGTTTTCCTTCTTTTTTCTATGCTATGTGATTGCTTGGATTTTTTCTTATTATATTCATATCACCTGAAACAGAAGCAATAGCTGATATGTTTTCAGGGCTTTGGGGCACTGAATATTGCATTAAACATTTGGGGAGATGGTAAAGCATTCTAGGTAAATATTTCACACATACACACACACACACACACGTATTTATATATATATAATTATTTTGGAAAAAGGCTTTAATTTGATATCTCTGTAATTATTTAGTTAGCTTTCTATTTTTTGAATGACTGCTCAAAGTAGCTTTATAAAGGACAAAAGAGATTTGCTCAAAACTGACACATATCACTTGTTACCTTTCGCTACATAAATATTAACTAGGGTGTTTTCTATTTAGAAGGAACACAGTGGCAAGTATTTATAACGTGACAGCTGGAAACAAATAATTTACGTTCTTCTTTAAAACATGTCTTTGCACCCTTCCTAACATTAACCACCCAACTTTCAGACCCCACAGGTCAATAATTATTCATGAGTTGGGACCCATCTGCAGGTAGTAAGTGCCTTGTGCAATTTTCAGGTCACTTTTGGAGTTGGAGATTTTTCATTCTGTGTCATGGAAATCCTTTCTGCAGAGCGCCAGCCAACACTTCGCTGTGCTCCATGGAGGACAGGCCATTCCGAGCAGGACTGAGAGAGAGGGGAAGGAGGAGTTTCAATCTTTCCAGATGAGAATGTGAATTTATTCTTTCAAAAAAAGTAAACCTATGAAAGAAATATTTACAATGAAAGAAAGTGTGTCCAGCGGTTCCCAACAGCTTAGGGCTGCTGAAGTGTCCTGGGTGACCAGGGCAGAGGTAATGGGAGGTAAGATTTCCATTGCCGCTGAAGGGCAGAGTGGACCCCAAAATGCCAACACAACTTTTGCATTTCTCTGACAAGCCTATTTCCAACAATCCGAGCACTGAATTGCTCTAAAGATGCAGATGCAGACTCATCCTTTCATACAGATGGTCTAGTGAATACATACTGACTAAATACACCTTTATGACAAACTTCCTCCATAAAACAAGAAGACCAATCTGTGTGTCTGCATGCACAGACAGGAACACACATGCGCACATGCACTCTGCATCTGAAGATCTGAAAATTTGGGTTCGACAAACAATTTCCTATCTGTTTTATAAATATGAAATCTAATCTCCAACAAATGCCAAATGTGAGGCTTACCAGTCTGTTTTACAAACCAACAGACTGGAGCAATCTTCTGTTGCCTCATCCACAGTCAATTCTGCATATCAAATGGAGTCTTTTCCCTTGGTCTCTGCCACTGGAGTCTGGAAGGAGCCGGCCCCATGTCAGGAGTGCAGTAGGAATTGGGAGCTTGAGAGGAGTCTGCTCAGTGGGATGCAACCCACAAAGTATGAAAAGCTTTTTATATTGAGGCATGACATAGACACAGTGAAGCTCCTAATCCTAAGTATCTAACATTTCACGTGTGTACATGCTAGTGGCTCTCACCCAACTGAAGAAATAAAATCCTTCAAACACCCCAGAAGGTTTCCTCCTACCCTTTCTTACTTGACACCACTTTCCCAGAGGGGAGCACCATTCTGATGTCTATCTCCATAGATAATTTTGGCCTGCTGTTCAACTTCATATAAGTAGAGTCATACAATACAAGTTCTTATTTTTCTGGTTTCTCTGGCTCATTACATCTGTGAGATTTATCTGTTTTATTGCTTATGAGGTGTAATTAAAAAAAAAGTCCAGAAATTACATATTCAAATTTGCATTTGCCTTTGAAACTGTCATCTTGGGATGCTTCACCCTTATGCTGAAGATACGTGGAAGCTAGAAGATATGGCAATGCATTAACATGTCCTGCAAACCCACTCTGGAATCTTCTGCACAGGGGCAGTCAGTACACCTCTGACAGTGTTTTGGAGCCACACTTACTTTTGACTGCACCCTAACCTGAATCATCCTCTTCATCATATTTGTTTCTAAGCATCTTTTACACAGTAAAATATGCTCTCAAACAATAATAATTACTAGTATGTGCCATACCATGCTCTATGTGGGTAATCTTATTTAATCCTCACAAAACACCTCTCCTTATCCCCAATATAAAAACATAATTTGAGGCTCAGAAAGAATAAATCACTTGCCCTAAATGATACAACCAGTAAGTCATGGAGCTGGGATTTTAACCCAAATTCATTGAGTTTATAGAGCTGGAAGCCTCTCTGGATTCTGAGGAAAAGTCCCCAAGAATGTTCTGAATAATGGCAACAATTGGCTAAGATGAATGGAGTCCACAGAAACTGCTCGTTTTACTTACTGATGGCACTCACTCTGAGCCAAACTCCATCATTGCTCTCCGCTCTCCGCTGTCCCTGTCTGAGCTGAGCAGTAAGCAGGCAGACTCCCGATGGTGGGAAGGGCAGATGGGGTGCTAAAGGCTAAATAGGATAGGGCTTCTTGGAAAAGGTAAAAGTCCCGGCTCTAACTCTTGCTAGCTATTGCAATTTGGGGACAAGTATTTCAATTTTCTACAGCCCTTGTCTCATTATCTGTGAAGTGAAAAATAATTTGCAGCTCATGGGGTTTTGTCAATATTAAATAATTTGTGTAAAGCACAAGCACAATGTCTTAGTTCTCGATGATTACTAACTCAGAAAGTCTCTTACATTTAATACAAGCATACGCCCCCTCTTTAGTAGAACATTTACATCAGAATTATATCAAACCAAAGGAGAGTGTTAAATTGGGTTGTCGGGAAATATTTATGAAAGTGAAAAGTCTGCATTGGCAGACTAATATTGGCCACTCATTTAAATCAATTCATTTACTTCTCACAGCCAAAACACAGCCATTAAAAGGGTTTACTTGAATGCTTCCCTCTGTCTATATCGATTCCTTTTCAGTGAAAATATTGATAAGTTTCTATAGATCAGGACCTTAAAGTTACTTAATTATTGATTGAAAACAGTTGCTCAGGCTGAGCAGGTGGGTTTTTATTTTGTTTAACAACCAGAAGAAACAAGCAGGGTTTCCGCTGGAGAAAGCTGGCACCAAAGGCTCTCCTGAGTGGCTCACCTCGTGTGTAAGCCCCAGCCTTGTGAGCTGCAGCATCTGTGTCCCGACATGACTATCCACATGCTTGATGTCCATCAGCAACTGGGAGCAAATCAGAGAAAGCAGTACTGCCTCGAGTGATTGGACCTGACTCTGGGCTAGGCTGAATATGGATTAGAAGTCATTGTTAGAGTGTGTTTGTTGAGCCATTCCTTACTTCTATCGGTGTAGAAGCAATACAGCAATGCCTACTAGCAGCTGAGGTGCCCTGGAGGACACAAAGGTCAATAAAATATGTCCCCTGACCTAAAAGAATTTTTAAATATAAGAGAATGAGGTGAGCTTTAAAGTCATTATAATAAAAAGAGTAGGGAGGGATTAAAATACTATTAAGATAGAGTGTTAGGGATGTTCAAAAGAGGAATATTTTTATTAAGTCATAGGGTCAAAACAATCTTCCTGGAAGAGTTTCATTCATTCATTGAAAGTGTGCAAAACATTAAACAAAATATTATGTGTAGTTTGTTCTTTCCTTTTGCCACAAAGCTATTCCTCCCTGATTTTCCCTAGCCCAAACCATTCGCACATGCATACTACCTGCCTCATTGTTGTAGATTTTTGATACTGCAAATGCTTGTTGGAATTCACTTCTTCAAAGAGCTACGGCCTAGTGTGTGGAGTGGGGAGGAAGGAAGGGTGTAACAGTGAAAGACAGAACTCCCAGAGTAATGGCTTATGCAGAAGGGAAGTTATTTTCTCTTAGGTAAAAAAGTCACGAGGTAATCAGTCCAGACCTGGACTTGTCTGGTGATTGTTTCTATACAGTTACTTCACTCTTCTCATCACATAGTTTTCTTGACATGATCTAATATGTCTGCTTAGGCCTCAACCTTCATAACTATATTCCAGAGAGAGGTGAAAGGAAGACAACCAATGCAAGGCTTCCATTTGAGAATATTTTCTAGAGGATGCTTATGAAACCTGCTTATTCATATGAGTTGAACATAGTCGTGTGAACACACACCTAGCTAAAAGAAGCTTGGAAATCTTGTCTTTATTCTAGCACCTATGTACTCAGATAAATATCATGTATTTTGCCAACAGACAGAGAGGAGCAGAGAATAGATATGGGGAGAGATGTAGCAGTCTCTGTCACAGAGGGTGTTTCACATAAACATTACTCTGTATCATATGGCAGGATGCATTAGTGCCATAGCAGAGACATGGCTGAGTGCAATGGGAGAACAGAGGGAACTGTGGTACTTAGGAATGGGTTCATGGATGAGCTGGTATTTCAGGAGGGAGAAGTTGGGAGCAGGCCATTCTAAGTAGAGGGAACCATCTTACATAGACTAAATCACAGGGTCATAGAATTTCATTTAAGGAAAAACAAGTGGTGCATTGTCACTGATCTCAAAATATATAGAGGGCCAGGGAAATAGCTTGACATACATATCATTGGAGCCAAGTCTCATAGTCTTGATTATCAGTTTAAAGTTTAGCCTTCTTTTGTAGGTGATAGCAAGCCATAGAATGTGTAGCAGAAACCTTTAATTGTCCTCTGTGTACTCACTCTTCATCCTTATAACAACTGGATTATGGGAGACCCCAGTAGAGAACAATCATTGCCCTGTCCTTGGCCAACCCCATTGATCAGAGTATTACACTCTTTAACTTGATCCAGAGCCTCATTACTCAGTTTAATTCCAGTCAAAACTAACCATCTGAAATCAGAATAGGAGATAAAACTTTCCACCTGAATTGCATGATGTCCTTGGTTCTTTCCTGCTACAAAATATGAACAATATATAATATTTAAAGGAATGATTTCTGACTCAATTTCAGCTAAAGACCAAGCTTTGAGGCTAAATACAAAGCAATAGGTGCCTAAAGCAAAAAGCTAGACTACACATGCAGCCTGCCAGAAAACTCTTTTCACAAACTAGCTTTTTGCACACCTTATGGTATAAAGGGGCTGAGGTGGAAGTCTAGGAGAAAAAATTGCCTGAAGAAAGCATTGAAATGCTGGGGGGTTGCAGGCCACTTGAGAGCTGGATTTTGGGTACACAGTGAACTGCATTATGGCAAACCAAACCCCTGAATATGTTTAAAGAAGCTACAGGGATAAAACTAGTTTTCTGCTTTGATCTTAATGAGACCTGCCTATTCAATGGAATGCTTCCAATTCTGTGAATGTTCTTTCATTCAACATTTATTTAAGTCTCCTCTCTGCTCCCAATATCCATGATAGCAGAGATTTTGTGATTCATTCAATATGTGAAAATGTAGGAAGTGAACAGTAAATATTTGTTGAATGAATGAATTTCACAGGTAATCATCATTAAAATGTAATTCAGTTTTCACAATCAAAGAACCAGGCAAAGGGGGGGAGGAAGCACATATAGATGTGTTGGGGGAACAATATAAACCTTCATAAATTTATTTAAGTTGAAGATCCCCTTAAGCAAACAGAGAGAGCCATAAAAAGTGGAAGCCCAAACTAAAAGAAACTCCTTCACGCCACCTAGAGCACATACATGAAGTTAGAAGTCAAGAACAGTCCATAGGGGCATTGTCAAGTGTAAAATAGCAAAATAGCTACCCTTACAGTTTTGTGGAGACATAAGTGATGTACAATAAACTCCACATATTTAAAGTGGGTAGTTTGCTGAAACTGGTTTGGCTCAGTGGATAGAGTGTTGGCTTGTGGACTGAAAGGTCCCGGGTTAGATTCTGGTCAAGGGCATGTACCTTGGTTGTGGGCACATCCCCAGTAGAGGGTGTGCAAGAGGCAGCTGATAGATGTCTCTCTTTCGTCAGTGTTTCTAACAATCTTTCTCTCTTTCTTCCTCTGTAAAAAATCAATAAAATATATTTAAAGTGGGTAGTTTGATCAGTTTTGACATTTGTATATACCTGTGAATCCATCACTAGAATCAAGATAATGAACATGCTCATCACCCCCAAGTGTTCACTTGTTTCCTTTTGTACTGCCTCCCTTTCCTCCTCACCCTACCCCGATCCCCCAAGCAACCACTGACCTGGTTTCTGTTGCTGTAGATTAGTTTGTGTTTCCTAGAATTTTATAGAAATGGAATCATACTGAATGTTGTTTATTTTATCTGGATTCTTTCACTCAGTATAATTATGCAGCGATTTAGCATTCATTCATTATCTTTTGCCACCTATTGATAGACATTTGAATTGTATCCAGTTTTTTGTTTTGTTTGGGCTTTTTTGTTTTGTTTTGTTTTGTTTTTGTTTTGTTTTTTTGCTATTGCAATTTTTTTGCTATAAATTTGAGTATAAGTTTTGATGTGATTTTCTTTCTCATGGGCACATACCTGGATCATATGGTCAGTGTATGTTTAATGTTTTAAGAAACTTCCAAACTGTTTTCCAAAGTGGTTGTTCTATTTTATATTCCTACCCACAATGTATAAAGGTTCCAGTTCCTCCACATTCCTCACCAACACTTGGTGTGGTCAGTCTTTTTTTTTTTTTTTTTTTGTCATCCTGATAGATGTGCAATAGTATCTCATGGTGTTTTAAGTTGTACTTCCCTAACGACTAATGTTATTGAGCAACTATTCACTAATTTTCATATCTTTACATATCTTTGGAAAAGTTAGGTTGTCTTTAAATCTTTTTCCCATTAGCTTTTCTTATTATTGAACTGAGTTATTTATGTATTCTGGATACTAGTCTTTTATCAAACATATGATTTACAGATATTTTTTTGCCAGTCTGTGGCTTGTTTTTCCCATTCTCTTTGCAGGATCTTTTGAAAAGCAGAAGCTTGTAACTTCCACTTCCTATGTATCAATTTGATTTTTTAGGGATCATGCTTTGATGCTGTACTCTTTCCTTTGGGAACTCCTATTACATATATATTATGCTGCTTGAAGTTGTCCCACAGCTTACTAATTTTTAAAAATATTTTTTCTCGCCAAAACCAGTTTGGCTCAGAGGTAGAGTGTTGATCTGCAGACTGAAAGGTCCCAGGTTCGATTCTGGTCAGGGGCACGTACGTTGGTTGCAGGCACATCCTTGGTAGGGGGTGTGCAGGAGGCAGCTGGTCGATGTTTCTCTCTCATTGACGTTTCTAGCTATCTCTCTCCCTTCCTCTCTGTAAAAAATCAATAAAATATATTTATAAAAAATTTTTTTTTCTCTGTATGTTTCATTTTAATAGTTACTATTGGTATCTTTAAGGTCACTGTTTTTTAAAAACCATATCTAATTTGTTACTAATTTCATCTAGTGTAATTTTCACTTTAGACATGGTAGTTTTCGTTTCTCAAAATTCAACTTTGGTGATAAAAGCAAAAAGAGTTGGAATGGATGAGGCTCAAACTTGAGATGTTTAAAACCATCTGGAGAAGCCATTAAACTATAAACTTCTATGGACCACACACAGAGCTATCTTAGTATAGAAAGCTGGAGATGGCTCTGGAATCTGCATTTTAATAGCAATCTCAAATATTTCTGTTTCAAGAGATTCTTCATCTATTGTTGAATCATTGAGGTTGATCTAACATTTGGTCAAGTACCATGCAAATACTTATAAGAAAAACAGTTTATTATAACATAAACTAACAATGAATATTTGGCATAATTCTCAATTTGTACCTGAATAAGTTTCTGATCTATTTCTACTAAATAAACAAATGAAAAAATGAAAGCCAGGATCAATGAATGAATTCTGCTTTCTGTGTTCATAAATTGATGAGACATATTTATAATAACCAGAGTAATTATTGATAAAAATATAATTAATGCCATCATCCTTTCTACTGGTTTTCTAAAAATATATTAACTTATGTCCCAGTAATCTATTTATGCTATGAAGCAATTGAGAAAATCCTTTTCAAAATAGTATAAATGCAAATTCTAGCCCAATACTGCAACACACACATGGACTTGGGGTTAAGAATGTAGGGAATATTAAAGCTTCTCTGGGTTTGTGAATGTTTAACAAGAAAGAAAAAAATCACCAGTTAAAGGAAAGTTTAACACCTATGGTCAGTTGTAAACAGTTTCTCTTTATGATATGTCTTATTTCCTCAGGCACTTATTTTTGATGTGTAACAAATAATTCAGACACAAGTGACAGAATATAAATATGGTAAAATGTTCCGTTTATATTGACCATTTGATGTATCACAGCAAATAAAATCTGAGTAGAGACACATTTCTTGGTTACAGATAGATTTTTCTTTTTTTCCACAGCTTGGAAACAGTCAATAAATTAATAATTAATTTAGTCCAGTAAAAATCCTTTCATTATCAAATCTCTTTTACCAAGAAACCATTCTGTGTTCTGACAGGTCATTTGAGCCTGTCAATAAATGAGAGCATGGGCTTGAATTTCACAAATGAGTCTCATAAAAAAGTTGTGAATTAACTCAATATTATAAATAAAGGCAAAGGACTTTAATTTAACAAATGTTGGTGTTTTGTTTTTGTTTTTTAGCATTGAGATGCCTAAACAGAACTCTCATTTAGAAATATGATTGTTTCTCTCAGATAGTTAAAATAAGGACTTCTAAAAAGATATGTTTTTATTAATTTTAGAGAAAAAACATTGATGAGAATCATTGATTAGTTGCCTTCTGCATGCCCCCTACTAGGAATCAAGTCAGCAACCCAGGCATGTGCCCTGACTGGGCATCAGCAACCTCTTGGTGGATGCTC
Source organism: Pipistrellus kuhlii (assembly GCF_014108245.1). Classification (NCBI taxonomy): domain Eukaryota; kingdom Metazoa; phylum Chordata; class Mammalia; order Chiroptera; family Vespertilionidae; genus Pipistrellus; species Pipistrellus kuhlii. The sequence goes on along the minus strand of NW_023425515.1, from coordinate 131,227,184 downwards.
AATCACTGAGCCACGCCAGTTGGAATTACTTAAGGACTTTTTAATGTATAGTCATCTCATACATAGACAGGCAAACACAATAGTGCAGTGTGTAATGGGCTTAGACATAGTCCAAGCCAAAGCAGGTTACCAATACATCTGGAATATTTGCCATATTTCTCTGGAAAAGCCTCTTCATTAACCACAAAGAGTATTCTTGCTCTTGCTTTCAATACTGCACTAATGAGTCATTTCCAAGACCCAGGAGATGGGAGAGAGAGAGAAAAAACAAAACAAAACACTTTATTCCCAATGAATGTCTTTATCACTTTGTCCCAGCAGCATTCTTTTCTTGGGACACGGCTTTCCAGTTGGGCAACTGGTCAACCCCTATGTAAATATCTGCTGTTACAAATAAGGCTTCCTCAATTTGTAAGGTCTTCCCACTTTCTTCATTTAACTTTCTATCCCTAAAGAATTATCTTCTTCTCATCCTCCTCCTCCTCACCAAAGCCTACTTTCTTAAGCCTTCCCAGGCAGATTATGGCTCCTCTTCTGTTATTATTGATTTTATGCTTGTATCCCTCCTAGTTGAGGTGTCCCTTATTGAAAGAATTTATTATTTTTCATCTCTGGACTCACAGTACCTCGCATAGGGCACCTTCAAACACACACACATTCAATAAATGGTGCTAAGACAATATATATTCACACACACACACACACACACACACACACACACACTGTATATATGTATAACGATTAGTTCTCAATAGAGTAGGACTTAAAAATGAAACATATAATCTTAAAATTTTTAGGGAAATATAGACATATTTTAACACATTCACCTCATAAAATGAGTTGGAAGTGGCTTCTTTTTCTTTCTATTCACTGAATAATTCATATAAGATTAGAATCACCTGTTGTTGGGACATCTGGTAGAAATCATCTGGAAATCCTCTTGAGCTTACAATTTTTTTTGTAGGGAAAATATTTGGGTACTGATTTAATTTTTGTAGGGCCATTTTGATTTCCATTTTTTTTTTTTAAAAAGACAGTTAACAGTAATTTGTATTTTCCTGGGGATTTATGCTTTTTACCTAAGCTTTCATATGTGTTATTAAATTTGTTCATACAATTCCTTATTAGCTTTTAAATCTTTGTTGTCTCTGAATTTATGCCTCATTTTTATTCTTCTTATTTTAATTGTGACTTTTTTCTTTTTTTCAGTCTTCTTGGTAGTTTATTAAATTTATTATTCCTGTTAAAAGAAACAACTTTTGCTTTAATTAGTATTCTCTACTATTGCTTTGCCTTCTATTTCATTAATTTTTGTTTTTATCTTTATTGCCACATTTTCAATATTTTTCTTTGGTTTACTCTCTTGATTGTCTCCTACTCTGGGCACTTTTGTAGGTGACTTTATTATTTTTCAATTATTAATATAAGTATTCAGGGTCATAAATTTCCCCCAAGCATCATAACTATTTTTAAAATGTAGCATTTTAAAAACTGTTAAGTATCATCAGATTTCCATTTTTGTTTCTTCTTTCACTCTTGAAATAAATAGAAGTTTAGTTTTTAACTTTCAGGAATTTGTATTGTCTCTATAATAATATCTGATCTAATTGTGTTGTGTATGATACAGCCCCGAAAACACAACACAATTTAATTTATGGAGATTCCCATTAAGTTTGGCCAATTTTACAAATATTTCTTTTGTTCTTGAAAAGACTATGCATTCTTCACTGTTAGAAGCAATATATGATTAAACTTTTGCTTATGTTGTTCAAATACTCATGTTCAAATACTCATGTTATATACTGACTTGTCAATGGTGACAACACTGTACCTCCTGTACTATGGGTTTGTGTTGGGGGCCAGCAGCTTCCCTAGTTACCTCAGTGTTCCTGCAGGTGCTGAGGCACCCTTAACTCAAACAGTGATTCTGGATTCTACCTGCGTTCCCATTGCCTCTTTCTGTACTGAAAAAGTTTCTTTACTAGAGCTCAGTCAGTGTTTAATTGATCTTCAGATCACTCAGTACACGTACCCTTTAGGTACTGCCTAAGGAAAGATTAATTTTCAGCCCCAGGAAAGATTTAAAATGGGAAATTCCAGGTCATGCTAATGTGACTAAGGCTTTACCTTAGAAGTAGCAAATCGGGAGATTTAAAAATGAACCCTATTTTGGCAAAAGAAGCACAATGGTGCTGTTTCTAGGTGGTAGAAAAAAAAATTTTTTTTAACAAAAAGGAAGAAATCTAAGTGTATTTTGTATGGAACAATACAAATAGTTAAGTCAGAGTAGAAAGTTAGAGGTGGAAGTGAAGAAGAATGTGGACAATAAAAAAGAACTCCAACCTGCAAAAGGAAAGCATACAGTCATGTAGGTTTGACTGGGATTAACAAAAACATGTGAGAAAGGGGAAGAAAACAGGCATTTAGGGAATAAGCGACCGTTAATACAACGTATACAGTGATAGGTGCTTTACTTACATTAGCTCTTAATGCTAATGCCCACAACCACCTCATGTACATGTTATTATTCCTGTTCCCAAAGGGGCTCAGAAAAGTTAGGCAGCTAGTAGGTGGGAGAGCTGAGAGGTTAACACACAAATTATTCACATCAGAGCCAAAACTGGCCTTACAATAGGTCCAGAAGAGAAAGAGCCCCTGCTGGTTCTTAACCTGGGAACAGTCCCCTATGCTCTCTCCCACTGCTCTTAAATGTTAGGAAAATTTTTGTAGTTATGGCTCTATCATTTTTCTGGAAAAAAAAAAAAAAGATTGAGAACTCCTGCCCTAAAACAATGTGGAATTTTAGTCCAGAAGACTGTCTTCACAGTTCTGCAATGGTACAAAAAAATATACTACAGATTTACTTTGAAGTTCAAAAACCAATTGCTGCTCATTCACAAGTACTTTCCAAAGCCCAGTAAAGACAAGTTAATAGCCAAGTCCTCTTCTTTCCTTTAACCAAACACAGAACATGAGAAGTCACAAAGAAATTGGGCTGGATAGGAGTAAAGAGATTTAGACTCTTGTGTGGTCTGTGAATTCCTAGAATAATGATCTTGGATAATACAATTTGCCTCTATTACCTAATCTTTTAATTACCCAATGTGAATGCTAACTACCAGTTTACCTCACTTAAGGCAAAGTAGAGTTATAGAATTTCAGAGTCACAGTGCCATTACTAAGTATCTGGTCAAACCCCTTAGTTTAAAAGTGTTGGGCCTCTTCCTGGTGGGTGTGGCTCAGTGGTTGAGCATGGACTTATGAACCAGGAGGTCAGGGTTCAATTCCAGATTAGGGCACATGCTCCGGTTTTGGGCTTGATTCCCAGTGTGGGGTGTGCGGGAGGCAGCCAATTAATGATTCTCTCTCATTATTGATGTTTCTATCTTTCTATCCCTTTCCCTTCTTCTCTGAAATCAATATGTATAGGGTTGGATCACTTCCCAGGACCACTGAGCCCCAAACCCAAGTTTGCTAACCTGTGTACAAAGCTATTTTCCTGACACCTTGCTGTGTCCCATATCAACATTGGAAAGATGCTTAAGTGAAATTGATTCAGCTTTATTGATTCATGCCTTCAGCCATCAGGCCCCCATAATTGAAGTGACTTGAGCTTCTTTGTCCCAGGTAAACTGAGAACGGTTAATGCACATCTACCATGTGTCAAAACTGTTCTAATTAAAATGTAGAACTCAGCTTCACAAAAACTGTTTTGTTCAAGTGGATCACTGTCTGTGTGTCACAAGAGGCTCCCATTATTTTATTTATTTATTTTTTATTTTTTTTTTTGCAGCCAAGAGAGTGAGGGTTTATTAGTTGAGGAAATGGCACTAAGCCTGGAGTCACAAGTAAGCTAGTGCTCAAAGAGCTGGCTCCCTGATGACCTCCAGGGGATGGGTTATGTAGGGGAGAAATCATTAATCACGGTGGGTAAAGGAGTTGGGGCCCTGGGCTCTCCTGGTTGGTTGGGGCCAGGGTAGGGAGTAGTTGGTTTTCACTGTGTCAGGTCTTGATGTCGGCCATGGCATTGTTCCGTCTGGTCTCATGAAGACGTGCTCTGCTTTCATGGGGCTGGGGGCTCAAACACAACTGAGGTCAAGATGTTCCCTTTGGCTTCAAGGACACTGTTTCTGTGGTTAACAGACCTGAGGCCTCCTTATGGAGACATTTTGATACGGACCTGAATCTGAGGTCCTCAGGGATTAATGGTTAAGGAAAGGAGTGGATGGACAAAAAGAAGACAGGGTCATGTTAAACAAGTTTCTGCTCCCTCAGGAGGCTCCCATTATTATTCATGGAGTGCCTACTGAATGCAGACACACAAAGGAGTGGGAAGAAAGTGTTAAAAGAACATGCAAGCCATGGTCTCTGCCTACATGGAGTATAAAATTAACTATGGAAAGAACTACATGTAGAAAGATTTATTGCACAACTGTATATTCATGACCTAGCCAAAATGGGGGTTAGGCCACACACCACATCAGGATTTCTCTACAAAAAAAAAGGAATTTCATGAAGCTCTGGCTTGTGTTAGAAATCATCCATGAAGTCAACCACAAAATTCTGAAAAAGACAAACTCTAAGAACAGTCTGCTTTCATGACCCAGGATGGTGTTCAACAATCATCGCTCCTTCAATTCCATTCTGCATGCCCAGAATATGATAGGCAACTTTGACCTTGTTGCTTGCACAGGATTTCAAAGCATCTTACTCTGCATCAGAATGAACCAGGAGGTTGCTTTTTGGTCATATTAAGCCTCTACCTCCTCAGACTCTTCCACACCCTTTATTTGGGTCTTTACTAGACAGCAAACTCCTCCTGAGGGCAGGGACTCTGTCTTACCTGCTCTTGGTACCTACAATTCCAGTGCCTGGAACATTCAGAAGACCCCACTCTTTAACAAACTGAACCAAATTGCATATGCTAAAGGAACAAATAGAGAATGGAAGAAAAAAAAATTCAGAAAAGCTATATTATTTTTTAAGTAGAGAAACTGAGGTATAAAGATATAAAATACTAGCCCAAATTTGCCTGGTATTAGAACAGATACAATGCTCAAGTCAATAAAACTAACTACTTTTAGAATGCAATGTTTGTGATCTACATAAAAAAAATCCATCTGATTTTAGGGTAAAAAGTTTGCCTGTAAGTTTTTAAATAGACACTAGCTATAAATATACAATTCTTTATGAGAAAGAGCAATGTACAAAATAATTGATGAAAACAGTATAAACTAGAGTAATAATCAATTATGTGTCAATTTCAGCTCTCCCAAAGACAGCTCAATCAATGAATCTGTTTTGACAGATAATTATTTGCTGTATCCTTAATCCATAAAGTGATCAATAAAGCCAAATGTCCAGTTTAATATTTTACATTTAATGATTATATACAATAACAAGTAGCAGAATATATGTTGAGAGAGATTAATGAAGGATTAGACATGGTGCTAATACTTTTTTTTCTTTTAATTCATGAATCCCTAAATGCAAAAGTCAAAATATACCGATTTGAAGCCTTTTTTTCTTAGCACTTTGCTAAGCAGCTAAAATTATGTTCAGAGATTTGGTTATTGAGTTTCTAATTATATAGTAAGTCAAGTACTTCATGAAATGCTTTAAGAGTCTCATCCATCCTTTTGGCTAGGGCAGTGGTCAGTAAACTGAGGCTCGCGAGCCACATGTGGCTCTTTGGCCCCTTGAGTATGGCTCTTCCACAAAATACCATGGCCTGGGTGAGTCTATTTTGAAGAAGTGGCATTAGAAGAAGTTTACATTTAAAAAATTTGATTCTCAAAAGAAATTTCAATCGTCGTACTGTTGATATTTGGCTTTGTTGACTAATGAGTTTGCTGACCACTGGGCTAGGGAATTGGTTTGGTGGACCCAAGTAGCTCTCTTTTTCAGTGGGAGACAGTATTCATCTCCCTCCAAAATCATCAGAAGAAAAGGAATCTTCAGCGGGGCCTCTGGCCTGGCTGTGCTGTTGGCAGGTGCTGAAGTTTCCAGAGGAACTGTAGGCCGATGGTTCTTGTGGTCATGTTCCTCTGAGCCCTGTGTGCCCTTGCTCACTTGCCATGAACTTGGCTTCACTAAAAATTCACCGCAAATCAATTTTGTCAGTTTCCATTATTTCATTGTTCACCAAGGAGTAGCCCAGGCAGTGCTGAATAATGCATGATGGCGATGATGTTGATCTTCTTTTCTAGGTAAGAAAAATCTGAAGCCCCAGAAGGTTTCAGTCTGTGAGCGAGTCCCCAGGCATTGGAGTAGCTGCTTAGCCCATGTGACTGGGCAGGGTCGGTTTACTGGCCTGTGCCACTAGGAAACCCACCTCTTTCACTGGTCCCTGTGTGAACCACTTATATATCAGTAAGAGTCAAGGAGGAGAGATAGAATGAACTTAATGTAACATATATAGTTAAGATGGGGAGATAAGAATTATATGGTTAAGGTCTTAATTGGTAAATGCTGAGCAGAATCAGATTCTGAATCTCTCTATGTGTCGGGTCAAAGGTTAGCACAGGAAATTACTATAGAAATAGGAAATATATTATATTGTTATATATGCATATGTCTATGTTAGACATCATGTTGACTGCCAGGCAACCAGAATAGAAAAGAATTGTAACTATGGCAAAGAGTTTACAAATCATCAACAGGCAAGCCATGAGTTACTGCTGCAAAAGCAGATTTCTCTGTTTTTTAGGATAAAAGATGTAGGCTGCAGTGCTCCCATAGAGCCAATATTTTACATTATTGTCTTGGTTAAGGCCAAAGAGTCAGGATGGAAAAGCAAAAAGCAAGCACAGCTGGCTGCCCAGAGAGAACGTGAGGGCAGCAGCACCGGGTTTAAGGTGCTGTGGTCCAGGCCCTGGCCCTGAGCCAGCAGCTCCGACCCCATCGCGCAGGACACTCAGAGGGGGTGGGCACAGTGGGGATTGACACTCTACACCCAAGAGGCTGGTACATAATTAATGTGCCAGTATGTTCACTTACAGCGAGTCTCATAACTGCCAGGGCTGCTGGGCCACTCAGGTCTGTGGGCACATCCTCTCCCTGTGGGAAGCCCACCTGAGGGGCCATCTAAAATTCGAAAGTGTGCTGTGTAAATCAACAAGTGGGACAATGGCAGCTAAAAAGCTTCTGCACAGCAAAGGAAATCATCGGTTAAATGGAACCTATGGATTGAGAAAAATTATTTGCAGACCACGTAATCTATCAGGGGTTAGTATCAAAAGTATGAAGAAACTCATACAACTGAGTAGCAAAAAAGACAATCTGATTAAAAAATGGGCTAAGGACCTAAATAGACATTTTCCCAAAGAAGACAAACAAATGCCTGTGAGGTACACAGAAAAGTGCTCAACATCACTAGTCATCAGGAAAACACAAATCCAATCCACAAGATAGCACCTCACACCTGTTAAGATAGATATTAACAAAAATTAAAAGGTAACGTGTTGGTGAGAATGTGGATTAGAGGAAACCCTTGTACACTGGAGTTGGGGATGTAAAGTGGCACAGCCATTAAAGAAAACAATAAAAAGTTTTCTAAAATACTGAAATAGGACTACATATGATCAAGCAACCCCTCTTTTGAGTATATACCTACAACGAATGAAATCAGTATCTGTGAGAGATATCTGGACTCTGTTGTTCATCTCAGCCTTATTCATAATAGCCAAGATATGAAAACAAGTGACTGTTGGTGGAAGAATGAGCAAAGAAAGTGCATTGGGATATCATTCAGTCTTAGAAAGCAGAGACCCTGCCATTTGTGACAATGTGGATAATATGCTAAGAGAAGTCGACCAGACACAGAAACCTCCTCCCCCCGCAAAAAAATCCAAAAACTGATCTACTTATATGAGGAATCTAAACAAGTTCAAGTCATAGAAGAAGAGTAGAACTGTGGTTACCAGGGCCAGGAAGGTGAAGGAAATGGGCAGTTGTCAGTCAAAGGGTGCAAAATTGCAGTTATGAATAGGATGAAAAGGTCTAGAAATCGAATGTACAGCATGCTGACTATAGTTAATCATACTGTATTGGATACCAGGAATTTGCTATGAGAATAGATTTTAGGTGCTCTCATCACACACAAAAAATAGTAACTATGTGAAGAGATATGTTAATTTTCTTGACTATAGCAATCATTTTACTGAACACCTTAAGTATATACAATTTTTACTAAAATAAAAAGGAAGGAAGGAAAGTTGGGGGAGGGGAAAGCTGGTGGTGAGCATAGATTGAGAGCAAAGGGGGTGAGATGGTTTTGAGGGGTAATTCACCAAAGCTCTGGAAAAGCCTGAAAATAAATCTCAGTTTTAACCAAGGGAATCCAAGTACATTTTCCTCCATGGTTGGCTAGCTCTGAATAAACACGAATAAAATATGTGACTTTCCTCTTTTTTTTCTCAATTGTTTATTATGGTAAAATACACATAACATAAAATGTATCAGCTTAATCATTTTTAACTGTACAGTTCAGAAGTGTTTAGTATATTTATATTGTTGTACAACCATCACTACCCTCTCTAAAACTCATCTTACAAAGCAGAAACTGTTCTCATTAAGCAATAACACTCCATTCCACCATCAGTATTTTGTAGTTTTCAGCATACAAATCCTGTTTGATTTACACCCAAGTCTTCATTGAGTGATTGGAAATGGTATTGTGGCTTTAATTTGGTTGTCTACATGTTCAGCCCACTTGATTTTTGCAAGCTTAATTTGTATCCTGAAACTGATCAATTTATAAGTTCTAATAGGTTAATTCTGAAGATTCCTTGGAATTTTCTGTAAAGACAATAATCTCAACTGCAAAAAAGGACAGTTTTATTTCTTCCTTTCTGATATACATGACTATTATTTCCTTTTCTTGCCTTATTGCACTAATAGGAACTTCCAGTTCTATGTGGAGCTGAAGCTTGAGGTAGACATCCTTTCCTGTTCCTGGTATTAGGGAGAAAGAATGCAGTCTTTCACCATGATGTGTAATGTTAGCTAGGTTTTTAGTAGATGCTTTTTCTTTCAAGTTGAGAAAATTATCTTGTATTCTAACTGTCCCCCCCCCCCAACACAACATTTTTACTTTAAAGGGTGTGGAATTTTGAATTTTGTCAAATGCTTTTTTTTTTGCATCAGTTGATATAATCCTGTGACTTTTAAACAATGGATGTTAATATAGTAAATTACATTGATTGATTTTAAAATATTAACCTAGCCTTGCATTCCTGAAATAAGTTCTATTGGTCATGGTTTATAGTTATTTATATAATTCTGAATTTTATTTATTAACTAGAGGCCCAGTGCATGAAATTCATGCGTGGGGGAAGGGTCCCTTCAGCCCAGCCAGCACCCTCTCCAATCCGGGACCATTTGGGAGATGTCCACCTGCTGGTTTAGGCCCCATTCCAGGACATCCGGCAGTGAGACATCCCTCTCACAATCTGGGACCACTGGTTCCTAACTGCTCACCTACCTGCCTGCCTGATTGCCCCTAACTGCCCCGCACCCACTGGCCTGGTCACCCTCAACTGCCTCCCCTGCCAGCCTAGACAGTCCCAACTCCACCCCCCCCCCCCCAACAACGCTGGCCTTGTCGCCCCTAACTGCCCACCCCCCCCACCCTGCCTGCCTGGTAGACCTATAATCCCCCCCGCCCCCCCCCCACCCCCCCACCCCCCCACCCCAGTCCTGCCAGCTTGGTCGCCACCCACAGCCTGCTGTTTGGTCATTTGGTCACCTCTCACTAACCCCCCTGCTGGCCTAGTTGCCCCACGCAGCCTATTCGGTCATCAGTTCAGTTGAGATGGTTGCTCAGGCATATATATATATATATATATATATATATATATATATATATATATAATTTTTTTTTGCTAAGAATTTTTAGTCTAAGTTCATGAGGAATATCTGTAATTCTCTTATTTTATACTATATTTGTCTGTTCTTAATTTGAGGGCAACTCTAACTTCATGAAATGATTTGGGCAGTATTTCCTCATATTTTATTTAAATATTTTATTTATTTATTTTAGAGAGAAGGGAGGGATGAGGGGAAGAGAGAGCGCGAGAGAGAGAGAGAGAGAGAGAGAGAGAGAGAGAGAGAGAGAGAGAGAGAGAGAGAGAGAGAGAGAGAGAGAGAGAGAGAGAGAGAGAGAGAGAGAGAGGTTGTTCTACTTATTTATGCATTCATTGTTGATTCTTGTAGGTGCCCTGACTAGATATCAAACCCATAACTTTGGTGTATCAGGACCATGCCCTAAGCAATTGAGCTACCCGGCCAGCACCAGACTCTTCTTTTATTTTATGGAAAATATTATGTAGAAATGGTGTTAATACTCTAAAATATTTGGTAGAATTATCAAGTGAAACTGTCTGGACTTAGAGATTCCTTTTGGGGAGTTTTTAAATTATGAATTCAATTTCCTTAATACCCCGTTTCCCTGAAAATAAGACAGTGTCTTATATTAATTTTTGCTCCCAAAGGTGCACTAGGTCTTATTTTCAGGGGATGTCTTATTTTTTCCATGAAGAAGAATATGGTACACATTTATTGTTAAATGAAAATAAAGGAAATTTATTACCTGTATAAGGTAGTATGGTAGTTGTCAACACAAACCAGACAAACTGTGAATCCTACAGTATCAAGAATTTACACATTTATTCAATGACAATCATGTCATCATCTCTGGAACATCATCATAACAATCCAATTACTGAATTTCCTGGTGAATTTCTTGTGACTCCATTTCTTTCAGAATCAGTGGACGAAATCTCTCATGTTTAGCCTAGGGGGGGCCTTATTTTTGGGGGTATGCCTTATTTTTCACTCAGAAGGAAACCTGTAAGTAGGTCTTATTTTCGGAGGATGTCTTATTTTAGGGGAAACACGGTAGCAACAAGGCTATTCAAAGATCTATTTTATATTGGGTGAGCTGTGTTTGTTTTAGAAGAAATTGGCCCATTTCATCAAATTTGTCAAATTTATATCTACATAATTATTCATTGAATTGCTTTTTTATCTTTTTGAAGTCTGAAGGGCCTATAGTGTATCCCCTATTGCATTCCTGATATTGATAATTTGTGCCTTCAATCTCCTTTCTTCCTAGAGATTTATCAAAACATTGATGCTTTTCTAGAACCAGCCACTTATTGTTTTATTTTCCATTTCACTGATTTCTGTCTTATCTATATTATATCCTTCCTTCTATTTGTTTGAATGTATTTTGTTCTTTTTCTAAATACTTGAGATGAAAGAGTAGATTATAAATTTGAGACCTCCTATTTTCTCATGTATTCATTTTAATGCAATAAATTTCCCTCTCACTACTGCTTTAGCTGTACCCCTTAAATATTAACATGTTGTATTTTCATATAGTTCAGTTCAATGTATTGTTATTTTCATTGAAAGCAGCAACCTTGTTTCATGAATTATTTGGAAGTGATTGTTTCATTTAAAGTTTTTAAAAATTTCCTACTATCTATGTTATTTTCTTTTTAAAGCACAGCATATACTATATCTTGGTGTATGTTCCAGAGGCACTTGAAGAAATAACGTTTTGTGCTGTTGTTGTGTACAGTGGTCAAAAATGTAGATTAAATCCTACTGATACCTGATGATATTAATTTATTCTATATCCTTGCTAATTTTCTCTCTAGTTGTTAAATCAATTTTTGGGAATAGAGTGGGTTTTTTAATCCTCACCTAAGGATATTTTTTCAAATATCCATTGATTTATTTTTAAAGAGTGGAGGAGAGACACACAGAGAGAAACGTCCATGTGTGTGAGAGAGAGACACACACACATTGATTGGTTGCCTCTGGCATGGGTTCTGACCAGGGCCGGGGATCAAGCCTACAACCGAGGTATGTGCCCTTGACCAGAATAGAACCTGGACCCTCAGTCTGTGGCTGATGCTCTATCTACTGAGCAAGACTAGCTAGTGCTAGAAGAAGAGTTTTGAAGTCTCCAACTATAAATTTAGATTTGTCTATATATCCTTTTTTAGTTCTGTTAGATTTTTCTTTATTTTATAGCTCTGTACATAAACATTTAGGATATATTGGTGGATTGACCATTTTTTATTATGTAATATCTATGTTTCTGGTAATTTTCTTTGCTCCAAAGTCTACTTTTTTAATATATATATTACTATAATCACTCCTGTTTTTTTTTAAATTAACATTTCCATAATATATCTTTTCCATCATTTGATTTTCAACCTTTGTATACTGTTATACCTGATGTATATTTCTTATTGACAGCAAAGTTAGGTCATGCTTTTAAATTCTGTCAATCTTTGTCCTTTAATTGGTATGTTTAGATAATTTACATGTAACATAATTATTGATATATAAAGGCTTAAATCTGGCATTTTATTTTGTGTATTCTGTTTGTTCTCTGACTTTTGTTTTCCTGTTTCCTTTTTCTTACCTTTCGGTGAATTTCTTGAACATTATTTTAGAATTTCACTTTGATTTATCTATAGTGTTTTTGAATGCATCTCTTTGCATAGCTTTTCTAGTAGGTGTTATAGACATTACATTATGTTATAGTATAATGGTTTCATCCTTTTACAAGTTCAAATAAAGTTTATCTCTCTATCTCCCTTTACCCCCCCCCCATTTATAATGTGATTATTTCAAATATTTTCTTTTTATTTCAAACCACATCAACTCATATTATAACTTTTGCCATTTTAAAGCTCAGTTAATATTTGTGTACATTGACTGCTAAGAATCACAACCTTAGGGAAAATGGGTCAGGGAAAATAGTGAGAGTATAATGTTGGAATGTATAGTTGTTATTATTTGTTAATTTCATCTGTACTTTATTCACTCATTCTCTACCAAGTATTAATGGAATACCCACTAGACATCATGCTAGGGTCTAAAGTGTCTTAATTTGATTCCTTAGGAATGGACTTTAAGATGAAGACGAGGGTGCAGACAGTTTGTTGAGGACAGTTCTCAGGAACATCATGAGGGAGTGTGGGAAGCAGGGCTGGGCAGAAGAGAGAGTGAGCTGTGATGCAGTTGCAAATGAGCACTTGGCCAATAGTACAGAGACTGGAAGGTAGAGAGTTTTCAGAGTTATCTTGAATTGAAGCAATGAGGCCAGAACTTTGTATGTTCACATTGACCAGTTATTGGATGAGGGTAAATACTATCACCTGTGTGGATTCCAAAAAAGAGACAGTTGTGGGCTGACAGCAGACAGGAATTCTAGCAGCTGGGGAAATGGGATCCTTGTCCTGAGAGGTAACTTGGTGTCATGCCATAGCATCCATAAAGCGAGGTTACAAGGAGATGGGTAGGTAGGACAGAATTTCTATTTTCTTGGAGTTGGCAGTTGGACTAGGTGAGACAGACATGTAAATAAGTAATTATCATCAGCCATGGTAAATTTGAGAGCAATAAGCTAAAAGTGTCATAGGAACAACCATCTTCTCTAAGTGGATTAGTAAGACCTTTCTTTACCAGTATAGTTGCTTTGCTCATTCAAGTTTTGAAGAGAAAGCACCATGCTATCACATCTTACAGAGTATGTCATGAGTTACAAAAGCTTGAATTTGCTTTGAAAGATGGGGTCTGTACTTTGCCAAGTAAAGAGAAGTAAATCATGCATTAGTGGAGATGGTATTTTTAGTGAGTTAGCGCCACAGGCACCCTGAGCGAAGATCCAGTAAAAAGAAAAGGTGAGCGTGCGGGTTATGTGTAATGTGGAAAATAACCTTTTAAACTTTTATGCCCCTCTCTAGGGCAAGACTGCTATTCTTTAAAAGGTTACTCTACTACCAAAACCCCCCCCAAAAAGACTACTTCATGTTTCGTTCCAGAATCAATTTTTCTATTAAAAATAAATTGTACTTTAAGTAACCTGTGATTTGTTCAGCGAGAGCTAGTGGCTGGAAGAAACTTTTATGTCTGCAGTCCTGGTGATTTGGAAGGACTATTGAACTACTCGGAACAGAATGTAAATGTCTCTGATATTTTGAAACTTGGATTGCCCCATCTAACCTTAAACCTAGTGGAATTTCACTGCTGTTTGATGGGTCTTAGGCTCCTACTGGTTGCTTTGTGCCCAATGTTTGTGATCATTAGAAAAACCCAGAGTTTGTCTCTTTTTTATCTCCATTGGAAGAGGTTCGCTGCCCTTTAGGAGTTTAAAGTTCAGTTGGTGAAACAGAAACATGAAACTGGAGAACGATTCGCAGATAAGATGCAAGCAAGTATGGGTGTACTACAGAGAGTCCTCGAGGAGTCTGGAAGAATATAAGAAACCAGGAAGCTCTCTTAGAGCAAGCCAGCATGAGGCCAGAGTTTGAAGGAGGTAATAGATTGGTAGAAAGAGTTGATGGGCATTCAAAAGGGCAGGGGTAGCTGAACACAAGCCCAAAGGAGGAGATGACTAAGATGTCTGCAGGGTCTAGAGATGCCAGGTCATGCCTCCTGTTGGGAAGCAATTTTATTTGAGAAAGAACGAAATCTGATAATGAGAGTAGTCAGACCCAGGGAGCTTGTTGCTCAAAATAGCAAAGAAACCTGCATCTGTGACTGTGGATTCTTCTATTTGCTCACTTCCTTGAGGAATTATAAAGAGATCAAATGTATGTTCTGATAAGATTTTTGGTCCTAAGAATTACCAGAAGAAGCATGACAGAGGTCTTAAAGGTCTCTGGTTCAAATATCCACTGATACTTTAGTCTCCTTATCAATAAATGCTCCAACCAACTCTTCGTTTAGCTGGTCTTTGAGCAACCCTAATGTTATGGACTCACTATCTTCTTTGATTCTTGAAATAAGGATAAAAGGCTAAAATCTGTCACCTTGTGCAGGATCTGGTGGTCTGCCTGATCAAGCAACACTGAATGGACTATGCCCCTCATCCAAAGCTACTGATCATGCGTCTACATATTAGGTAAGTTTACATAATTTTTTAAAAAGAAATACCATAGTATAACCTAAATGACTTTAATTCCATATAAAAAGTTACCCAGGGACTACTGAATGCCTATGTCTCTTTATGTGGTCTGGTCATAACTCTGTATTAGTTTTGATCTCAAGGACACTGGGGCTTCTGTCTTGGCTTGACTTTCTTTTCTGGGTTTTCTCAGAGTCTTTTCTGTGGAAGAGATAAATAGCATCTTTTCAGTATCTGAAGGCTGAGTTTACACTATCTCCAGATTGTAAGCTCACATCCTTTGATTTACTATGTAATTTTTGATTGGATATAGGTCACACCTACAGAACAGAGCAATAGAGAGTAGTCAGCCTCATGTCACTTTCCCATTACACATGTCCTTTCCCCTCCTCACTCTTTCATCTAGCACTCCACCCTAGAACTTCCTCCCAGAGACTGACACATTGAAAAGATAAGAAAACTTAGGTTTAAATTCTGCTTCCATACTTATTGATTGTGTGATCTTGAAGACATTATTTAATCTCTCTGAGCCTATCTCTTGATCTGTTTGAAAAAAAAAAAAGGAGCAATGATATCTGGTTCTGTGAGTGTGTGAGGCCAAATGAGATTAAGGTGGAGAATTATATAAGAGAAAAGAGTGAGTGGTATTGTTAAATCAGCTGACTATTCAAAGCAGGTCACTTAAGTTGTAGAGAAGAAAAAATGCTGCTGCTGATCCTGATGGAGATGCTGGGGATGATGGTGATAATAATGGTAGCTGACATTTACTGACTATAAAACTATGTGTCAGGCATTGGGCTAAGTGCTTTACTTATACTGTCTTATTTAACCTTCACAACAGTCATCTGAGATGAATATTAATTTTATACCTATTTGATAGATGAGGAAATGAAAGTTTTAAAGACATTAAATAACTTTGACCAGGATCAATCAGCTATTAAATTGCTAAGCCAGAAACCAATTTGATTCCTGGCTTTTGTTCATTCCAATGGAATTCTTGGTCTCTTCCTCATGTGAAATCACCAGAGAACATTGGAAATTTCACCCCAATAGCCAGTGGCTGTCCTCTGACCAAGAGAAGGGAGTCTGTATCACTTATCACAACTCCTATACTTTATTCTTTTATCTTGAGAACATTGTTCACATTTCTAATAATATTTGACACACTGAAAATGTATAATATACATGCCCAGCTTCTTCATTGACCAGCTGTGTGGCCTGAGGCAAGTCAACCTCTTTGAGCCTCAGTTTCTCCTTTGCAAAATGACAACCATATAGACTTTAGGATCCCTTCCCAGGATACTTAACTTCTCAGATTCTTCCCCTGCAGTTAGGAACACAGCCTTAACATGTGAAATGACATAGAAGTATCATATTTGAACCAAAGCATATGATCCAAGGAACAAATGTTAATTTTAATTTACAAATGTAGTGACTGTTGCCTTACTGTTATTGTTTTGGACATTCTATACCCTATGTGTGAGACCACATTCACATAGTGTCCAAATCAGGACACTCTGGGGAGTAAAAGCAGATGCTGTTAATAACTGCACCAGGACAACAGGCATAAACAAGACCTTCACTTCTCCCATAAGCAACCTTGCCTTCCTTTGTGCAGCTCCTCCTTTTCCTCCACCTCCTTCTCTCTCTTCCCCTTCTCTTCCGTGAGCTTCAGCAAGAGTGAAAGGCACCACAAACAGAGGTGTGAGCTCCCAGAGCCCCTTAAAGGAGTGTCAAGTTCAAAGTCAAGGTGTGACCATTTAAATGCTAACACTTGTAAGCAAGTTCCTGTGCAGCAGAAACACCCTGTGTACAGCTTATTCCACCCCTTCAGTTTTGAAAACCATTTTTGCATTGTTAATTTCCACTCCCTTCAATCAGTGACTTGCTTATTATTTCTTTCTGCATTGCTTCATCTTAAACAATTTTCTGTGCAGCTCGGAGAATACAAAAAAGACCCTTGGGGTCTTTTCCTGCATCCTGCATTGGTGTTTTCGTCAGCTCTGGGAGATACCTGGTGTCAGCAAGCGGGTTTCATTGTAGTCAGTGAGCAATACAGTTTATGTGGACACTGCATTTTTAGAAGAAACGTCAGTGGGCTCTGTGTCATGTACCTGCAGTCTGCTTACTGACAATCAAATTGGCCCTCCTCTGGAGGCTACCAGACTCCACACGTCCAAACTACTAAAATAATAGAAGTTTAGAGTCAATTAAATATTTTTTAAAATATGTTTTTATTGATTTCTGAGAGAGGAAGGGAAAGGGAGAGAGTGATAGAAACATCAATGATGAGAGAGAATCACGGATCAGCTGCCTCCTGCACGCTCCCTACTGGGGATCAAGGCCAGAACCCAGGCATGTGCTCTGACCGGAATCAAACCTTGACCTCCTGGTTCATGGGTGGATGCTCAACCACTGAGCAACACCAGCTGGACAAATTCTTAACTTAAAAACAAATATGCTACTATCGCAGATCTATTTAAGTGACCTCATAGTAACTATAATATACTTTTGGTGAAATGAATTACCTTTTAAACCAATTCTAAATAGAACTTTGCCATTTTATGAAAGATCAAAATATTAGCAAAGGAATAAAAGATATAACTATTTTAGCTATTAAAATAGCTCAGTGAATACAGTGCTTGGTGACTCATGTTGCAAAAAAAAAAAAAAAATCTTAAAGAATCATTTTGCATTTCCCAAGTAAAATACTCTCATTTAATGACAGTTCCTGTCATTTAAAACCCCCTCTACCTGGTCACTATTAAAAAAAAAAAAAAAAAAAAAAAAAAAAGATTTATCATTAGTGCTTGAATGAACTGTAGAACTGCCTCTGAGATCATTGATATTTCTGCAATTATGGACAAAGAACTGTTAATTGTCTATAGGATGATGAGTCTTTTTAAATTTTTTCTTTATTGATAAGGTATTACATGTGTCCTAATATCACCATTGCCCCCCCCACCCCTTACTCATCCCCTCAAGCCCCCACTCATGCTCTCAGCCCCCTGGTGTCTGTGTCCTTAGGCTTATGTGCATGCATACAAGTCCTTTGTTTAAAACCTGTTTCTTCTGCAGTTGTGGAGAATGTGTACTTTTAAAAACGCAGTTTTAGCCCACTGCCAAAGCCTGGTGGAAGGAGTTGATAGAGTATAAAATTAATCACATTAACACTCCAATGTGTGTTTTCTTCTCTAAGTCCTTTATACTTCCTGTCTTCTTTTGGAGGGTTTGTGGGTGTGGTGGGCCCCAGGGAGGGTACAGCCTGCTCAGGAGTCTCCAGCCCCCAAGCCCTGATCTGCGTCCCTCATCACAAGGCAAGCAGCCTAGGTCACAGCACTTGACTGGCTCTCTTTCTTTTGCCCTCACCTGTCTGACATATGGCACTACTTCAGTCTCAAAGGGGAGAGACACTGAAAAATTACCATTTTGAAAGCTTTATTTTTTAAAACAATGAATAAACTAATTGTATTTTTTTTGTTTTTAACCATGAGACTGATTTAAGAAGAGAAGATGGACCAGCCAAGCATGGCTCAGTGGTTGAGCTTTGACCTATGAACCAGGAGGTCACAGTTTGATTCCTAATCAAGGCACATGCCCGGGTTGTGGGCTTGATCCCCAGTGGAGGGCATGCAGAAAGCAGCTGATCAATGATTCTCTCTCGTCATTGATGTTTCTATCTCTCCTCTCTTTTCCTCTCTGAAATCAATAAAAATAATTTAAAGAAGAAGAAGAAGAAGAAGAAGAAGAAGAAGAAGAAGAAGACGACGACGAAGACGAAGAAGAAAAAGAAGTGATGTGTGAAGCTTTCTTCAGAAAAAAAGACATTCACTGACTGCCTGGGGAGGGAGGTGGTGTGGGTGGGTTAGCAATGAAACCTGATCTGTAGGGCGGGTACAGAAACAATGTCACCTCTGGAGGCTGGGGGGGGAGGGGCACTAGAGAAAAGCACCTGGGGCTGGGTTGGGGGCAGGGTGGTCCTGAGATCTGGTCTTCAGTTGTTTGTGTCCAGAAATTCTGAAGCATCATTGCCCCTAGGGGTGACTGGTCTCTTGGAGCTGCTCCCCACTGACCAGACACTTCAGAAGTTGCTGTTCACATCAGAATGCAAAGTCAGTAGATTACACTGAGAATTATAACCCAACTGGCAGGTCTACATAACATGCCAAATTCAGACCAGAAGGTTTGGAAAAGCCTGGGAAGTGAAAGCTTAATAGCTAAGAAGTTGGGGTTCAAACTCCAGCTCCATCTATGCTTAGCTGTGTGATCTTGAGAAATGATCTGACCTCTGTGGGACCAAGTCTATCCATCTATGGAATGGGTAAACTCATAGGGGTAGAGTGAGAATTAAATGACATTTAAAAAAAATATCCAGGGAAACAGTTTCAGTCTGGTAGGTACTTAATAAAAACTGCTGACTGAAATACTTGATTCAATGGGAATCACTTTGGAATTTTATTCAGGACAGGGGCTTTAGAAACAAAGGAATAATTCATCCCTCCCATTTGGTGTAATTAAATTTAGTCAATAACAATACAGCTCCCAATGGTCACAAGAACATGAGGCACTCACAGCGTTAATTTATAAACGTTGAACCCACATTTTCCGGCTCTGGCTGCCTGTCAGTGATGGCATTTTAACAGGCAGAGAACTAATGGTGCTGAGAGCAAATGGGGGCTTTTCCGGTCCTGATGCTTCCTCCCAACCTATTTTGGTTTCTTAGCAGTTATCTTCACAAATTAGAGCCATGTAAAAAAAAAAAAAAGTCTTGGTTTCTTTTCATGCTTGATTTCACACGTATTCACAGATCTGCCCCGAGAGTTAGGATTTTTATTCAGTAGCTATGAGATCTCAGTGCTGGGCTCATTACCACGACATGCAAAGCCTGACATCATCCAGCAAGGACCAGGCGAGCTTGGACACAAGCAGAAGTTCGTGGAATGGTCGTCACTGTCTGGTGTCACGAATTGTTCACACGCTCATTTCTTTAATATTTATTGAACACTTACTGTGTATCAGGCTTTGTTCTAGGAGCTGAGAATTCGGCAGTTAACAAGGGGATCTTGCATTCTGGAATGGAGAGACAGACAAGAAAGCAAGAAAGAGAGGAAAACAGAAAGAAAATAAAAGAGTAAATCAGAGCACCTAAGAGCTACACAGAGAGATCAAAGGGATGGAATATAGAGTATCTACTTCAGATGAGGCGATCAAGGGAGGCCTTTGTGTGAAGCGATGTCTAAGCTGACCTCTAAACAAGGATACAAACATACCCTGATGAGTGTGCGTGACATTCAGGCAGAGGGTACCACTAATGCTGAAGCTCCCAGATGGGCACAAGCTTGCCGACCATGAGGACCAGAGCAAAGGCCAGCATGGCTGGGGAGAGTGTAGGAGAGGGTGTAGCAGAGGTTGTGAGGGTCAGGTCAGTGAGGGCTTTATAGACAGAGTAAGGAGTCTGGAATACCTGCTACATGTGATGGAGTGACAAGATCAAATTATATAAATTCACCATTTAAAAAGTCACTCTGGGGGCCATGTGCAGAAGGATCAAAGCTAACAAACATGGGATCAGGGAGATGGTTCCAGTATCCCAGGCGGGAGATGCTGGTTGCCTGGATAAGGATAGTGATGGTGGAGAGAGGTCAGATGGTATGTGGAGACAGGATCCTCAGGACTTGCTAATGGGTTGGATGAGGAGAGTGGGGGGAAAGAGATAAATCAAGGCCAACTCCCATGTTCCTGGCCTCGGTAACTGCATGGAAGGTACCTTTTTCTGAGGTAAGGAAGATAAGAGCAGAAACATATAAATGGGGGAAAATACCAGGTAGCTGCTCTGGGAGTACTCTTGCTTGTGTGCACACTGTACCTCATTTTATCTTGAAGACAAAATGAAACAGAGGACACTCCCCTCAGCTATATCTAACCAGTAGGTGAAAGGACAATTAAATATATATATATATATATATATATATATATATATATATATATACACACATATATAAAATTTTATTTTAAAAAGCCAATTTTCATTCTTAATGTTGGCTCAGATGCAATTCAAGTCATGACTTGAATCTATCAACTCTAAAATTATATGTATATATGTAAATGTATGTATTTATGTCAGAAAAATAATATATATACACAACTGTATATCAACCAATTTTATGTCAACTATTCCTTTCCATTATTAACCCTCATTAACACCACTGATCACTTTCTTCTACCTTAGATGCATTTAGCCAAGCTATGAACAATGGAGGGCAGAATCAGAGGGGTTGAGGCCTGATTAATCTTTAAATGGTGGGATTATGGGTGATTTTTACTTTAGTTGAGTTTTTCAATATTTTAAAATAAAGTTTTCTTAATCACACAAATGCAGCCATTAACACTGCACAAAGATATAAAAACTAGCCAAAGAACTATATAATTTAGGATTGGAAGAAATCGTAACAAAGGAGGAATCTCTTCTCCTCTATTCCTGATGAAATCTTCTAATAAAGAGATATTTACAACATCCCCAGGATATTCATTCCATGCTTGGGCAGTGCCAGTTATTAAGAAATAATATTGAACAGAAAACTAACCCCAGACAACTCTCACTGTTGGTTCCCATCTTGCCTTTGGCAGGAACAAATGCAAGTCAACCTCCTATTCTTAGTGATAATTCTTCAAATATTTAAAGACACATCTCTCCTTGCTCTTTTTCTTCACTTCTTTTTTTTTTTTTTTTTTTTTTTTAACCAAAGTAGATTCAATTCTTTTAACATTTCCTTCTATGATATGAGTTTTTGACCTTTTACCACCTTAAATGTGGGTCCCTCTCAAGGCTTTGTGTTTAAACAAAGACTTTAGCCTAAGTTAGAAAGCCACAGTCCAATGCAGATAAATTTCAGGAATCAGTTGATGTTGGCTGCTGGGAGGTGGAGTGGCTATAAGTGGAACTTTCCACACATCTCTGCAATTACACAAAGGAACTGTATATCCTGAGTGCAGGCTTCTGGTTGTGGACCGATTGCCGTCTTTGGGTACAAGAGACTGTAAAGAGAATTATAGTACCAGAAAAATCGCATTGTTAGAAGAAAGCATATTGTTCACTTCTGCTCACTGAAGAATTTTTTCAAAGATGTACAGAGTAGTAAGTGGAATGAGTGATTCAGCACACAGGCTCTGGAACTGAACTTGATTTCAGGGCTTATCTCACCATCTATAAAATGACAATGAAGTACCCTCTTCATAGACTATTTATAGTACCTGGTAAATCATAAGAACCTATAATTGTTAGCCACCATTAGTATTGTCTTTACAATTATTAACATAGATTCCTGACATATGATGTCTAAACTCTTAGTTCTGGGAAGCTCCTTCTTTCCAAGGTGAGTCCTTCCCAGAGTTCAACAACCCCAATGTCCCCTCTATCCTGTTAACTACCACTCACACAGCCCAAATCTTTCCTCTGAATATCAGTGTAGCCTCTCTCTCATGGGGTAGTTCTTTACATATTTGAAGGTAACTATCATGTATCATTATATCTTCTACTGATATTAACTAAATACCTACTAGATAAACTAGACTATTCATTCCATGGGGCCAAATGTCCTGTAGGTTGGCTCATCATTGCAAAGCCAGTACCAAGTGCAGTATCTGGCATTTAGTGGGTATTTGAGTTGAATAATTGAGAAATGAATGACTTTTTTGTTAGTCTATAGTTAGGACACTACTAAAAATTTCCTCAAAGTTAAGATTATACTTTGGCATTGAAGGAGACCTGTGACATGTCAGGAGTTGAGCAATAATTCAATTTGATTTTGACATTTACTAAGGGCCTTCTATATGCCAGATGCTATATTGGGTATTGGAGATACAATGAAGAATGGAATATGGTTCCTCCATTAGTAATCTACTAATGCAGTCACCCATAGGCCATTCCATAGAAAAATGCTACAGGAATGTTTGAGAAGATGCTCTCTCTGGCAGGAGAATGCTTAGTGAAAGCCTAAAAAAATATAGAATAGATGGGACAGAAACTCAGAAGTCTTCTCATTACAGGACAGAGCAAGAGAAAAGCGGGAGAGATGTAGTAAGGATCAGAAGGGGGATAATCAGAGACAAAATAAGAGGTGGATACACTGAAAGCTGGATCAGCAAGAGTTCAGTGAATCCAAAGTGTTGGTTAGGTGGTTGTTTATAATGTGGCTTGGGAATCTTTGATGGGACAAGGTCTGTGACATTTATATTATTTTAGCCTGACCAGAGGGTGTACTGCAGATTTGTAATTACAGTGTAACTCTGCCAGTCTGAAAGTACAAATAAGGACACATAAAACTGATGAACTTCGTTGACTTATTAGCATCACGGTAAGATTTCAACCTTCCAGATATTTTTACTTTCTAAGAAGAGTCCTGCATGTAATTAGGGACATGTCTGCTCATGATTTGCCTCTGTCCTCTTGTAGGCCTTTTAAAGATGCGTCTCTCCACCATGGCTGGCAGGACCCTTTGGGGAACCTCACATAGAAGACACTGTTTCACCTGTTGCTGCTCTGGTACTTTCCCAAATGGGGTAAAGGTCTCTCCATCCCTGAGAAACACTTTATCACACGGGTCTCGAAGCAACACTGTGTCCAAAGTCTTACAAAGTCCAGCTTGAAAAGGGTCCTGTAGCTTTGGCCCATAGACTCTCTCTCTACAGAAAGCCAGATCTGGACTGAGAGTTTGTGTGATAGTGTTCTTTCTGAATCTAGCAAAACACCCACACATACACACACCTTTTATCTCCCGACAACCATCTCACCAACATCATTCCTCCTAGCTGACACCAAAATACCCATAGGCCTCATGCATATTTTGTAATACAAATTATTATGGCCAGCCTCCAAGATGGCCCCCAATGAACCCTGCCTCCTGGTGTTCAGTCCCTTGCATTGTCATCTCCCATACCAGGGTCAGTCTCTGTGAGTAAGCGCAAACAGCAGACATGCTGTCAAGATTAGCTAACAAAAGACACATTTGTTACTCTTTGGGGCTCTCTCCTACTCTCTTTCTCTTAGCTCACATGCTCTGGGAGGAGCTAGCTACTATGTTCTGAGCCTTGCAAAGAGGTCCAGGTGATGAGGAACTACAGCTTCCAGCCAACAGTCAGTGAAGAACTGAAGTCAGTAGCCAACAGCCATGTGAGTGAGCCTTCTTGGAAGCTGACCCTCATGCCTCAACCAAACCATTATGTGATGCAGCCCTGGCTGGCAGCTGGACTGCAGGGTCATAAGAGACCCTGGTCCAGGCCATCCTGTGAAGCTATGCTCAGATTCCTGACACCCAGAAACTGTGAGACAATACATTTTTGTTCTTTTAAGCTGCTACATTTGGGGAAAATTTGTTACACCGTGGTACATAACTTACAAAACTAGAGGAGAGGCAGAGAAGGGTCAACTGTAGACCCCATATATCTATTCTTCCCTGAGTTCATCTGGGACTAGCATGTTATAGTGGGATAAAGAATTTGTGGTTGCTTATTTCATAGAAGATTGGTATATATTGTGGAGAAGAAAGGCAAAAATGGCTGAAGTACATTGTTTTCAATAAGAACATGTTTGTTTTTTAACTATGATTGTGTGATAACAAATCTCTCATCAGGACCTCAGAACTCCCTCTTGTATGAGGGAGGAACTAGAGCAGGCTTCCCACCATTTCTGAAGGTTAATACAAAAACTCCTAGTGTCACGTGGGTGGCTGCATCCAAGGATGCTGTGTAAACCCAGCGTGAGATTATTTTCCATTTTTAATGTGAATTGACAAGGGCCACTGTAGCCCGTTAGCGCTTCCTTTCTGAAGAAGAACCCCGGCATCTTTTAGTGTCCTCAGCTGCCAATGACCGATGCCAGAGCCTATTCTCTTCTTTAGAGGGAAACCTTACTCATACCTGGTATGCTGTCTATTCGATGAAGAAGATTTTATAGAATGTAGGTGATATGGGAGCTCTGCCAACTGAAGAGAAAGCAGCCGTTCCTCTTGGCAGCTGGGGGGAAAATGCTGGTGGTCAGGAACGCAGGTTTATTGCCTGTGCTCTCACCGAGACAGGTGTCTGTGCCAACTGAAATGCCAGGTTCCCTCTTCCGTGCCCTCAGTCCTGCCGATGGAACTTCATTAGCCTGGAGGCTCTCTTATGAAGCCTTTATACACCTTGGGGTTGTCGTTCTGACTTAATTACTAATCCAGGTCACATAGTAAGGGCTTTGATTAAGCAATTTGCTTTTTTCCCCCCTTCCTCTCTTCCATCTCATTGAAAGATTACAGAGTTTGAGCGTGAGGTTAAAGGATTACGTCTGAGTCCTGAGAGTCCCGATGCTGCTCCAGCTGCCTGTCATTTCCTGGAGTGGTTACTTATCTGTCAATATTGCTTCCCCCCCCCCCCCCCCCCCCCCCCCCAAGTCCCGGGCCTACTTGATCTTGTCCGTTTGGCTCTGCTGGCGGAGGAATAACAAGGGTCTTCCCATCATGCAACACTCTGGGATACATCATGACAGAGAAATCTCAAAGCCCAGGTCAATTATAACAGAAGATGTGCACCACCTTTGCCCCTGAATGTCTTCTGGGGCTGCAGTTGTTTCAAACGAAGTCACCTGAAAAATGCAAGGCAGCGTGTGCCGGCTTCTCTCTGGCTTTCTGCTTGTGTAGCTGGATACAAATAGCAGAAGGCTAATACTCAGTGTGTGTGGTTTGTGGTCGGGAAGAGGGAATAAAGTTGGCAGCCACCGCATTGTGCAGTAATTACTTTTTAATTAGAATTCATTGAATACAGATGGATTCTTCTTGTTCTTTCGCCCACCGATGTTTTTAATATTCCCACATCAGATATTATGAGGCAGTAGCCAGCAGTGAATTACATAAAATAACCCTGTAGCTGGTAGTGACTTACAGAAAGTAGACAACTTAACCATTTGTCTTGGATGAAAAATGATCTTACACATTTTTGTGGATTCTATTGCTGGTTTGTTGATATAGTGTTTGTTTACTCTCATTCCTGCAGGAAAAAAAATATCATAGCTCTTGTATCAAATTACTGTAACTGACTAGAACATTTTTATTTCAAATAATGTACCATCATTTTTTTTCATGGTGACACTGATACATTTGCAGGATTTTTCATTCTTTCCCCTCTTCCCAATGAATAACTTGAACCCAAACGTGAATGGAATGTACAATTTCATGCTGTTACAAAAAAAAAAAAATCATTGCTCATCACATTCTAATTGTAACATAGTTTGAACCTGAATAGCTATTTGCAGTATTTTGATAGAAATAAGAACTAATTTCCATTTTTTTTTTTTTTTGCTCTAGGGTCTCTCTATATGAACTGACATATGATGCATTTTTGAAGTCACACTTAATAATTCTCTTTTCATTATAAACAACCGCACCCTTGTTGAACAGCAGATCTGAAATTAGGTTACGCAGGCCTGTGTAATATACCTAAGAAACATGATTTATTCTAATGTAATAATGGCATAGATTTATAAAGCTTGACTACTCCAATGCTCCTCGTTATGGTTGTAAAATATTTGTGGCCGCTGTGGGATTTTCTAGATCATTATTTTAAAAAAGGAAAAACCCATTTTGACAGATGAACTGGGGCCATTCTGAGCAAATCATATAACAAGGCCTCCAAAGAGGGGAGCATACACTTATTACTATGGCAACCCAGATCAAAACACTATTTTAGTGGAGAGGTTCCAGTTTTACAATGCAATGATGATTGTTTATAGTACCATTGAAACCAGATTCAGCAAAGGTTTAAGAAATGAGCTGACAAGAGGAAAATCATTATAGATAAGCTGGGGATACCTGGATGGAATAGCATGGAATCTGCCATTATTTGATCAAATGCTGGAATTTATTGCCCAGAACAATAAAAATAATGGAAGAGGATCCAGATGATGAGAACACCCTGAAGTTTCTTCAGTTAACTGGCTGACAATAAGATCAGTCCTATCTTAAGTTAGGACTTTGAAAACAAGGAATAAGTACATTTCTTTCATATACCTCATTTTTCTATCAGCAAAATACCAACTTGTAAGTTTAAAGTTGTAGGCTGATGCTCCCTTTCCTAACACGTTCCATTTGAGAGTGTAGCACAACGTAGCTCAAGAACAATGCCCATCACACGGCCTCTGTGCTGGCACATGTCCACATGAAGGGACAGCTGGTTGCAGCCCTGCTCAGTTACTTTGATATACGTGAAATTTTTACACAGAAAGAAAAAAATTGTCTGGATCCCGAGTTGCCCATTTTGCTGAGTCTGTCTCAAAATACCCAAAGCCCATTTCTGGGTGGACAAAGTGCACTGAAGGATTGAATAATCATGTATTTCTTTAGCAACTATTTATTGAGTGTCTCCTGTGTGCCAGCCAGTGTGTACAGTGGGTGTGCTAGGTGTGCAATGGGGGATGTTCATGGTTCAGTGGGAGTGGGAGGTGAGGACCATAGGGAAATATTGAAAGATACAGAAATAGAAAATAACTCAATGGCAATGGAGTTTGGATCGTTTTCATATTTATTAACCCAAATAGTCTTTCAGACTTTGAAGGAAGAAAGGAGTACCACTTTTAATGAATGCCTGCTTTATGCAAAACTCTGTGCCAGGAGGTCTACATACAACTCAGATAAATGACAGATATTATTATGTTTATTTTGCAGATAAGTAAACTGAAACTCAGAAAGGTTAAATAAAAATCTCTCTAGTATATCGACCAAATACCTATGTAGCACTTACTATGTGTCAAACACTATCATAAGAATTTTATAACTACAACTTCATTTAATTATCATAAACCATGTAAAGTAATGCTGTTGTTATTGATAGATCCTCCCTTCCTCCAACTGATGGACAGAAAATGATGTAAACTCCACCTGCAGCCAGACATTCCTGAGCACCTAACAAGGTACCTTATATGGACTGTACATTGAACCACCAATCAGGACCTGCCAAATACCCTAAGCCCCCGATTCCTAAGTCCCTAGGTCCCTAATCATAGGCCTTACATGAAACCACCAATCAGCATGTGCTGAGTGTCCTAAGCCCCATTCCTTCCTTTCCCTCCCCTCAAAAGGCGTGTTCACCCTGGCACATGTGCTCTTTTCTCCTTGGAAGGCAGCCTGGCAGGGGTATTCTCCACCAATAAAGCCTGTGTCCTGGCATCCTGGTTTCTGGCCCCGCTGTTTCATCTTTCAGTTATTCCCATTTTAAAGATAAGAAAAACAAATTCCAGAGAGGTTGAATAACTTGTTTCATGTCTCACAGCTATTAAACGGCAGAAGCAAGATGTGAGCCCAGGACGTGTGCATTGCTACTACCATGTAGTAGAGGCACATGTTGTAGGTGATCAAACATGTTGTAACCTGTTGCCTGTAATCAACAATCTGGAATCTGGAAGTAATAAGTAGCTGTAAATGAGCAATAACATGGCTGTGATCTAAGCCAGGTCTGCAGACTCACCACCCGCTTCTCTCCTTCGCTGTCTGATCACCATAGTCTGAGCTGAGCAGCCAGGCCTTTAACTTTCCCTGTGGTCTCCTGACATCTAATCCCGCCCACTTCTGGCCCACACTCCAACTAGGGCAATCTTTCTAAAATGTAAATCTGACTATGTTACTTTTCTGTCCCATGATCTTCTCCTTTCCCCAAGATCAGTAGTTGCTTCCTACTGATCTTAGCACGCACTTTAAGGTTCTTAACAGTGCCTTTGGGGTCCCGGGTGATCTGCCCCAGTCTAGGCCCAGATCCAGGCCATGGCCTCTGATTCCCCTCATACCCAAAAAGGTTTCGGTTTTAATTTTCAGTTTTAAAAATTCACCTTCAATTGATAATTGATACTCCATGTTTCCTTTCATTTTTCTCTCATAGTTTCAACTTTATTTTCTTCTATATAAATCTCCATGTTTCCCTGCCACTTTAAAATATATATATATATATATATATATATATATATATACATATATATATATATATAAATATATATATATATATGTGTGTGTGTGTGTGTGTGTGTGTGTGTGTATTATTGATTTTTTTACAGAGAGGAAGAGAGAGGGATAGAGAGTTAGAAACATCAATGAGAGAGAAACATCGAACAGCCGCCTCCTGCACACCCCCTACTGGGGATGTGCCCACAACCAAGGTACATGCCCTTGACTGGAATCGAACTTGGGACTTTTCAGTCCGCAGGCTGACGCTCTATCCACTGAGCCAAACCGGTTTAGGCTCCCTGCCACTTTTATCCCCTCACTCACAACTTACAATGCTGACATCCTTTATGTGACCCAGTGGTAAGTTTTCCGCAGATCACTTACCTACTTAGTGGAGTCATTGGGATGCAATTGCAAGGGTTTCTTCCAAGCATGTCCCACTTCCCTCCTCCACCCGGTGGCGTGTGCTGGGAAATGCAACAAAGCAAGTGTGCACATTTGGGGAGTCTATTCGCTTTCCCAGAGTCTCTTTCCAAAGGAAAATGGAATTTCAAAGCAGGAATACAAATGATTTGGTCATTCCCTTTTCTTCAGGAGTTTCTTCTCTCCTGATGAATATCAGTGATTCGCTCCATATTTCACTATTTTTTCTTCTTTAGTTTTTTCTTCTTTAGTTTGGGCTCTCTCTGGTTTTGTTTAGCTCCTTCTTTATTTCAGGAAGTCTTTTCTTTACACTAATGTCCTCTACTTATTTTATTTGCTGCTATTTTGTGCGGGTCACAGCTTCTTTTGGCCATTTCTCCTCAATTTATTAATTCTCCTCTCCATGATTTTCTGTCTTTTCTTTTGGAGTTCTCATTCCTTCCTCACCCTTCTTTTCTAGCTGATCTGATCACACTGGAGAGGGGCACTTGGTCCCACAGCAACTCTGCTGAAGATCTGGTCAAAATACCAAATGGAGCTTTCTGTGATGTTACATTATTATTATATTTGATAGGACACAGGAATGACAAGCTAAGTTTCTATTTCAGAATCAACACCTCTTGCAGCCAACCCCTTCCCCAAGACTAATATCTAAGAAAATAAAGTTGAAACGATGAGAGAAATCGAGGGTTTAAACAGGTGAGGACTGATTATAAAAATGTATCTTTTGCATTATAAAAAATGATGAGGGCTGGATAATATATTTTAACACATAGGTAAAGCCAGACAGGCTTGGGCTCAAATCCCAGCTTTCCCAATATTAGCTGTATGATCTCCATTTTCACCTGCGAAATATGGGAAGTGACACCTTTATACAAGAAAGTACATAAAGCATAAAATACATTGTCTGGCATATAGTATTTGTTAAATGTAATTTTCATTTCTTCTTTTATAATTTGCATAACTCATCTAACTTCTCCAAGCCTCAGTAGTTACATCTGAGTCCTAGTAGTTTGAATCATTTATGAGACTCACTTATACCAAAACTCTTTCCACAGTTTGGTAAAATACATCAGTGAACTCCCTTACTTTATTTTCCAAAGCTATTTCAAGTTGAGTTTCCCTCACCACCAAAAGTAAGTTGATTCTTCAAGCTATTGCTTGCCTTAGCTTCTCTCAATATAGTATTGGCTTCTTTCTCTCTAAGTGGAATTCCCTATGAAATGAGACCCATGGCAAATCCTACCTAATTTATTTTCCAACTCCAGCATCACACAGAAAGTTGCTCTCTTGTCTAAAGCCATACTACCCAGAACACGCCCGATCTCGTCTGATCTTGGAAGCTAAGCAGGGTCGGGCCTGGTTAGTACGGTACTTGGATGGGAGAAAGTTGCTCTCTTTCCTGGTGAATAATTTTGGAGAAGATCTCTAATTAGTCTATCTTGGGTCATGTGCCCTTTTATGGCCAGGAAGATAGGGTTCTAAGGTACCTAGACCCTTAATATTGTATGCAAGGAATACAATATTATAACATAAAGAAAAACTTTCCCCTAAAAAAGGCCAGGAGTTTTGGACATACACTATAATTGGTGTTTACCATACCTATATTTGCCTATCTACTTTGAGGTTTATTGCAAAATGTGCTTGTGAAATACTTGGAAAATACAGCAATGTAAAATTTTATTATAATTCATTTTGGTATAAATTAGTACTATATAGGTGGTAGATACCCAAGTATATCAACATAGTTTTTTCTCCTGAATGTATTTTTTAAGCAAATTTTGGCTCCCAAATATATCTTTATTACCCCATTTTCCCCAAAGAAAATCTCCCTATTATATCAGAAAACCAATAATTCAACACTCAAATAAACCACAGAGCAATTTCTTATTAATCACATAGACTCTGTTAAATGCAAAATTATTTCTTTCCTACTCAATTCACTTTCTTGAGCCTCAGTCAGTAGGATATGATGGTAATGTTAATGATTCGAGTTTCCAAAACCACCAAGTAGCAGCCAAGGTCCTTGAGAGCTAAAGGAGCACTGATGCCTCTGGGTTCTGCAGAACATGCCTGGCCCTCTACCCAGTAGCACTTAATTAAGCTGGAAGAAAGACGCAGAACACAAAAAAGGCTTATGGGTTACTTACTTAGTTAACTAAGGGAGTGTTCAGAGAGAAGATATATAGCTTTTGCCCCTTAAGTGGCTCATAGTTTGCTATAGGACATTAAGAAATAAACACACAATTCAAATTCAATATAATTGTTGCTTTGCCAGAGCAGTAGAAGTATCATAAAAGCTTGCAAAAGCAGCAGTGTCATAGCAGGAGAGGATGGTTTAGGACAGTGGTGGGCAAACTGCGGCTCTCGAGCCACATGTGGCTCTTTGGCCCCTTGAATATGGCTCTTCCACAAAACACCACATGCGGACGCACACGCACAGTGCCATTGAAACTTTGTGGGCCATGAGTAGTTGATTTTCGGCCTGGGTGAGTCTATTTTGAAGAACTGGCTCTAATGACGAGCCACACTCAAGGGGCCAAAGAGCCGCATGTGGCTCGCAAGCCACAGTTTGCCGACCACTGGTTTAGGATTACATTTAATAAGCACACTGTAATAGAACCATGGGGCCAATCATTGCTAAAATTCTATCTGTTCAAGGTTGTTGTTCCCAGGTGTGTAGATGGTGCACCTGTGCACTATTGAGCTCTAAGAGACACCATTGAGGTTTATTGTTGTAGATTTGTGTTTAATATGATTTTTAAAACAAACAAAAACAAACACAAGAGTTCATTGTTTTAAACAAGGAGTATATTTTTTTTCCATTCTGCTTATTTAAGGATGTTAATAATAATTTTAGTCCTTAAAATTGCCAAAATTTATTGTATGCTTACTGTGTGCCAGAGACTATGTGGTATGCATCACACATTGTATTGCATCTGCTCCACAAAACATGACATAGGTGTATCCCCATTTAACAGATGAAGGAACTGTGACTTTAATGGAACTAGGTGCACAGCTACTAAGTACCAGCTGAGCAGAAGCTTGCCTGCATAGGCCTGCTTCTGAGATGGACTCTCCACCACTCTGCTCTACTGCCTGTGTCCCCCTCACTGCCTGACACACCTCTCACACCCACCTCCTGATTTGGTGCCAAGTCAGAAACACAGGCTTAGGTCCCTTTCCCTGCTCTTAACCCAAATTTTCTACCCCAAGTAGCAAACTTCCTAGTCCCGTTACCTCTGGCCTATTGTATACCATCCTGACACTGCATGCAGTTGGAGCTGTCAGCCTGCCAGGAAACATTTAGCAGGAGCAGGGAAAGGAAAAGAGAAAAGTACAGTATATGTGTGTTGTCAGTTGTTTAAAATAGGCCAATTACCTCAAACTGTAAAAAAAATACTCAAGTTTAAATACCTAAGAATTACTTTAACAAATGCAGTAACAGAAAATTCTCACTGTTTGCTCCATTTGTGCTATATTAAATGCAGCCTGTTTGAGAAGCATGTGGTTGACTAACTGTGGGCTATGTTAGCAGTTCTCTCTCTCTTTTACCCATACGTTCTTAAGCTTGGCAGAGAAATAAAAGCAGTTGAGTTTGTGAAACTTAAATGGTGCCATCTTATGAGGACTGAAAATTAACCACCCAATTTCCTTGTTCCCTTATCTACCTGTTCGGGGGCTGGGGCGTGCATGTATTTTTGGTCATAGTTTTGAACTGAGCGTTTGATGAGAGGCCTGTAAGTGCAGAGGTGGGGATTGCCATTGAATCCCCAGGAGCTGCAATGCTGTCAGTCAGGGGATTGGCCTGACAGCAGGCCACGATGACACCTAGAAGCTAAGAGTCAGTAGTAAGGTTGAATGGAAAGCCACGTGGCAAAGACCATGCAGAGGTCAAGGAGAAAGTGGCCAACTCACAGCAGACAGTTCTTCTCCTATTGTAGAGCCCTTAGGGAGTCAGTGAGAAGGAAGGATGAGCTTCAAAACAATTATGCTGTGTTCATTCTAGAGCAATTATTCCATTTGGGGGTTAATTGCTGTAGTGTGAACCCAGACACTGTCTAATTAGGAATAAGCTTGTACTCGGGAACAATTACCCAGCTAATTGGTCTAGTGCATGTATAGTTCTGAAGACTGGTGTTAGGAAACAATGGTGAGAGATAGAATCCCCCCAAGTCTGGGGTGTTTTGCAGAAAGGGCACAGAATGTCAGTTGGAAGAGACCTTAGGGATCATTTGGGGCTACAGGTTCTTTTGCAGATGAGGCCTCCTATTCACGGATGGTTGATGGCAGGGCAGTTCTATAATGCAGTTTCCTCCTGTCTCTCAGTTCCCTATTGGTTGACTGAGAGGATCCAAATAATTGCAAAGAAATGAAAGTTGGAGGCCAGGCTCTGACCACAAGGAGGATTTTGAGGAGGTAGGGTGAATTGTATGGCTCTGCCCAACCCGTCCATTGGATTCCAAGTTCTCAGGAGAAATGTAAATTAGAAGGTGCATGGGTCTTTTTGGCATTTCCAAATTCTCATTTATTTCAACAAAACCATTCATGCCTGGAACAAATATGTACTGCTCCTCTATCGTGTGCTTCTATTATGTGGCAGGCAATCAGACTAGATGCTAGGGACACAAACATACCGTAAGTAAGGCAGAGTCCCTACTCCCATCAACAGAGACAAGGTTAGATAGGAAGCTTCCAGTACAAAATGGCGTCCATATGTGGTGAAGGAGGCAGATCACCTGGACTATTTTCACAGGAATAGTCCATATGCCCTCTACTACTCAGTATGTTTAGCAAAATCTTTTGTAGGGAAACAAGAGTGCCCAGGTATTCACCAATAAAAATTAGGATACAGACAGAAAAAAAATCTTCTGCCCTAGAGAAAGCCAATGCATTTCCTTGTATTTTCAAAATATGTTCAGTATTATCTTTCTACACTATCTGTATTTTATTTCATTTTGTCTGAATGAAAGACAAACACACTCAAAGCTTTAATAGGTCCCTTTAAGTTTCTTGACTATTTAGGGGCAAGCTATTCTTTATTGGAAAGAAGATATTTAAGAGAATTCTTTCTTTTTTCTATGGAAATGAAATAGTTATCAAGGGATTTTTCTCCTAGGAAATAAACCTTACATAGCAACTGCATACATATTAAAAGCAGTGTCAAAATTACATGTCTGCTGGGAGACAGGTAAGGGAAGAGGTGTGGAGGGTGTCTGGGGTAATGTACAATGGAGTGAAAAGTGAGAGTCGCTCAGCTTTATAAAGCTACTTGCTCAGCTTTGATAAATAACACACACTAAAAGGTAACCTACAATTGCTCATTTGTGTCTATTCATCAGTACTTGCTCATTCAACAAATATTTGTTAAGTCCTTAAATGTGCCAGCCCCTTTGCTAGGTGCTGAGTAAAGAGGATAAGATGAAACAGATACAGTCTCTGGTTTCATGAAATGGGTAGCGTATTGAGGAGACAAATGTCATGTATCACATGTGTCAGTCAACCCGCTGTGATGTCACAGTAACAAATAGCTCCCAGTCCTAGCGACTTACTACAACAAAGGCTTATTTCCTGTCCCGTTGTGGCAGAGAACAAGAGTGATGGCACACAATGGCTCTAGCAATTTTTTTTTAAAGAATGAATTTTACTGCTTTTTTTAAATATATATATGTTTTATTGATTTTTTACAGAGAAGAAGGGAGAGAGATAGGGAGTTAGAAACATCGATGAGAGAGAAACATCAATCAGCTGCCTCCTGCACACACCCCACTGGGGATGACCCCACAACCAAGGTACATGCCCTTGACCAGAATCGAACCTGCGACCCTTCAGTCCACAGGCTGACACTCTTTGACCCTTCAGACCACCGGCTGACCAGTTTGGCTCTTCCCCTAAGCCAAACTGGTCTTGGCTCTAGCAATTTTTCTCAGAGCACATTTCTTTGCTCAAAGAAGTCACATGGCCAAACTTGATGTCCATGGGATAGGGACGCTTAATCCTCAAACAGAGAGGAGTCTGGTAGAGAGGACATAAAGATTTTTGAACAAGTAATATAAATATACCAAAACTTAGAAATGAAAATTTGTGTTGGTAATGATAAGAAAAGCTACAGGGAAAACGACAGGGGTTGTGATGGCGATCAACGATGGAGAGTGATTTAGACTGAGGGTGGGTGTTGTCAGCTCTGGAAAAGTTTCCCCCGAGGATGGAACATCTCAGCTCACACCCAAAGGATGAAGAGAAGTTATCCAGGGATGGGAGAAGAGTGTAATGGACAGAGGAGCAGCATGAGCAGGAGGCGCGGACGAGTTTGGCGTGCCTGCGATGATGGACAGAGGCAGCTCCATGCAATGTCAAGAGTGGAGGACCAGAGCTGGACATCCTAGGTTTAAATCCTAGGTCTATCTGACATATCTTTCTATGCCTCAGTTTCCTCGTGTGTAATAATGGGGAATAACAGTTCTGATCTTTCAGGGTGGTTGTGAGGATTCAGTGTGCTCGGCTCATGACAGTTGTTATCATTACTGGAAAGGAGACGCCGGTGGCTGAGATGTTGTGAGCTGCACAGAGTAAAGAAAGGAGGCTGGAGGGTAGCTGTCCCTACCAGGGCTGTGAAAGACTTGGTGAGAGTTTGGCTTTTAATCCTGAATATGATATGTTTTAAACAGGGGGGTCACTGAGTTCAATTTATACTTTTAAAAAGCCTCCTATTATATTCTGGAAACAAATATCCTCATACATAAATATCTGTTATTGAAATGGAATCTTAGAGAAATTCTGAGAAAAGATGAACAGAGGAAGAGGACAGAGGGGGAGGGGGAGGAACAGTGAGTTTCAGACCAGAAAAAGGTAATTGGGAGAAGGTGAGAGATGAGAGAAGAAAGCTTCCCTCCCCCTCCTCCATCCCTAGTTTGCCCGATGCTATAATAGAAAGACGCCAATTGTTTTACTCAGTGCAGGGAGAAGACAGAAGGAGGCAAGGGCTGCTCTTGTCAAAGTCTCAGCCGCCGGGTAGCGGGCACAGTGAAAGGCAGTTGGCTGAGTGGTCTGAGCTGCAGGCTAGCTCGGAGAGGGGTCCCCTGACCTCTGAAGCAGTGGGAGGGAAGAGGGGCTCCCCACCCCTCTGATGACACCAATATGGGAATGGCTTTCACACATAAGCAGATTCTCATGGAAAGCGGCCCAGTCCTTTGGCTGCCTGTGAACCAGTGCGTCCACACAGTCACCTCCGGTCCTCCCCGCCTCCCCCCGCCTGGTAGCCTGGGTGGCGGCTGGGACACAGGGGTGAAGGGCTGGACAGGGCTCCGTGTAGGCTTGTGGTGCTATGCTTTGGGAGAGGTGGCATTGCCTCATCAGCTGGATGGCAAAACACTGTTAATGGCACCAATAAAGAAGTGTGAATGTAATTTTCTCCTCCTCGTTATTTCCCCGGTATTTGGCATCTTATTTAACAGATCAACTGGCCCATCACGGTCCCTCCTGAAGCCAAGCCTTTCTTGTTGTGCTGGAAGATTCCGAAATGCAGGGTAGCTGAGCTCTAAGCTCATCGTTGGAAATAGGCTGTGTACATCTGGAGCATGTGAACGACACCAAATGAGAAAGTGATTGAGGTCACCGCGAGTTCTGAAAAGCTTTTGCAAAGGGTGGTTACAGCCTTTGAAGTACCAGTGCTTTGGGGGCAAGAGCAGCCAGGGAGAAAATGTACAACCTTCCTCCTTTCGCCGTATTAAAATATATATGTACATTGCGTTGGAGGAGATGGAAAGCAGAGAATATATGTGATCAGAATGAAGGCAAAATTTTAGAGCTTTGGAGCGAGCAGACCAGGCCGTGATCACAGCTGCCGTGTATTGAGGGAAACTCTGAACCAGGCACCATTCGGACACTTTGCGGGATTAGCTCAACCCTCACAACCAGCACAGGAGGCAGGCAGCATTATCACTCTACTTTATAGGTGACACAACTGTAAGTTAGGTAATTTACCCAGGGTCATAAAGTTTATAAACCTGGGCAATCTGGCTTCAATCTGATCATATGACCCTCACACACATGGACCTTCTGACATACAAAATGATGAAGAGGGAGGGGCAACACAGAGGCAGGCACTCACATTTGACTATATCGCCTACATGCCAGGGGTAGGAAGGATGTCCTCACAACATGTTATATAGGCAGAGGCATTTCCAGAGGGTTGGGGGGGAGCAAAAAGCCTTACTGCAAAGGAGTACCGGATAGGGATTGCAGAGTTAGACTTTCCACCTCACATCATTTCCAGTTATCACTTTTTATCATGGCCATGTCTTAGGCCATGTGATTAAATATATATTGGGGACTTTTTAAAAAAGACAGAGCTATTTTTTTTCTTATGCATTCTAAGCCATAAATAACTGGAGGGTTGTTGATTAATTTTCAACAGGAAAAAAAAAAACTTGAAAGATATGTTGATGCATCATTTCCATGTAGGCTCATTTAAAAATACCAAGATGGAGGTTGCAATTCCCAAAGCAGGGTACTACAGCTTTGAAGTTTCGAGGTTTCTGTTCATTAATTTCTCTGGGAGCAGGAGAAAGGAGATATTCAAGCGTAAGTGCTCAAAGCTTTAGGATATTTTCCCTCTGCTTTTTCCCTTCAGTCTGTGTCTAACCCGTTGGCTCCAGTCTTCCCTAGTATAATATTTTTATTTTTTTAAATTTAAGATTATTTGAGGCTAATTTAGGGGGTAAATCTAATGGAAAGAATTATATTTGACAACTTTATGAGATACATTAAAAATAATGATGCATGTATAATCAAATACCCCGAAAAGCAAATCCATCCCGAGCCACTTTCCAAAAATGCCAGGAAAAGTGCTAGAAAGATGGGTTCTGTAAAAACATACTGT
Organism: Pipistrellus kuhlii; assembly: GCF_014108245.1. Taxonomy (NCBI): domain Eukaryota; kingdom Metazoa; phylum Chordata; class Mammalia; order Chiroptera; family Vespertilionidae; genus Pipistrellus; species Pipistrellus kuhlii. The sequence continues at coordinate 131,188,990 of NW_023425515.1, read as the reverse complement.
CGTCCACATTGCCAAATATGATTCCATTTAGGGCATATGATTTCATGTGGGGTCTCTTTTATCCATATCCTCCTTTTGCCTTTGAGATCAGCCCCTCCTCCCGCCTGTGGTCCGCTAGGTGTAAACCAGAGCAATTAGCTGTCTTAATTGACAGTTATTTTAAAAATTGGCTCTTAAATTATGAGACTGTTCTGACTATGCCTGTGGTTACTTCACAAGGGGATTTCCCCCGAATGTTTACTTGTCTACGTGAATTTCTACTGTGAAACAGTCATTGCAATGTTGTGTTGGTCCAGATAATAAGTCATATTTTTTGTGTGTTTAAAGAAAATTGCTGCTAGATTTGGATCATTCTAAGCCAGCCTGAGAGTTAAATGCACAAATTCCACCTAATTGTTCCAATAAGAATACAACTGACAAATTCACCCCCATGTTCCCAATTAGGAAGAGAGGACCATTGACAGTATTAAATACCACAATAAATTCTTCAAACTAAACACATAACGCTTTCATCCCTGATCTATATGTTAATTCATAGCCATAAATTTTGAGCTCCTATAATATGGCAAACCCAGCTACACGTACCAGGGATTCAAGAACTAGTAAGACATGGAACTCCCTGCAAGAATCTCGGTGTCTGTGTGCAGCAAGCAGAGGCATGGGGTACAGAGGAGGAAGGAAATGACATCCACAGTCACTCTGCTAGGAGCTTTAATCAGATTCTCATTTAATCCCCCTCTAAATTCTGCGAAATGGTTTTTCCCTCCCCATTTTATACACACTCAGAAAGTAAGTAACTTTCCCAAGAGCACACAACTAGAATGGGATTTGAACCCATCTCTGCCAGACTCCCAGCTCACTAGCGTCTCACTATTTCATGATCCCTCTAGACCAGTGGTCAGCAAACTCATTGGTCAACAGAGCCAAATATCAACAATACAATGAGTGACGTTTCTTTTGAGAGCGGAAAACAGACTTCTGTGCATGGGCCATGAAATTTCAATTGCACTGTACGTGTGCACTCACACGTGGTATTTTGTGGAAGAGCCATTTTCAAGAGGCCAAAGAGCCACACGTGGTTCTCAAGCCTCAATTTGCCGACTACTGCTCTAGACAGAAAGACTCTATCTTCTACTAATATAACAAAATTTTGCAAGGTATGATCTCATTTGTTTTCATAACATCCTTGTGAGGTTTTGGCAGGTAAGGTATCCTTTCTGTTTTGCTTCCCATGACGTGGGGCCTGGGAGAGGCTGGGCACTGACCTCCAGGCCTAGGCCGGTCAGGAGGGTAGTGTAGACTCCAATGAGGAATTTATGCTTCTTTATTTAAGGTTTTCCTCAACACACAGACCTGGGTGCTGTGCTGAGCATGGATTTGAGTTGCAAGAAGGCAAAAATGAAAGCACACCACCCTGAACTGAGAAATACCCATAGGGAGTAAGAGTTAATAGCATTCTTGTTAGCTAAAAGCTGCTGTTGGTAAGTGATACACTGAATTGCGATGGCATCTCTGTGTGCATTACACATTTATTCAGCTGCAAAGGAGGTGAGGTGGTGGATGACCAGAGGTCAGGGAGAAGGACTAAGAGCCAAAAAGCTCTTGGCTGAATGCTTTCTGCCCCTGTGTGAATGACTTGACCTCCTTGTCCCTGTGTGTGACCTTGAACAAGTCCTTTATCTTCCTTATCCACCGCAGCTAGGAAATGTATTTGTGTGTGTGTGTGTGTGTGTGTGTGTGTGTGTGTGTGTGTGTGAGGGTGTGGGGGAGATGTCACCATACATCAAATGCTGTGGCTGCCGTGAGCTCCTTGGGGAAAACCTATCGCGGTCTCCTTGCCCCCACCGGAAAGGTTTTCTCGCAGTGTGGCGAAAGGTGCCACTTTTTAATAACATCATTGGAATATCTGCTTCTTGCAAGATACAGTGGGACAGACTGCGGCGTGCCGTCTTGTGACATGATAAGAGAAGATGCTCCCTCCCGTGTGAGCTTGCAAGCCAAGTCCCTTCAGGAAGGAGGGTCTGGTCCTTCCGGGGTCACGTGAGCAGGCGCAGGCAAGCTGGCGAAGGAGCGGACACAGGAAGTTTGTCGTTTTGCAGAGCACACGCACAGACCTCTTGCAGCATGAAACGCGTTCCCTTTCCACACCTTGGGGTGAGTTTTTCCCCTTTCTCTTTGAATTATCCGAGTGGTCATCAGAGAAGTGGGGGCAAGCCTCTGAGCATGGAGAGCCAGCGAGCCATCTCCTCTCCTGGCTCAGAGCGCTGCCACCGCAGCTCACCCAGAGAAGCCGACCCAAATGGGGGCTCTGTTTACTCATCCTCCCTCCCTGGGGCAGCAGCGTATCTGACATCTGGGTAGGTAGGTGTGCCTTGGTACCCAGGCGATCATGCATCTTTAGAGCCTTGTCCAGCTCCTCACACAGCCTGAGGATCAGAGCGGGTTAGGGAGGAAGGAATGAGTCACATGGTCTCTTGGCATCTGTCTCTGATTGTCCCAAAGCACATGTGTCAAACACAAGGCCCGCGGGCCAAATCCGTCCCGCCAGGCCTTGCAATGTGGCCCGCACTGCGCTGTCATCACTGTACTCCGTTGCGTTTCCATCACAATGACAGTTTATGACTGTTCAGTAAACCATTCGGCCCGCGATTTAGGCTGGATTTTAGATTTTGGCCCCTTCTCTGATTGAGTTCGACACCCCTATCCCAAAGGAAGTGTAGTATGGGGGTGGAGGCAAAGAATATGGAGCCTGAATCAAAAGGCCTGTTGTTTTTTTCTTTACACTGGTCTGCCAAGATTGGTTTGGCTCAAGTGGCCAGGGGATAAATGCCCGGTCCTTACTCTTACCAGTGATTTCCTCCCACAGTGAGGCAGACTGGGCACAGAGAGACTTTCCTAATCAAGGAGGAGCACTGTGACATTCAGGAGCACCTCACTCCCTAGGGCTCCAGATCTCCTACCCCAGCTCTTGGGCTCTATTCATAGGAGTTCCGTCTCCGCCACTCTGATCTTGGATGATTCACTTAAAGGAAATGCGAATTCAAACTGAAGGATCTCATGCTCTTCAAAGTCACCTTTTCAGAAGCCTTCCCCAACCCTCAGTATAAAATGACTCACTGTCTCCTTTACTTTTAAAAAAAAATCTGAGGATACATTTATTTATTTTTAGAGAAGTGGAGGAGAAAGATAAAGGACAGAAACCTCAATGTGAGATCAAAACATCGATCGGTTGTTTCCTGCATGTGCCCCATCAGGGATTGAACCCACAACCTAGGTCTGTGCTTACACCCAGAATTGAACCCACAACCTTTTGGCTCACAGGATGACACTCCAACCAACCCGGCCAGGGCACCTCCCTCACTTTTGATCCCCATCCCTGCTTTATTGTTCTTCATAGTACCTGTCACCACCTGAGGGGAGGCACGCTGTTTGGTTTGGGTGCTGCCTGTTGTTCCCCCGAGAAGATGGGCTCCACTGGAGCAGGAGCCCTGTTCTGTTCACTGCTAATCCCCAATGTCCGGAACAGCGTCTGCCACACAGGAGGCCCTCAGTGAGCGCTTGTTGAATAAATGTATTCAATTGACTTGAAGAAATATATAAACACCTAGGGTAATGACTCTGCTCTTTGTGGATCGGACTGTGAAATGATTGAAACAAAGGTCCTTTGAGCTCTTTGCATTTGCCGGTGTCTAAGGACTAGAGTTTCTTTTTGCACAGCCCTCAAAACCAACTTCACTCCAAGTTTCCTTACACTCTGGTTTGTCTCAACATGTGCAGTGCCCCCATGAGACTCACAATCTGACATTTAGATTATTTCTTGCAAATAGTTTGAAGCATCATCACACATCATGGGTGACATGACTTCCCCCAGAGCAGCTGGAATACGGGAGATGAAGACAAAAAATCCTCATTTGGTCACCTCCGTGTCCCCCACTCCTTGAAATGCACCATTAGGTGCCCTGAAATTGGCTGTACAGAGATTTACTCCCTACTCCCTACTTCAGCAGGCCAGCTGAAGACAGGAGTGGTATTCACACATGCCTCCAATGCAAGACACTGCTTCAGGTTAAAAGGTTACACATGCTTTGCCTGAGGAGCTGGAAACAAGAATTTTATTGCCCACAGTGATGTCTCCCCATAATGAATTGGTGGTGTTAATCTGAAGGCTCATTAATGAGACACAAATATAAAATAAGTAAAGCTTCTTTACCAGTTACTGTCTCATACCGCTTGGACCTAATTATAGTCTTGTGAAAACGAATTGAAAACCTTAGAAAACTAACTAGTCAGATAGTCAATTAAATAGATTGCTGTAAGGTACAATAAAAAATGTAATGTGTTTCTTCCCAAAGTTGAATGAATCCACATTTCTTTGTTTTGGTCATTACTGACTCCTCTTCTAAAAACCAGTTTGGCCCTAACCGGTTTGTCTCCATGGATAGAGCGTCGGCCTGTGGACTCAAGGGTCCCAGATTCGATTCTGGTCAAGGGCATGTACCTTGGTTGCAGGCACATATCCAGTTGGGAGTGTACAGGAGGCAGCTGATAGATGTTTCTCTCTCATCGATGTTTCTAACTCTCTATCCCTCTCTCTTCCTCTCTGTAAAAAAATCAATAAAATATATTTAAAAATAAATAAATAAAAACCAGTTTGTACTTCTTCAGATCCAATGGTTATAGAGAATAGTTTTCTCTAAAGTAAAATACACATAAAATCAAGTATTATATTTAATATTTCCCCCATTTTTACCTGTCCTTTTCACCCCAACATTGGATAGACATCGAGGTTTGGTGTTTTTTTGTTTGTTTGTTTGTTTTTTTATTGAAATTAATAGTGAGATTGTAGCATTTGCAGAAATCAACAGATCCTTTTAGATTAACATTTTTTCCATTAACCCCATCTAAATCTCTTATTCTGCAAGCAGGTAGACCATTATAAAGGCTCATGTTTTTTTCTGGATAAAAAACAAAAACAGCCGGGACCGGTTTGGCTCAGTGGTATAGCGTCAGTCTGCGGACTGAAAGGTCCCGGGTTCGATTCCGGGCAAGGGCCTGTACCTTGGTTGTGGGCACATCCTCAGTAGGGGGTGTGCAAGAGGCAGCTGATCGATGATTCTTTCTCATTGATGTTTCTAACTCCCTATCCCTCTCTCTTCCTCTCTGTGAAAAATCAATAAAATAAAAAAAAAGCAAACACTATCCTGCCCAGCTGTTGTTACTCAGTGGTTGAGCATCCATGTATGAACCAGGAAGTCATTTTTCGGTTGCTGGACTGGGCACATGCCTGGGTTGTGGCCTCGAACCCCAGTAGGGGGTGTGCAGAAGGCAGCTGATGAGTTTCTCACCATTGATGTTTCTAACTCTCCCTTCCTCTCTGAAATAAATTTAAAAAAATTAAATCTATCCTAAGAAAATAGTCTATTCAAGTGACTATTATCACCCTTTAGAGCTAAGCTGTGTAGTACGAACAATACTATTAGTTAAAAGGTTATGGAATGAGGAAACTATGACTCAGAATGGACTTAATAAGGACACACACAAAATAAACAAGAGGTTCTTGCAAATTTGTAGTTCCTGGTTGCCTGGTGCTTATGTATAAATACCCACAAGCAAAAATCCTTAAAGCCTCAGTAAGGTTGTATGGTTTTCAGCTTCCCCATCAGCTTGAATACCTAGGGACCCCACAGAGGGTTGCGGGAGGAGCAGCCACAGAAATAAACCGAAGCCTTTGCTGTCACATGGCCAGTAAGTGTCGCATCTCTTGAGCATCCCAGGTATCTGGGCAGCCCCCTGACAATGGATAAAATGATATCACATCCACCCAGAAAACAACCCAGCAGCAACAGTGAGATGACACATAAACCCACAAGCTCGGCTTATAATGTGAAACAACAATACCTGAGCACACGGCACTTCTGCAGCCACTCCAGAGAAAGGAAGGGAGTAAAATGTGTGAGAAAACCAGAGTTAAATTACTCACTATTAGCCCCTATAGTGTGCTTCCACCCTATGTGGAAAAAAATATTATATATATATATATATGAACACACATATGTACATGCACACATGCAGGGGGAGAATGTCACAGTTAAATTTTTACTATTATAATGAGGAAAGAGGCCAACAGAAGGAGCTCCCTGGGCTAATTTTCTAGCCAGCAGCCACTGCAATGTTCCCACTAGGAGAGCGAGGAGTGAAAGCAAAGTGTAATAAGTAATGACTGGCTCTGCTGGCCAGGAGAAATGATCACTATGCTTGAGAAATCTAAGCATATGCTCATCTAGGAAACATATCAGGGGTGAAGACTGAGGAGAGGGACATAAGTAAACCCAGAATGGTTTGGAAATTCCTCTGGGACACATTGTTTTAAAATAAAAGGAAAATTTAAAAACAAGTAACATCACCAAAAGTTACATATTGCTAAAGCTAAGTTCCCCCAAATTTAAATTGCTTTTGAACGTGTGGCTTTTTGAGGCTTTGTAAGGAGAAGCCAAGCTATTTTATATTTCTTGTAGGCATCTGCTCCAATCCAGTGTGTTTCTTTTGTGTTAGCTTCTGGGTCTCAGCACAGCAAAAGATTCAGAATCCTCATCTTGCTCACCTACAGAGATATGTTCTATGTAGTAGGAAAATAAGAACTAAAAATTCAGGAAAATGCAGGACAAAACATTACCCAGCTCCGGAAAACCAGTTCTGTCCATGTTTCAAGGCTAAAATTTACTTTGATGTGTCAAAAGCAAATAATTCAACATCAAACCAAGGAGGACTTGAATGTTCTTAGGATAAAAGGAATGGATGAGCATTACACATCTTCTATGACTTGCCTAGAAAATGAAGGCAACAAATCTATAGGTTGGAGGGTTTAAAAATTTTGTTTAACCTAATTGATAGTCTGTGGCCAATCTCTAATCATGTGCCTTGCATATAAAAAGACTCGGACAGACCAGTAAGATATTCTCCAATAGCCAGAGAAGTAATCGGGTCTTGGCTTACTCTCCTTCCTGAAACAACTGGGAAAAATAATCCTAAGAAAAATAAGTAAGACAACAAGATATTGGACATCAGCCAATGAAAGAGAGTGATACTTGAGAGATGGGAAGCGAGGTGACCTATGATTGACCCAATGGAGGATTTAAATATTATAATTCACTTTAATAAAGGAGAAACCCTGATATAAAATAAAAATTCTTTGAAGAGTTATTTTGCATGACAAAAAGAGTTTCTGCCAACAACCTTATCTAAATATATTAGTTAATTTCAGATTTCTGTTGCTCTCTACTGGGTAAAGTTGCATGAATTTATAATGAAAATACCCATACCTAAGTCTTCATGCTAATGAATGCATGTCTGGGGCCCTGTATATAAATGCCAATTTCCTAGGTCACATTACAGCATTCTCAGGATCAAGATCTGTCTCTGCTCGAAGCCATTTAGTAACCAGTATGTTCTACGCTCCCTTTTGCATCATCAAGAGGAACAAAGGCAGGGCAATTTGTCAGAATGTAGATATTGTCTCTCCCCCCAGCAGAGCTAATGGAGTAAAATGTGATAGAACTTAGGATAAGCAAAGTCTAAACTTGTCACTATCTCAGCAAAAATTTTATGCACTAAAAATGACTGCATAAAATGTCACCAACATGGAATGGCTTTATTTAAAATACTAAAGGTCTGGTGCATGACATCCAAGGACTTGGAGGGGGGTGTCCCTCAGCCTGGCCTGCACCCTCTCACAGTCCGGGAGCCCTTGGGGGATGTCAGATTGCTGTGTAGGCAGAAGAGGCTCCCGCCACCACCACTGCACTCGCCAGCTCTGAGCCCAGCTCAGGGCTTCTGGCTGAGGAGTGCTCCCCCTGTGGGAGCACCCTGACCACCAGGGTACAGCTCCTGTATTGAGCATCTGCCCCCTGGTGGTCAGTGCACATCATAGTGAGCGGTTGAGTGGCCTTAGCATATCATTAGCATATTACACTTTGATTGGTTGAACTGCTGACTGGACTACCGGACACTTAGCATATTAGGCTTTTATTATATAGGATTGACTAAATGGCATATTCTTGAAGTTCTCTTTGATGATCCAGAAGAGGTAAACTGGATACCAATGGAGGGAGGGCTACTTCCCAACTGGAAAGCACATGCCATACAAATTAAAGAACTGTGGCCAGAGAACAATCATAGTACCCAAATTAAAAGTCAAAAGGAAAATACTTTAAATAGAAGTATTTATTTGTGGTGGAGGTAACTTTTACATAAGCAAATCTGTATGGTCATGCTTCAGAGTAATTACTACCAAGGGTTCATTTATAAAACAATGGCAAATGAATGTCCAGGATAATACAGGGAAGGCCACATTGCACATATCTTAATGCTATTACTTTTGTATGGTGCTTCAGTAATTACCTTTACAAATATTCATTAAGTATCCACTATATGGCAAGAACCTGGGATGGAAAAATTCTATATAATAAAGAGGTAATATGGAAATTGACCATCACTCCTACACACAAGATGGCCTCCCCTATGTGGTCAAAGATGGCTGTCCCCATGTGGAAACAAGATGGCCACCACAAGATGGCCAAGAGGGGAGCAGTTGGGGTGATCAGGCCAGCAGGGAAGGGATGTTGGGAAGGACTAGGCCTGCAAGGGAGGGCAGTTGGGGGTAATCAGGCTTGCAGGGGAGGGCAGTTAGGGGTGACCAGGCCAGCAGGAAAAGGCAATTGGGGGGGACCAGTCCTGCAGGAAAGAGCAGTTTGGGGTGACCAGGCCTGCAGGGGATGATAGTTTGGGACAACCAGGCCAGCAGGAGAGGGCAGTTAAGGGTGACCAGGCCTGCAGGAGAGGGCAGTTGGGGGGGGGGGGGGGGGAACCAGGCCTGCAGGGGAGGATTGGGCCTAAACAGGTAGTTGGATATCCCTCCAGGAGTCCCAGATTGGAGAGGGTGTAGGTTGGGCTGAAGGTCACACACACCCCCATGCATGAATTTCATGCCTAGGCCTCTAGTCTACACTAATAAAAGAGTAACATGCTAATTGACCATACCTTCACGACACCCACAAGCCAATGAGAAGTGAGTATTCAAATTAGCCTAACAAACATGATGGTTTAATTTGCATACAGCGGGGGAGAGGGGGGAATGCTTGAGTCATCTCCAGTCATTCCACACCATCCCAGCCACTCCAGGCCTCTGGGCATCATGGGAAGGCAGAAAGGCTGCTCTGGCCAGAGTGAAGGCGGTGCCATAAGTCAGGGGAAGGAATGTCCATTCTTGCATCTTCGTGCATTGGGCCTCTAGTAATTAAATAACAACACAGGCTCTTGCCCTCAAGGAGTTGTGTGGTGTTGTTTTTATTTTCATCCTCAATGGAGATTTTTTTTCCCATTGATTTTTAGAGAGAATAGAAGGGGGGAAGAAGAGAGAGAAAGAGAGAGAGTGAGAGAAGAAATACATCAATTGGTTGCCTTCTACACACACCCAATCTGGGCTGGGGATCAAGTCTGCAACAGAGGCATGTGCCCTTGCCATGAATCAAACCCGTGACCCTTGGGTCAAAGGGCCAATACTCTACTAGGGGTGTCGAACTCAATCAGAGAAGGGGCCAAAATCTAAAATCCAGCCTAAATCGCGGGCCGAATGGTTTACTGAACAGTCATAAACTGTCATTGTGATGGAAACGCAACGGAGTGCAGTGATGACAGCGCAGTGCGGGCCACATTGCAAGGCCTGGCAGGACGGATTTGGCCCGCGGGCCTTGTGTCTGACACATGTGCTCTAAACACTGAGTCAAACCAGCCAGGGCCCTCATTGAGTTTTTTTGTTTGTTTGTTTGTTTGTTTGTTTTTGTTGTTGTTGTTGTTGTTGTTTTTGTGTGTGTGTTTTGTTGTTAATCCTCACCCAATGATATTTTTTTCCATTGATTTTCAGAGAAAGTGGAAGGGAGGGGGAGAGACAGAGAGAAAGAAACATTGATGTTAGAGAGACACAGCAATTGGTTACCACCCACAGGCTCCCTGACCTGGGCCAGGAATTGAGCCTGCAACCAAAGTACTTGCTCTTGACCAGAATCAAACCCTTGACCCTTCAATCCTCAGGGATGACACTCTAACCACTGAGTAAAACCAGCCTGGGCCCTCATTGAGTTTTTTATTTAGGGAGGGAGACAGAGCAATTAACAATTTCAATGTAGTGTGAATGACACAATCACAAAAGACATTCTAGAAAGTGGTGCTGAGATCTAAAGAAGGAAATGGAGTTAGCCAGGTAAAGGAGTAGTATTTACAAAGGTTGGAGAGAGAATGTATGGGTCTTTAGAGGAAGTGTAAATGTTTTGGAGCATGTTATTCCCTTTGGGCCTTGCCATGATCCTGGGAAATAGGTCAGGCAAAGTCCTGTTTATTCTATTATACTAACAAGGAAACTGAAGCTTAGAGACAGGTTACAGAAGTGCTAGGTCACAGAGCTGGCACTAGAAAACCCAGGGCTCCTCGTATCTAACCTGATGCTCCTGTTCTTCATACTTCACCATGTTCATATGATGCTTGTTGATTTGGCCATGGTATTCTAGTAAAGCCAAATCATGTCATTGAAATACCTAAAGTGACCCAGAAGAGCCTGGAGACAAGGAGTGAAAATAAGGTGGCAAAGCTGTTAGAAGCCCAAACCATTTCTAAAGGAAGAGCCAGTGGTCTTCTCATGAAACACCAATAACATCATAGTCAGAAATCTATCCACCGTATCTTCTCTCAACAGACAAGGTGAACGTTTCTTTCAGAAATATTACCATACATCCACTCAACCAGCAGCTGGTTACAGCATATTTCTGAGCAGTTCTTCAGTGACTGGCGGCCAGTGTTTCCACTTTTCTAAAAGTTTCAAGTCCTTTTAGAAGCTCAGAAAAGTGATGGCTCTTTTGGATGTCTTTTCAGAGGAAACTTGGGTCTTAGATTTGCAGATGTTTCTACTGGTTCAAAACCAAAATTAATTCTTACTTCAGTCTGCTAGAAGAGAGGTTACCACATTATCTGCACAGGTGATCTAAGAAAAAACACACACACACAAAAACAGACTTCTAAGTTCCACTCCAGACTGACTGAATCTTTGGGAGTTGGTCCCAGGAATATGGATATTCAAAATGTTCTTTAGGAGATTATGATGGTCACTCAAAAATCTCAGAGGTTGTGGAAACCTCTGAGCTAGAGTAGATTACTGATGAAATTGAGAGGATGTCTCAGATGCTGGTAAACAGCAATGAGATTGTCCCTCTTTCAGGGATACAGACCCCAACCTCATCTTAACCCTAGAAAGGCTATGAAAAAAGTGGCAATGCATTTGTGTAATAATTTCACTCTAATAGTTAAAAAACTGATACCTTGGCCAAACTATGAGAGAGTAGTAAGACTAGTGGTTTCCAAGGCTTAGTGGAGAGGGAAGGATGAATAGATAGAGCTCAGAGAACTGTAGGGTGGTGGAAATACTCTGTATAATGCCACAATGGTGGATACATGTTGTTCATTATACACTTGTCAAAACCCATACAATGTGTAACACCAAAAGTGAACTCTAAAGTAAACTATGGACTTTGAGTGAAAATGATGTGTCAATTTAGATTCCTTGATTAAAAAAAAATATATATATATATATATATATATATATATATATATATATATATCTCACACTGGTGAGGGAGATAGATAATAGGAGAATCTGCACTGGTAGGGACAGGAGGTAGAAACTCCTTGTACCTTCTACTCAATTTTTCTTCAACATGAAACTGCTCCAAAATGGTTTATTAATTTTTAAAGTGGGCAAAGGACTTGAATAGGCAGTTTTCCAAAGATAAATATATGTCTACCCAGCTCATTTAAGGTGCTCAAGGAGACATTTGTACACCCATGTTCATAACAGCATTACTCACAATAGCCAAAGGTGCAACCAATGCAAAGGTCTATGTACAGATGAACAGATAACAAAGTATAGCATATATACTTACTATGAAATATTAGTCAATCTTTGAAAGGAAGGAAAATCTGACACATGTTGCATCATAAATGAACCTTGAGAAGATTATGTTAGTAGAACAAGACAGTCACAAAAAGAAAAACCCTCTATGATTCCACTTATGTGAGTTACCTACAGTAGTCAAAAAGGGTGGTCACAGGGCTTTAGGGCAGGAAGAATGGGGATTTGTTGTTTGATGGCTATATTTTCAGTTGTGCAAGATGAAATGAGGTCTGGAGCTCTAGAGACTGGTTGTGCAACAATGTGAATGTGCTTGACACTTCTGAATGGTTAAAAAAAAAAAAGACAACATATCCCCAGAGTTAATATCGATAGGTTAGAGACACTTAGACCTAGTTAGTAGCTACGTAACTTCTAATTTCTCTAAAGCTGGATATTTATGTGCAACATGCAGATAATAGCTTCTCAACAGCCAGTCAGCACATGTTTCGCATGATAGGCTGCTTTCCTTAGCTAGCTTTACTGATATTTTCATTTCCAGACCCAAACCTGTCCCAAGTGCCAGAGGAACTTTGAGGCAAGAACTGCTTTCTTAACAGTTCCCAAATCTTTTGCCCCATTAGTCTGACACCAGTCTGACTCCCCCAGACCCTCCCCCGCACTGTGATGGCCATTAGACTTGACTTATTCCCTCCTGACCTCCCTTTGGGGGCCAGTCTGTCCATAAATGCCAATCCAGTAGCTGGGGTCTACTGCTGTATTAGTTTTCTATTGCTGTAGTAACAAGTTACCATAAACTCATGGGCTTAAAGTAGCACAAATTTATTCCCTTACTGCTCTGGAGGCCAGCAGTCCGAAATGTCTTATAGGTCTTAAATCCAGAGGTCAGCAGGGCTGTTTGCTTCTGTGCCATGGAATACAAGCAGCCGGCAGAAGCTGGGAGAGGCAAGGAATGGATCCTCCCTTAGAATTTCTGGAGGGAGGGAGGGAGCGTGGACCTCCTGACACCTTGATTCCAGTCCTGTGATATTGATTTTAGACTTCTGATTCCCAGAGCTATGGGAAATAAATGTTTGTTATTTTAAGCCACAAAGTTTCTGGTTATTTGTTACAGCAGACATAGAAAACTCACACAATTTCCAGGTGGAAGGAATTCAGATGTGTAGTTTTGAAGTGGGGCCCTTGATACTTTCCAGTGTGGTCTCTGAAGCGGCATATAGGCATCGCTGGAGGGTCTGTCAGAAATGTAGCAGCTCAGGCCCCATTTCCAGACCTGCTGAATCTGAATCCACATTTGAACAAGAGTCTTAGATGCCCATTAATGATTGAGATGCATGCCCTGGCGAATGGCAGGGCAACCAGACAGGAGGAACCTGGCTACCTGGGAGCCCCCACAGAGCCACCCGGCCCTTGGAGCATGCCCCAGGTCAGACCCTCATGTGTGAGAAATAAGTACTATATTTCTTCAGGTCATTCTTAATTTAGATTGCTAAAGTAGCTGAACGAATATCTTAACTAATACGTCATCTGTACGCACAAATGACTTTAACATTTGGACATGTACATATAAGTCAGGCGAGTCATCTCACGTGTACATGAAAAAATCATATTACTCACCACAGAATGTTGCTGCTGTTTAACCATAACTATGATTTATTTGGCTTCTCAGAGGAGCTATACTAATTCTCCCCTAGGGGGGATTATGGTTAATCATTCCCAGGCCTTTCTGCTTTCTGTGGTCTAACCACAGAAACCACACCTTCAATCTCAGCCACTGTAGGCTTTCTTCTTCATACATTATAGTAGGTCAACTAAACTTGAAAGCAACATTTAAAATATTTTACTCATTTGGGTTAGATTAATTAAAGGGAAAATACTTCCATGGACTCTGCAATGCTTTCTTTGTCATCAACCAGATGTCCCTACATGTGTGTGTTGTGTTTTTTTGTTTGTTTGATTTGTGTGTGTGTGTGTGTGTGTGTGTGTGTGTGTGTGTGTATTTTTATTCCATGGGTCTACTTTGCATCAACATCACACTGTAATTTTATATATGGTGGGGCAAAAGGAGGTTTACAGTTGTGAGTATGTGAAATACAGAGTTTATTCTTGTATTATTATTTATTGATTATTATATTATTTTCTATACAAAAACTGTAAGCCTACTTTTGCCCCACTCTATATGTCTTGTTACCATGTGGTGTAAGTCCTCCAATTTTGTAGTTCTTTTTCAAGATTATCTTAGCCAAGAGTTGGCAACTATGTCCATTGATCGACAACTGATTTGTAAATAAAGCTTTATTGGAAAGCAGTCCTTTCCTCTTACTTTCAAATAGTTTGTGACTACTGTCTGGCTTCTATGTCAGGGTTGGTTAGTTGGCATAGGGACTGTCTGGTCCACAAAGCCTAAGATAATTGCTATCTTACCCTTTACAAAAAACAAAACGAAAAACACACACACATTTGCTGTCCTCTCATCTTGATGATTCTTGATTCATTGCATTTCCATGTAAATTTTAGTAAAAGAACTACAGAGATTGTGTTGCATTGCAATGAATTTTTAGGTTCATTTAAGGGAAATTTGACACTTTTCTTTATTAACTAATCCAGTCCTTAAATGTGGTAAATGCCTCCTTTTTTACAAAAAGGTCTTTGATTTCCCCTACCACCAAGTTGTATTTTTTTTCTTTATAAACTGTCTACATATATTTTGTGCGATATTTTTCTTAGTATTTTATTTGTAACACTACTGTAAATGTATTTTAAAATTTTTATTTGTAAATTTTGTTGCTTGTAGATAGAAATACAGTGGATTTTTGAATCTTGTCTGTTGAGCATTTTTGTCAATAAGGTATATTGACTTTACCAGGTGCTTTTTCTGCATTTGTTGAAATAATCATATGGTTCTTCTTCCTTATTCAGTCAATGTAGTGAATATATTAGTTAAATTTCCTAATATTAATTCAATCTTTCATAGAATAAATCCCAGTTAGTCATGATGTATCATCTTTGCCTATATGGCTGAGTTTTATTTGCTAACATTTATATAGTTTGGAAATTTTGTTTCTATGTTCATAAGAAATATTGTTCTATAATTTTACTTTTTTCTTTTTTTTTAATATATATTTTATTGATTTTGTACAGAGAGGAAGGGAGAGAGAGTCATCGATCAGCTGCCTCTTGCACACCCCCTATTGGGGATATGCCCACAACCAAGGTACATGCCCTTAACCGGAATCGAACCCGGGACCCATCAGTCCCCAAGCCGACGCTCTATCCATTGAGCCAAACCGGTTTCTGCTAATTTTACTTTTTTCTAATGTCTTTGTCAGATTTTGTTTTTACAATTATGCTATCCTTGAAAAATGAATTGGAAAGTGTTCTTTAATTTACATCCTCTGAAGGAGATTGGTTAAGATTGATATATTTTTATCCTTTAAATATTTTGGAAAAGTCACAGATGAAGCTATCTGGACTTTTCTCTTATTTCCTTGAACAGTTTTCTAGGTGTTTATAATTTTATTTTTCAAAGACCTAACTTTTAGCTTTATGAATTTTCTGCATTACATATTTATCTTCAATTTAATTATCATGTTTTTATTATTATTATTTTATTTCTCTTACTTTCTTTGGGTTTAATTTTCTGTTCTTTTCTTATTTCTTGAGATGGATACTTGAATTGTATATTTCTACCTTGTCATGGTTTTACCTATGTCCTACACCACTTGATATATTATATTTTTAATATTTATTTAATATTATTAGTTGTGATTTCATCTTTGGGTCACTAAAGTATACTTTTCTTCATTTCCAAACTCTGGAAGTTTTATTAGTTATTTTTATGTTACAGACTTCTGGTTAATTCTATTGTGGTGAGAGAGTATGCTCTGATATTAATCCTTTGAAGTTCATGAAACTTGCTTTATGGAGTAGAAAATGGTAATTTTGCTAAATGTCACATGGCCATTTGAAAATAATATGCATTTCTATATATGTCAATAAGAAGTTGTTGAGTTAAAAGTTTTTATGCCTTTACTGTTGCTTTGTCTGCTTGTTCTAACAGATATTGAAATAAGTGTGTTAAACGCTCCCACTAGAATTATAGAAATATCTATTTCTCTCTGTATTCCATTCAGCTTTGCTTTACTTATTTTGATGCATAATTCTCAGGTTTATATTAACCTAAAATTATGTATTTCTGGTAGACAATCCCAATATATCACCTGTAAAATGTACAACTTTCTCTTTATTTGCTAGCTAAATATTCTTTGAGTAATTACCCTAGAAATTACAACAAATATTTTTCACTTAACTTTATTTTCTTCTGTGTTTTTTTTTAATTATCCTATATTTTTAAATATATTTTTATTGATTTCAGAGAGAGGGAGATAGAAACATCAATGATGAGAGAGACTCATTGATTAGCTGCCTCCTGCATGCCCCCTAATGGGGATCTAGCCCATAACCCTGGCATGTGCCTTTGACTGGAATAGAACCGAGGACCCTTCAGTCAGCAGACCCTTCTATCCTCTGAGCCAACTGGCTAGGGCTGTATTTTAATATTTGAATAACAAACAGTTTAAACCCCATAAGACATTATTTAATGCTTTTATAAATCAAATATTCATTTGACCTCTTCATAACCTATACTTTCATTCCTTTCTGCACTTGTGCTTTTTTCAATAACTTCAATATCTGAATGTCTTATGGATATTTTTATTTTCCATTTTATTTTGAGTCATTTGTCTTGTTTTCTAATATGTCTTTTTAAAAATTTAAGTCAATACATTGTTTTTGAAACATAGAGAAAATTTCAGGCCCTAGATGATTTTATTGTATTATCTTCCAGAATTAATGCCCATTTGCTTCTGACAGGAAATTTGGCTTGGGGGAAAATATATGTTTAATATAGTCAACGATTTGAAGATAGGTTGTAGTCTTTAACAGACTTGCCCTTACTCCTAAGCTCTAGATCTTACGGGGTCTGGTATGTTATACAGAGCCCATACCTTGGCAGACTCCAAACTTAAAATTTTGTTTCTTCAGCCCCATAAAACTAATCTCTTGGCTGCCCCTTATATGTTAAAGAAAAAGGCAATGTTTTTGTCAGTCTTACCACTCTGCACTTTCATTTTGTTAGGCTTCTTGGTCCCTTAAATCTTGATTGCCTTAGCAGTTCTTGCATATCTTCAAGTAGATATTTTATGTGTCTATTCAGCTCTTCCAGCTGTTCTCTGTGAGACATGTCAATCAGCCAGAGCCAGGAGAGAAACACTCATCCTTAAGCTTTCTAGACCTCTACCTCACCATTTCCTTTACTGGATTTTCTCCTCCAAACTCAGAATTTTTCTAGTTTAATTTACCTGGAAAATATCTCTTTGATCTGCACAGAAAGAAGTTATCTTGGTAGGTGGGGAGAGAACCTAGCTGCTCAATATTGCCATTTAAGGAAATTTCATTAGTTGCCCTGATATCAGAACCACTTGTCAAATACTCTGCCCCACCTCCTATACTACACACACACACACACACACACACACACACACACACACACACGCACGCACACAAACATACACTTGTGTGTTATCAGGAGTTTCCAAGCCTGAATGTTTCTAGAATTTTGCAAATCGAACCTGCTTACTTCTCAGAGTTTCCTTCTGCAGGGGTTTTAGGCTGTAGTATCCTCGACTCTGCTAATGCAGTTGCCACTTCTACATCAATTTTCATGTTTACAAAAAATGTGTTGAACTCGCTCATCTTTTTTCTATATTCTTTCCATTCTCTTTGCCCTTGTGGTTTATATCTATTTTTGTTGTTATTTTATTGAGTTTTTGAATAGAAAGGAGATAAGTGAGTGTGATTGATTTACTATGTCACCTACAAATCCTCTATATGGCTTTGTATAAAACAACTAGAGGCCCAGTGCACAAAATTCATGCACTTGGGCGGGGGGTCCCTTTGTCCAGCCTGCACCCTCTCACAGTCTGGGAGCCCTCAGGGAATGTCTGATTGATGGCTTAAGCCTGCTCCTCACTGGGAACTGGCTTAAGCTGACAGTCAGATATCCTTAGCACTGCCACAGAGGCAAGAGGGGCTCCCGCCACTGCCGATGCACTCATCAGCCATGAGCCTGGCTTCTGGCTGAGTGGCCCTCCTCCTGTGGGAGTGCACTGACCACCAGGGACAGCTCCTGTGTTGAGCAGGATTGGGGTTCCAGATTGCGAGAGAGGGCAGGCCAGGCCAAGGGACCCCACCAGTACATGATCAGGGCCAAGGGGGATGCAGGAGATTGGCCAGCCAGGGAGGGCCTGTGGAAGGGCTCTAAGCCATGTCTGGCCCATCTTGCTCAGTCCCAATTGGCCAGACCCCAGCAGCAAGCTAATCTATTGATCAGAGCATCTACCTCCTGGTGGTCAGTGCACATCATAGCCAGCAGTTGAGTGGCCTTAGCATATCATTATCATATTACACTTTGATTAGTTGAACAGATGACCAGACAACTGGACAGGTAGCACATTAGGCTTTTAATATATAGGATATAACTAGATAGGCATTATCAAAAAGTATTTACTGTATGGTTTCAATTTAGTGAACATCATCTCTCTCCCTCTCTCTGATCTAACCTGCTTTACCACTTGTGGTATTAACAAGGTAACATTGATTTTAATATTTAAATTATTTTTTATACTAAATATTACCCAGTTCTCAGAAACTATCTCTCCTCTAAGCTGTCTCCTCCTTAACTATTATCAAATGTTGTTGCCTGTAAAAACACATGACCTGCCTATCTAACAAGTATATGTACTATCTCTCTCACCTATATGTATGTTCCTCAAAAACAGTTTCCTTGTGACTGCGTCTGCCTTTCCACAATTATACGTCCAGGACCTAAGACAAAAGGAAATAGAAAATACCTGTTGAATTAAGAAATGAATGCATAAATGAGGGGATGAATTCTTGACCACTGCAATAATGATTTCATTGCTGTGTTAGCAGAAGATTCTAAAGTATGAGGGTAACCAATAGGAAAGGGAGTTTTATTATTCATTGTTAGGCTCAGGGATGGAAAACAAATGCCCCCTAAATTACCACAGGCAGTTGCAGAGGCCTCAGTGGTTCTTCAGAATAAAGTATGCTACTCACTCAATGTTTTATTTAGCCTTCAATATTCCTTGTCAAAATTCGCTTGGTATATCAGGCATTGCTGCATAACAAACCATTTTAAAACTCAGTAGCTTAAAATAAACAACTCTAGATTTAATTCTCAGGATTCTGTAGGCCAGTTGAGCAATTCTTTTCTGAGCCAGTTTCTGCTAGGATTTCTCATATGTCTGCAGACATGGAGGAAGTGGACCGGCGATGAGCTAGAAGCTGGATGATCTAAAATCAGTCACGAGTTCAAGAGTTGATAGCTGCCACCCTGGGTAACGGAGCAACTTAATGTCTCACATCATCCAACAGGCCAGACAAGAACTCTCTATGTGGCAGCAAAGATCCAAAATCAGCAAGAGAGTTAAAACCCCATCGAGTGAGCTGTTTTCAAGACCGCTTGTGTAACACTTGCTATTTCATCATTGGCCAAAACAATCCACACAGTGAAACTCAGAGGCAGTGTGAGGGGTTATCCAAGAGTTTAGATAGAGGTAAGAACAAATTAGAAGCCATTGCTTAATAGTTGACAACAACCTTTTCTTCAGTCTTAACAATTTATGTCCCTTCCACATACAAAACACACTCCATCCCCAAACCCCCAAAGTCTCATCTAATCATGGCAATTGGCTCTAAGTCCAGTATCTGTGACCTGCTATCTTGTCTTCTTGGATGAACTCCTCTTAATCCAGAACCTCTGAACTAACATAGGACAAGTTATTTGCTTCACCCAACATACAGCAGCGCCACACTGATAGACTCTCTGTACTCATCACCACTCTTTGTAAAAGGAGAGAATGGGAAGCACAGCGTGTCTCATATCCATAATAATTCTAAACTCCACCAGGCACCCGTCGCCCAGAGCCTGTACTCCAGGGGCCAGGAATATTCCTTGATTAAGTCCTGGTTCTGCTTCCTGGGAGTAGCTTGCCAGTCCATTGTTTCTGTGGGGGCTAAAAAATACATCCCCTCCCCGACCTTTCTAGGCCAATAACTCAAGCAACATACAGCAGATTAACAGGAGAAAATAAAATTTAATATGTGTGTGGAGAATTCTCATAGGCATGAAAAGTCCAAAGACTGTGGGGGTAAAATTGAGAGTATATGGCATTTTGGATGAAGGGGAAAATGGGGTCTTGGACTTCAAAAGTGAAAATGGTCAATTTACAGATAATTAAGGAAGAGCTGAACACACATGGTAGGCAAATTCTTGCTTTAATGGAACACAGTGGGTAATGTAGCTACCAGGCCCCTGCCTGGAGCTTTTCTATCTATCATATTTAATTCAAATTAAGCTAAAGTGAATATGCTAATGTTCCCTTCTTTTTTTTAAAAATATACTTTTATTGATTTCAGAGAGGAGGAGAGAGAGAGAGAATGATCAATCTGCTGTCTCCTACATGCTCCCTGCTGGGGATTGAGCCCAAAACCAGGGCATGTGCCCTTGACCAGAATGAACCCAGGACCCTTCAGTTCGTAAGTCGACACTCTACCAACTGAGCAGAGCCAGCTAGGGCTAAGATTCCTTTCTTGAAGCAGGCTTCCCCATTTCAGTCTCTTAAGTAGGAAAAAGGAAGGGTCAAAGGTTTTTTCCGAGTTTTTTGTCTTTGATTAACCAGCAAATTTTCTCAACCACTGGTTCTTCACTCTTACTGCACTCTTAGTTATTGCTTCTCCCGCAAAAAGAATTTTAAGATCTATAGATACACACACATATATCCCCCAACACACACACACACACACACACACACACACACACACACACACGCATATGCTCACTGTAATAATATAAAAATATAAAAATATTAGAATAAATACATTTTATATTTACTATGCACTCATTCGTTCCACAAACATTTGCTCAGAGCTCACTCTATGCCAGGCACTGCTTGTATTTGATCAGATCAATGTGCCAAAAACACACAAATTATAGAGCTTTTCTGTTTAATGGTGACGGCAAATGTGGCTCCTAAGTCAGACGCCTCTGGTACAGCCTTAGTTCTTTCCCAACACATCTGTCTGCAGCTGTGCACTTATTCAGGACAGTCATTGTCTTCAGATTCCTAAAGGACACATGTCAGATGGGGTGAGTGAAGTTCTCACTGGATTTAAAAGAGCTTTGGTTGATGCCTGCTGAGAAGACCTACCTGTGCTAAAAAGCTCTATAGCCAATTGCAAATTTCCTGGGCATTTAAATTTGCTGTCCACTTCTGGAGAATAATTACAGCTATTTAATTGTATTCATAATTTAGCATATACCTGAAAAATATGCTGTGAAATATCAGAGGCATCCTTTAATACTGTGTTCCATTTATAAACTGTCACATTTATAAAGTATCTTTAATCTTCTAGGGTCTGCTAGAATTTTTTATTACAGTCTGCTTTGTACTTTAAATATTAAAGATTCAGCAATACTTCAAAAGGTGATAATGCCTGATGCTCTGATGGAGCTTAAACCTCACCAGCTAAATGTATTGAGGAATGTTCCGTGGCCTTGGCTTAATTAAACATGCATGTGTCTTTTCAGATGCAATATTTTCCTGCTGGTTAGTTTCTGACAAACCTTCAAACAGGCCCAGGTGGAACAAAGCACATAAACAGCCCCATGAGCGAAGATGAGAAGCAGAAAGCCCTCAAATTAGCACTTTCCCTCAATTAATATGCAAACCTTGGAATCCCAGCCATTGATAATGTCATTGAATACTATTTGCAGCTTAAAGTGTATCTCTGTCATTTCATTTTTCTAAATCATGTCCAGTTTTATTATGTGAAAAGACACTGGTGACAGCGTCTTAGCCAATGAGATGGAATTTGTCCCCAGTAACTTACTCATCTCTCTGGAACATGGCATGCATTACAAGACAGTGGCAGGCGTTAAAGGTACCATTTGTTTTCATTACATGGCACTTAAAAGGCACCCTTCTTCTAATGCAGGGTGCCACGTGAAAGCAGCCAGAGTTCTCATAAGCCCTGAGACCAAATTACCTGTGGCTGTGGCTACTTGAAAATTACTTACACAGCTTTCACATTAAAAAAAAAAAAATCATTAGTGCAAATTTTGTCTATTTTATTTTGAAAAGAAATCTCTATTTGGCATTTGCCATACTTTGGATTTCTCTGAAGAACCTATTTCAAAGAAACTGTATTTTGTTTTTGAACATATACATTTACATTTTTTTGTCACAAGAAATGAAATGTTAAGCTCATGTTTTCAACCCAAAACTCCCAGATGTCTTTTCACACAGCCATAGAATATTGCCTACTATTAAAAATCTCCAGATAAATACAACCTGGGTAGCTGCTCATTTGGAAAAATGACTTACTAATGCTACCCTAATAGAGATTGGCAGCAGTTTGAAAAGGGAACAAGATGTTTTACCGATGAGCAGAAAAGACTGGCTTTGAACTATTCAACCTGCTGTAGAATCAACATGAAACAATTGCTGGACTGGAAAAAAATATATTGTGAAAATATTTGTAGAGGTTTCCAATAACGGTTCAATTATTATGTTGTAATAGGTAAGCTTGTGCAAAAAAAAAATTGTTTTGTTTTTAAATAAAAAAGGTCTGTGAGATCCGAGGCGGTATTAGAGCAGTTTTCTAGGTGAGGCAGTGCTAGTGGAATATGACAGGTGAGGTATTGTTATTGTAATACCTAAGGCAAAGCAGCAACCTCACAAAATGATAGACAAATCCGAATTAATGATGTGATCAACAAGGTGGCATTTGAATACAATCTTCCTGTATTGTGGAAAAGGCCGTGTGCACATTTCTCAGCGAGGGAGCTGTGTGGACGGCTGTAGACAGAAGGCTCAGTGGGAGGAAAGATTTCAGAAGATATCCGTGCTTTGCTGGGGAAGAAGTACACTTGGAAATTGGATTTGTAAACAAATTAAAAGCCCAATTTCTTTTCCTACAGCAGCAGCCTTCAGTGGGTGTGTTGACAATAATCGCTTAACCTTGGCAATCGGAGGCCTTTTGAAACAAATAATCAGGGGGAACCGGGGAATGTGGAGCACATTTGAATGTTGCCTCCTGTTTTGATCATCCTTAGTGAGTGCTTCTTATCCTGGATCTGTGAGCCAAGGAGCCATTTTAGATCCCTAGATGGGAAAACTGCTTTCCCTGAGGATTCCTGTCATCGTTTGCTGTCTTAATCTACGACCCCCGCCCCTAATTAAAAGCCTGAATAGTTAGTATCCGGACCCTAATAGCACAAAAGAGAGCACAGCCTCCTGAAAGGGTGCATTTTATGAAGCGACAGAAACTCCTAGAAACGTGAGCCTGCAGAAACTGCCGGCGTGATCTTTAATGGGTTTTTAAAGATGACAAGAAAGGAAATGGGAAGGTAAAGCAATGGAAGGCAGAAATTCCCTGAAGGAGCGTTCTGAAGTAAATCAGTGCAACTGAAAAAGTGAACTCCCAGGGCCTGGGGATATCTCCCAGGTTTTCAGCTGGACACTTATGGCCTGTTGGGTCCCTGAACACCTCTGCTCCGGGCGGGCTTTGACAGAGCAAGCCACAGAAAGATGAACGACAGCACCTGAAGTGCTGTTTGCGGGGCAGAAAATTGCTCCCTTTGCACGCTGGGCTGCCTTTGCTCTCTGTCACGTGACATCTTACAGTCTCCCCGAATGACAGTGCCATTTATGCATGTTAACTTGTCTAGCAGTAACAGTATTCGTTGCTCCTTTTCCTTGCTGCTCAGGCAATTAAAAACAAAGAAAGCAAATGAGGTCAGCTCTGAAGAATCTGAGTCTATAGGTGACAGGCACCCTGAGACCAAATAGATGCTGCTGCTCTGTGAGTAAACCTTGAGCAGGAAAACATCCCTGCTTCCCAGGGCTTTGATTTAGATTTTTTTTTTTCTTCAGGTGAGAAGCTGATTGCAGGTGTGTGTTTTTAAGTCAACCTAAATAAGGTTCATCTTTTAAGCAGTTTGGTAATGCTGCTAATACAATTATGTGTCCCCTAAGGGAAAAAAAAAAAGGACACAAACCAGAGATTCTTCTCTTTTAATCTTCTAGCACGAAGACCAACATTGCACCACACAGTAGAATTTTATCTCCAGGAGCTCTTAAAATAGCTCCGTGGATGTTGCACAATTACAATAAGTGTTTTTGAAATGTTCCATACACAGGTATATAAGGATACCTCATCCTATTTTCTGACCCAAGCCTTGTGACCACAGTGATTTTGAAAGCTAATGAGAAGAACCATCTTGCTTCCCTTTGGTGTGATTTAAGTAATACATTGGTTCTTATTCCGTGTCCCTTGCTTCTGCGGTACGTGTCCTATACATCTTGGCACGTAAGACAATCCCTTAAGGAGAGAAACAGCTCTTGAAATCAGAGGAGACTTACACGATGCCCTGGCTTTACTGCTGCAGCGTGGCTACTATCCCTGAAGCTGGCAGTAGCCCCGGAGCCCTACCCACCCTCCAGGCCCCCTCTGCGTGCTGTAAAAGGCTCCAGGAAGGGGTTAGTGTGGAGAGAGGTGGCCAGCGCATGTTGTCCTCCATCAGTCGCCGCAGGGGGTGCGGCAAGGAAGACTACAGGTTGTCCTCATTGCATTTTCTTCCTAGATTTCAAATTTGAAGATATGGATCCTAAATTTGAAGATCCAAATAGCACCTACGTTAAACTTGACTCCAATTGCACAAATATCTCTCAAGCCCTCTGGAATATATGGTCATCAGGCCTCTTTTGAGCAAAATATCACACAGGACCACAAAGAGGCTCATTATCACTCACCTGGGGAACTTGCAAAATATATATACTCATATCTGTGTCCTATGGCCAAAAATTCCCATATGATCTCACTTTGGGCTCAAGTTTGGTATTTGCTAAACGTTCCACCTACACGCAACCAGAGGTGAGAACTATTACTGAGACTAAAGCATGGTTGCATAGAGATGAGCCCCTAAAGATATGTCAGTCCTACTTGGGAATCTTAAGTAGCTCAAAAAGTCATTTAACCCCTGGCTGATGTGGCTCAGTTGGTTGAATACTGTCCCCATTCAGCAAGAGGTCACCAATTCAATTCCTGTTCAGGGCACATACTTGGGTTGTGGGCTCCAAGTGCAATAGGCAGCCTATCAATCTCTCTCTCTCTCTCTCTCTCTCTCTCTCTCTCTCTCTCTCTCTTTTCCTCTCTCTCTAAAATTATTAAAAGCATATATTTTAAAAGTCATTTAAGAACATACAAGTGGCATGATCAGATCTGTCTTAGAAAGACTCTGGTGCAAGATAGAGGGTAGATGGGAGGAGGAAGTGATCACAGGCAGGGGAACTTGGAGGGTATTTGAAACAGCCCTAGTAGGAGATAATTAAGCCTGAACAGAGGTTGTGGCAACTAGCGAAGAGTCCAGAACTGTTTTTGAGAAACATTGGTAGGTAAAACATGCAGCACATTGTGGTCCTGAGTGCAGGCTGGAGAGACAAGGAATCAAGATAGGAGGTCTCTAATGTGATTGTTTGGCTGAGAAAGACACTGTTAACGGAGAACGGGGATTCTCATCAAGCGTGCGCGTGCAATGGGAATGTCGTATAAAACATTAAAGCTCTGAAGAGAAGGAGTGGGTTAAATAATCTCCAGGAACTCTTTCAAGTTTGAAATTCATTGGCTCTGCTGCATAAAGTTATTAACTCATTAAATATAGGGTTTGTATTTTCATCTTTGTATTCTCCACAATGCATTGTGTAGGGGCTCTAACATATCTGATGGAAGAAATATAAAATTAAAAGGACACTTCTAACAGACTTCACAACACGCAGGACTGTTGAAGTCACCATCTTTCTGTCCTACTTAAATTTATTTCACATCGATCTGAGCAATGTCCATATTTCTATATAACACTATTGCTTTTATAATCCAATGCACAAATCTGACTGAGCTCCTTTTTCCCATCTATAAAACTGAGCTGTTAATAATCACAATAATAATACCTTTTTTTAAAATAGAATAATGTGAGTGCATTGTCTTCACCCAAAGGGGATGAAGGTGAGGAGACACCTGAGAGCCACATTTCACCCACGCTGCCATGGACGATGTGGGCATGGCCGCACAGAAATTCCAGCCGGCCGTGTGGAGCCGGATAAGCTCAGATGTTTGGTATTTGCTGCTCTGAATGTACTGTCAGTAACATAGTGGGCCGAGTTAATATTTGCCTGCACTGGGTATAGGGGCGTATTTTGCTGCTGTTTGGAGAAATGGCCAGTTTACTTGGTTATATTGACAGGTCTACTGTAAAATTTGCTGGCATTAAAGGTCAAAAAGACCCAGTTTTCCTCCGGTTGCTTCTACCCAAAAGAGAATAAATCTGGGAGCTGATTCCACTTCTCTGACAATAATTTATGAATCATGCATTGACTGTGTTTGAATTGAGAAAGGCTTTCATATCCTTTCCATTAGCTCAGATTAAGTTTTCATATAGATGCTGGGAAGCATGCTAGCAATATCCTTAGCTCATTTTTATGAAAATTTTATCAGTGCTTTTTTCTGTACTACACTCCAATTGGGATGTCTCAGAATCTAAAGCTCAGCTTTGAACATGAACTTCTCTCAACCTGGCTGGCTGCTGCTCTAAAGGTTTCAATATTTTATGGGCTCTGGCTAACTCAGCCGTGAGATTCAAGCTGCAGAGATTTAACTCTAATGTAAAATCATGAACGGATGAAAACTGGGATGTCATAAGTAATACATCTACAAGAGCAGGATGCAGTTACCATTTTTAAAAGGGCTTTAAAAAGAAAACAACATTCTCTGTTCTGTCTTTATGCCTCAAAATGAAAAGCCCCTGAGCTATTGTACTAACGCAAGGCCATCTTTTCTAGCCTGCTTTTCTTCACTTGCCGCTTAATTGTTGTGGTGGGCTGGGTTTTTCCCTCTTAAAGCGCCCCCCTCCACCCCATCCACATGAAAAGCCCCTAAGGTCTGCATTCCAGAGAAATGGGCACAGCGTGGTCAGCTGTGTACAGGCCAAATCCATTTCTCAGCATCTCCCTCTTTTTGTCTCAAAACTGATTTAAAACATTTGGAAAATCTGTCTATTCAGCTGAAGTGTCCTACTGCATTCTTCCCGAGAAACAGTGGGGTCACATGTGATCCATCTGATTGACTTTTCTGCCTCAGTCTATAGCCATTTCCCTCGAGCCCCACAGAGCCTGCAAAGCTGAGGAGCCCCGTAATGGCTCCAATAACAATGTGTGCTTTGTGTGAAGGAATCCAGGGGGGAAGAGCTGGGGTACGCTAGTCAGTGACCAAAACCCCGCATTTTGGCACTATTTATTTCCTCACTAAGGACTCAGCCATCAAACACGTGTTTTAAACAATAAATATCCATTTTCATAAAACAGCCTGAGCATGAAAAGAACAAATACAGAAAATCTTATTTTAAAAGACTGTGGTCGTTATTGCAAACTATCAGCTTCAAATAAGATGGCTGATGGCAGGACCGTATGGCATGCGTCTGAACGAGTAAAGGGAGAGAAAGTCCTAAATAGAGCTTAATTCACCTGCTCAAGCATGTCATGTGATGTATGCCTTGAAATAAAACCATCTTTATCTAGTTCCAAAAAGCATCACAAAATCAGCCCCCCATTAAATAACTCCAAAACTGCAGATGGGAGGAGACCAAAGAGAGGAGGTGACACGCTGTGGATCCGCAGCCACTCACGGCCTAAGGCCGCTGTGCTGCCTTAAGAGCTTCAGGGACCCGTGATCTCTCTGCGGAGCCTGCCCCCCCCGTTTCATCATTCTGAAAGGTGCGTTTCTGCCCTTGTGTTCAGGAGATGTCTCTCCTGTTTTAATTGAAGCCCAGCTCCTCTCGAACCACATGCATCATGAGAAGCGATTCTCCCTCTTAGACCTCTTATGGCCTCGAAGAGAGTAATGAAGTTTCCCCTTTGATCTTCTCTGCTGTAGGATAACCCCAGTTTCTCCAACACAGAAATGGAAAGGGCACTTCTCATCCATGTAATCTCCAGTATTAATATTAAATATCCCAGGGAGACCTGACTTCAAATGATACTGTAATACTTAAATATTAAAATAGGGAGGGTTTTTTACCCTACTAAGCTGGAGATATTTAAATATATATATGTGTATGTATACAATAGTCCTTCCCTCATCCATAATTTCACTTATTTAAGCACTTTCCGTTACATGGTCAATTGCAGTCCAAAAATATTAAATGAAAAATTCCAGGAACAACAATTTAATATCTTTTAAATTGAGCACCACTCTAAATAGCATGATGAAGTCTCCCACCATCCCACTCTGTCCTGCCCAAGACATGAATCATCCCTCTGTCCCGCATATGCCCGCAGCCTTAAGTGATAGTCACTGAGTAGTCCACACGGTTATCAGATCGACTGTCGTGGTATTGCAGTGCTTGTGATCAAGTAACTCTTATTTTTCTTAATAATGTCTCCAAAGCACAAGAGTGGTGATTCTGGCAATTCAAACATGCCAAAGAGAAGCCATAAAATGCTTAAATGAAAAGGTGAAAATTATTGACCTAATAAGAAAAGAAAAACAAAACAAAACATATGCTGAGATTGCTCAGATCTACGGTAAGGATGAATCTTCTATCTGTGAAATTGTGAAGAAGAAAAAGGAAATTCATAATAGTTTTGTTGTCCCACCTCAAACTGCAAGTTACAGCCACAGTCATGATAAGTCCTTAGTTTTAAGAAGGAAAAGGCATTAAACTTTTGGGTGAAAGACATGAAGAGAAAATGTGTCTGATGGGTGGCAATGTGTTACATCAGAAAGCACCTGACATGAGTGACACCAAGCACTTACGGTGAGTAAGGGAAGGTTAAAGATTCAGGAATAGACTTGGACTGAAAAATATAAAAATTTCTGGAGAGAGATATATATATATATATTCACATAGCTTTTTTTATTATATATAATTGATTTCCTAGAGAGAGGAAGGGGGAGAGAGAGAAACATCAATGATGAGAATAATTGACTGGTTGCCTCCTGCATGCCCTGACTGGGGATGGAGTCTAAAACCCGGGCATGCACCCTGAACAGGAATCAAACCATGACCTCCTGGTTCATAGGTTGCATCTCAACCCCTGAGCCAAGCTAGCTGGGCCACATAACTTTTATTACAATACTAGAGACCCAGTGCATGAAATTCTAGGTGGGTCCCTAGCCTGGCCAGCAGTCAGGGCTGATTGGTGCTTTCCAGCTACCAGCTGGAGCCTTTCTTCCCACTGCCAGCCAGGGCCTCCCTTCTCCTGCTGCTTGCTGTCAGCCTGGGACTTCCTTCATTTTATACCACCCACTGGTGGTCAGTGCACATCATAGAGAGTAATCTGTCTCGGCTTGAATTCCCACAGAGACAATTTGCATATTAGGCTTTTACATGTAGCCCTGTGCACAAATCCGTGCTCCAGTAGCTCATTGCCACCCTCCAGTAGCTCTCCACCCACTGCCCCACCCTACTGTAGCTCCCCCTGCTCCCCTCTTCTCCTTCCCTCACCTCATAGCTTGCTGCCCTGCCCTCTCCTGTAGTTCACTGCCCCACCTTCCTACTGATCCATGATTCAGTCTTTACATGGTTGGTTGTTATACTTCACAGCATAACAACCATTTGCATATTACATCTTTATTATATTTATTATATAAGATAATGATATGATTGTTTTATTTTATTATTTTGTTTTTAATCTCTTGCTTGCCTAATTTATAAATTAACTTTATAAAACTTTAAAAAACATAGTACTATCTGCAGCCCCAGGCGTCTACTGGGGGTGTTGGAATGTATCCCCCATGGGAAAGGGGGAGTACTGTGCGGATATGTGTATGTGAGGGTGAAAAATAAGACTTCTAATACTAAGCCCCAGGGAGAATGAATTGATATTGCTTTTCTGGGGGACAATTTGGTACCAAGTATCATGAATCTCCAAATATTCATGCCCTTTAATTGAGTTATTCCACTTTCAGCAATTCATCTTAAGAAAAGAATCATGAATATTGTAGAGACGAAGCTAATAAATATTGGTTGTGATATTATTTATAACAGTTAAAAACTGAAAACAAACTAGGTTTCTAATCACAGTAGATGGTAGAATAAACTACCATGCAGCCATATGATAGAATGTTTTCTTTAGAAAATATTAAAAAGAAAAAATGATATAAAATTATATACATATACACACAGTATAAAATCCATTTTGTTAAATAAAATAATATGCATTTTTTTAAAAAACAAAACAAAACATATCCAACATTTATTGTCTACTTACTATGTGTGCTAGGCACCATATAAGAATTTCATGTATGTTATTTATTTAATCTTCAAAATAAACCTATGGTAATATATTATTATTATCCTTATTTTGTGGAAAAGGAAACTGAGGCTTAGATGATTAAATAATTTTTATGGCCAACAAGATAGTAAGTGACAGAACTAGGACTTGTAATCATGTCCATTTGATGGCAGAGATTGTGGTCTTTAACATATGTTATACTATTTATATAAACATAAAAAAGACAAGAATTTAGTAATCCAAAATGTTAACAGTTATTATTCCTGATATTGAAATTACTATTGATTTTTTTCTTCTCTAAATTTATTTTCCAAGATATCTAAAATGAACACCTATTTCTTTTATAATGGAGAAAAAGATAATGAAATTTGGGACTTTTCTTACTGATCTCTATTTACATACACACACACACACACACACACACACACACACACAATATGTATATATATATGTATATTCTAGAGGCCTGGTGGATGTATTCATGCACCAGAAGGGTCCCTCAACCTGGCCTGCACCCTCTTGCAATTCAGGATCCCTTGGGGGATCAGGCCAAAACAGGGGTCCAACATCCCCCCAGAGGGATGTAGAAGTGCACAAGCAGCAGGCGGCCGGGGAGGAGCCCACGTCCAGGTCAGTCACCACACTGCTCCTGCTCATCCCAGCCCCACTGTGCCTGTGGTCACCGCTACTCAGTAGTACTGCCATGAGGCAGGAAAGGCTTGCCCCACAGCAACTGTGCTTGCCAGCTGTGAGCCCAGCTTCTGGCGCTCATAGGACAGCTGAGTGGTGCTCCACAGTGGGAGCACACTGACTCCCAGGAGGTAGCTCCTGCATTGAACATCTGCCCCCTGGTGGTCAGTGCACATCATAGCGACCAGTCAAATGGTCGCTTAGGGCTTTATATACAATATATAGATATAATCTGTCCTTTTCTCAAATTTTTTGTTATCATCCTCCTCTCTAGGTATATGCTTCTCTAAAGAGGTCTGAAGGATCCACAGAATGTAGTAGCATTTCAATCCTTGCTTTTAAGGCCATATCAATTTTTTGTCTTGGTCAGTGCCTAATTAACAAAGCTCCATTACAGACCATTACCACCAAAGTAATGACATCACTTTCAGTCTTTGTTCACTAAAAACAGATCACTCTTATAAACTCACTAGAGGTCTGGTGCACAAAATTTGTGCCCTTTCACAGTCTGAGACTCCTCAGGGGGGATCGGGCCTAAGCCAGATGTCGGAAATCCCTCTCACAGTTTGGGGATCTTGCACTTTGGGACCCCTCGCTCCGTACCGTGTGCCTGCAGTGGAGACAGGAGAGGATCCTGCCAATGCTGCTGCACTCGCTGGCCGTGAGCCTGGCTTCTGGCCGAGCAGCACTTCCCCTGTGGGAGCCAACTGATCACTAGGGAGCAGCTCCTGCATTGAGCATCTGCCCCCTGGTGGTCAGTGCACATCATAGTGACCAGTTGTCTGATCATTCCACAGTAACGGCCGCTTAGGCTTTTATTATATAGACTCCTGTTTTCAAGTTTTACTTGTAACTTTCCTGGATTGAATACAACCTTCTCTCTGAAAGTGAGCTACATTTTCCCCCCAGTACATTATCCATCATCAGCACTAAGAGCTCAAAGACTGCAACTCTGGGGATGAGGAGGAGGAGGAGGAGGATATAGGAGGCCAGCAAAACCATAATTCATCCTGCCTCTTGTTGCCCACAGCAAAATGTAGCATGGACTATTTTAACTTGAAAGGAAGTCAATGTACATGGTGAGATGTCACATTTATATCCCTTATCTTTCAGTAACATTTATTCAGTAAATACTATGTCATTTGCTACACCAGATGTTCAGTCTACAAAGATGAATAAGGCCTAGTCTCTGCCCTGGTGGAACTAATGATCTAGAGGGGTGGAGAGACTAAAATATAATTTGCAGCCTGACTGAAGAAACTGCTAATAAATTTTGATCTTATTTTGGTAGAGTCTCTTCAGATGTTTTTAAGCCAAGTTGTGACAGAAGTCTAACTTGCTTATAGAAGTACTCCAATAAAAATGTAAAAATGGAGTGGTATCCAAGAGACTATTATGGAACTGGGAATTAGTCAAGGAAGAAATTATGCCACTCTGAACCAGGTCAGTGGGGATACTGATACATTTTTGGATGTTGACCTGACAAGTCCTCCTAACCAGTTTGGGAAGGAGTGTGTACAATGAGGCAATTAGGAGAAGGAAAGATCATCGTTGACTTTGAAGTTTTTAACCTGAATGATCAGTAAGTGGTGACACCATCCACCAAGAGAAGGATATAGGAGGAAGATCCTTAAGTTGTTTTTGAAGTTTAATGTTTCTAAAGGACAATATGTCAAGGTTTTTAGAAGCAATTGGGAGTAAGGGTAAAGATCTCATCAGAGAGGTGTTGGTGGTGATTCTGTCATACACACATCAATTCAATCACCAGGAGAGTTCCAGTTAGCATTGATGGGAGCTGGTTTTGCCTCCCTTTTCAAGTGAGGAAGGAAGCCAATGGCTCAGATTCTTGCAACCCCTTCAGATTATTCCTGCTCTTATCCTAACCTACTGGTGTAACCTGATGTGGTCTTTTCATTGTTTACTTAATTGTCTGCAAGCTCCTGTTGGGCATATGCTATATATTTGGCAAATGTATTAATAGTCGCATAACATGAGGAAATGGGAATCATGAATAGATTCTATAGTCTGTTTTCAAAAGCATTGTTAACTGCATAAGTAGCCAACCTTGGGAGTGTGGCCTGCAGTCACGCTCTCCTCGCAGTGGTAACAGTCAACTCTCTCCACAGAGTTCCTTCTCTACGCTATTAAAGTTCCAGCCTTGACTCTTGGCCAACCCCTCCTTCAAATTCCTGCCTAACCAAGCCAATGTACTGGTCAGGCCAGCATCTTCTCACATCTGTTTACTACAGCAATCCCAGGGGTACCTCTCCTGGCTTGCACCCTCTAAGTCATTTTCCACACTTCAGCCAGTACAGTATTTATTCACTGTAAATCTGATCATATCATTCCTTGTTCAAAACATTTCAATGGTTCATGTTGTAATCCCAGTAAAAGCCAAACTCTTTAGATTTATAGTAAGGCCTGTTCTCCAAAATCCTTTTGTTAATCTGTACAGCCTTAACTCTCTTACCACCTTGCTTTCTTCTGTCTTCCACTATACTTGTACCCTCTTGTCACTTTAAAGTATGTCTGTCCCCAATTGCCTTCTTTTTTTCTGGCCTCGGGACTTTTGCACATGCTTTTCCCACAGTCTTGAGCCCTGTGCCTTTTCTCTTGCTCATCAACCTGACTAACCCCTGTTAGCCTTTGAGCCTCTGCTTGGTTCTGCCCCTGCTTGCACAAAGCTTGCCCTGATACTCCAACTCCTGGGTTCGTGCTCCTTATGTGTTGACCAATGGCACTCTGTTTCCCTCCTGGAGGCACTAGCATACGGCACTGCCTCAGCCCATGGACCTTTCCTCCCCAGTGAGTCATAAGCTCTTATTCTCTGTTGTCTCCCAGCATCGAACCCAGTGCCTGTCTCACAATAAGCCTTCTGCAAATATCTGATGGATGAACAAATGTCCTGCAGGGATGGGGAAAGCATAAGCATGGAGTCTGGCAAAATAGTCTTCATGCTTCCTCTATATCCTGTCTGGGTTGAGTCTGCAAATGAGGTCAATGTTTAACCGATTGGTCCACTAAGTGCTGTTAAACTATAGCTTCTCATGCAGAATCAGAGATGAAAGAAAACTGAAGTTGGAATTTTCCTCTGAAAAAGAGCAAGCACTGATATTTCAAAGGGAAGACGCTTAGATGAAACATACACATCTCCTGCTTGTACTGGCAGGTGGGATGTTATTAGCATCCCTGATAAGCAGAGATCGAGCCCAAGGCATTTCCTTTCCTCTCCGTACCTCCTCCCTCATCCCCCCTCCTTCTCCCTCCTTCTTTCTCTCCATCTCCTCTTCTTGTTCTCCTCTAGGTCTCCTCTCTTTCTTTCTCTTTCCTCCCTCCTTGCCCAAGCAACAATATTAAGAAAAGGAAAGTGCAATTATGCAATGCCTGTTTAAAATTTAAGAGGACAAGAATGAGTTGAGGGTTTTTTTCTTCTTCTTGCAGGAAACAAATTAGCCCACAGTAGACTTGTGCCTGCAAGCAGCCCATTTAATTTGATTGTTTCCTAAGCCTTGAGGCCAGCTTCTTCCCACTAATTCTGCCAGCCTCTTTCCATATCAGAGCTTATCTCCTCCTTGCTGTATCCAGAATCATATGACAAGTGAGATTCCTATCTGTATATTATCTATTTAATCATCCCACCTACTTATCCAAGAAAGAATCTAGGGTGAGGTGATGAGTCATTTTTATAAGCACAACCTCTCCCCTAAATTGATGTCCAATGGCTTCAACCAGTGCTCACTAAAATTTCAAACCATACCATTAAGCATATAGTTAAAAATTAATTCAGAAACTTCCTGTTTCCAATATGTTTGGAATACTGAGGACATAGGCCCTCCAAAATGAGCATAGGCCCTCTAAAATGAACAACCAACCACTCCTGATTGCCCCGTTGCAGATGATCCCTGTGTGCTGCATTGAGTTCGAACAGGCAGAGGAATTTGGATCCTCCCCCTGAGCTCCAGTCCCACAGGCCCAATTCCCTATTGGAACTTGTCATTTGATGATTTTTTACAAGCATCTCAAAAATGAGATGCTCAAAATTGACCTCATCACTTTCTCCCAGCATAGTATAAGAGCTAAGAGTGCAGAATTGAGTGCAAAACTTCCTGAGTTCTGTCTTGTCTCTACCACTCAGTAATTGCAAAGGGAAAATTACATAATCCCTCTGTGCCCCTATTTCTTCATTTATAAGATGTGGGTAATAACAGTGCCTACACAGCAGGGCTATTATTAGGGGTAAATCAGTGGATAAATGTCAACTGCTTAGAACGGGGAATAGAACAGCTTGCTCAACATCTACTGGCTGGTGGTGCTTTGGTTGCTGTAATTCCCTCAGTGGAATCCTCCAAGGGATTCCACTGAGGGAATTACAGAAGATCAAAGTCAACTTAGGCTCTTCAGAAGATCAAAGTCAACTTAGGCTCTTCCCAGTCTCTTAGTTCACCAGTCTGGTCTTCAAGTTTCACCAACTCTACCTTTCTAAGAACCTCCCAAGTTTTTTTCTTCTCTCTACCTCCAAAGACATTGTTTTGTTTCAACTTCCTTTCTCTTCTTTTTCTTTTTTCATTTCATTTCATATTATTTTATTTTACTTTTTTCTCACCTAGATTCAGGCTTCTAAACCATTTCAGCACCTCTAGTCTTGTCCCCTCAATAACACCCTGCACACAAATCTAGTTGTATTCAATCATGGTGGAACCTTCTTTGAAAAACTGCTGTTTATAACTGCTGTTTGAACTACTCTGTTATTTTTAGACTAGAGGCCCCATGCACAAATTTGTGCACATTGAAAAAAATTAATTAAAAGAAATATTTTAGAGGCCAGGGAGGGATGGCAGGAAGTTGGCTGGCCAGGGAAGGACTGCAGGAGGGCTCCAGGGCATGTCCAGCCTGTCTCACCCAGTCCCAATGGGCCGGATCCCAGCATCAAGCTAACCTACCAGTTGTGTCAGGGCCAGCCTGACAGGTTGAACCCGGCTGAGGTAGGGAGGTGGGAATTGAGAAAAGAAAGAAAGACAGGAAAGTGGGATTGAGAGGACTACAGGACATCCAGAGACTGCAGCAGCTTTATTAACTGCATAATGTTTTTTATACACAGAACACTGAATAGGAGGTCTGTCAAGAGGAATGTATTCTTTGTTCCTCTTGATCTCTAAGGGAGAGACAGAGCAGAAGGACAATTCTCGGTACAGCAAATCAGGCAGATTCTCAGTACAGCAAATCTCAGTAAATAGTTACAGACTTCTTGGTAAGCCATGACAGGTTGCTCTCATTCTACAAAGGTTGCTCTCATTCTACTGATAATCGCCATCCAAACAAGTCTGGGAAAACTATGTGGGTAGGGGACCAGCCTTGCTAGCCCCTTAGTGACTTGCTAAGATAACACAGTTGGAGCATCTGCCCCCTAGTGGTCAGTGTGCACCATAGTAGCTGGTCGAGTGGTCAACCAAACAGTTACAGATGGTTGACACTTAGCATATTAGGCTTTCATTTATATAGATAGTCTCTTATTCTGTAAAATATAACTTTGCTTTTTAGCTTGAATAATAGAAAAGATAAACTTGACTGTCTGACCTTGCAAGCTAGCCATCTAAAGGGGCTGTTACACTGATACTGATAATAATTCCCATATTCTCATGCCAAGTGTTTGTTCATTATGTATCAAAGGTTACAGGTGTTTATTTAGATATGATATGTAGTCAAGGTTACAAGTTGTCTGTATAGATATGACAGATGTTTATTAGATATGGTATATATTCAAGTTATAAACTGTCTGCAAAAATAACTTACACAAAGAGCTAGAAGGATATAAAAAGAGGATACTCCTTCCTGTGTTTGTCCAGAATTTGACAGAGGTAATATGCTCTGAACCTGTGAACAATAAAGATGACTACAAACTAATTGACTCATTAAGGCATCTTATCTAGCTTACTGATTGACAATACAACGGTGTTACTTCCCTGTCCATCCTTTACAGGGCTCTCTGTGGAGAGTTACCTTTCCCAGTGCCTTTAAATCAACCTCCACCTCTCTGGTCTACTTCCACTCATGCAAACCCTAACTGCCACCCTAGTCTCCAGCCACATGAACTATTAAATGCCAAACATATTCTTCTCTTTTGCTTCAGGCCTTTGCATGAGCCACTCTCTGCCTACTAATCCATTCTCTGTGTTCTTCACTGGGAAATTCGCCATATTTTTTCCCCTCAGTCCACTTGGTTGTCTCCTTTTTTCTACCATTTCCTTGATGAAAGTCAATATGGCATGGTTAAGAAGAACTTTGAGGTCATTTTGCAGATTTGAATCCTGACTATATCACTTCCCAGATGTGTGGGTTTAGGTAAGTGTGGTAGTAAAATGTAGAAATGTTTAAAAATGCTTAAAGAATGTCTAAAGCCGGAACTGGTTTGGCTCAGTGGATAGAGCGTCGGCCTGTGGACTGAAAGGTCTCAGATTCGATTCCGGACAAGGGCATGTATCCTGGTTGCGGGCACATCCTCAGTAGGGGGTGTGCAAGAGGCAGCTGATCGATGATTCTCTCTAATCGACGTTTCTAACTATCTATCCCTCTCTCTTCCTCTCTGAAAAAAATCAATAAAATATATTTTTTTAAAAAGAATGTCTAAAAATGTTAGGAAGGTTTTGAAATGTTTCCTTGAAACTTAAAGTGTGATATTAAGGACACATTCCCCACTGCCCTGAAGCTTGTGTACCCTCTAGATAAGGATTTGAACTTCATTTACTGACTCAGAGTGACTTTCTAAGAAAACCATTTGTGGAAGTGATGTACTCTCCCTAGATAACCATATGTCGCCCCTTGCCCTGTTTGATATTAACATGTGTGCATTGATAGCCACCTGAACTGCTGCGAGTACGAAATAGGCTTTAAAAATAGGTCCCGGCCAGCTAATTGCTTGCCTGTCAAGACAGCCACAAAGGCAGGTCCTTTTGTCTGTCCAGCAAGTTATGCCGCTCCACGCTCCTCTCCCTGCCAGACCACAGAAGAATGGCTAGTACCTCTTGATTGAGATGCAACCCAGCTCTTGGGTGAGGAATGCCGGCCCCCTGCATCTGGACTAGCCCAGCCCAGCTGCCGGACCCCAGAGGACAGTGCCACCGGGATTCCCATTAAGCCTGTACCCGCAGCATCAGGAACTTGTATGAGTAATAAAGAGCTGTGTGATTTACAACTGCATATATTTCATGTGGTGTAATTTCTCCAGCAGTTAATTGAATTATTTTGCGAACGTTTAAAATTGAAATGAAAGCTTCTTGGTCTTTTCAGCCTAAGCCTGCCTTTGGTCCTGCTTGGTAGCCTCTTTGCTAGCAACTACTTGAATGTCCCAACACCTGCACTGTTAAAGTTTATCAGAAGGGACCCTTAGATAAATACCCCATATCTTTTCCCTGGATCTACTTAGCACAGCAAGTTAACTAACCTCTGTACCTCCATTCCTTATCTAGAAGGGTAATAAAAATACCTACCTCCTATGCTGAAACCGGTTTGGCTCAGTGGATAGAGTGTCAGTCTGCAAACTGAAAGACCCAGGTTCAATTCCAGTCAAGGGCATGTACATTGGTTTTGGGTACGTCCCCTGTAGGGGGTTTGCAGGAGGCAGCTGGTCTATGTTTCTCTCTCATCAATGTTTCTAACTCTCTATCCCTCTCCTTTTCTCTCTGTAAAAAATAAATAAAATATATTTTAAAAATACCTACCTTCTAGAACTGTTGTGAAAAATCAATGAATTACTTCAGATAAAGTACTTGGAACCATTCTCGGTGCATGGTACAATATAAATAGACTATTACTATCATCATGATGATTAACTCTGTTCTATTACTAATTGAGATCTCAAACAGTACCTAGCAAAAAGTTGGCAACTTAAATAGGATTTGAGATAAAAAGGCACAATGACCCCACTTGAGACTGGTTCTGCAGCTCCTCACTGAACAGCAGGTGTTCGAAGACCACTCAGACCTCACTGCTCCCACTGCCCAGCTGTGCAGCCCCCTCTGGGGCTCCCGAGCTGCTTCCCAGCACTGTGGGTGGCCTGGTACAGAGAAAATGTGTGCACTTTGGAGCTGGAAGTCCTGAGTGTGCCACCAAAACACCTTTATTACTCCAGACAAATAGTTAATTTCTCTAAGTTTCCTCAAAATGGAAAACCATGGATACTTTGTAATCTATAATAATAAAAGCATAATATGCTAATTAGACCAGACAGCCAAATGACCTTCCAGATGAAACAGGAATTTCAGGGGTAAAATACGACAGGTTTAGGAAATTGTAGACGTTTTGGAAATTAAGGAAAGCACCGGGCTGCAGAGCAGCGGAAGGTAGATTTCCATAGAATGGGGGAGCTGGGAACAGTAAAAGGTCTATATTTACCGAATAAATAGAAGGAAGCCCTTCATTCAGAGGGAGAAGAAGGAAATAGAAAAACAATAGGGAAGAAGCCCAGGAGTTACTATAGTAACCAGTCTAAAGGAATAGTGACCAATCAGAGGCGATATCAAGGCACCAGAGCCTTTATAAGCCATAGAGCACATGTGTCAAACACAAGGCCCGCGGGCCAAATCCGTCCCGCCAGGCCTTGCAATGTGGCCCACACCGCGCTGTCATCACTGCACTCCGCTGCGTTTCCATCACAATGACAGTTTATGACTGTTCAGTAAACCATTCGGCCCGCGATTTAGGCTGGATTTTAGATTTTGGCCCCTTCTCTGATTGAGTTCGACACCCCTACCATAGAGACTCAGTGTGACCCTTTCTCCCTCCCTACTTGGG
Organism: Pipistrellus kuhlii; assembly: GCF_014108245.1. Taxonomy (NCBI): domain Eukaryota; kingdom Metazoa; phylum Chordata; class Mammalia; order Chiroptera; family Vespertilionidae; genus Pipistrellus; species Pipistrellus kuhlii. The sequence goes on along the minus strand of NW_023425515.1, from coordinate 131,149,126 downwards.
AGTCCATTCTGTGGGACTCTTTCCCTTTCCCCATGTGGGAGTCTGTACTTGTCCTTCAATAAATCTCCACCTTTGCGATACCACTTTCGGTCCATGGATTCATTCTTTGATTCCAGTGAACAAAGAAATCCAAGTTCCAGTCCAAAAATTCCATATCACAGACATCATTCTAGATGTCCTTCCAGAAGCCGCAGCAGCAGGGGCAGAGGCAGATGCGACTAGGGGCAATCAGGCAGACAGGTGAGCAGTTAGGGTCTATCAGGCAGGCGGACGAATGGTTAGGGGAGATAAGGCAGGCAGGCAGGGTGGTTAGGGCCAATCTGGCAGGCAGGAAGGCGAGCAGTTAGGAACCAGCAGTCCGGATTGCGAAAGGATGCAGGCTGGGCTGAGGGACTTCCTCCCCAACCCCCATGCACCAGGCCTCTAATAAAACATAAAAAGCAATTAGCCCTGTGTTGGTGGTAAATTGCTATTAAAAATATTTTTAAGTCCTGAAGCTTAGTCAAACCCCTGGCCTTCTGGTGCATGGGTCAATGCTCTAATCCACTGAGCCACCTGGGCCAGGCAGTACAATAGTTATTAAATTTTATTTTATTTTATTTAAATATATTTTATTGATTTTTTACAGAGAGGAAGGGAGAGAGATAGAGAGCTAGAAACGTCGATGAGAGAGAAACATCGACCAGCTGCCTCTTGCACACCCCCTACCAGGGATGTGCCCACAACCAAGGTACATGCCCTTGACCGGAATCGAACCCGGGACCTTTCAGTCCGCAGACCGACACTCTACCACGGAGCCAAACCAGTTTCAGCAGCTATTAATTTTTAAAATGATCTTTTCTCAACATGATTGTAAAAACATTCTAATTAATCAAAACACATAAAACTCATATATATAAAAAGGAAGTTAATAGTGAAAATGGACATAAAATTTTTACATCTACCATTTTAACCATTTTTAATTGATTTAAAAAAGAGAGAGAGAGGAAGAGAGAGGGAGAAGAGAGAGAAACATTGAGAGAGAAACATCCACAGACTGTCTTCTGAATGCCCCCTACTGGAGATCAGGCAGGCAACCCAGGCCTATTCCCCAACCAGGAATCGAACCAGCAACTTCTCAGTATATGGGACAATGCTCAACCAACTGAGCTACACTAGCCAGGGTTTAGCATAATATTAGTAAGGAGGGAAACAATGTCATTAAAAAGAGTTCCACATATGCATTGGAGAGTATGAGATAAAGTCTTGCTATTTTTCTGATTTCCTGAAAGTGAGATTTTGGCAAGTACAATCTTGAACAAAGAGTGTCAGGTGCAGGGTTGTTGATTATTTAAACCCTGTTTGGGTATCTGTTTTTTATTCACATTGGGTCTTCCTCACACAATTGGTGAATCATACATATAAGCATGATTTCTGCGCCTACCTTTATTCTGTGTCCTAGATTGGCCAAAGGGGTCAGTTCCCTGCTATACAACTAAAGCCTGGCCCAGCACCTGGCACATAGAAGGTCCAATAAATATTTGATGAATTGAATGAATAAATGATCTCTTCTTATCTCAGTGAATAAGGTTATTTGGCCTAGCTGGAGGCCACAGCTCTGCTCCCCTACCATTCCTGGGAAGATATTTCCTCTACTTTTGCTGATAAAATTCACCGGGAGGGGCTTATATGTTACCTGTGTGAGCTATACACTACTTACAAGAGGATTAAACATGTTCTTTTAAACTCTAGATCAGGATCTGGACATAGGAGATAAAGTTCCCTGTTTTCTCTTTCTTTTGGTTTAAATTTAAAACATGCGTGCGCGCACACACACACACACACCCTATAAACAGACAGAAAAACAGTGGCTCCATATACAAATTGGTAATAGACCAGGGTGTGTGAAGAGATGGATAAAGGTAGCAAAAGTCATTTCAATAGTAATTTAGAGAGAAATGCCAATAGGGTTCTGAGACCTCTCTCACGCATAAAAAATCTTTAATAATAATAATAACCCACAAAAATCATTGCTGAGCATTTGGACAGGTGCCACTCTATTCTAGGCAGACCCTGCCTCCCTAATGTCCAGGACAGTTCTGCCAAGCCTCCACGTGGCCGTGGCTAAGAGGATAAAGTCAAACTTCTCTCCTGATGGCATCACCCTAATGCATTCTGGGCAGCAGGACTACATTCCCCCTGGCTTTTAATCTCATTTTGAAGTTACCTTGTTGTCCACCATTTTTGTTTTGTTTTAATTGCTTCGGCTGTCTGAGCATGGAATACAATCAAGTGTTTTTAAACTATGGTTGTTGCAGGTGCCCGGCTAGCTCAGTCAGTAGAGCATGAGACTCTTAAACTATGGTTGTTGTGACTTCAGGGTGAGGCAGTCCAGTACAGAACACAAAACCCTGTCTATGGAGTCAGGAGTCCTGAGTTCTATTCTGCCAGCTAGTGTGGGACTTCAGGTAGATTATTTAGCAATCTGAGCCTTGGTGTCTTCATCTGTAAAATGAGGTAAATTGGTTCAAAGGACCCCCAAGTCTCCTTCCAGGGTGAAAATGCTTTCAAAGTCATGCATATTTTGTCCATCAATTTCATTATATATAACTACTTTTGAATTGCTAACCTAATAGAGCTTAACAGTTCCATTGTGGAAACTAAATTAAAGAGCACTGCTTTAGCTTGAAAATCTCTTTCTAGATTACTTCTCCAAATTATATATAGGTAAACCAAAAGTCCCTGTTCGCCTATATTTCAAATGGCCACAAATTTGTGTGTGCCTTAACAAATAAGATAAAAACTGTAAATGGCATCTACAGGCAACTGGGGGATATTTTCAACATTTCTTGTAACATAAAGAATAAGATCTGTGCTAATGTTTGTGTGTGGAGATTCACTGATAACTCATCATGCATGATAGATGCCTGGTGCTGCTAGGTGGATTCTGCAAGTGAAAGTAAAACATTAGTTACTTAGATTTTCCTATGAATTAATATAGAAGAACATACAGTCATGAATGTAAAGGCAGTTTTTCTTTGCAACTATGATTTCAACCTATACTTGATTTAGAAATAAATAAAAGATGTTAATAAACAGAGTCCTCCCCATTTCCTCTTGGCTCTGCCGTCTTATAAACACCTCACCACTGACCCAGGAACCAAAGTCAACATTTTGATATATAGCCTTCCATGTTCATAAGTCATTTGAACTATAAGTACATATATTGCTCTTCAGGATAATTTATAGTAAAAAAAAAAACAAAACTCTTAGATCATCTAATATTTTATCTATGTCGTAAGAAAATCCTTATGAGTTACCCATATAAATGTAACTCATTTTTTTCAGTGACTGCATAATGATATAAATTTACTATAATTTATTCAAGTAATCTGATATTAATGAACATTCAGAGTGTTTCTGATTTGGTCATTACAAATTATATTGCAGTGTGTGTTTTTTAACTGGCATATTTATTGCTAAAGGAAAATTCCTCAAGGCAGGCTGGGATTAAATTATATGTGTATCTTTAAGTTATTATAGATATTGCCAGGTTGTAAAGTTCTGAGGTTGTAATACTTCAATTTAAATGTATAATAGTAATGCTATTCACTGATTATAAAATTGAAATATGCAACATAGCGGAAAATGGACAAATTAACAGTTCACAAAAGGGTACTTCACAATAGCTAATAAATGTAACCAGCCTTACTGATTGTTAGAGAAGTGCACATCATATCCCAGTCATCAAATTGGTAAAGAAGAAAGAAGGGGGGGGGGGGAGGAAGAAGAGGAGGAGGAAGAGGAGGCCGTGGAGAAAGAAAAAGAACACTAATATACATTGATGGTGTACATGAAGTAGAAATGGAAAAGCTATTCTATTAACACTAGGCATACTCATTTTCTGTTCTTTGTGCTCAAAATATTTTTCAATATCTAATTTTTCTTTTAATATTTTTTTAGTATTTTGGGCCAAGTTTAAAAATTTTACAAAATCACGTGTTTCACTAGTAAGACTTCTAGTATCCTATCTTGCTTCAAAAAACATCACTTATCCCTATCCTCTCCTAATTTTTCTTCTAAAGTTTATACTGGCTTTTATTTTATATTTAAATTTATAATTGAGATTTACTTTTAAATGTGGTGAGAGATAAGAGAACAGTGCTAATTTTCTACCAGATGGAAAACAAGTTATGCAACATAGTTTATTAAATAAATTGTATTTTCCCTGAAATTGTAATATCACTTTTGACAGGTATTAACTTCCCATCGTCATAGGGATCTATTTATTGACTATTTTATTCCACTGATCTTTTATGACAATAACATATTGCTTTAATTATAGTGGCTAACTAGTATGATTTAATCTCTAGTAAAATAACACTGCTTTTATTTTAAATATTTTTGTTGATTATTCTCAGATATTTAATTTGTATTTTTTTTTCTAAAATTACTCTTTTTATTTTGAAACTAGAGGCTTGGTGCATAAAATTTGTGCACAAGGTGGGGGGTCCCCTCAGCCCAGGCTGCACACTCTCTAATCCGGGACCCTTCAGGGGATATCCAACTGCTGGTTCAGGTCCAATCTCAGGGATCGGATCTAAACTGGCAGTTGAACATCCCTCTCACAATCCTGGACTGCTGGATCCTAATTGCTCACCTGCCTGCCTGCCTGGTTGCCCCTAACTGCCCCCCCTCCCCAGCCAGCCTGATCACCCCTAACTGCCACCCCCTGCTGGCCTGATCACCCCTCACTGCCCTCCCTCACCAGCCTAATTGCCCCCAACTGCCCCCCCCCACCCTGATGGTCTGGTCACCCCTTACTGTAGTCCCCACCAGCCTGATTGCCCTGTCTCCCCAACCAGCCTGGCTGTCTCTTACTGCCCACCATTCTGGCCTAGTTGCCCCCCAACTGCCTCCCTCCGAACTGTGCTGGTTGCCTCCAACTACCCCCCTGCGAGCCTGGTCACCCTAGCAGCCTACTTGTTCAGTCGTTTGGTCAACCCTCACTAACCCCCGTGCCAGCCTGGTCATAGGCAGCCATCTTGTGAAGGTTAATTTACATATTACCTTTTATTATATAGGATAGTTGCAGATTCACATGCAGTTATAAGAAATAATAGAGAAATCCCATTATTCTCCCAATGGTAAATTATTGAAAATTATAGCATAACTAGAGGCCCGGTGCATGAAATTTGTGACCAGAGAGTGGAGGAGGGGGAGGTCCAGCCTCACCTGCACACTCTCCAATCTGGAACCTCTTGGGGGATGTCCAACTACCTCTCACAATCCAGGACCACTGGCTTCTGTCACCTACTTGCCTGCCTGATCACCCCTAACCACCTCTGTCTGCCTGCCTGATAGCCCTTAACTGCTCCCCTGCTGGCCTGATTGCCGCAACTACCTCTGCCTTTCCCTGCACTTAGGACCTGGGCTTCCCTCCCTCTGGCTAGCTGCAGGCACCAAGGACCCAGGCTGGCTTCACCCAGGCTGGGTGTAGCCACAGGGAACCATGGGAAGGTAGCTTTGCCTGGGACCACAGAGTGGGTGGCTTGTCCCTCTCCCAGGCCACAGGCTCAAACACAACCACTGGCACCTGGGACTGTGGGGGCCATGGGGCATGCGGATTGTCCCTCTCCTGGGCCGCAGACTGGCTGTCCCTATTCCTCTCTTGCAAGCTCATTTGTGCCTGGCTGGTCCCCATTCCTCTCTCTCCAGTGTTGAGTATCTGAGCCATGAAGGCATGAGGGCTTGACAGCGTGAGGGCATGTTGACCATTTGCATATTAGCTCTTTATTATACAGGAAAACACAATCAGGATATTGACATTGATATAGTCAAAATATAAAGCATTTCCATCATCACATAAATCCCTTGTGTTGCCTTTTATAGCCATGCCCACTTCTCTCCTGCTCCCACCTACTCTTTGACATCTGGCCACTTGCTATCTGTTCTGCATTTCTATAATTTTGTAATTTCAAAAATGTTATGTAAATGTTGATTAGAAAGAAGCCAGTTGGTTAATTTAAGGACAGTGGCTACCATTTGGAAGTCAGTTAATAGATTTTAACTATCGTTTTTATATTTCTATAATAATATTTCACTCTCTCACTTCTTCTAAAAGGCAGGGTTCTAGATTCTTCTTCTTTTTCATATTTTCTGTGTGTGTTTCAATGAAGTGATTGGAAACATGTAGTTTGGGTTCCTGAGAAAAGAGCCTTCTGCTGAGGCCTCGCATGTGTAGCATCTAGATTGATTCTGCCAGAGATAGAAAATGAAACCTTCACATAGCTGTTCCCTACCATGTGAAAACCGCCACTTCCCTGATAGTCCTGTCACTTGGAACGTGTTAATTGGTATTAGTTGAAGGCAGATCACCTTGGCCTTCATTAATATTATGTTTCTGTTCCTTTTCGCCATGGAGAAAGCACTGCTATAATTGAAAGGCGGCTCCACGGCTTCCCAGGTAGGCATGAGAGAAGTATTGCTAATTTGCTCAGTGTCACACCTGCTTTGCTCTTCATTAGACCAAAGGGGAAAGTCCACACTCCCAGGTAACCTGCAGGGGGAAAGAAGTATGCATGGCTCCAGCTGTTGCCTAGGAACCCAAGCAATCCTAGAGGGCAAAAGACAATGATCAAAAACCTTTAGGGTCAAATATAATCATTTCTCCCTTGCCATAAGGAGCTGTTATTTCAAGTTGGTTTTTTTTTTTTTTTTCTTTCCTTCCTTCCTTCACTCTTAAAAATATTATTGAGCTTCCAGGATGTGATAGGCACTACTCTGACACTGGAGACATATACATGAATGAGAGAGACAGGGCTTCTCCAGATAACTTACCCAGTGGTGAAGGAGGCAGAAATATAATGTAAATTTAATTATTAATAAGAGCTACAAAGAGATGCAAAGCAGGGAAGGTGTTAATGACTGGAGAGGCATGCTATTTTAGACAGCGGCCAGGGTGGCCTCTTGAAGGGGTGACATTTGAGCAGAGAGCTGACTGAAGTAAGGAAGCAAGCAATACACAAGTAAAGGAACAGAGATTTTGATGCATTTGAAAACAGGCAAGGCCAGTGCAGTATCCCCCTTACACCTGGAAAGAAGGGCCCTACCGTTGGTCTCTGCTTCAGAGAACCTATCACAAACTCACACACATGTAAATGGCAGGCACACAGGTGCCTCCATCACACAGAAGCTTGCAATGGTTCTGGTGACAGCACAATCTGTTATTTTAAACAGTTGCCCTCATGACTCTCTTTCCAGATTTCAAACAATTGGTTCTCCATATCTCTTGCCCTGTGTCCTCAAAACAGAAGGCAGCTGTGTCTGACTGCAAAGGTTTGAGGTTTGCTGAGCTGAGATGCATAACTTCAGAATGCATTGAGGGTTTGGAACATGGGAACACAGACTTTAAAAAATAGACAAATTAATTAACTTGTCAAATCCTTCTTCTTAGAAAACATGAATACAATTGATTCTTGCATAATGAAGGTAGTTTCTTAGTAGCACCAGCCATCCACTCTCTTACCTCTTTCCAATTCCATTTTCTGGCTCTAGCAGTGTGCACAAATTAGGGTATTTGCATCAGTTATATATGGAAGCTGAGGAAAACTTTGCAATATCAAACATTACATATTTCTCCTAAATTTGTATATTTGTAGGTTCAGATGTAACAGATGTGAAGTGTGATACTAAGACAACTAGATAAACACTAAACTCTGGAATAGTTCATATTTTACATTATAAAATTATTGAATAACATTTAATTAAAAATTTTAAAATAAACAAAATTTTATAATGATTAAATACTAATTACATTTAAAATGTTGGTATATATAATTTCTATTTATCTTTTAATCTTAATCATTTCACTATTTTAGAATAACCTTTGAAAACATAAAAATATTTTAATCTTTTAATTTTATTTTTATTGAACACCCAAAATATGAAATGCTAATTAAATTCATATCTGATATTTGGTAGACATTCAGTTATATAAATCTATAAACCATAGCTTCACACATTTTTTTTGCATTTGTCTTTAGAAAGGTATGCATGCCAGAATTAGAGAATAAAAAATCTTTAATTTAACAGGTCACTGATTTATAATTTTTAATAGTTATATATATGGTATGTGGCCCTCAACTTTTACCTCTTGCCTGGGTGTAACAAATATTAGGGTTGTGTCTGGGCCAAGAAACCTAGAGCCTTGTCTGGTGCACACATAGCAGAGTAGGGCCACAGTAAAGAAGTGGGAGTTGATTCCAGGTTTAATGGGAAACCATTAGATGGCTCAGAACTGGGTTGTGGCCAGCTAAAAGCTCATGTCTATTCTATAAAACTAATTCAACTTTGAGTTTTTGGAAAGCTAGGGATTAGATGAAAGACTTCACCACCACCACTGTCAACTATAAACACTAATGCCAGATGTTAGGCATGATTTAACACCCATGGTCTTGATCTGACCTGAAGGGTTTAGCAATCTGGAGAAGGGGCTGTATGTAAATTAAATAAGAGTCCAGAGATGAAACATAATTTTGAAAGGCAGAGGAGTTTGGCTGAAGAAACCAAAGTTCTCCTTGTCTCAGGACCTCTAGCTTTTTAAGACAAATTGTCCTAAGGCAAGGTGGAGATATATACACTTCAAAGGGTAAGGTTTCCTACAGAAGCATTGTCATATTGGGGAATTGCCTTTGGCTCTTTTTGTGTTTGGCCAGTAGGAGGCAATAACTTGTAGATTAAGATGCCCTGAGGTGTCTGTCAGCAAGCAATCAATTTAATGCATCCTTTTCAGGTTTGGGGAAATGCCTTTAGCCATTCCAGCAGGCCTTGACATATGTGACTCAGCCCTTGTTGAGTTCCCAAGTTCCATCAACCTTTCCATTGATCAAACTTTTACAATTATGACATGCTGGAATTGGCTTCTGACTCATTAGAACTGATACCTGTGTCATAAGGATTCCAGAACCATCTCAGCCCACACCACCACATTCAGGGAATAAATAGATTGAGTCACCCAATACATAAAGCCAAACAGACATGCAGCAGAGTGCTTTTTGGTAAAGAAGTAATTTCCCTGGACACAATTTCCTTTTGAGAAGACCTGACTTTGCTCATACAAAAAAATGGACAAAAATAAATGATATTCCAGGATTAATCTATGCTATACTCAGACAGTGTATTCTCTACAATCAGACTATCTGTTTTGACTCCCAACTCTCCCACTTTCTGGTTGATTGATCTTGAACAATTTATGTGGCTCTTCTCTAACTCTAAAGAGGTTAATGATAGTATCTGACTAATAGGATTATTGTGAAGATACATAAAATAAACTACATGCAAAATTTAGAATAGGGTCCAACATATATTATGCACTTAGAAACAATAGTTATTTTTCTTTATTTTCAACTTCTTGGTTAAATCTGAAAGGGCCAGATTTCAATTCTGTGAATTTATTTTTAATTGAGCAATTCATGATAAAGTGGGCTTTCCACAAATGGGAGTATTCAGGCAGGGGCTGCATAATTATCTTTGTGAAATATTGTAGAAGTAAGCACAGCCTGGAAGGAAAATTGAATTTCATGAGCTCTCTTCTAGTGCCAAGATACTATGATTCTTACTACAAATTCAGCTTCCTGTGGGGGCTGAAGCTTTGCAGAGCTTATGATCTCATTGGAGAGATTAAAATGACTCACACAAAGTAGATAAAAAGTAAAGGAGAAGGTGATCCTGATGAGAGGCACTGAGGTGAATGGTCCATATTGAAGGCAGGCAGAAAGACTTCATGGACCAGGTAGGCTTTCCCTCAGCTCATAACAGAGAGACACATTAGTTGTGTAGATCAAAGAATGCCTATGTCACAACCCCCAGATCACTATTCAAGCTGCATTCAGAGCCACTCCAGCCTCAGCTCTCAGGGGACAGAGGCCTGGGCTTTGAGGAATCTCTATAGAAGCTTGATAGACAGCAGAGGTGGGATGAATTTGCCCTCCTCCATAGGTGTGTTTGGACTTTTCCTCATTCACCTTATTCCAGTGCTCTGGTCCAGTTCCAGTGTTGACAGTGCTTGTTACTCAGACCAGCAGCTTTGGCCTGTTAGAACAGGAGCACCTCCAGCCTGGGGCCTCTTGAATAAGAATCTGCACTTTAACAAGAGATCAAGGCAAGCTGTATGTACACTGATGTGTGAAAAGCACTTTTACAACAGTGGTTTTCAAATATGAGAGAGCTGAGAGAGCGTCTACCTGTCGATGCTGGATACTCAGGTCCTTCTCAGCCTTACTGATGGAGATGGGGTCCTGGTATCTGTATTTTTTAAATGTGTAATTTTAAAAACCAGGAGCAGATGACATAGTCAATCAGGCTTGGAAATTGTTGCATTAGGGAAAAATCCAGGTATAGCCCAGCACTCCTAGAATCACCAACTAGCACCAAACTGTACTAATTGTGAAAAAAAAATGTATTGAGCGAAAATTTTTATGAAGACTTTCAAAAGTCACTTAAGTTCCCTATATTCCATAGGATTTAGAGATTTTTCTATTGTGTAAAGTGGGGGTATTAAGGTAACTACCTCAAGAACCCCACCCACCACTGCTACACACAGAGAGAGAACGAAACTCAAATCTTTCTAATGTTGAAACTCTTCAAGTCTTTATAATGTTAAAAAACTGGACACAGTTGTGGATTCTACCTGTAAAGGTCTTCTTCAGGTATCTATATGATTCCTCACAGTACTCCTTCAGCCATTTGTTCAAACATCATCTCATCACCTCCTCCTGGTCTGGCTTTCCATTATTTTCCCACACAAAATAGTATAACTTGCCACTACTGTCATCACTGCTCTTTATCTGTGTGTGTTTGTTTGTTTGTTTGTTGTATTAATTCTCACCTGAGGATATTTTTCCATTGATTTTTAGAGAAAGTGGGTGGCAGAGGGAGAGACAGAGAGAAACATCGATGTGAGATGTGAGAGAGACACATTGATTGGTTGCCTCCTGCACACACCCCAACCAGGGCCAGGGAACCTGCAACCAAGATACATACCCTTAACTGGAATCTAACCTGTGGACCAACACTCCATCACTGAGCTAAATTGGCTGGGGCTACCTGTGGTTTTTATTTTTATTCAAAACATTTGTCCTTGCATAACATTTCAGATATTTATTTGATAACTCTCCCCTCCAACAAAAACTTAAGGTCTACAAGAAACTTTTTCTTTTTTCACTCTTATGTCCCCATTGCTATAACAGTGCCAAGTAAGCATATAATTGGCATCAATAAATATTTATTGGATAATTAAATTAAATATACTTTAATGCTAATATTCCTTGACTCCTCAAGTATTTCTGATTAAAAGCTAATGGGTATCTTCAATACCCTAACCAATTATTGTCTTCCATGTGAAGTTTTCCTGGCAGATTTCTTCTGACCCAGAGAGAACTAATAATCCCCTCTTTTGTGCTTCCTTTGCAGTTTATATAGTCTTTCCTCCTATTACTCATCATTCAGTGTAACTTTTTGTTTTTGTTTGTTTGTTAATCATCACTGGGTTTATTTTTTCCATTGATTTTTACTGAGTAGAAGGTAAGGAGGGACACATTGATTGGTTGCCTCCCTGGACAAGGCCAGGAACTAAACATGCAAACCAGGTCTGTGTCTTGATTGGGAATCAAATCCATGACCCTTAGGGTGCACAGGCCAACACTCTAACCATGGAGAAACACTTGCCAGGGCTAGTGAGTATATCTACTTCAAATTTTCTATAAGCTACAGAACCATTTTAAACTCATTTTTGTACCATCCTTCATAGTGTTTGTTGAGTGAAAAATGAGTAAATTTTTCCACCATGGAAGATGGGCTCATGTACAAATTCAAGAAAAGGATCTTTCTGATTTCATAGTGATAACTGAGGGAAATGAAGGAAAAAACAAACATCATCAAAACAGATCTTTTTGAAGAGTTGTTGGCTTCCATTCCTGAATCTACAATACTAGATCACATCCTTCTGCCCAGATCAAAGTGAAAGCTCATTGCCTTAACCATGAAGAGTGATGCCAGTAAGCTTAGAGTAGGGCAGGAGAGACCTGATGCTGCCACGAGAACGGCAAAGTCCAGAATCAAAGACAAGCCAGTGGAATGGTTCCCAAGGCAATACTGAGGCCTCTGAATCTCTTGTATAAGGGGGCCAACTACATCAACCTTTTATGAATGTGTACATGAGCCCATCTCCAACCTGTTAAGAGAAGCAAAGCACATTTATTTTCAAGTGCCCAAGTTGCTGTGCTGAATAATAAAAAAATAAAAAATAAAAAAATGAGAAAGGAGAGAGTGAAAGCAACTGCTCTTTGCCTGCAAAGCTCTTCAGCCCTCACAGCCAAGGTCACCAAGCCTGTTCTTATGAGACACTCTCTCAGGATCAGAAAGACTGCTCTCTAGAGGGTCAGGTTTTGGCAAGATGTGCAGTGCACCTTTACCTTCAAACAGTCTTGATTATAAGTCAAAGCCTGATATGTCAACATTTTGAAGGATGAATATCTTAGGCTGTTTTAAAATTTGACTTTACCAAATCTTTTTGTTTAAAAAGAAAACATTTTTCTTATGTTTTTTTTATTTTTATTTTTTAATCCTCACCTGAGGATATTTTTTCCACTGATTTTGAGAGAGAATGGAAGGGGCAGGGAGAGGGAGAGAGAGAGAGAGAGAGAGAGAGAGAGAGAGAGAGAGAGAGAGAGAGAGGGCGCGATAGCAATTGGTTGCCATCCTCACGTATCCCAACCAGGGCCAGGAGCCTGCAACCAAGATATGTGCTCTTGACTGAACCCAGGACCCTTCAGTTCACAGGCAGATGTTCCACCCACTGAGTCATACCACTTAGAGCTGGTTTTTCTTATTTTTAAAAATGTTTTTGCTTTTAGCATATTGAAAAAAGTTTTATGCATTCTTACTAAAAGGTTTATATTTTAAAAGATGTTTCTATCTCACATAAGATGAAACCAGTTTTCTTAATTTCCTTCATACAGTCAATATTTACTGGGTGCCCAACTGCTAGATACTTTTAAACACAAAATATAGGTTCTGTAGGGGGTGGAGGAAGACATGCTAATATGGGGAAGTAAAGACCCTTCAGTACAGGTGTGATGGATAATCTAAGGCTGATAAAAGTTAAGGAAATAAATGCACAAAATGTAGTCATTAATTCCAAAATGCACCCAATTACTGGTCTTCCGCTATTTACATACTTGCTACACATAAGCATTTTCTTTCTGGTCATCGCTAAACCTGTCCCAAGTGCAGGTCACAACATATACCAGCGTCAAGTCAGAGTCAGGAAAGGCACCCTCTGCCCCGAGTTCTTGCCAACGAGCTGATGAACAGTCAGTTGCTGTTCCCCATTTAATTAATTCTGATGAGCTATTGATTTACCACAACTGTTTGTCCTAATAATTAACTCCAAAATTAGAAGGGTTGCAACCCATTTAGACAGCTGCCACAGAAAATAAGCATTTGAAAATGCTCTTGTTCAAGGAAACAGGGTAGAAATGGCGGCAGTTCAGCAGTAAATTTACAAGTGTGTCTCAGGAGTTTTATTTTTCCATTGCAAGCAGTTAGCATACCAGCAGTGATGGCCGCAGGAACCATTACTAGCTGTAGTTATGCTGCTACTTCACATCAGTATAGAGAGGATAAACATGCAGCCTGAAGTATGCTAATCGTGGAGTCGAGATAGCAACAGGCGTTGAACAATTTAGGTCAGTTCCTTGCAATGTTTAATTAGACTAATACATCCATTTGCAATTAATAGCAGATGTGACAAGCTAATGTGTCCATGTACAGACAAATTAACCTCTGCCCATCAGCTGCTTGGATCTGTGAGAAAGCTGCCATGTTTTGCGTCTATCTATCCGAGTCTAAATAAAATAAAATGGCAGGATAATTACAAACATAGATGTTAATAGAATATACTTCCCATGAAGCCATGTCTGTAGGAAATCATTTTTCAGGTAGGGCATCAGACTTCAACGGCGACAACAAAAGTGAGCATGTGTGTTATCCTTGACATTTTTAAAAATATGGTCACATAGATTATGCTCTTATTTCCCTGGTAATAGAAGTGATTCTGTAAGTTTTCAACAGCCGGTAAAGAGACCTATCTGTTCCTAATGCCCTTGAGGCTTAAATCACTGAAATTTGGTGTCATCCCCTCAAACTAGAGTTTTAAATTGCAGCTGGGAGCAATTCTGAAGGGAAAACTCAAGAATAAGACACATTTTCACAGGGCACGACCTTTTTTTTTTTTTTTTTTTTAATATATTTTATTGATTCTTTACAGAGAGGAAGAGAGAGGGATAGAGAGTTAGAAACACCGATGAGAGAGAATCATCCATCAGCTGCCTCCTGCACACCCCCCACTGGGGATGTGCCCGCAACCAAGGTACATGCCCTTGACCGGAATCGAATCTGGGACCCTTCAGTCTGCAGGCCGACGCTCTATCCACTGAGCCAAACCGGTTTCAGCAACAGGGCACGACTTTTGAAAGAAAGGAATTCTGGGTATTGGTTTTGTTTGGCTGGGGAAAATGTCAGGAGCAGGACATAATTGCCAATCATTGCTACTCCTCCCAGCTTTCCCACAGAAAAGCTGTGGGCCTGAACCCATAGACTCTGGCATAGAGGAACCCAGAACATCCCAGAGCTGGGCTATCTAGTCTTTTGGGGAAATAATAATAATAATAATAATAATAATAATAATAATAAAGTCTTGATTCTTGGTCTCTGAATAGTTGGCAAGGAGCCTGACGTGCTTGTAGGACTCACAAATTACCATGTCTCTGGGTCATAGAGGCTCTTAAAGATGTGACATCAAGAAGTCAAATCTCCCTTCCTACCCCGTGAGCTGAAGCCAGCTCCCAGAATCATCCTGGTACCTCTCACGCTCTTGGCCTACTTTCACTGCACCAGTGACTCTGGCAGTTCGTAGGAAACTGGAGATGGCATGGGAAATGCCCTCTTCCATAATACAAGTGTCCACAGAATCCAATGACTTACTCCCACTTCATTGTACAGTGTTTCTGTGGACAGGTCTTGAAAATCAACCATGTAGAAGCAGTACACGGAAAGTGATTTTGACATTGGAAACCCCCACAAGGTAAAATTCCTGCCAAGGAAAGAAGGCCGGCTGGAGACATCAAAAACTGCAGAGGGATATGGGAAATGGGCGAATGCGAAAAGGATAAAGCCCCTGGGATGATTTAGTCTCGAGGAGAGAAAGAAATGGGTCACTTAATGTCTCTTTAAATATAGGAGAAGGATTATTATTCAGAAGCTGTATCCGGATGTACGAACATTTCTCTACAGAGGATAGAACAAGGAACAATGGGCTCTCGCTGGAGAAGAAAAGGATATATATGTATAAAGAGGGGCTTCCTGGCAGTAGTAGTTATAAAGCATAGTAATGGGATACTAGAGAGGCTGTCAAATCCACTTCCCTACAGAATTTTAAGAACACGACAGACACCTCTCAGGAAAAATGGTTTAGATAAAACCTCCCTGGAGATGGAGGGATGGATCAGATGGCTTCTCAGGGGTCCTTTCAGCCCTATGTGTTTATCATTTAAAACTGGATGGCAACACTTTTTCAGATAAGCCTTATCTGGTAAACTAGCAACTACATCATTTCTCCTCCCCCCACCCCCAAACCCTGTCCAATCTTATTTTCTTTTATATGCACCTTGCTTTGCTGATGCCTACTTGACACTTGCTCTTTGGATATTGTGCTCATGCGGCGATAGCATGCTATCAGCACAGACTATCAAAGATGGATGGGGTGTTTGCACAGGACAGAGAGAAGATGGCTTCTCAGTATATAGAATAAAGGAACAGTGGGCTCCCTATACCTGGAAGAATCACCCTTGATAAAGCAAGCCCTATTTTAACAATTTTTTATAAGTGACTTCAATCTCTTGATACCGAAATATTTTGTTTTCGTGGGGTAAACCTTATGTCATATCACATACGGTTTCATTTTCCTCAGCCTTGGTGTTTCCTTGAAGTCAGACATCCCCTCTACTTACGGGGCCATCGTGAGTGGCTTGTGCTGGAGGGGACCCGAGGTGGCCATCGGAGTCCTCCAAGGCACGAGGCAAACTTGAGAGCACGTGAACAGTGCTTCACAATGTGAAGGGCTCTTCTGAACCCTGCGCTTTTCCAGTTCCAGATGGTTGCCTGTCTTCTCTCATTTAGAGTTTCACAGATGCACATGAGCTTTCCCGGACATACCCTAATAAGAGAAGGTTAAAAATTAAGAGTCTGTGATTTACAAGGCCAAGAAATTAGTTTAGGTTCCTTGAGGATTATGCAAAATTATTTGAAAAGTAATTCAATATCTAAACTGAGAAACCTCACTATACTAAGTAGCATCAACAAAACCATCAGGTTTAAATTTAAATAAAACCACCATATGTGCAAGATGAATAGTACTTACATGGATAGCAATGCATGCACAAATAAATAAACAAACAAATTCATAAAGTAAGTTGGGCCCAACTGGTGTGGCTCAGTGGTTGAGTGTCGACCTATGAACCAGGAGGTCATGGTTTGATTCCTGGACAGGATATATGCCAGTGTTGTGTGCTTGATTCCCAGTGCGGGGCAGGTAGAAGGCAGCCAATCAATGATTCTCTCTCATCACTGATGTTTCTATCTTTCTCATTCTTCCTTCCTCTATGAAATCAATAAAAATATAATATAAGAAATAAGTTGGAATAGTGGGTAAAATCTTCAGTCCACATGTTCATGCATGTAAGAAATGTCACATTTTTTATTTTTGATTAAATTTATTTTGAGCTTTCACTTGGCAGAGTATGGGAAACAAAATCTCAGGCTATTCCAGGTCTCCCTTTGTGTTCCACTGGGAGGCCATGAGTTCCAGGGCTTTTATGGGGTATCAAATCATGGTTGGGAGTGGCTGGTCCTCAGTATCATCTAGTGTCCATGCTGGCATCCACCGACATGTCTGCCATCCCATCTGATCTTTAGTCCTCAGTCGATGCACATCACTACTGTGTACTCCTTGTCCCCACTCCAAAGCTTCTTCAGGTGCCAGCTAGCTCCCTACTACTTTTCTCCCCTCTTGGCGGGTGGAAGACATCACATTGCTCCCAGTTATACTGAGGACTCAGAATTGCTACAGGTTCCTTTGTGCAGACAGGACTAGCTTCATAATTTGCAGGGCAGAATGAAATGCTAGCCCCTTGTTCAAAAATTATTACAAATTCCAAGAGGGCAACAGGAGAACTTTAAACCAAGTGTGAGACCCTGTGTGACTGCACAAGTCACTCACTCCATAAGCCGACTCTTCTCCTCCTGCCACACACCATGCTGAATGTCAGCAATAAGATTCTTCTTCCTACACAAGGCATAGGGCCACCTGTTCTTGGTAACGCAGACCTTCCTCACCACCAGAACTAACCTGGGGCGAAGTGCTGGCTACACACCACAAGGGCCCTTCTCTCAGGCCCATGGAACCCAAGCTGCCTTCGTTCTCTTTCTCATCTTTCTTCCTCCCACACAAACAAACCTGTGAACTCCATCAAGTCCCAAGTCAGGGAGTATGACAGCTTTGGCTCTTTTCTATTCTCCTTAATATATTTTTATCCAGGGAGGGGGAAGATCTGCTTATGCCCTGAGATCTTTAGCTCTTAGACCTTTGAAATTAAACTAAACTAAAAGAGCAGGCTATCAATCAAAGAAAGTTTTTTTCTTAAAGAATATTATATCTTCCATTTACTATGCAAACTATTTTGAAACACAAAGCTCTGTTTTGACTCCCTTTTCTCTCTTTCTGCTGTGATATTCCTTCCTGGAGTTAACTAGCTCTAAATACTCCTGCACCGGATGAATGGAGAAAGAGCTGATAGGTAACAGAAATGGAGGAGGGGGAAACTATTGGCCTCAGTCTACCAATAAGGGAGGTTACATACATTGACCAAGGTCACACAACTAATTAAATGGTAGAGCTGGGCTCTGAGTCTGTGTGGTTTGCCTCTTGAGCCTATCTTAATTGTAATGCTATGCTGCCTCTTGTACTAAGCACTAATACATCACAACTTTAATGTTTATGATAATGATAACGTAGTGATAATTGGTTCCTTACCTTCCCCAGAAACAAAAACATATAGAGGTATAAAGACCATCAAAACAAATATATTTAGGATACAAAAAACATTTTTGTTTATTTGGCCATTTATTATCTTACTAGTGGCCTGGTGCATGAAATTTGTGCACAGGTCGGGGGGTTCTCTCAGCCCAGCCTGCACCCCCTCCAACTGGGGACCCTTTGGGGGATGTCCATCTGCGCCCTCTTGCAATCTGGGACCACTGGCTCCTAACCGCTCACCTGACTGCCTGCCTGATCACCCCTAACTGCCTCTGCTTGCTTGATCACCCCTAACTGCCCTTCCTTGCCAGCCTGATCTTGCCCTTAATTGCCCTTCTTTGCCAGCCTGAACTGCCCACCCAGCTGGCCTGATTACCCCTAATAGCCTCTGCCTCAGCCCCTACCACCATAGCTTTGTCCAGAAGGAAGTCAGATGTTCGATCTACCTGGTCAAATTAGCATATTAACCTTTTATTAGTATAGATAGATTATATAGAATAGGATTGCTTAAATGGGGGGAAAGCCCTTTTCAGCAGGAGGAGATAGATGCTCTTGGCAGACAGAGATATATAGTTCCTATATTTGCACCGATAGCCAGCCATATGCACTAGTCTGCCAAACTGGTCATTAAAAATATTGAACCACTGCCGAAACCGGTTTTGCTCAGTGGTAGAGCATCAGTCTGCGGACTGAAAGGTCCCAGGTTCGATTCCGGTCAGGGGCATGTACCTTGGTTGAGGGCACATCTCCGGTGTGGGGTGTGCAGGAGGCAGCTGGTCGATGTTTCTCTCTCATTGACGTTTCTAGCTCTCTATCTCTCCCTTCTTCTCTGTAAAAAATCAATAAAATATATTTTAAAAAAAAAAGACAAAACACATAAAAAAAATTAAAAAAAAAAAAGATTGAACCACTTTCTTACACCTTATACCAAACAGCTGTTGCCCTTAAAACCGCTCTTTATACCCCACTTTAGGTTCTGCCTTTGCAGTTCATCCAGATTAGGTTCCGATTAGTCAGTTTCTATGCCAGTCAGCGTCAAAAGCTCCACCTCCTAGGTAGCCATTAGCTCCTCGCAGTTCACCCAGAACTGGGTCCAGAAGCTACTCTCATAAAGCCTCTAATAAGTCATTTTGTCTGATATGTGGTCTTTTATTTTTAGATGACATTTTATCCTCCTGATCTTTATTGTAACTCATACTATTAGATAAAGTTACAGAGGATATTTTAGTACTCTGATTGTGGGTTGGCCTTTTTAAGCAAGGAAGGAAGCTATCTTTTATCAAAAGACAGGTGAACTATATAAAATTCAAAGCTTACAGGTAATCATAAGCCAAGTTATATGACATATGACAAACAAACATAATACTTGTATCATAAATAAAATCCAAACATATAAATAGCTTCTGTAAATTAATACAAAAAAGATAACTCAATAGAAAAATTGGTAAATAATATAAAAAATGTGCTCACAAGAATGGGAAACAAATCAACAGTGTATATGAAAATATACTCAATCTCGTTAACAACCAAGAAATAATAATTAAAATGATAATAAGATAACACTTTTTCCCCACTGGATTATCAAAAAAGAGAAAAATATATAATATCCAAGGTAGCAAATATGTGGGCAAATATATTCTCATATGCTATTGCAGAAGTATAAATTTTAATAGAATTTTTTTAAAAAAAACTTGGCAATACCTATCAAAATTTGAAATGTATATACTCTTTGATTTAACAATCCACTTTTAGGAATCTAATCTATAGAAATATTGTCAGTGCACCCAAAACTATATGTACAGGATTTTTACTGCAACATTATTGGTGTTAGTTTTTAAAAATGTATATAAAAGTTTAACAAAAAGGACTGGCAAAATAAAGATAAATTAAATAATATCTCCCTCACAAAAAAAGAATTTTTTTCCATATGAATATCTATTTGATTCAATACTATTTGTTGAAAGGATTTCTTTTACCCCATTAAATTGCTTTGTCAAAAGTAAATAAATAAATTTTCATCCTGGCTGGTTTTCTCAGTGGTTAGAGCATCAGCCCACAGACTGAAGGATCACAGGTTCCATTCCAGTCAAGAGCACATTCCTCGGTGGTAGGTCCCAATGGAAGCGCATGCATTAGGCAACCAATCAGTGTGTGTCTCTTGCATCACTATTTCTATCTCCTGACTCTTCTAATCCCACTCTTTCTAAAAATCAATGGAAAAAAATATTCTTGGGTGAGGATTAACAACAACAAAAAGAAAAAAAATCAACTTCCATATACAAATGGATCTATTTCTAAACTCTATTCTTATTCAATGACCTTTATGTCTATCTTTTCAACATTATCAATTTATCTTGATAAGTGTAGCATAATAAGTCTTAAAATCAGGAAAGATAAGTCTTCTATCTTTGTTCTTTAAAAATTTATTTGGCTTTTTCTAGGCCCTTTATAGCATGTCCATACACCTTTTAGAATCAGCTTGTCAATTTCTACCCAAAAAATAGCTGAATTTTTATTATACCTGTAGATCAATTTGGGGAGAATTACCATCTTAAGAACATTGACTTTTCCAATCCATGAACCATAAAACTTTTAAGACAATATTGTTTATATATGTAACTCAAGCTTTCTCAAACCTAACTTTTACAACCCGGACATGTAAATAAATTCATTCATTCACTCATTCATTCACTCCTTTAACAAAAGTTTAAAGTACTTACCAGCCTCCTTCCCTTCAAAGTTCTCTCTTGGATTTTATAGGGTTAAGTCAATAGTTACACTCCAATTTCTTTCCCTCTACCTACTAATGAAGGCCTATGGCCTTCCTGTATTTCTGGGAGGCTTCAAGAAATGTCCTCTGCTCATCCTAAGAACTCCAGCCCAGGGACTGTGTTCAAGATTGCACTTTGCCCATCAGGAGCATGAGAGAGCTGAGTGTTTTTGCATCTTTGTCTGAAGTCAATGTTAGCTTCATCCCTAGATGACAGATAAGAAAACTAAGGCCCACAGATGGTAAGTGACTTGGCTAAGTCCACACAGACATTAAGTAATAGAACCTGAATTCAGATCTAATTAGTATAAGTTCAGTTGATTTCTCCACTAGCTGTTGTTATCTCACAACCTTGTAGAGCCTTACAGAACACATGCATTTGTAAGTTACACTGTTACCTGTCTGCTATGAAAGAAGCCAGGTGCCTTCTACCTTGCTTCCAAGAGCCCTGTTAGGGCTCTCACACAAAGCAGGGCCTGTGAGAGGAAGGTTCTTTGTGTCACGCTTTCTTGGATGGCTTTCAGGGGGAGTCAGGAACCCTCTGAAACTCCACTTAACCATTTCTACATATGCATACACGTATCTTTTTTTGGTGTGCACATATGCAACTTGCATCTGTTTTCTGAAGTAGTACTGGCCTGTCCAAAAGTTCTGAGCTACCACCCTACTGACAGAGCCTACCATTAGGCCATTTGCCTGAGAAGAAGCAAGGTAATTAATCAACAAGTATTTATTTATTGAGCACAGATAGTGAAAGCCCATGGCCAACATTTAAACCAACTAAGGAAGCAACAGAAAATACTAAGTGGTGAATAATATGTGGGAGAGAGAGAGAGAGAGAGAGAGAGAGAGAGAGAGAGAGAGAGAGAGAGAGAGAGAGAGCTACTGTTGTTAAGGAAAGAGAAGGGATATCGTGGATTCCTTAGGGAGGACTTTAAGGAGGCAGGACAGGAATTGAAACTTGAAGGATAGATGTCCTGGAACTTGCTCTCAGGAATAAACAAGAATGAAAGCCCTTTGCTCCCGGGGCCGATTCAGTGTCAGTGGGTAACCAGGCAGCTGTGGCCACCAGGTTACCGTTAAATGCAACTTGGCTGTTGTCCTGTTGGGTCATCAGCATTCAGCTAGTGCCATAGCATAAAGGGGGAAAGAAATGCTACATTGAAGAGAAGATAAAAAGAACCCAGCAAGCAGAAAATAAAATGCCTTGAGTCCATTTTCTGACTCAAACCCACTAATCGATCTTTCTGACTCTAAGTTGAGCTAACATAGGACATAATATACACCGAGATCAGCAGCAGCACACACATTTTGACATAATTTGTCCATGGAAGAGAAAGTCATTTTACAGAAGTCATTAAAACATTGTCTAAAAGAGTCCAACATGAAATACTCCAGGGATAACATTGGAAAGGCTGTCATCAGGAGGCCTAGGACACTGCAGCTTTAGGAAATAGAAATTTTCCTATAACTTTCTATTTCAAAATAAATATGACTTTAAAGGCCTAGCTTCAATAAAATTTATCACAAAAACATTTTAAAAACCTAACATTTGAAACAGAAAAACAAACCACACACTCAATAATTACACTTAGTTCCAAGACCTAAATGAGCATAGGTTATAAAGCTATTCGAAGGCATTTGTGACTAGGTTGGCTTCTGGGGATAAAGTTGATGAGATGGCTGCACACATAAGGAAAAGCCTGTCCCATCACTCATCATTTCAGTAAACATTCACAGAATTCCTACTATGTGCCAAAGAGTATCTATCCTCTCCATTGGAAACGTAAAGATGTGTGATGCCTGCCGCTCTGCTTTATCTCTGCAGGTCATCCTCAGTCGCTGAGAGTGAGGCAAGCCCTTCCCTCTGAAACCTTCAAAGCTCACAATCAGAGCACATCTCCAGGTGAGAAGTAAAACACCATGGCAAGCACACCTTATCTTCATCAAAACTTATTTTAATTAAATAACGTTAGAGTTGCAAATGATGCCACCAATGTAGAATGAAAAACTATTGGAATACTCTGTGCTTACCGTGACATCTATGGGCAGTGACCATTCAGGTTGTCTTCCAATGTTAATCCACTTGTGCTTTTAACAAAATGTTCTTACATTTTGACACTCATCTTACTGAGAACTATCTTTGGGTTTTTTTGTTAATATTTTGATAAAAATCTTTTTACATCTTAACACACCTTAATAATGACCACTGTTTTTTTACCTTTTGTCATATACTGGTTCTAGACTGGGTACACAGTACACTGTCTCATTTAACCTCACAGCAACTATAATATGTTGAGTAAGTTCTATCAAAACTATTTGCATAACTGAGAGACACTAGAGCCATATCATCAATGAATGGCAGATCTGGGACTACACTCTGGTCTAAGTGATTCCAAAACTCTGGTCCTTCCACTCCTTGCTTTGGATAACAATATGTCTTGCCTTAATCTTGTCTTTTCAAAAGATCCAGATGACGAGGCATTAGGACCCATTTCTGCTGATCCTGCCATTGCTCAGCCATTTCAGATAGTCTTTTCTGCCTCTTGCCATCCTTCAGCACGTTGGCCATTCTCAGGGTAATCCAGAGTTCACACAAATAAAAACATTGGCCAACTAAAGTAAGTAAGGTTAACAGGGAAAAGATATTCAATGTGTTGTAAATGCAGACTCTTGAATAAAGTTCATTGGCATTTGCAGTAATGAGTAAAAAGCAACAAATTTTCATGAGACTTTTTTGCTGTCTCTCAGCTTGCATTTCCAAGAAAGCTTTGGAATTATTAAATATTATAGCCTAGCAAAGATAGAATAAACAGAATTCCACTAAATAAGATATTTATGGCTTTGTCAATCAGTTAGATAATTGAAAATAGAAAGTGTAAATTGTTTGGTGGGCACACTACACACATCCTGACTAGTAGAGATTTCTTAAGGGGTTAATTATTAATTCTGTAACATATCATAGTGGTATACATGCAGTTCATTATTATTGATATAACAATTGGTGAATTTTTGAAAAATATATATCTTATTAAATTTTTTTACAGAGAGAAAAGGAGAGGGATAGAAAGTTAGAAATATCAGTGAGAGAGAAACATCCATCAGTTGCCTCCTGCACACTCCCTACTAGGTATGTGCCCACAATCAAGGTACGTGCCCTTGACCAGAATTGAACCTGGGACCCTTGATTTTGCAGGCCAAAGCTCTATCCACTGAGCCAAACCAGTTAGAGTACAATTGGTAAATTTTAACTTTAAAAACACAACTGGGTGTTTCTGTGACACAATCACTTAGCATATTCAGTGGTTACCAAAATGTTGGTGGTTCAATCTGGGTGTGATTTATTTAAGAATATAAGATTTTCCTGCTGTTTATCACCTGTGAATTTCCTCATGTAAATTTTACCCTCTGTATTCAGGGCCTAGTAACCTCACATCTGCTACTTGTCAAGGGCCAACTACTTCACCAATCCTCTGATACCTGTCAAGTGCTACTCCACTTCCCCAATCCAATTCTCACAGAACATCCTCTGGGATATCAGAATGATACATAATAATACATAATAAATAATACAGCAATGAGTTACCACGTCACACCTGTTTGAATGGCCAAACTTCAAAACACTGACAACACCAAATGCTGATGAAGATGTGGAGCAACAGGAACTCCCACTCATTGCTACTGAGAGTGAAAAATGGTGCAGACACTTTGTTTGGTTGTTCCTTAAAAACCCTATACAAACTCGTATATAATCCAGCAATCACGGTCTTTAGTATTTACCCATGAGAGTTGAAAATGTATGTCCACACAAAAACATGCACGCATACATTTATAGCAACTTACTCATACTTGCCAAAATTTGGAAGCAACCAAAATGCCCTTCAGCTAGTGAATGAATCAACTGTGATACATAGAGACAACGAAATATTATTCAGTGCTAAAGTGAGCTATCAAGTTTTGAAGAGACATAAAAGAATTTTAAATGCATGTCACTAAGTGAAAGAAGCCAGTCTGAAGAAGCTAACATACTATATGATTCCAACTATTAGACATTCTGAAAAAGGCAAAACTATGGAGATAATAAAAAGATCAAGGGCTAGGAGGAGGGAGCTGTGCATAGGCAGAGTACAGAGGCTTTTTAGGGCAGTGAAAATATCCCAAATAATACTCCAATGGTGGATATATATTACACATTTGTCCAACTCACAATAGGCACAACACCAAAAGTGAACCTTTTGTAAACATGGAATTTTGTTGAAAATGATGCATTAATCTAGGCTCATTGATTATAGTAAGTAATCCACTCTGGTGGGGGGTGTTGATAATGGGGCAGGGAGTATACAGGAAATCTCTACCTTCCTTTCAAATTTGTTATGAACCTAAAAATACTCTGAAAAATATAATATTTTAAATATATCTGGTATACAGACAACTACAAATAGAGAAAAATGTTTCATTTAGATAAAAGGTAACAAACTGATCATATTTGATTCATTTAATTTTCTTCTCAGTGGGTATAAATAACAAACCAACTTAAAGATAGTTAAGTTTTGGTGAAATACCCATTTTTCTTTTTTTTCTTTTTTTTTAAATTTCTTTATTGATTAAGGTATCATTTTTTCTTATAACAAAAAGATAGTTATTTTAAAAAGAAACATCATTATTATTTGAGTGTATTCAATTCACAATGCTGCCAAGGGTGCAGTGGGTGGGACAGGAAGTGAAGTTCCTTAGAAGGAAATGAACAGACATGAAGACTGGGAAGGATCCCTAGTTGGCTGTAAGTTACATAACCAGTAAACATGAAATGCTGTATAGCGAAATGTTTTTACACAAAGGCTGAATTATGAAACAACAAGATTAATTAGAAATCATTAATATTCACTTGTAACCAAATACATAACCTTTTATAGGAGAGAATAAAACTAGTGCTAGTCTATTAAGCCTTGCTATTTTACTTTATTTTTAAAAAGAGGCTCTAAAATGTTTCTTTTTATGCCCCTCAACTTTCACATCTTGAATTGAAGGAGATTTTTCTTTGGGGGGAATATAATCAAAGGTGAAATATATGAGAAGCCTGATAATTTCAGAGTCTGCATTTCAAGCTATTAAAGATAAATTGCATCATTTCCTCTCTAAAGATTGAAGCTCTTCAAAATGAACAGATGAAAGGTCTGAGCTTTCTAGGGCACTTGTTCATCCACTTATACAAATAATATATAATAACATGCATTATAAAACTAGTTATTTTTCCTTTAGTGTCTCAAAACAGTATGAATTGATGCAGTCTAGATCAGCTATTAAGCCCCTCCATTGCCTGCCCATCAATAGCAGATCGGCACCAGAGGTTCACAGAGCTGCATTACCGAGCCACGGAATTACCAAACAATGATCATCTTAGAAAATTAGATTCTCCATCAAAAACAAAATTTTTGTGTGGCTGAAATTATGATTCTGGGTGCAGGCCTCCAGCTCCAGCATCAACATTGATGCAAAATTGATGAAACTTCCAAGTGAAATTGCATTGTTTGATCTTCACAGCCCTGGAATAACATAGCCTAAAGCTACAGTTTCTGTAAACTTACTTTGCACAAACGACTTAGCCAGTACGGATGTATTGACACAGAGTGCCCATGAATGACATTAGGGCTACTTAGAAAAGAGACAAAGTAACAGCAAAAGAAGGCAGCAATTGGTTCTGAAAATTACCTTTTTCCAGTGAACTTCTCTGAAAAATTACCTTTTTCTGCTGAATCTCACTCAAAAATTACCTTTTCCAACTGAAGCTCTCTGAAAGTGCCTTGATGTTAAGCAATATAGTTTTAAGTTGAAAATGTCACAAGGCCATGAAAAGAAATTGATAGAAAATTTCAGGGTTCCTTGTTGATATTTGAAGCAGCCTGTGGATTTTTGTTCTTTAACACAGACCTGCTCTGCTGTGCTACCACTTTGATTTCTGTATTGCCAAAAACAGCATGTTTCTAGGCTTAATGGCTTCACAGAGAAGAGGAGGAAGGTGATTTATTTATTGCTGCTGAGGTTCTGTTGCCAGTAGGAAATTGGTAAACATATATTTTCAAAATCCTCACCATTCACTTTTTAAAAAATGCAGTAAATAAAATTTTGAACTTTTTTTTTTTTATTATCTTTTAAGCAAGAAACTGTAACTCTAGTTACTACAGTACCCTCTTAGAAGTTGGGTACTTGAAGTGAGTTTTTATCTTCCCTGACAGAAAGAATTTTATTTCTTTGGTCAAAAGAGGCAAGAAAGGCATCATGCATCTTGGAAGAAGGATCATTGGATCGGACATCCGAGGACCTGGGTACCAGCCTGCAGTCTGCCTTTCCAGCAACGTGACCTTGGGCGAGTCCTTGTGGATTAAGGGAACGGACAGGATGATGTCAGAGGTTCCTTCCAGCTCTAACATTCTAACAGTTTTCTCTGAGTCCAGATTTAAAAGTTGTAGATTATTTTTTTGCTTTGTTGTGTGTGTTTGTCCTTCTGTGTGTGTCCATTAATAACCAAAGAAATACTGCCCAGTCTGAGATGCTTTAGATATGTTTTTTATAGAAAAAGAGGGGTGACCTAAGATGGTAGGGAAATTACCAAAGCAATCAACCCCTCCCTACAATCTTACCTTTCTTCTTTCACCTCCTCCTTTGCCACTGTCTGCCTCTTCTCAACCCTAAATTCTCCCTCTTTGTACCATCTCTTGACTTTCCTTTGTTTCCTTTAATTCTATCTTCACTTACAAGTCTTTTATTTTCTCCTTAGTACCTGCCAAAATGACCTGCTGGTGGAACTCAAGATTATGAATTAGTAAAGCAATCTTTAAAATTTTCAAGTTTATGGAAGAATTAGGATTAGAGGTGCACCACATGACCAATTGGGCTAAGTGCTTAATCGTCAATATTGATTAAAATTAATATTCTACCAAAGTTGAGGTTTAACAAATTTTTGGAGTAGTATACTGTAATTAGAATTTTATTATTAACTATTTTTAATTTTATTCTCTCATTGCTAAACTGCCCTTGTAGTCTTTATCCTGCATATTTACGATATGAAGTGGAGGCTCACAGTAAAGTGCACACAATATTTGGGTTCCCTTCTAGCAGGGCTTTGTGTTTTTGTATTTGAGAAGGAAACTTCCCTTTAGAGAAAAACATCCAAATTTCACTGGGTGAAAGCAAGTCACATGACCTCTGCTCACTGCAAGGGTCAAGTGTTGGGTTTTCCAAACCTCTATAATGGAGGTAGGCAAGGGCAAAAGGAGACAAATATGGCTTTGGAAAAGCTGATTATTAAATTTTGCTTCAGCTTACCATTACCGTTTGGGAACAAAAAAAAAAAGTCATTCACCTATCCTAAAGGTGGGAAAATTGAGATTGAGGATGTCAGAAAGCAAAAAAAATAACACAATTATTATATACATACATACAAACACTAATATATACACATTACATGCAGTATATACATTATATATATTACATACATACATACATATATATTTTTTTCTCATTTGACTTTCCTCAGATCTATCTGTCTTTTTCTCTTTGAGTTGACTGGGCTATATGAAGAAAGAAATTACCCTTTTTTTATTAGATGTTCTCCCATCAAGAAATATTAAGCAAAAGCCATGATATGACAATTTTAAGAGGAAGAAATATAAAATTGCCAAGATTTTCAACTTAATGAATAATAGAAAATTAAGATACTGATGACATAACTATTTTTTCCAGGAAATTACATTTTCATATCTTGCTGATAGTTATAAATTGAAACAGAAAAAATTTTAAAACTCCTACCAATTAAAATAGGAATTCTATTTCTAGAATCTTATTCTGAAAAAATAAGAATATGTGAAGAGATTTATTCATAACTATGATTGTCTATATTGCTTATACTAGTAAATAACCAATGATATAACTTTATGTATATCATTAGAAAATTACTTAACTAAGTTGTAGAATGGATTCAAAGTTAAATGAATTTTGAATGGATGCACAGCATTCTGCTTTTATTTTGTTTCTCCAAGAAATGATAAGTTTCAAAATTTTATTTTATTTTTTTGAAAAATTTATGGACTAAATAAAATAAAGTCTCTAAAATTTATAAACAGCTATCAGTGGGATGTGGAAGAACATGCCCTCCCATATTTTATCATGGGAATGTAAACTGTCTGAAGGGGATTTTCAATATTTAACAACACTGCAATTGCATTTGCACTTTGTTCCACTAATCCCACTTCTAAAACTTTATGCTTAAAATATACTTTAAACAATATGAAAATGCATAGGTGTAAGGTTATTCATTTGTAATTGAATGAATTCTTTATAATTGAATATATTGCAAATTTCTAAATGTCCAAACATAGGATATTGGTGAATAAATTATACTATGTATAACAAACGAGTACTATGCAGTTATAAAAAATAATAATTAGAATTCTTTGGACCGATAGATTTTTCCAGGAGATTTTTGAAAATATGTATTTTTATTGATTTCAGAAAGGAAGGGAGAGGGAGAGAGAGTTAGAAACATCAATGATGAAAATGTCCAAGGAGACTGGTCCACTATCAGAATAACTTCAAATTGTTCCAGTCATCCATGGGACAATGGGATCTCCACAAATAATCATTGGGAGGTGGTGGAGAAGGACCATGGAGGTCTCTATTTTCTTTGAGGAAAACAATGAAGAGAGAAGGCAAGAGAGATCTTCTTTAGAAGAGAGAAGAACCTGTAACATTGATAACCAAACTTCCCTCTGAGGTGGATTCCTATCTGGCAGCGACCCAGACAGAGGCAGAGTCCAACATAGCTTCCTATGGAAAAGAGTGGTCCTGCTGGGTGATGCCAAGACATTGATCTCGAATTGCCAGGGCACTGGCACAGATGCCAGACAGATGTGTGTTAGCAGATGCAGAGGCAAAGCAACCAAAATTTTGTGGTCAACAGCAAACTCTTAAAAGTGTTTAAAGCTTAACAGCGATGAGAAGGGCTACTAGAAGGGTTTCTAGTAGCAAAGCTCTTTCAGACAGAAATCTTGTGAAATGTTGTATAGTTTTCTTTCTAAAACCTTAGCTCTGCCTGCTAGCTGTATAGGGTGGGAGGGCCTTATACAGACTGACCTCCAGCTCCAGCAATATTCATAAGTCCCGGCACAACAACCACGCTGCTTCCAAAAGAAATTTTCTTGGCTTGATTTTATAACTGATTGCCTTTTCAGTTGGTAAATAAATCTGCTCTCCCCTCAGACAAGGCTAATGCTTTCTGGTTTGGTTGCCAAATACTTTCAGAAATTCTCAATTCATTTTTAATAAACATTTATGTCACACTGAATTTGTACCAAGCACTATGGTACGTACTATGCAAATGCTAACTCGTATTCTGTCAGGCCCTTCTTCCTGTGGGGTCACACACGGAGAGGGCTGCAGTTTTTAACTGTTCCGCACTCACTGGAAAGATTATGTTGTCTAGTCCCCACCAATTGCAGACGATCCCCCACAGTGTGTTCTCTGGGGCTTAGTCCTGACCTGATGTAAACGGTCTCACTCTCTTTCCCCCAGAGAGGCAGCCATTAGAAATGGTTTCCTGCCGAAACCGGTTTGGCTCAGTGGTAGAGCGTCGGTCTGCGGAGTGAAAGGTCCCAGGTTCGATTCCAGTCAGGGGCATGTACGTTGGTTGCGGGCACATCCCCGGTAGGGGGTGTGCAGGAGGCAGCTGGTAGATGTTTCTCTCTCATCGACGTTTCTAGCTCTCTATCTCTCTCCCTTCCTCTCTGTAAAAAATCAATAAAATATTTATTTAAAAAAAAAAAAAAAGAAAGAAATGGTTTCCTTTACTTGGATTGATCCCACTACATAGGGGCAGAGAGAACATTTGCCCACCAATCTTTTATTTCCTCTCGCTCCTGGATGTTTCTACCTTCCCCATCTGCAAGCCTGACAAGCGTACTGTAAGACAGGTTTGCTACACTGTGATGGAAATGTCTCATTTTCAAAAATCTTCTATCAAATTTTAGTCTCCCAGGCCCCTTTTTTCTGCTTTCCATTCTTTCCTATTGGTTAACACCTTTCTAATAACCAGGTGTTCAGAGCTGTATCATCTCATCACTTTGCAGGTTCAGTTTCCAGGTGCTGTTTATTGTGACTCTAGGGCTTTGGAGGCATTTCTGCCACTCACTGGATGTCTCTGTTTCCAGTTATCTCTCTCCAGGCACTTAGCTCCTTCCTACTTTAAACTTTAGTTATTATTTGCCTCACATCTCTAGTCATACTGGGTTTCTTTCTATTATTGCTTTTCAATCTATAATGCATAATGCATGTTCAGATTTATAATGACCTCATAATATAATTTCTGTGTTATTTAAAGTTACTTTAGAAAGTTAACAAGTGCCATCAACAGCTAAAAGGAGTATATTAGTGATGATAAAAGAGTTCACATTCATTGAATACTTTCCACATGCCTTTCGAATATACTATTACAGTAAATACAAGTCTGTAGGTGCTGTTGTCACCTTTTTTTCTTTCTTTCTTTTTTTTTTTTTTTTTTTTTTTTTTTTTTACAGATAAAGAAACCTGTGGTTTAGAAAAATTAAGTAATCTGCCCTCACTGGTTTGGCTCAGTGGATAGAGCATTGGCCTGCAGTCTGAAGGGCCCAGGTTCAATTCCAGTCAAGGGCACACAATTTATCATTTTAAAAAAATATATTTTATTGATTTTTTTACAGAGAGGAGGAGAGAGGACAGTGAGCCAGAAACATCGATGAGAGAGAAACATGGACCAGCTGCCTCCTGCACACCCCCCACTGGGGATGTGCCCACAACCAACGTACGTGCCCTTGACTGGAATCGAACCTGGGACCTCTCAGTCCACAGACCAACGCTCTACCACTGAGCCAAACCAGTTTCGGCCAATGTATCATTTTTAATTATGCACTGTTCTGAGTAGTATGATGCAATCTCACACCATCCCACTCTATCCCAACTGGAATATAAGTTTTGTCCAGCATATCCACACTATATACACTACCTGTCCATTGTTAGTAGCCATCTTTATTCAGGTAGCCCTTATTGTACTGAATAATGGCCCCCCCAAACACAAAATTAGCAATGCTGGCAATTAGGATCTGCCAAGAGAAGCCATAAAGTATCTTCTGTAAGTAAAAAGGTGATACTTTTCACTTAATAAGGAAAATATAAATATCCCATCTAATAAAAGCATAGTATGCAAATTGACCACACCTCCACCACACCCACCAGCCATGCCCACCAGCCAATCATGAGTGAGCATGCAAATTAACCCATCAAGCTGGCTGTGGCCACAGAGAAAGCAGGAGGGAAGCTTCAGTTTTCCCGGTGATGGAGGAAGCCAAGCTTTCTGCACATGCTGGCTGGCTGAAAAGTTTCAATTACAGAAGATAAATAGATCCCAACAAAATGGTGGCAGCCTAGCTGCTGGAGAGAGCAGGAGGCTAGGGTTTCCCCCAGAGATGGAGGAAACCAAACTTTCCACACACCCTGACATGGCTTAGCCTCCACTCCAGGCTAAAAAGTTTCAATTGTAGAAGATAAATAAATCACAGATACCAGGGCCTCCACTTGGGTCACTGGGAGGCATGGCCAACCTGAAAACCACCACAGGCCCCTTGCCTAGACTGCCCCTCTCCCCAAGGGATCCACCATCCTGATTGGGACACCCTTCAGGCCAAACCAGCTGGCCCCCACCCTTACACCAGGCCTCTATCCTATCTAATAAAAAAGTAATATGCAGATTGACCATCACTCCAACACACAAGATAGCTGCCCCCATATGGTCAAAGATTCTGCCCTCATGTGGACACAAGATGGCCAGCAAGGAAGGGCAGGCCTCCAAAAAACCAGGCCTCCAAAAAAAAGTTTTTAAGGGACTAGGCTTTTAAGGGAGAGCAGTTGGGGATGATTAAGCTTGCAGAGGAGGACAGTTAGGGGTGACCAGGTCAACAGAGGAAGGAAGTTGGTGGCTACCAGGCCTGCAGAGTATAGCAGTGGGGAGGACCCAGACCTGCAGGGGAGAGCAGTTCGGTGCCACTATTTTTGAGGGTAAGGCAGTCCATTGGCATATTCCCTCCTTATTGGCTGTGGGCACGGCCATCTTTTGCAACAGCATGAGGGTCAGTTAGCATATTCCCTCTTTATTAGATAGGATTGTCATTAATATCTCACTATACCTAATTTATAAATTGAACTTTATCACAGGCATGTTTGTATAGGAGAAAACATAGCATATGTAGGGTTCAGTACCATCAGTGGTTTCAGGGAACCCACTGGGATGAGGGTGGGGGCTTGAAACAAATAAGGGGAAACTACTGTATCTTATTTGAAAGAGGAAGACCCTGAGTTATATAAATGACTTGATAAAGTTTACAGATGTATTCACAGCAGAGCACAATTTGAATCCCAGTGTTTCTTCCACCCCAAGTTCCTGACTGAATGCTGAGGAAAAGCAGCTTCAGGGAGCCACCCAGGTGCTCATCCCTGGGCCTCTATGGCTCTCTGAGCTAGAGGACCAGAGCCCACTATTGCTGTACCACACTTGCAAATTAAATATTGCATTTTGCCCTCCCAGTGTTGCCTCTGCTATCACCCATATACCTGTCTTCAGTTAAAATGCAGGCCAGCTCTATTTTCTGTTCCTGACCTAGCATTGATGACAACCTATAGAGGCTGCTTACTTACTTCCCTGGTCAATCATCAATCCAGTTCTATCACTCTTCACTCCATTTCCTCTGCCTGCCAGCCTCTCCACTTCTTTGCCTACTTGTCTTAAGCCATC
The DNA here is from genome assembly GCF_014108245.1 of Pipistrellus kuhlii. Lineage (NCBI taxonomy): Eukaryota > Metazoa > Chordata > Mammalia > Chiroptera > Vespertilionidae > Pipistrellus > Pipistrellus kuhlii. The sequence continues at coordinate 131,115,409 of NW_023425515.1, read as the reverse complement.
AGTCCCCCAAGATCCAGGCCATCTCCCACATACTCTCTGAAGCCCTCTCTAACCACCTCAGGCCAAAATCATCTCTCTCACCTCTAACACCCTCAAACCCCCATTTCCCATGCCACTCATTTACCACTTATCATATGCTGCCCTGCATTGTCTGTTTGCTATCTTTTATCTAAGAGCCTAGCTTGCCTTGAGGGCAGAGATCATCTCTTATTCATCACTGTATCTACCACATTGCTTAGCCTAAGGGCCCAGAACAAAATAGGTGTTCTATAAATGTTCATTGATTTATTGTACGTGGAAATGAAAATGACTTTCTTGCTTCAATGGTGACCCAAGAAAAGAAAGCAACTTTTTTGAGACTCATGGGATCAATCCAGAAAACACTTTTAGAATTCTCAAAAGAAAAATAATTTGAAATATTTATGAATAAGACTGTGTCAATGAGTTGTTAAAATAGCATAAAATGTTTGAGTTATTGAAAATTAGACAAACAAAAACAAACAAACAAATGATCATTCTATGGAGTTGAATGCTTAAAGATAGTTTTTTAAAAAATATATATTTTATTGATTTTTTTACAGAGAGAAAGGAAGAGAGAGAGAGTTAGAAACATTGATGAGAGAGAAACATCCAATGCTGCCTCCTGCACACCTCCTACAGGAGATGTGCTCTCAGCCCAGGTACATGCTCTTGACTGGAATAGAACCTGGGTCCCTTCAGTCCGCAGGCTGATGCTCTATCCACTGAGCCAAACTGGTGAGGACTAAAGATAGTTTTCATTGAATTTTTCAAACCAGTTATACATATAAGCATAGATTAAAAAATTGACTGACTGACCACCGTCAGATTAAATTAACTACATAAAATTAACTAGATAAAATTTTAAAAAATCATAATTCTGAAATTCTCAATATCTTGTGCTCTTATTTTGCTGGGTTTGAATATTCTGTTGAGATGAGTCAACATACTTTGACAACTTTCCTCATTGTAGTAACATCTTAAATACCCAAAAACCAAAGCTTAGAATTGTACTTTAGAAGAACTAATCTAACCTTTACAGACAAGACTTTAATTAAAAAAGAGATGGAATTTTTCATTGCTTTCTTCCAGGGTCTTTATTTAACATTTTTTTAGCCTCCTGAGATCAATGAAAAGCTGCTGGCAATCTAGTTCTTACAACTCCATATCATTTATCAACAGACTGACTGATCATTTGGATTGAGGCTGATTTGGTCAACATACTTTATATGTAGGTTGGAAACTTGAATAAATTGAATCTTGTCATTGTCAAACACATGTTTCACTCTATGTAGTAGAGGAGTAGAAATCTAGAACTAGAAGGGACTTTAGAAATCAACTTATCCAGTTTTTAAAATTTTCAGGTAATATGGGAGTTGAAAAATATTGGGCAATTTATCCAAAGCCATACATTTTTACTGAAGAAGTTATTTTTATTATAGAATAGACTTTTTGCCATCTAAAAATTAGCCTATTGGAAATAAACTTTTAAAATGTTTTTAAGATTATCCTCTGGTAGAATTGCATTCAAGATAGAATATACAAATAATCTTTTAAAAAAATGTGCTATTTCCAATTTTGTTTCTCTGACAGAGTAATGTCAGAAAACTAATTACATAACAAATATTTTATTTCTTAAATTTATGTATCTGAATGTTAAAAAAAAAAGAAAGAAATAAGCTCAATCATAGATATGAAATTCTGTAACAAAAAGACTCCTTAAAAGGTGCAATTGGAAGGCATGGCAGAGTCATGTGATGGCTGCAGGGCTCCCACCCTATAGAAAAAGGACCAACTTGTGAAATCAGTTTAGTTTATCTTCATCATTTCCAGTCTCTCTTTTCTATGACTTCTCCTCTTCCCAACTCCTACTTCATATGTTCTATGCCCAGCCAGCAAAAATCTAAAGATGAATTAGTTATATCCTATCTATAAAGATGGAATATGCTAATTGACCCTCATGACATTGCAAAGATAGCGATGCCCACAGCCAATAAGGAGGGAATATGCTAATTGTTGCCATGCCCTCAAAAATGGCAGCACCCACAGCTAATAAGGAGAGAATATGATAATTAATTGTCCTGCCTTCAAATATGGTTGAACCCACAGCCACAAGATGGCAGTGCCCAATCCCCTCAGCCCCACTGGGTGTCAGGAGCGGCAAGGCTGGGTACTCCCTGAGGTGAACGCAGCCACTCCAAGTGCCTGCCTGCAGAGTCCCCCAGTCCCTTCAGCCCCCCAGCCACCCAGGGCCAGCCTGAGGTGCAGGCAAGCCTTGGATGGTGGTTGCCCAGCTGCCTAGGGCCGCCTGAGTCTCAGGAAACCAGGGTTGGCTGAATCTTGCACTGCTGGCAGTGGCAGCAGCAGAGGTGTGATGGGGGTGCTGCCTTCCCCTGATCTTGGGGTTGCCTCCCGTCCCTGAGGGCTCCCGAACTGTGAGAGGGGGAAGGCCAGGCTGAGGGACCTCCCACTCAAGTGCATGAATTTTCATGCCCTGGGCCTCTAGTGTAATAAGGATCTGACAAGGTAACAATCTATCCTTTCCCTATTGCTGTCCTTTAGATGGCAACTTCTTCCCTTGGGAGGATAAAACAGGGTCTAGTGACCATTCCTAAGAGTGGATTGAGACAGAAGAATTTATGTCCCGTTTGTCGCAAACATCTCCTCCCTATAAATTCAATCTTTTTTTTGACCCAGGTCTTCTTGGCAGGCAGATTTTCCCATCTGTTTCCAAAATCACATTTTGGACTTTCTAGTATATATTATAATTATTATATTAATAATTTCGTGTCATGAGCATCATACTTTTTTATAATTCTGGAATAAAGTACATGCTACTTCTTTTATTTCTACCTTGGCCACAATTTGGAGAATATGTCCTCACTCATAGGTATCATTGAACTATCTTGTAATTAAAAGCACAACATTTACATGACTACTATGTAATTTGGTGTAATCAAAATAAGTTACATTTCTCCTGTTCTTTACAACTTACACTGAATACAATTTCGCATTATTTTACAACATATGATGACTCCTTGAGGTACAGGAGGGAAAGTCATTGTTATTATCTTGCCCATTTTACAGTTAAAGAAACTGAGAAATCTGAATATGTCCCTTGTTGGTGGTACCAGCCTTTCTACCTCTTCTACTTCTCCTAGAAGGAAAAATAAAAAGGAAATTAACATTAGAATATTAACATTTATTATGTTTTAGGCACCATGCTAAAAATGTATAACATTTTAACAACTTGCCAGATTACAACAAAATTTTAGCAAACTGAATTTAACAATACAAAAAAAAAATCGTACATCATGAGGTTTATTCCAGGAATACAAAGATGGTTCAACATCTTCAAAGAAACCAATGTGATATGGCACAATAACAAAATAAAGAATAAAAATCATATTATCATCTCAATAGATACAGATAAAAACATTTGACAAAGTTCATAAAGAAACTCCCAAAAGAGTTGTACACCTAAAACACATATAATGATATTAATCAATGTTACCATACTAGATTTAATAAAAATAAAACTCCCAGTAAAGTGGGCATAGAGGGAGTGTACCTCAGCATAATAAAGGCTACATATGACAAGCCCACAGCTCACATCATATTCAAAAACTGAAAGCTTTTTCTCTAAGATAAGGAACAAGTCAAGGATGTCTATGCTCACCACTTTTATTCAACTAGTACTAGAAATTCTATCCAGAGAAATTAAGTTAAAAATAATAAAACATCCAAATAAAAAAAGAAATAAAACTATGTCTATTTGCCGATGACATGATCTATATCTATAAAGAGCCAGGGTCGGCATAACACCCAAAATGACTAAACGATCGACCGAATGCCAGGCTGTACACACAGCAGCCAAATGGGCTGAACTGCTGAATTCTTGGAGAGATACAGAGGTGTGGCTGATCATCAGCGGCTGCTGGTGATCAGACCCTGCTTCTCTCTCCAGGCCTCGCCAGCAGCCCAGCCCCTTTTCTCTCTCACCCAGAGGGCAGCAGTTCAGCTCTCTCACCAGCATCCTGGGGTGGCTTCTGATCAGCCCTGCCTCTATGATCAGGTCCAGAGATAGACCCAGAGATGCTGACTGGCATAGAAACTTACCAATCAGAACCAAATCTTGGTGAATTGCCAAGGCAGAACCTAAAGTGGGGGCTGAGGAGGGTTTTTAAGGGCAACAACTGTTTGGTGTAAGATGTAAGAAAGTGATTCAATTTTTTAATGACCAGTTTGGCAGTATAATGCATATGGCTGGCTCTCAATCCAGATATAGGGATTATGTGTTTTTGTCTGCCAAGAGCATCTCTTCTTGCTGAAAAAGGCACACACACCCCCTCCACATTTAAGCAATCCTATCATATATAATCTATCTATACTACAATAGTAGAAGGGTAATGTGCTAACTAGACCAGGTCCACTGGCCATCTTCCAGATGTCTGACTTCCTTATGGACAAAGCCATGGTGGTGGGAACCAAGGCAGAGGCAGTTTGGAGCTATCAGACTGGTAGGGGAGGGAAGTTGGGGGCAAAATCAGGCTTGCAGAGGAGGGCAGTTGGGGGTGATCAGGCAGGCAGGCGGGCAAGGTAGGGGTGATCAGTCCAGCAAGCAGGGTGGTTAGGGATGATAAGGCAGGCAGGCAGAGGGTTAAGGGTGATCAGGAAGGCAGGCAGGCAAGTGGTTAGAAGCCAGTAATCCTGAATTGCGAGAGGGATGTCCCTGTGTAATTGGGCCTAAACCAGCAGTTAAACATCCCCTGAGGGGTTACAGATTGGAGAAACTGCAGGCCAGGCTGAGGAACCCCCCTCCATGCACTAATTTCATGCACTGGGCCTCTAGTATAATATGTAAAAAACCCTTAAGACATATCTAAAAAACTATTAGAAGTAATAAATGAATTTAGTAAAGTTGTAGAATACAAAACCAATCTATAAAAATCTGCTATGTTTCTATACACCAACTAGTGGCCCAGTGCATGGATTCGTGCACATTGAAAGAAAATTTATTAGAAGGTGGCTGTCGAGGCAGGACTGGGTGAGACAGGCTAGACACGCCCTGACACCAACCTCCCTCCTAGCTGGCCCTGTGCTCACAGCAGGCCCTGCGCTCCCAGAGGACCCTGGCTTCCCAGAGGGCTCTGTGCTCCCCACCATCCCCCTGCACCATGGGGGCCTAGGTTTATGCAGCCTCCTTCCAACAGCCCCATGAAAGTCTTCCCAGCAGCAGATCCCAGCACCTCCAGCTATAGCCAGGCCTGGTGGAACCCTGTACAGGGCACACAGGGCACCCAGGGCACGGTCCCTGCTGCACCTGCGCCAGCTCCACCCAAGGCCACAGTCTAGCCTCAGGGCCCCGATGCCTGAAATTTCTCTCCAGATCCTGATTTCACAGAGCTGCTCTCATCCCAAAGCCCCTTGGAGGGGCCCTTCTCCTCCCCCAGGCCTTGGTATGATTTTGTGGGTGACAGTGATGTAGACCTCTTCAAGTTACTGTATCTATAGGGGATTCTGTCCCCACCAAATCCTGCAGATGCCATGGGAGCAGAGGGTTTACTGTGTGCACCCAGTAAACTAAATTCAGGTGACAGTGCCCCAGCCACAGTATAAGCCACTACCAAAACTGGAATCCCACGTACCCCCTGCATAGAATCTGGCTCTCTCCTCTTTGATTCCAGGGTGTGTCACCTGAAAACCACAGCTGCCAAGTTACCACAGCTTGGAAGCTCCTGGGTTGAGCCTCTGTCCCATGGTGGTCAGTGTGCATCATACCCACCAGCTGGTTGGATGGTCAGACAGTTGCTTAGCCTTTATATATATATGGATAACAAACTGCCAAGAAAAAGAAATCAATTTACAATCCCTTTTACCATTGTATCAAGAGAAATAAAATACCTCAGAATAAATTTAACCAAGAAGATAAAATACACTGAAAACTATGACATTTATTAAAGAAATAGAAAAAGATACAAACCTATCCCATACACATGAATCAGAAGACTCAACAGTTTCAAAATGTTCACATCATTTAAAGCAATTTACAGATTCAATGCAATCCTGATTCAAATTCCAATGGCATTCTTCACATAATTAGAAAACACAGTCCTAAAATTTATGACCATGAAAGATTTCAAATAGCCAAATGAATATTGAGAAATAATAGTAAAGTTAGAGATGTCATACTTTCTGCTTTCAAACTATATTACAAAGCTGCATAAATCAAAACAGTATGGTATGAGCATAAAAACAGAGGTCAATGGAACCAAATAGAAGTCATAGACACATATTGTATGGTCAATTAATTGATGGCAAGGAAGCCAAGAATACATAGTGGTGAAATGATAGTTTCTTCTATGAGTGATATTGGGAAAACTGGACAGCCACAACAAAAGAATGAAACTGGATTACTATGTTGCACCATACACAAAAACCAACTCAAATGGGATTAGAGATTTAAATATAAAACTTAAAACATAAAATTTCTAAATGAAAATTTAAAGGATAATATCCTTGACATTGATTTTGGCAATGATTCTTTTTTATTTGACATCAAAAGCAAAAGTAATAAAAGCAAAAAGTAAAAAAGTGGAACTGTATCAAACCAAAAATCTTCTGCAAAGCAAAGAAAACTATTATCAAAATTTAAAAACATATATAGAATAGGAGAAAATATTTGCAAATTATATACCTGATAAGGGATTAATATCCAATATAAATAAAGAACTCACATAATTCAATTACCAAAAGTATTCAAATAATCTGACGTTTTTAAAAATAGGCAAAGGAACCAAATAAATAGACATTTTTCCAAAGAAGATATACAAATGCCCAACAGGTACAAGAAAAGGTGCTTAACACCATATTCATCAGGGAAATGCAAATCAAATCATAATGAGATATCACCTCACTCCCACTAAGATGGCTAAAATAAAAAAGACAAGAGATAGCAAATACTGGTGAGGCTGTGGAGGAAGGGGAACCCTCATTCACTGTTGGTGGGAAAGCAGCATGGGAGTTCCTCAAAAATTAAAAATAGAATTGCCATATGATCCAAAAATTTAACTTCCTATATCCAAAGGAAATAAAATCACTATCTGGAAAAAGTTACATGCACCTCCATGCTCATTGCAGCATTATTTACAATAGCCAAGACATGGAAGCAACCTAAGTGTCCATAAATGGATGAATGGATAAAGAAAAAAAATACACACACACACACACACACACACACACACACACACACACACACACACTAGAGGCCTGGTGCACAAAATTCGTGCATGGGGGGGAGGTGTACCTCAGCCCAGCCTCGAGGGATGTCAGACTGCCTGTTTAGGCCCGATCCTATGGCAGTCTGACATCCCTCTGACAATCCAGGACTGCTGACTCCCAATTGCTTGCCTGCCTGCTTTTCTGATTTGCCCTAATCACTTCTGCCTGCCAGCCTGATCACCCTCTAACCACTCCCCTGCCAGCCTGATTAATGTCTAATTGCTCCCTGCCAGCTTGTTTACCCATAAGCGTCCTCCCTTACAGGCCTGGTCACCCCTAACTGCCCTCCCCTGTAGGCCTGGTCCCCACCAACTGTTCTCCCCTGCTGTTCTGGGTCTCTCCCAACTGCCTTTCCCAGATTGTCTAATTGCTCCCTTGCCAGCCTGTTTGCCCCCAACTTCCCTCTTCTGCCAGCCTGGTCACCCCTAACTAAGCTCCCCTGCTGGCCTGATTGCCCACAACTGCCCTCCCTTTCAGACCTGGTCCCTCCCAACTGCCCTTCCCTTCTGGCCATCATGTGGTGGCCATCTTGTGTCCACATGGGGTCAGTCATCTTGTGTGTTGGAGTGATGGTCAATTTGCATAGTATTCTTTTATTAGATAGGATAGAGGCCTGTTGCATAGGTGGGGGCTGGCTGGTTTGCCCTGAAGGGTGTCCTGGATCGGGGTGGGGGCTCCGTTGGGAAATGGGGCAGTCTGGGTGAATGGCCTGTGGTGGTTTGCAGGCTGGCCATGCCCCCCGGCTACCCAAGCGGAGGCCCTGGTATCTGGGATTTATTTATCTTCTATAATTGAAAAGTTTTAGCCTTGAGCAGAGGCCAAGGTAGGGCAGGGCTGCAGAAGCTTGGCTTTCTTCATTCCCAGGAGCAACTCAAGCCTCCTGCTCTCTCCAGCTCCGTGGCTGCCACCATTTTTATTGGGATTTATTTATCTTCTATAATTGAAACTTTGTAGTCTTGAGCAAAGGCCTGGGCTGGCCAGGGCAGGTGGAAATCTTGGCTTCCTCCATTGCAGGGGAAACTCAAGCCTTCCGCTCTTTCTATGGCCAGAGCCATATTGGTTGGGTTAATTTGCATATTCACTCCTGATTGTCTGGTGGGTGTAGCAGAAGTACAGTCTATTTGCATATTACTCTTATATTAGATAGTGTATATATATATATATATATATATATATAGAGAGAGAGAGAGAGAGAGAGAGAGAGAGAGAGAGAGAGATTACATATACAAAATGGAATATTATTCAACCACAAAAAGAAGGAAACCCTGTAATTTATGACAATAAGATGGTCTTTGAGGACATTATGCTAAGTGAAATAAGTCAGAGGAAGAGAAATACTATATGATCTCATTTGTATGTGGAATCTTAAAAAAAACAAAAACTCATAAATAAATACAGAAAACAAATTGGTGGTTGCCAGAGTTGGTGGGGAGGGGAGGAAGAGAATAGATAAGGGTGGTCAAAAGCTAAAATCTTCCAGTTATAGGATAAATAAGTGCTGGGAATGTGGTGTACAGTATGAAAGAAGAGGGGGGTAAAGTTGCCTGTCTCTTAATTCTGAATTTGAGTGAGGAAAAGAGACTATTTCTTGGGCCTCCTAGTGCCATATATATTATCTGTTATATATTAACTGTAATATATATATAATAAATTCAAGACAGTATAATTTAACCATTCTGCTATAAATCATTTAAATAGCACTTAAAATGGCTTTTAAATGGCTTTTATTTTCACAAAACAATTAAGTAATTACATAATCTCAATAAACCATTATTTCTAATTTCAAATTAGAGTCACAAATAATAAAGCCAATAATAAAATTCATTTTTACCATATTTTTTTGTTTTATAGATGTGGATAATATCAACATGTCATGAAATTTACATGCTATTTCAGTAATTGTATTTACACATTTCATTAATATTTATATGTATAGCACTATTTTTAAAGACCATATTCACTAGCTTAATCAGAACTACTAATATGAAAAGCAAATGGCTCTTTTCTTCCCTGGTGATAAAATAGAAACTGAGAAGGCAACCATAGTAATAAGTATATGCTTTTATACACAGCAATTATAACTACTTTTTACACACAGATTTGAAGGCTTTTGCTTTAAAATCAATGTCAAAAACTGAAAATAATCCTTACTTAATTTAAGATGTCAATTCCCCATATTATAACATTTGCAACTGACTTATTATTATATATCATGGCATCATGCTATATAGTTTTCACATGTCTTGCAAACTTTGTCAAACTAATCTGCATGGATAGCTATAAAACAATCTATTTCTAAGTTACCCATTTGTTAGTGCTGAGAAGTAGGAAGAATCTTCTGGCAATAATTAACAATGTATGCCCATGCATATTAGCACATAAAGATTAAATTTTTAACACAACTTCATTTCATGCTGAAACAAATCCTATTGTGATAACTCTATGCTAACCTATGGTATCTCATTCATTATTTCCTAATTAACCTCCTAATAGCCACATCCTAGGAGACTGTGTCTATAATTATTTTAGATATCAGTTTTAAAAGCTATTAAAGGGATAGGATATATTTATTTCCAAAATATATTTGGGAAACCAAAGTCTTGCAATATATACAAAAGAAAATGCTCTGCCTCATAGATATTGTTTGTTGCACCATCATATTAAATACTAAAGGGTCATGTTGGAAAGAAAATTAATAAGGCAATACTCACGGATATTTAAAGGAATATGCTCAAAAAATAGTAATAATTATATAAAGTATGTTTCATAGTATCTTGTTTTTAGAAATGCCCAAGAGTAGAGAGTTTTGAAGACAAAACTTTGAGAACAGTTTTTATAAAAGTCCTATCACAATGACCAGAAAGAGAAGTTATCCATGAGAATCATTCAACATTATCAAAATACAAAACATGTCACTTTCATGATAATCTACAGTTTATGTGAACATTTCTTTTGAAGGCCTCCTTCCACTCCAATTACAGAGATGCCATTTGGTTGTTTAAATCTGACTGATGAGCTTGTACTTATTTTCCACTAAAAACTTCTCAGTTGAGACAAGTGGCCCATTTCTGTTTCCTCAGAGGTGCAACACAGAAAAGGCCGGCATTCCTAAAGAAAGGCACTGGGGATGGGAAATGCTAACCAGGGCTTCTACTGCTACTGAGCTGCTGCTACTGCACAGCTTACCACTAGATGTCCTGTGGACTAAGCAAGAAGAACACTGGTGCATATATTTGCATTCTTACCCCAGCAGTGGGTGTTTCTGATTTTAATCATGTAGCTCTGGCTTTCTAAAGTAGCTGGCCCACCATTTTCTGCTACGTTTTTTATGGGCAGACAAAATAAAACACAGTGGTGTAGGTTATGTGATGAAGCTTAGCGTGCCATTTTGTCACGGGTTAAGATAATTATAAAAGTATGGCTTGAATATTTATCTCAGAATCTTTCATAATGAGGAAAGAACACACACACACATATACACACAAATATAATTCCCTATTGCAAAGATAGATCTTTTAATCAAGAGCCATTTTCCTCCTTTAACAGGCTCACCAGGCTGTCTTGCAATAGATTTCCTCCTTTCCTGAGGAGGGTAATACATGTAATAACAAAACAATTATAGCTGATTCAGAGAAATCCTTTGCATGTGTTGTCATCCATGACTGCTAAGCACATGAAAGCTGAAATTTTACCGTCTATCAATTTGAGTTTTAATGAGGAATCTGTGAAGGACAGGAGGTGTTTAAAAGCAGTGTGAAGCCTTTCTAAAATTCCACCTCCTAACAAGGCATGAAAGTACCTACAGACACCAAGAATGTGTGCCAAAGTAGAATGTGAAACGGCATCTTCAGCTCCAATTGTTTGAGTGTGGCACTCAGTGTGGGGAAACCTGGCACCGCTTCTGTTCAAATCCCTAATGTTGTCAGAGAAGGAAACGGAGGAGTAAGCTGCTCTCCGGGCGCTTGGTGAGAAGCCCACAGAGACCAGGGCAAACAGCAAACGCCTCCCTGGCAGCACCATGCCATGCTGGCAGGACAGGAACCTTGACATGCATGCCAAGGCTAGGAATCATCATCACCAAGGTCTGCAATCTCTCAAATCCACTCTTTTTAGAATTTAATCAAATATGGTGAAAACCACTTTTGAGTGGAAAAATAAAAGCAAATAATTTAAAAATTTCAGAAGCACTGCAGTAGTGAATCATACACACATGAAAATAACTTTTTAAGTGGCATTGGCCTCCCTGGGCATGTGTTTCCACTATGCGCTGCAGAATTATCCTATCAGACATAAGGACAGAAAACCAAGCTGACTGAGAGAGATTCCAGGTGAGAGGCACTCTGCAACCTGAGGAAACAGAGGTCCCTTGTTTCTTTTAAATTTTTTTTATTGATTAAGGTATTATATATTTGTCCTCATCCCCCCCATTCCCATCCCAAACCCCTCCCCACGCATGCCCCACCCCCCTGTTGTCTGTGACTTAAATGAGTGAAATAGAACTCTCCCTAGACAATTGCCTTTGTGTTCCCGCTTGCCTAGCTTGTTTCCCCTCTAGCACCCCTAACTACTTCCACGGCTGCCACAGGCTGTGACAAAAGAAAGAGACGTGATGAGCTGCAAACTTTCTCGGCTTCACTGATAGGCACCTCAGGAACAAGGCACTGATCCTCCGTTAGCATAACCTGCAGCAGCCACAAAGGCGGTACCTTTTGCTAGGCCTAAGAGCTAAGAAGTCTGGCTTTAAAATGACTTTTCTGAATCTCACTCCTGCTTCTAAAACCTTTGAGCTACTGATTCTTAAGGCCAAAGAGAAGGAATTAGAATGTGGTGGAGGAGGGGATGATGGGGAATAGAGATTCATTCTTTCATTCATTTTTTGGGTAAATATTTTTGAGCACCTAATGTGTGGTGCATTTTATCAATGTTGACCCTGTACTACTTTGCACTGGGGCAGGACAGTTCAAGTCAGAGGACAATCCAAAATGCAATTTTTGAATTTGACCACAGAAGGAGAAAAAAAATGAATATTGAAGTTGGGGAGAAGAAGTGGTGAACATTTTGTATTCTGCTGTGTGGATAGTTCTAAGTCATGGAAGTTGACACACACTTTCCTGCTTCCATTCCTTTGCTATCTCCCAGTAAACCTCCAGGTATCTATTTTTACTTATTGAATTTTTATCTACTTTCGTGGCCCATTTGGCCAGCTAGTTTCTGTGTGGAGCCTTTTCAGATTTACTCATCTCTCCCTCATTTATATGTCCTTTTAACAATAATAACCTTTAGTTGACACTTCTTTATAACTGATTTAATTCCATCACATGCTAAGGGAATTGTTTTGGTAATGAATGGTAATGTCCTTAAGGACAGGTCGACTTTTATAAAGATTTGTACCACATAAATTCTTGCTAGGTATTTGTTGAGTTGAGTGAATTTGCTTTCTTGTAGTGTTACAGCTGTAGCGGAGTCAGGGCTAGAAACCAGGCCCAGGCGCAAAATATGATGCTGGCCCACTGCACCACTCTGCTTGTCACTTGACATGTCAATTAACTATTTCACACGATGGCCAAGCATTTTTTCAATGTGAGCTTTGTATGTAGATCTAAACATACTAGATTAAATCCAAATTATCTATAGATAGTAAGTAGTTCTGTCTTTGAGGAAGAACTAAAGGACATAATGTAGTAATTCATTGTACTTTAAAGTGATGTCCAGGGTTCATTTTTAAATGGTGAATGGTTCAAATTCTAATTTTTAAGTAACAACAATTTTAGTTAAAGTCAATTTGTTTAAAATGGCAAAACTTTAAAATATCAAAAAGACTAATTACAGCAAGAAACAGTCGTGAAATCTGTTTAAGAAAATTTAAACCTGACCAATAGTTTTTAGATCTTTAAGTGATGAATTGGTCAGTGTCCTGTGGTTGATTTTTTTTGACAAGCTAAGATAGCTGAAATAATGAGACTCATAAAAATTACTTTAGTTATTTATTCAAATGTAATTGTGTGATGATTTACTTGGTTCAATTATTACTTCTTATAACATGTCACCCTTAATTTTTTTTATTTTTTTTTTTACTATTTGTAATACTTTATTTTTTTCCATTTTTTAAAATTGATTATGGTATCACATAATTGTCCTCATCCCCCCAATCCCATCCCAAACCCCTCCCTAAATATACCCATCCCCCTCCTCACCCCTGTTGTCCATGGCCACTGGCCAGGCCCATATGCATGCACACAAGTCCTTTGGTTGATCTCTTCTCCTTTACCCCCACCCTCCCCTACTTTCCCTCTGAGGTTTGAAAGTCTGTTCGGTGCTTCTCTTTCTCTGAGCCTATTTTTGTTCATCAGTCTATGTTGTTCATCATTTCCTCTAGATGTGTGAGATCACGTGATCTAAGAAATACCCTTGTAAGAACCTAAACTGCAACAAGCCATAATGGTTATGCTGAGAGGCAAATGAATCAGTCTGTAGTGAGCTCCTTTCTGGGCCAACAGTTCTTTTGACTCCCAATTTCAATGTCAAATAGTTCCTTATGTGTACATGTCAGCCATGCTATTTCAGATCTGGTTGGTGGACAAACAGTAGTGATGCAGGTTCGACCGTCTCTGGTTTGGTCCTGGGCATCCTTCAGCAACACGCAGCTGCTGTCTGCTGGTATGGCCAGGTGTCATCAGCATCTTCCATCTCTGAATTGTTTCTCTTCCATCTTCATGACTGGAGCACTTCTGTCTATTCCTCTCTGTTACAGGATTCCAGATGGTCTCAGAGTTGTTTTCTGAAAATATACAAACATATTCTCGACCAAAAGTTAATAAAGGGATATTTTCTATAAATTTGACTTAGGATCCTTTTTACTCTTTTCCCCCCAAATGATTTTCCTCTGGCTTGTTTTGACACCATGTGTGTATTTTCATGGATATCTTGCTGTTAGCGTTTTGAATGAAGGTTAATTTTCTAAAGTATAATTTTTTAGATGTAAATTATTTGCAGGATATTTTTCCTTACATGGTATTCTTCCACTGTCACCCCCCCCCTTTTTTTGTAATATATTTTATTGATTTTGTACAGAGAGGAAGGGAGAAAGAGAGTTAGAAACATCGATGAGAGTCATCGATCAGCTGCCTCTTGCACATCCCCTACTGGGGATATGCCCGCAACCAAGGTACATGCCCTTGACCGGAATCAAACCCGGGACCTTTCAGTCCTCAAGCCGACGCCATATCCATTGAGCCAAACCAGTTTCGGCCCTTTTTTAATTTAAATAATAGGAGACTTTTGGAAATTTTATAATGTAGTCTTGGTAGCTTTTACATTTTAATTATTTGTGCTAAACTATGACTGCTTTAACTTCATAACATGTTATGCAATTTTACCATGAAACGCTCTGCCAATAAGAATTTTTGTTAGTACTTTAGGAACAGCTTTTTGTACAGTACAATCAGTTTTTCTAGAATATTCATTTATTTCCATTAGCCACATTAATTTCCTCTGAGAAATGGGCTACTATTCAACTGTCAAACTCAACACTCTAGCAACAATCTTATTTACCATGTGTGTATTAGTGGAATTGATTATTTGCCTTCTTGAGAAGGGCCTGAGCATTCCTGGTACTAGGCTGAATTTAGATATTAAAAACCCTCTTTTCCACACCATGGGTACCAGACCTCTCCTATCTGAAGGAATTCTAAATTATTATAATAACACTTTGTTTCCTTCATTTAACTTATAGCAACTTTCAATTGTTTTGGGGTTTTATTGTTTCCTTAATTAGGCTGAAAATTCCATGAGGAAAGGACCATATCTATTCTTCCAATCGCTATTTTTTCAGTGCTTTCTATAGGAGATGAAGAGCATATATTCAGTTAATGTTTTGTGGATGGATAGCTGAATGTATTGGTGAGAGGATGAAATAAAAGCATATAGATTCACTATGCGGTTTTATATCTACTAAATGTAGATAGAACAATTAAAAAGTGAATCACTCAGACAATCAACCAATTATTGTCATCCCTCTCCCAAATAAATCATTGAATTATTTTATTGGCTGATATGCTTTGAGTTCACATCAACCAAGTCAGTGGAGAAATGACCCTCTAGTAAGCCAGGTTATGTCTGATAACACAAATTTTAATGCAAACAAAATGTTCATATTCTAATTTTATGCTTATAACAAAATTATTTCTGCATTTTCAAAATTCCATCTTGATTTAGTCTATAAGTCTCTATTGCAAGGATTAAGTAAATCAGAATCAATAAACAAGGAATCACTTGATACTGCAAAGCTATTAAATAGTTTAGAGAAGGGGAGGGAGGTAAAATATATAAAAAAAGGAGAGTAATCTATATAATGTAATGAAGGGCATATTTGTGCATGTACATACACAAACACACACACACACACACACACACATACACACAGAATGAACACAGTTTAGGACATAAAGGCAGTGAGGTAAGCAATTAAGAAAGACCCTCTTCTGAATTAAAATGACAACCTAAATTCTCTAATAGGAAAAACAAAATGTATTTTAAAGAGAGAAAATTTCAGACATGACTATGATTGTCTTACTGTTTCATATTTATGAACTGGGAAAATTCATTAGAGCAATATTTAAATAGAATACCATAAAATAGATACAGTACATTTGATTCCAGACTTCAAACTTGTCACTTAGCTTTACATGGATAGCACATAATTTGTATGCTACTAATAAAAATATGTAATAGAGAAGCTATTAGTAAGCAAAGCTTGCATAGCCTCTGTTTTTCTAGAACAGAGTCTCTCTCTCTCTCTCTCTCTCTCTCTCTCTCTCTCTCTCTCTTCTTTTCTTTCTTATGGAGAAGAAAAAGAAAGTAAAGCATAAAACTAAAATATGCCATTTGTTAACATAGTATTTATCAGTATTCCCTTTATGCTGTCTGAATTTTCAAATGTGCCCTTATCATTTTTAGTGGGTGAAAATTGGGAAGAAAATAGAAATGTTCTGTAATATGAATTATATTTTAATGTGATGTTCTGCTTCTCTGTTCGTCGTTATTGAAGTTTTTGTCTTCCTTCATTAAACATTTAATAAATCATCACCACTTTTGTGACAGATTTTAACCATAACACAAACAGCAGGAGGTGCAAACCCAGCTCAGTTCATACGGGCATATAATATCAGCGTCGACATCATCATGCCCCATAGGCATATTGGCAGAACGACCAATGGAAGGTAAGCTTTTTCCGACAAAGCTTCGAAAATAAAGTTTTCTTCTTTTATCTTACCACAAATCAATTGGAGCCCTTGCAGCCAAATCCTATAAAATAACTTCAAACACCACTTCTTAGTCTAAAAATTTGTATTATGGCTATAACTCTTTGAAGTATTACGACTGAAGTTTGGAGAAAAATGATTTAAGTGCTATCTGCTAGACATCAGAGCTTCAAAAATTCTCTCAGTTTTTCTTGACATATAAACTACTACCCACTGTATGTTTTTAGAATTTTTTTTCTTGCTTTTAACCATCTAACCCAGTTTGCTTGATAAAAGTTATTTAACTGCCGTTTATCCGATTGAATTAATACTCTTTAAAGGTTCACCAACTTGCAATGGATTATTTTATTTTATCAAGATTTTTCCCCCCATTCTGTTAGGGTTAGGGTTGTTTTTTTAAAAGAACTTTCAGAACTCAAACATGCTGACTTTAAATTAAGTTTTAAAAATCACTGGAGAAAGTGGGAAACATGGGCTAAGGGCGCCTTTGACTCCTGCTTGGAAGTTAAATGCTAAAGAGAGAAAACTGCGAAGTTTTCTGATGGGAAAGTTTCCTTGACACTGAGAGGATGATGAGAACAAAGGTGCCTCTGCAAAGGGCAGGAGACCCATCAGGCTTAGGGTGAGAGGTGTGTCGGGGCTTCAGGTCACTGTGTGCTACCGACGTCCTCCAGAAACTAGACAGAACTTGGTTTTATGTTTCTTTAAACAAGACACAGGAAAAGTCTGGTTTGAAGAAGAGAAGATTCCACTTAACAAGCTCTCAGTGAATATCTACTTTATGTAGGAATCTCTATGAGATCTACATTGGGCTAGGTGTGCAAATATTTTTAAAAAGAAGAGTTCCTAACCTCAACAGACTGTCATTGACTCAATGTCTTTGTCCAATATTAGGCGATTCCTTTGGCTTTTTATCCATTCTCCCTAAGGAGCATTTTTGGATCCACTCTCATTTAAAAGGAAATGATGCATTGCAGAATCCAAAGTGATAATATAGCTAATATAGGTTCGACATTATAATTTCATATTCATAGTGGTCTACCTTTGGTGGGAAATTCTGGGAGCAAAAACCAGATTTACACAATATCAGTGCAACTCCAACGCCAGCCTGCAACAAAACAAGGAACTTGCACCCAAAAAGTACGTAAATGCACTGCTTCCTTCATGGAGAAAGTTGTGCTATCAACGAATAAATGTCAGCGGAGCTCAACAGTGTGATTAGTACCATAGTTGACTTACATTCTGGAGCCAGCTCTTCATCCCATGTGAAATCTGTAACAGTTTCAGGACTGGTAGCTTGTCCATAAACCATATTTAAAATAACTCTATCCTTCACAACTCTGCTCAAAGTTATAAAGAAAAAGAGAGGGCAAAATAAGCAAAAATTACTGAGTATTAGATATCATGGAAAAAAGTAATGAAATATAGGAAACTGAGAAGGAATTAAGGGACTCTGTTTTATACCTCTAGGGGAATAAAATCATGCATTTTATCCAAACTTAGTAGGATGCTCCTTAAGATGGGTACCCTTGGTAATTCACATAAAAAATAGACCCAGCACAAAACAAAACACAGTAGTTTCTTCATTTTGGGAGGGGGGACGGGGGCTGCTAATGTCTTATCGTGCATCTGCCACCTTAAGTTTTCTTACTGTTGTCTCTGCACTTACAAGCTTGTCAAAGGCTCAACTATCCACTAAATAGAATTTAATAGAAGATGAAGCACAAACTGCCCTCATTGAGCTTCATGAATGTGATCAGCTAAAGTGTTGATGGAGAAAGACACAAAGAACTTGCTAAATCTGGCTGCAAAATCTGAAAAAGAGAATTCACAACAATAACTGGCATGCAATGAGATCATGCTCTCTTTCATCCCGTCAGGTGGCAAAACTGAATAATAATAATAATAAAAAAACCAAAGCTATTTCAATGGGAGTGTGTGGAAAATATTCATCACATATTAATGTTTCTTCTCTTAATTGCTGGAGAACTCATTCCCTACGGAATGAAGCAACTTGAGCAGTTCTCAGATAGGATAGGGTGGATGGATGCTTCTGAAAAATGTAAAATAACTAGGTTTCCCTTAGGCCATTGTACTTTCCCAGCCTTTTCTCCAATCTCCAAGGGTCAAGTGCACTTTTGGCCCAATCCTTCAACTCCAGCCTCCAAGGCTTTTCTGAGTACTGCTTGTTATATGCTCTATTTTTTCATATATCCCAATGTTCTCCAGCATGTTCTTCAATTAGCCAAACATTTATTCCTCTACCTGCATATATCTTTCTTTTAGAACTACTCCAAAAAAGAGCTTAAAAACTTCATCCCACAAAAAACTAAACATGGAACTGTCATTTGACCCAGTTCTAGGATCTCACTTCTAGGAATATATCCCAAGAAACTAGAAACACCAATAAGAAAGGATATGTGCACCCCTATGTTCATTGAAGCTCAATTTACAATAGCTAAGATTTGGAAACAGCCTAAATGCTTATCAGCAGTTGAGTGGATTAAAAAACGGTGGTACCTCTACACCATGGAATACTATGCTGCTGTGAAAAGGAAGGAACTCCTACCATTTTCAGCAGCATGGATGGACCTGGAAAGCCTTATGCAAAGCAAAATAAGTCAGTTGGAGAAAGAGAAGTATCACATGACCTCACTCATTTGTGGAATATAATGAACAACGTAAAATGATGAACAAAAACAAATCCAGAGACAGAGAAGCATCAATCAGACCATCAAACTTTAGAGTGAAGACAGAGGAGGGTGTGGGGAAGAGGGAGAAATCAACCAAAGGACTTATATGCATGAATATAGGCATAACCAATGGACACAGACACCAAGGGGTTGAGGGCATGAGCGGGGGCATGAGGGGGGCAATGGGAGGATAAAGTCACACATGTAATACCTTAATCAATAAAGAAAAAAACTTCATCCCAAATTTTGTCTCTAAACCTAGTATTCAAAGTGCTTAACACTTGACAATCTTAGATCTATTAGCAATCTATATTTCTCCCATCTATATGGATTCTCTATGTGCTTATCTGTAATCCGTGTTTATATACCTTTATTTAAAGTGCCAAGAGAGCAGAGTTAGTGCTTGTGTGAGTCTTTCTTATACAGTTAAGATCACATATGCATTTGATATTCTAATGATATAAAAATCCCAAATATTAGATGTGATAGGTAGGAAAATTGCTTTAATTAAAACCATACCATTTTTTCCCACTTTTTGCTTTAATTATTCTGTTCCAAAGACTGGAAAACTAAAAATTGTACTTCCCTCAATTCCTTTGCAGCTATGTATGGGCAGGGCTGTTATGTAGGTTTCATCAATGTAATAAACATGAATACAGAAGCAAACAGTATGAAGACATGGGAAGATTGATCTTCTAGAAAGTATTTTTTAAAAGGTATTAATTCTTGTATGGTGGCTAGAGCAGAAGTTCTGGTGTCCAGTTTAAGAACAACCAGTGCTGAATGGAGGGCAGCTCTCCATAGAATTTCCTAGAACAGCTCCACAATGAGGTTGGGCACTTACCCAGGTTACACAATTATCTGGCCCTCTCAGAGATTGTGTGATCTATGTCATACCTTTTAATAAATCCATTTCTGCTTTCAGTAGACAGATTGAATTTTGTGGCTTACAACAACAACCTTTTTTAATGCGTTCAATTCTTTGTTTTTAAGATAAACAACTTACGTGGCTTCAGTTATACAAGTACATATTTGCTAAGAAATAACAAATAATGAGACTTTCCAGGTGTAGGGAAATGGTATATGTTTATGGGTTTTAGACCAAACTCTGCATCAAAGCTTTCATCTAAAGGATTTGGTAGGGTGTGTGGTTTGGCAAATGGAGGGTCTTCAAGGGACTCACTCTCTAGGACATAGAAAAGCTGGTAGCAATGATTTTGGACAGGGATGTCTGGGCTTTGACTCTGCTTCCTCCAGTTAATTAAGACATATTCTTTTTGATGCTGAGTTTGGTCAAGAGGCAGGGTAGTTTTGTGTCTACAAACAGTGACCTATACAAGAAGTACATTGATTGTTCATTTTGTTCTTCCTAGATGGTAAGTATTATGGGCCAAGCATATAAAAGGGCAGTGTTGTAACAGGATTTCAACAGTTTTACTGCTCTGAGAAATGCAGAGCATACTATTAGGATCAGTGTGTCGTTTAGTGCAAGAGACATCCCTCAAGGTAATGTTTGAATATACTGTGATAGGGAGGGCAGACAACACAAATCAACGAGTCAGCCTAAAAGAGAAAGAAAATATTGGGGAAATAAATGTAAAAGGAGCCATACAAGAAGTTGGGCATGAGGTTGTAAATTTGATTTGGAGTCATATCAAGAAAGTCATTAAATAAAGAATCTGGACTCTTTAGGTTTTGCACAGAGGGATGGATGTCAAGCACAACAACATATAATAATACAACCTGTTTATATGTGTATAAATTGAATGGAGAAGAAAAATAGTATCAGCAGAGAAACTAGCTAAGTACCTACCACAATAGCAATGATAATGACAGGTGAGCTGGAAAAAAGTTAAAAGGTCTGAGAGATGTTATAGACTTGAAATCTATGGGATTTGACCATTGGTTGGAGGAATAAAAAAGAGGGAAAGTCAGAGACAATACTAAGATTTTTAACCTAGAGATTAGGAAGATGACAGTGTTATCAAAAGAAATAAGAAATACAGAGAAAGGCAAGTTTAGGAGGAAAGATGCGAGTTCATTAGATAAACAAACTGTGAGGTGGCAGTGAGATATCCATTCAAAGGTGAGTAATGAGTAGCAAGAAGGATAAAAATTAAGAATATATATGCTGTGGAGATGAATCAAAGAGTAATACTTAAAGTAATAAGTATTAGTGAGATGTCCAAGGAAAGGAACATAGAAAAAAAAGGCAACAAATGTAACTTGTAAGATAGCATTAAAGTGTAGGAAGAAGAGGATCCAGAGAATGAGTTAGAGAAGTGGTTCAGAAATCTGGGGGCAGGAGTACTAATTTTTGTTGAATACCTACTACTGTGCTAAGGATATTACATAGGTACCTAATTTTAACTGTTGCATCAACTCTATTAGGTAGGTATTATCCTTCCCTCCTTTTAGAGGTGAGAAAACTGAGTCTCAGAAAAGTTAGATGTTATATCCCACAATCAGTGGCAGAACTATTCCGATCCAAGTATTTAGAAGCAAAGCTAGGTGTGTATGTCACTAAAGAAAGGAATATAATGTTTCAAGAATATTGTAATATTGGTGGTACTAAATACATGGGGAGATTGAAGAGAATATACACTCAGTAGGACATGGGGGAGATCGATGAGCTATTTCATTTGCCAACTAAGAAATCATTGAGGATCTCTGGGAAAGTTCTTTATCACAGTGCTGGAAACTAAAACTATACTGCAAATGCTTCAAGAGTGCATGGTTGATAAGCAGTGAATAAAAACCTGTGTTATCCAGGAGTATGGTGATGAAAGGAAGAGGAATGTATGGGAGCTCAAAAGGTTCTTGAATTAGGTAAAGATTCTCTTATTGTTTTTACTTTATCTTCCCCTTACCTACATTCATTTTTTTTCCCAGTAGAAGAGCCCTGAGCAGTTTTTTTAGGCAGAGGAAAGGGGTCAAATAGAGAGTTTGGAGATAAGAGAGAATGAGAAATCATTTATGGGTAACCAAATTTGCCTAAGATAAAGTCAAATAATAGATTTAGATATTTATAAGCACTGAGCATAAGGAAATGTTTTACACAAAGTATCATGTCTTGGTTCAGTCCACAAAATAATAATCTGTACTTTCAAAGTATGCTTTACTCATCAAAGAGTTTTCTTTCAGCAGTTTAATATATGCTGCATTGACTGGTTATATAAAACAAGGCACAAGACTGGGCAGCTCCCACTGCAATCTGACAGCACCACCTTGTCTTCACACCACCTGTCACATCTACTAACATTTTAACTCAAGTCAGAGTTCTTCCTTTGCAAATGAGCTGCTACACAGAGAAGCGTTTCTCCTCTCAGTCGCCAGCTACTATGCTGAGGGAGAGGGAGAGACATGATCTTAGAAGCCCCTCTTTGCTTTGCAAGACCATCCCTGTTCTCTTCCTCTTTTGTCACAGACCCCAATTTAGTGATTTGAGGCCCTTTGAAATGTGTTTTGCTTTAATATAATTAAAAAATTCTCCTCCATCTAAAGGTAGCCCCAAAGGCTGGTGTTGGTCATGTCCTGAGAGTTATCTGTGTGGTTGAATGAAGTTGTTGTGCTGGGTCCCAAGTTCATGATCAGCCCTCTTCTTCCAAATGCAAAGAGATAACTTTTCATGCAAAGAGATAACTTGTTAAAATACTTTTCTCTGTGTAATATAAAAAATCAAATGCTTGTAGTTCCCCAGTCTCTCTCACTTATACTTAAGGTCATGATGGGAAGCTTCATCTCCTACCCTTTTTTATTTAAGAGTCAGCCATGATATCACCTCCTTCAGAAAGTCTTCCCAAAAGGCCCAGGCTGGGCAGTGCCCTTTTCTGGGTTTTCATTCTATCTTGTGTATACCTCAGTCCTGGCAATTACATCATTACACTAAAATTATTGGTTTTTGCATTTTCCCCTAAAGCTACATACAAATACAAATTTTCTTATTTATTTTTATCTCCAGTGCTTAGCACAGTGAACTGGAGGTGCCTCAAGGATGATTCTAAGTGATAAATATATGCGATACCCATTTACTTGCAATAACAGATGCTTGACATTCCACTTTATTAGCTAGCATTTCCCTCTTTTAAGTCTCCAACTAGACTAAATTTAGATGAAGTAGTAGCTATCCTAATAAAATAAATGGAAAAGACCTACTACACTAGTCTTTCCCAAAATGTTTTCTTCAGAACACTGGTCCTGGTCACAGGACCCCCCTGTTTCAAGATGTAAAAATCCCACCTTTCAGGTTTTAGAGTCTCTTTTTTTCTTATTTGTTTGTGCATCTGCATAGTACTTTCTACTTGAAAATATCTCTTGAGGAAATGGTTTAACTGATACTCCTTGGCAAAGGCCAGATGAGTCCACAGATTTACCTATAAAATTACTCCCTTCACCCAGGGCCTCTGCTCTCTGCGGTAGGATCCTAAAGTGCAGAGCAGAGTAATGCAGACATTAAGTAGACTCTCCGGTCCTGTTCACCAGTGTTATGAAGATGTAAAAATAAGACTTAGACAATGCAAAAGGAAATTTGATATATTTAGATGGTCACAAGCTGAATTTTGCTTGTCACTGCTATAAAGAGGTGAGGAAAAGCTTTTTTAAAGCTGTTTTAAAGATGCAAGGTGTAGGGAGTTAAGATCATCCCCATAACTTGCTAAAACTGATTCTAACAATACACGGTGCCACTTCCAATCTGTTGGACTCTTATGCAACCCACCATCCCTGGCAATGAGAGCTGGGTCAGGACCAAGAGACTCTCTCCCCAAACCCCCACTTGTAAGGCTTGCACCCGCCCTCCACGGCCCATCAGACTCAGGCGTCTTCCTCCACAGCAGAGCCATGTCAGCCTGATGGGCACAAACCACACTTGGTGGTCTCTTTCTCTCTCTCTCTCTCTCTCTCTCTCTCTCTCTCTCTCTCTCTCCTCCTCCTCCTCCTCCTCCTCTTCCCCCTCCTTCTCCTCCTCCTCCTCCTCCTCCTCCTCCTTCTTCTTCTTCTTCCTTCTTCTTCTTCTTCTTCTTCCTTCTTCTTCTTCTTCTTCTTCTTCTTCTTCTTCTTCTTCTTCTTCTTCTTCCTCTCTCTCTCTCTCTCCCTCTCTCTCTCTCTCTCTCTCTCTCTCTCTCTCTCTCTCTCTCTCTCTCTCTCTCTCTCTCTCTCTCTCTCTCTCTCCTGTCTTTCCATCAGTCCTCTTTTGGTCTGAATTGTAGAATCTCTTCTTTTCATCTTGCAACCTCAATCCCAAGAGAGGAAGATTTTTTTCCCCTGACTAACATTATTAAACTATAATAGAACCACTCTAAATAGTACATTTCAGGAAACACAATCAACTATAGTGGTATGAGCACAATGTCTCACATTTCTGGGTCTCTGGAAATCATGCTGACATTCATAGCCACTAGGGGACAGATCCACTGAAAGTTATTGTTTAAGGGACTCAAAACAAGCCCAACCTGAAACCAGGATTCAGAATTTTATTCCATTATCCTGATTTTTTTAAAATATCCATAAACAAACACACTGCAACATGGAGAGACACGTGGTAAGAATTGGTCCTTGTTCTGTGTGAATATCTGCCTAGTTTCCCATTTTCTGTCTTGTTTCTAACCAATGGCAGGAGAATGTATCAGGCTTTTCAAGTCAGAATCAAGGCAGGCAAAAGGAGGAATTAGTAGGAATCAGCATGATCTAGATTCAGTGTTTTCCAAACTTTTGACATATGTGTACCCCTTTTATAATTTTCGTAATGCTGAGTACCCCTCGTACTCATGAGAACATAGAATTAGGTGCAGCTAAGCACAATGCAGTGCATATCCCCACCAAACTCCGGTGCAATGCATACCCCCACCAATCTCTTCCCATACCCCTGGGGGTACGCATACCACACTTTGGGAAACACTGGAAGATGCAAGAAGGCCTGTGTACCAAAGTAACTTAAACCTCATATACTCTTTCTACTGGAATAAGCAATACCAATGACTACCAGTCTTCCATGGAACAAGCCACCTCTTCTAGCAATGCCTGACACAGGTCTGACACAGAACCTGTACTTGTCATATCTGGTCAGTCCTGAAATGGCATAACAGTAAAGAGTCACTTGTGATCTTTGCATCACAATTTTCTACTTAATAAAAAGAAGACTCATTATGAAATTCTGCCTCAAATCTCCACAATTGTAGACGTTGAGAAATAAATGAATACTTATGAGCTGCTTAAAGCCCAAAACTTAAAGAGGGGCTTTGTACATTTCATTCGAGCAATTGGGTGAAAGACAAAATAACAACCAGCTACCAGCATCATGCCTTGTGGTGGTGACCTTGAATTCTGCAGGACAGCTGTTTAACCGGTGAATCAGAGGAACTTTTAGGTTTTGGGAATGTCTTGATCACTGATCATACAAATGCATTTTTATAAAGCAAATCAATAAGTCATTTTAGCGTAAATAAACAAATAAAAGCTAGCAGACAGTGTGGCTGCAGAATGTGGCCATGTGATGCCTCTCTGGCATTTAAAGAAGGACTGAATCAACAGTTCTTAAGGCACAGTCAGTGCTCTGCAAATGCAATGTCCCTCCCTGAACTTTACATCAACTGCTGTCTAACCCATAATCTTATTTTCCCCCTGTATGTTTTGTTATTACAGTGTCTGCTGTGTGCCAGGCACTGTTCTAGGTCCCGGAGGTGCAGTGATGAGTGTGAGTAGCCCTCTTGGTGCTTGCATTTTAGGGGGAAATATGCAGCAAACATGTAACAAATAAATATGACAACCTCCTTCTGTGAAACTTGCTATAGAGCAACAAAAGAGGCCCATGTAATAGACAAGGGAAAATATGCCTCTGAGGAGGTGACATTAGAAATGACAACAAAAGAAGGGATTTTGGTTCTCTTGTTTCCTGATAAACCCATGGTGACTAGAACGGGTAATTATTAAATATGCAATAAGTATTTGTTGAATAAATGAGTGAAAGAATAAATAGAGAGAAGGACTCACAGATGTTAAAGTGGGAGAGCCAGCAGAGGAGCTGGCAAATGAGGATTATGGAGTTGGGTATTAGAGAACAAGAAGAAGCCAGGAAAGACATGGCAGGGGGAGGTGATGTAGGAAAGGGAGGCAGGGACCAGAACATGTCTCTTGGTAGACACTCACATCCTGGGTTCAGCAGCAATGCGTATCTATAAGCCACTCATCAAGAGGGTCACCTCTGCAGATGGCTAACCTGTACCTGCTTCCAAATTCTGAGTATGTTCTCCTTCGTGCAGTGCCCGCAACACACTGGGATTCTTCCTCGTGTCAGGGTCTTCCACAGGCTCCGGCATCGTCTGTAACACCTTACACCTCTCATCCCTCAGGCCATGTCTTGTCCCCAAATCTCACTCTGCGATCTTCACAGCCCCCACCCCACTGTGCCCCCTGCTTTCCCTTCATCACCTGTAGCCTCCGTTTTTTACTTGGCAAGATATTGTCTGTCTCCACTAGACCAGTGGTCGGCAAACTCATTAGTCAACAGAGCCAAATATCAACAGTACAAGGATTGAAATTTCTTTTTGAAAGCCGAAAACCGACTTCTGCGCATGGGCCACAAGGTTTCAATCACACTGTATGTGCGCGCCCGCACGTGGTATTTTGTGGAAGACCCACACTCAAGGGCCAAAGAACCGCATGTGGCTCGTGAGCCACGGTTTGCTGACCACTGCACTAGACCATAACTCAGTGAGTATTTTCTGAATGAATAAATAAACTCTAACCCTTATTTAAAATTAAGAAGTGGAGGAAACAGGTTTCAGTTTTTCCTATTTTTGGATTCAGACACAGTTAACTATACAGTTGTCTGACCTTACAATGACATTTTCTGGACTAAGGCAAGTGTACTTGGCTCTCTTCTTGACTGGACAGCGGGTGGCTTTGGGCCCAACATTTAACCTTGCCTGTGCCTGGGGGGTGGGAGCTGTGACTAAGCCCCACTTTCATGGAACAGGGTTTAGTAAGGGAGGGAAGAAACAAGGAGGGAGGAAGCAGGCAAAAGGGCCTCACACCCTCTGGGATTTTTAAGAAGCATATCCACTGTGTCTCAAAATTATCACTACAAACCATAAGGCGTGTTTGTATCTGCAGGCTGTTTGAAATATATTGGTTTTATTTTCTGTTTCAGAGAAAAACTTTGAAAGAGCCAATTTCCGTGCTGGAAGGTGTCCTTAGCTGAGATAAAGGCCAGTCACACCTAGAAAGATGCATTGACAACTTAATCGTTGCTTATCAAGACATCGGTTTTTAATTAAGTTGAGAGGGAATCATTGGGAAGAAGTTTACGTGTGCGTTTTTTCCTGACACCGATACTGCCATTGATGAGGGCGTCCAATTTAGCTTCCCTGGGAGTAAGCAGACAGACAATGGTCAGTTTTCCTCCTGCTGGCTTCCTTACAAGCATTAATGAACAATTAACCAACACCGGCACTCTTCCCATCTGTAATCCTGTAGTAGGACCCCTAATCTCTACCACTAGCCGCTAATGATGAAGGTCTCTTAAGCTTCACTTCTTATCTCAGCCAGTTCTTAATACTTGCATAAGTATGCTTTCTGAAGACGGGGCCCCCCACCGCTCTGCAACCCCGGGAACAAAAGCCCGGAGACATTTTTGAAGGGGTTTCTGTTCAATAACACTTCTGTGCTTATGTTTGCCTTCCTCCCACAACAAACACCCGCGATCAACAGAGGGCTCTGGAGGTCACGGAGGGCTTTGTGTTTCCATACTTCTAATACTTATAAGAATGTATTCAGACCGTATTATACACAAGCCCGCCCCCCATCACTAACGTGGGCAGGGAAATGCGGACCAAATAGAATCAAAAAGTATTTTTCTCCATGAGTCAGCTTTGATTTGGTATTGAATAACACCGAGTTTGAAAACTCATTGTCATTTAAAAAAAAAAAAAATGTGTAGGAGAGAGGCAGATTGATCTAGGAAACCCCGCATGGGATATGTCTTCGTTTCTCTGAATTTAATACAACTTATATTCAATTGTCTCTCTCTATTGGGGCAGAAACCAATTCACTGTGTCGTTGGAATTTCTCCAGAGGGTCAAGATTTAAAGAAAATTTAGGGTCAAGATTTTAAAATATATATATATCCAACCGTAGAGTCGCCCAACTATAGGATAATAGCATGGGCTGAAATGATACCTTTTTCATTTGTAACTATTTTCCAGACTCTCACAACTTGCAGGGAAAGTTATTATTTCAGGGAAAGTTGTACTCAAGATTTAATTCCAAGACTAAATTGTTTTGTGAACACAAACCATGCTGGGTTTTTGGCTGCTGGGAGAGAAGGAGGAGAAATAGCAAAGACAGCAGGCAGGACCTGTAGATGCCACATTTGCATCCAAATAAAACAACAAAGCAAACAGCAGCATGATCCTATCCAGGACTAATTGGCATTTTCTACAGTTTTGAGTCCTCAGAAATTTGTAGCATGTTATAGATGACATTGATCTGGAAGCAGGAAACTACCCAGATAATACTAGTAGGGAGGGTGATGGTGGTACTGAAACCAGGCACTGCCCGTGTCCGGATGGAATGATGCCGAGATAATCTGCTCTTTGAGGAGGATTGAGGAGATGGGTCTGGAAGACAGGTATGGCCATGTGAAGATTCAAGTCACTCATTTCTTGAGCCTCAAACTTGCAAAATTTTTAACACCTATGTACTACAATTTGGGCACTTCAAAATCTATGATGCTTTAAAATAGATAAATAGTTACATTCAGCAATATTTACCCATAAGGAAATAAATCTTCATCAATCACCTCATTTTCTATGTCTCCATTTGGAACGTTGAAACACTACTCTTTTCCCCCCTCACATTCAGAGCTGCCTGCAGGGAAAGGGGGCAGAGCCCCGGACTAAAAGTTTGGAGGCAGAGTTCTTTCACACACAGCTCCTGACCCTTGTGTGGTTTATACAAGTCGCTTAACCCCTCTGCCCTTCTGCATCCTCATTCATTCCACAGACACAATGCTACCTGCCCCTCCCCACCTCCATGCAGTGGTGAGGGTGAATGAGCTATGTCTGCAAAGCCTTTGAAACACCCGTTGGTCAGTGTCAGGCTCAAACAGTGTAAAACATTGTACAAGGTCTGCAGCGTGTAACACACACAATGAAAATGAGGATAGTCTATAAGACAGGGAAACCTGGAGGTCAGGAACACTTGCCACTGAAAATTTAGTAGTCCTTTGCTTTGAAAGCGAGTCTCAGTGGCAGGATATTTACTTTGCTCTTTTGGAATTGCTGGGTTGATCTAACTAATTTAAGCATGTGTTTAGCCAGGAACAATAAAGTTTTTAAAAGAAGTGGATGAAGTTGTGGTACCCTGTGAATCTCAGATGGTTGCTCATTAATCTTCAGTTAAGAAAAACTAATTCAAAATTATCTATTATTCTCACTCTTTACTGACCCATAACTATACCATGTTCATTTCCATTCCTCATCTTTCCAAATATGGCTTAACACCTTCTCCCTTCTACCCATTTAAATCCCACTTCACCTCAATTCTCTCACATGTGTTATTCTTCCTCTTTAACAGCAGATATATATTTCCTTATTTCTTTTTTTACTTCATTATTTCCTGACCTCACTACTAAAAAGTATGTACCTTCCACCAAGAGGCATATTTGTTTGGTTCAGCACGGTTCAGCACTGTTCAATAAATGTTGAATTAACTCATCAATGTCATCTAATCTTTTAGCCAACCAATTTGCCCAGTACCTGTTTGGCTGCCCTCAGTATTCTCCCTTTTATCAATATTACAATTCTTCTATCAAGAACTCCCAAAGGAGCCCAGTATGTTTATATTTTAAGACTCTTTCATTAAACACACTCATTGTTTAGGCAGGATCCCGCCCCACAGAAAAGCAGTCAGTGTCTAGGATAGAGCCCAGGCATCTCATTGTCATGAGTCAGGGTGAGTGAGCACCTTACCAACTCAAGACCTTCCATGGGACCCTGAGAGTGGCCTTTCTTCCCATCCTCATTGGCTTGGTCTGAGGGCCCATCATTAGTTCCAATCTAACTTTTCTTTGAAAACCAGGAGATCTGCCAAATCTTACAATGAATAGCAGGCTGTCCAACTCAGCTTCCCCAAGGTGAGCATGAGATTAGTATCTGTCTGGGACCCTTGACACTTGGCAATATATTACCACCCCCACTTCACGAGGTTATTGGAAGAACCAAATGAAATAAGATGATTTTTGCAAACTAATGATTGCTATACAAATGTTAGGCTTCATTACTGTGACAGCATTACAGCAAGCACTGCAGAAGCATTAGACCTGCATGGCTTACAACTGCTATGGGCCATCAATCATGTGCAATATTTATAAACAAACATGGCAATGGTACCAGACAGGGTGGTTTTGCCTGTAAACAACAAAAAACTCAGCTAACAATGCTTAATTATAACAGGAAGCCCTGTAGTAGACAGTTCTAGGGATAGTTCATGCCGAAGCTATATTTTGTTATCAAGGACCCAGGTTTTTCTTCCATCCTTAATGTGTTGGCAAGCAACCCTCAAGTCCTCATGTTTGCAAGAATCAAACCTTCATATTATTACATCAATATGCAGAGGTCTCCAAAAGATTTTCTGTCATATACATTTTCATTGTTGAAAACTAGGTTAAATAGGCAACCCTAAACAAATCATTTGTTTGGGAATGGATTTCTTATGACTGGCTTGGATCAATCAAAATAAACCCCATTGGAACTAGAGTCCAGGGCCACTTCAGCCAGGGCTAAAAATTGGATGCATTTTGGGTAGGTGGCCAACGCTGTTTGTTTCAGTGATGCAAAATCCTTCCTCGGATACTCCTTTCATAACACTGGCAAAAAGTTTTGCTTTTTCTTTGAACCTATAAAAGTATTCCATCTGTGGTTAAGAACATGACAGCTCCCAGTAGCTAAGTCATGAGGTGACCAGACCATGCATAGAGAAGATTCAACTGCAGACAGCCAAAGAAAAAAACCCCAAAAATACAATAGGTCATTTCCAAACTATTGTACAGGAGTGGCAAAAGTAGGTTTACAATTATTCATATGGGAACCAATACAATAATTAATAAATAATAATATGAGAAGAAACTCTGTATTTTGCATACTCACAACTATAAACATATTTTTGTCAACCCTGTGCTGCCTGGTGGTTAAAGGCCCTGAGATTTTGGGCTCATTTGACTTAATCTGCTCATTAGCCAACCAAAATGCACAAATTCGCATACGGTTCGCCAGCAATGAAACTGTTTTAGAAATCGGAAACATTTTCAAATGCAAATTTAAATTTGTCAGTCTACTGCTTGAAAGTACTTCAATGACTCCTGATTGTGCTTGGGATAAAATTCAACTCCTAAAAGTGGATCCTGCTCACTTCTACAATCTCCTTTCCTGTCACCCTCTTCTGTCCTAGAGGAGGCAACTAAATGTTTCTGTATCTTTTGTCAAACAGCCTCACAGTGGGCCTCCATCCTCCCCAGTTCTCTGGCCACACTCACATTCAAGTGCACAGTTAGCAGCACTTACCCTCTACCTAGCTGTTGGTTTACTGCCCTGCTGTAGACAACGCTAGCTTGAAAAATTCAGAGCCTCGAATTTAATCACAATTCACATGCTTTCAAATTTGGTAGAAAAAATTAAGAGCTGATGGCTCCCTCGAACCATACTGCTTGAATTAGAGTACAAGTCATACTGCTTGAATTATAACCATTGGATTGCTACTAGATTACAGTTACTCTTAAAGTAAGAATTCAATTCTTAGCAGTCTTCGTATTGGCTAAGTCATTGTAACACAATGTCGTGAACTTAGTAGGTGCTCAGTAAATGCCTTCTTAATTGAATATGAATGATCTACCAATTTAACAAATTGATAACCATAGATAAATTGATTTTTTTTTCATATCCATATGCCCCAGAAAATATGCTAGGTCCTGTCTTAACAACAATAACAAAATAATAAAGATACAGGTCCCTGCTTTCAAGAACTTCCAAATTTATACAATGGCAAAGCTATTGCACATGAGCCAAATAGTAAGTGCTAAATTGGGTCATACTGGTATAACTGAAATAGAAAGTTATATGAGTATGACCCAATTCTCTCTAACCAGAGATAACTCTCTCAAGGGCAAGCTCCCCTCTTCTCCCAATCCTGCATACCCAATCTGACAGTTTAATCCACTTAGTCCACCAATCTATTGAGTCTGTATACATAATTGTTCCTGCACAAGGAAAACTATAAGTATATACTAAAGGGGTTGGGAAGCAGAATACATCCTATATCCAGATTCACCTAATACTACTGAATTTAGAGATGGCTCTAAGAAGAAGCCAGATGGAGTCCAGGTTATGCCAGAAATTCAAATCTACTGTGATTTAGACCTTAGGCAGACCCCCTCCCTTTTGTTTCAGAATTCCTTCCTTGCATTGACTCAGCTATCTAGCCACCAATTCCACAAATAGGAGATTTCAGTCTAGAAGGAAAAATAAAACATGTATATACATAATCAAAATAAAAAGGTGTTAATTGCCTTCTGAGAGGTGCAGATGAAGTGCTATGCGGTCACTTCTAGCCAGGATAAGTCTATAAGAGTTCCATCAACAAGAAAGAAATGATCCAGTCTTATGAGGTAGAGAGGAATGAAACAGGTAGAAATTGGAAAATAAAACAGGGAAATAGCGTTATCAAAGGAGATAAAAATGTTATGCATACACACGGAGAAAGAGTTATAATATTTTGATTTGGTAGGAGGTAGGGAGCCAATGAAAGTTTCTGGGAGGGGAAGTGTCATGCTACTCCCCGGCTTTTAGCTGTATGTGCTATAGAAGAGGAATGCCTAACAAATGAATCTCTTACCTCGCAGTTTCTTTAATTTTGACCTTTCAAAGCTGATGCATCTTCTAAGTATATCTACAAGGGGCACCTTTAATTTTTATTTCCATCGTCTATCTTCCCGTTAGAAAGAAGTTTTATTGCTTGTGCTGTGGTAATACTAGAATGTTCCCACTCTGCCTTGGCTGTGTCATGTCATCACACTAAAAATAGATGCTAATTAACAAGGTTATTTCTAACTTGCATTGTTAAAAGAAAGGAAAGCAGTGATGAAACACATGTGGAGGATCAAATTCACCAAGGATGGAACCAAATTCTAGTTCAAAATTCCCACCTCACAGATATTCAATTCACTAAATAGCCTCCTTTTTTCTAAATCAGATAGTCATTATCCAAATTTCCTATCCCTGATGTGATAATGTAGTGTGATGAGACATGCCCCAACAGAACACAAATTGACTTTTGAAGCCTACACGCTAGATGGGGTGTGTGTATGGCAAAGCAAATATCTCACTCTATTATCTGTTGTCTCTGAACCAATAGATTACATGGTTCACTGACTTAGCTGAATAACTTTTAGACAGTTTGCTCATGTCTATTTACACATATTCCGCAGAAATATATTAACAATTGAGGAACAGCTGTAAAATTATATGGTGAGATAGAGCAACAATCCCTCCATGGACATTTATTTAAAAAGGATGAAAGTGGCACATGGTAAAGGAAATGGGGGAAAACAGACATATGCGCATTTGTACGTTGCTGCCACTATGAAGTGTAAATTCCATGCAGTTATAGAGGCAAAGAAAACACAGAATAAAATCTCCTGGAGACTCCTTAAATCTACCCGGAATATTACTAGAGTATAGATTTTTACAGCATTGGGTTGAACATTTATGTTTGTGCTCTAAAATATATTTTACTAAACAATTGTACTTCTTGATAAGGAAGCTACTGTTCGTAGTCATTTGACAGACAATAATGAAAGTTTCCTGTTTATACTTTCTCTTAAGTAGTAAAATGCTTATTCTCAAATCAGAACTCAGTTTTAATCTCCTCTCCAAGTCACATGAGTCTCACATCAAAAGATATTAACATGCATTAAAAAAAAAAGTCTGATTCTATTATAATAGCCCTGGTCACTAAGTATTTTGCTTTAAAAATAATAGTAATGTTATATAAAACTTTCTTTAGATAAATTCCCAGGTGCGTTTCTGTAGAGAAATGGATGGTTGGGTGGCACTGGGATAGTGCTGCCCTAATATTCAGTGGAGAAAAGGCTCCACTGCATACTATTTCCTTTCAAAGATCAAACACACCGCTCCAATCCCAGAGGAGTATATTTCTTAGATTCCCAGATGCTCCAAATTCCCTTAGTTTTGCTCCTTTCTGGCAGCCCTTTCTCAGTCTTCTTTGCAAGCTTAAACTCATTTAATGCCCTAAACTATTGGAATTCTCCAAGGTTTAGTAATTGCATTTTTGCTTAGTACAGTCTCTCACTACCTAACCATATCCAATCCCACTGTTTTAGCTACATC
The DNA here is from genome assembly GCF_014108245.1 of Pipistrellus kuhlii. Lineage (NCBI taxonomy): Eukaryota > Metazoa > Chordata > Mammalia > Chiroptera > Vespertilionidae > Pipistrellus > Pipistrellus kuhlii. The sequence continues at coordinate 131,080,759 of NW_023425515.1, read as the reverse complement.
TGATGATTCCTAAAAAGTAGTATTTTTGCTTGGAGCTCCAAATATACATTCATTTGATAGTTCTACTTGAATATTTCCTGCAATTCATCACATCTAATATCCCCAAAGAACCCTAATTCCAACCCTAACCTTCCTTCAGTTCCCTATCACAGGGATAGCAGCAGCACCCTTCCAGGTAGACAAGCCAAAGGAACCCCAGCAGATGTCAGTTATTCTACCTCTAACATCCAATCTGTCTCAAACTATCTCAATTTTCACCCTTGGATAGCAGTCTACTACTGATCATTTCCCGCATTGTTCCCAGGGTGAAGTTGTCTCTCACTGGATTTCTGCAATAGTCTCATAACTAGTTTCCCCCAATACATTCCCTATAGTGTAGTAAAATAATATTTTTAAAATGCAAATCTCATTTGTTGATCTCCCACTTAAAACTCTTCAAAGCTTCCTGTTGCTCTTGGGATAAAGACTAAATTCCTTAACAAGATCCTGCTTGATCTTGCCCCAGGTTGTCTCTCCAGCCACATCTCACACTCATTCCTGCCCCACTCAGCTCTCCCATAAAGCCTTCTTTCCATTCCTATTCCTCTGATGCTCCCCCTGCCTGTCTCAGAAGTTTTATACATACTCTTCTCTCTGCCTGGAATATTTCCCTAGCCTGCACTTTTATTTCCTTTATTTCTATGTATCCTTTAGAGCTCAATTCGAGTATCACATTCATGAAGAAACTTTCCCTGACCATCTCTCCCCTACTCCACCTTTTGGGGTTCCGTGTACATTCTGAGGGCTCCTTATGTGCTTCCTTCTTAGAATGTATAAAGTCAGAGAGTATATATTTATGTGTTATTGTTCATTAGTTCCTAAACCTTCCTTTATGTTTCCATATGATCCAATGTGTCCAAGACTTAGCCTTCTTTTCTGACCAGTGAGGCCTCAGTGTCTAACACAGCACCTGGCTCAAAGAGAACATGTGAAAATTATTAGTGAATAAATAAATGAAGCAGTAGGAAATGAGACTGGAAAAAACAGCATGGGCTTGTTTATAAACAAAAGTAGATTCATAACTGGGTTTTCTGTTTGCCATCTTTTCTCACTCTTCACTTTGCCTCTAGGATGATCATCCTAAAACATAAGGATGCAGAAGAATTTTCCAAGTTGTAAAGCATTCACATTAAAAAATTATTATGCCCTAACTGGTTTGGCTCAGTGGATAGAGCATCGGCCTGCAGACTGAAAGGTCCCAGGTTCGATTCCAGTCAAGGGCATGTAGCTTGGTTGTGGGCACATTCCCCAGTAGGAGGCATGCAAGAGGCAGCTGAATGATGTTTCTTTCTCATTGATGTTTCTAGCTCTTTATCCCTCTCCCTTCCTCTCTGTAAAAAAAAAAAAAATCAATAAAATATATATATTTTTTTTTAATTAATTTATTTTTTTACATATTTTATTGATTTTCCCCCCTCCCTCCCTCCCACACATCCCCTTCCTCCCCAGAGTTTTATGTCCATTGGTTGTACTTATATGCATGTATACAAGTCCTTCAGTTGATCTATATCTCCCCCAGATCCTCCTCCCCTCCCCGCTGAAATTTGACAATCTGCTTGTTGCTTTACTGTCTCTGTATCTATCTTTTGGTTCATCAGTTTATAATGATCTTTATAATCCACAAATGAGTGAGGTCATGTGGTGTTTCTCTTTCATTGATTGGCTTATTTCACTCAGCATGATGTTCTCCAATTCCATCCAGGTTGCTGCAAATGATGAGAATTCCTTCTTTTTTATGGCAGCATAGTATTCCATTGTGTAGATGTACCATGGTTTTTGGATCCAATCATCTGCTGACGGGCACCAAGGCTGTTTCCAAATTCTGGCTATTGTAGATTGTGCTGCTATGAACATAGGGGTGCATATATCCTTTCTGATTGGTGTTTCTAGTTTCTTGGGATATATTCCTAGGAGTGGGATTACTGGATCAAATGGGAGTTCCATTTTCAGTTTTTTGAGGAAATTCCACACTGTTCTCCACAGTGATTGCACCAGTCTGCATTCCCACCAGCAGTGCACGAGGGTTCCTTTTTCTCCGCAACCTCGCCAACACTTGTCGTTTGTTGATTTGTTGATGTTGGCCATTCTGACAGGTGTGAGATGGTACCGCATTGTTGTTTTGATTTGCATCTCTCGGATAATTAGTGACTTTGAGCATGTTTTCATGTGCCTTTTGGCCTTCCTTCTGTCTTCTTTTGAAAATATTCTATTTAGGTCCATTGCCCATTTCTTAATTGGATCATTCATCTTCCTTTTATTTAGTTGTATCAGCTGTCTGTAGATGTTGGAGATTAAACCTTTATCAGTAGTGTTATTTGCAAATATGTTCTCCCACACTGTGGGCTTTCTTGTTGTTTTGTTGATGGTTTCTTTTGCTGTAAAAAAGCTTTCTATTTTTATGTAGTCCCATTTGTTTATTTTCTCTTTAGCTTCCATTGCCCAAGGGACAGTATCAGTGAAGAAGTTCTTTTGGCATATGTCTGAGATTTTGCTGCCTGTGGATGCTTCTAGTATTTTTATGGTTTCCTGTCTGATGTTTAAGTCCTGCATCCATTTTGAGTTTATTTTTGTGTATGGTGTAAGTTGGTGATCTAATTTCATTCTTTTGCATGTGTCTGCCCAATTTTCCCAACATCATTTATTGAAGAAACTGTCTTGACTCCATTGTATATTCGTGCCTCCTTTGTCAAATATTAATTGAGCATAGTGATTTGGGTTGATATCTGGGTTCTCAATTCTATTCCATTGATCTATATGTCTGTTCTTGTGCCAGTACAAGGCTGTTTTGAGAACAGTGGCTTTGTAATACAGTTTGAAGTCTGGTATTGAGATCCCTCCTACTTTACCCTTCTTTCTCAGGATTGCTGTGGCTATTCAGGGTCTTTTATTGTTCCAAATGAACTTTTGGAGAGTTCTTTCTAGGTCAGTGAAATATGCCGTTGGTATTTTAATGGGGAGTGCATTGAACCTATAGATTGCTTTAGGAAGTATGGACATTTTGATGATGTTGATTCTACCAATCCATGAACATGGTATGTTCTTCCATCTCCTTACATCTTCCTCTATCTCTTTTTTCAGTGTCGTGTAGTTTTCTGCATATAGGTCCTTTACTTCCTTAGTTAAATTTATTCCTAGGTATCTTAATTTTTTTGGTGCAATGGTAAATGGAATTGCTTTTTTAGTCTCTGTTTCTGTAGTTTCACTGTTGGTGTATAGAAATGCCATGGATTTCTTGGCATTAATTTTGTATCCTGCTACATTGCCAAATTCATTTATTAAGTCAATTAGTTTTTTAATGGTGTCTTTTGGGTTTTTTATGTACAATATCATGTCATCTGCAAATAAGGATAACTTTACTTCTTCTTTTCCAATTTGGATGCCTTTTATTTCCTCCTCTTGTCTAATTGCAATGGCTAGTACTTCCAGTACTATGTCAAACAGGAGTGGCGAGAGTGGGCATCCCTGTCTTGTTCCTGTTCTTAGAGGGAATGGTTTTAGTTTTTGCCCATTGAGTATAATGTTGGCCGTGGGTTTATCATATATGGCTTTTATTATTTTGAGGTATGATCCTTGTACTCCCACCTTGTTAAGAGTTTTTATCAGGAAAGGGTGTTGGATTTTATCAAATGCTTTTTCTGCATCAATTGATATGACTATATGATTTTTATCTTTCAATTTGTTTATGTGATGTATCACATTTATTGATTTGCGGATATTGTACCATCCTTGCATTCCTGGAATAAATCCTACTTGGTCATGGTGTATGATCTTTGTGATGTTCTTCTGGAGTCGATTTGCTAGAATTTTGTTGAGGATTTTGGCATCTATGTTCATGAGGGATATTGGCCTGTAATTCTCTTTCATTGAGTTGTCTTTATCTGGTTTTGGTATTAGGGTGATGCTGGCTTCATAGAAGGAGTTTGGAAGTGTTCCTTCCTCTTGGATTTTTTTGAATAGTCTGAGGAGGATAGGTTTTAGTTCTTCCTTGAATGTTTGGTAAAACTCTCCTGTGAAGCCATCTGGCCCTGGGCTTTTGTTTGCTGGAAGCTTTTTGATGACTGTTTCAATTTCTTCCCAAGACTCTGGTCTATTGAGATTTTTAGATTCTTCCTGATTGAGTTTTGGAAGTTTGTATTTTTCTAGGAATATGTCCATTTCCTCCAGGTTGTTCAGTTTGTTGATATAGAGTTGTTCGTAGTATTTTGTAACAATCTGTTGTATTTCAGTGGGGTCTGTTGTTATTTCACCTCTTTCATTTCTGATTTTGTTTATTTGGGTCCTCTCTCTTTGTTTCTTGGTTAGCCTGGCTAGAAGTCCATCTATCTTGTTTATTCTTTCAAAGAACCAGCTCTTGGTTTTGTTGATCTTATGTATTGTTTTTTTGGTCTCTATGTCATTTATCTGTGCTCTGATTTTTGTTATTTCCTTCCTTCTGCTTACACTGGGCTTTTCTTGTTGCTCCTTTTCTAACTCTTTGAGTTGTAGAGTTAGATCATCTGTTACCCTTTTTTCTAGTTTTTTGCAATAGGCTTGTAAGGATATGAACTTCCCTCTCAAAACTGCTTTTGCTGTGCCCCATAGATTTTGGATTGTTGTGTTTTCATTGTCATTTGTTTCTAGGATGTTTTTAATTTCTTCTTTGATTTCTCTGGTAACCCAGTCCTTGTTTAATAGCATGCTGTTTAGTCTCCATGTGTTTGATTTCTTTGGATTATTTTTATTGTAGTTAATTTCCAGTTTTATGCCATTATGGTCTGAGAAGATACTTGATATGATTTCTATCTTCTTGAATTTGAAGAGACTTTGCCTATGTCCCAAAATGTGGTCTATCTTTGAGAATGTCCCATGTGCACTTGAGAAGAATGTATATTCTGTGGCTTTGGGGTGCAGTGTTCTGAAGATGTCAATTAATTCCATCTGGTCTAGTGAGTCATTTAGGATTGATATTTCTTTGCTGATTTTTTGTTTAGATGATTTGTCCAAGGGTGACAGTGGGGTATTAAAATCTCCTACTATGATTGTATTGCTATTAATCTCTCTCTTAATGTCCTCCAGCAGCTTTTTAATGTATTGGGTCGGCAACTACGTAATTGCGGGTTTCACACATATATGGCTTCAGTTGAATTTTTATGTTTGCAGACGTAGTACAAATGTAACACACATTTTGTTTTTTGATAGTTGGCTATTCAGCTGTTAATCAGTAAAAAAAGTTTTTTGATCTGTTTTGTAGTTTTTGTTTGGTGTTCATTGAAAAATGGAAAATCAAAAGGAACATTTTCGTCATATTTTGCTTTTTTATTTCCGCAAAGGGAAAAACGCATCGCAAGCTCATAAAAAGTTATGTGCTGTTTATGGTGACGAAGCCTTAAAAGAACGGCAGTGTCAAAATTGGTTTGCCAAATTTCGTTCTGGTGATTTTTCACTCAAAGATGAAAAACGCCTGGTCGTCCAGTTGAAGTTGATGACGCCCTAATCAAAGCAATAATCAATTCGGACTGTCACAGTACAACACGTGAGATTGCAGAGAAGCTTCATGTATTACATACATGCATTGAAAATCACTTAAAACAACTTGGCTATGTTCAAAAACTCGATACATGGGTTCCTCACGAACTGAAAGAATCACAGTTAACGCAACGCATTAGCAGCTGCGATTTGCTAAAGAAACATAATGAAAATGATCCATTTTTAAAACGACTGATAACTGGCGATGAAAAATGGGTTGTTTACAACAATATCAAGTGGAAAAGATCGTGGAGCAGGCCAGGTGAACCAACTCAAACAACATCAAAAGCTGATATTCATCAAAAGAAGGTTTTGTTATCAGTTTGGTGGGATTACAAAGGAATTGTCTACTTTGAACTCTTACCACCCAACCGAATGATCAATTCTGATGTCTACATTAAACAAATAACGAAATTAAACAATGCAGTTGAAGAAAAGCGGCCCGAATTGACAAATCGAAAAGGTGTTGTATTCCATCATGACAATGCAAGGCCACCCACATCTTTGGTCACTCGGCAAAAATTAATGGAGCTTGGTTGGGATGTTTTGTCACATCCACCATATAGTCCTGACCCTGCACCATCTGATTACTTTTTGTTTCAATCTTTACAAAACTCCTTGAATGGTAAAAATTTCAATAATGATAATGATGTCAAATCGTACCTGATTCAGTTTTTTGCTAATAAAAACCAGAAGTTTTTTGAACGTGGGATTATGATGCTGCCTGAAAGATGGCAAAAGGTCATTGATCAAAATGGGCAATACATTACAGAATAAAGTTATTTAGTTCCATGAAAAAATTGTCTTTGATTTTCTTTAAAAAATCCGCAATTACTTATCTGCCGACCCAATATTTGGTTGCTCCTGTATTGGGTGCATATATATTTACCAGGGTTATTTCTTCTTGTTGGATTGTTCCCTTTAGTATTATGAAGTGGCCTTCATTACCTCTTATTATGTCCTTCACTCTGAGATCTAATTTTTCAGATATAAGTATTGCTACCCTGGCTTTTTTTTCATTTCCATTTGCCTGGAAAACTTTTTTCCATCCCTTCACCCTCAGTCTGTGTGCATCTCTTTTTCTGAGGTGGGTTTCTTGTAGACAACAGATGTATGGGTCTTGTTTTCTTATCCAATCTGTTACCCTATGTCTTTTGATTGGAGCATTTAATCCATTTACATTTAAAGTTATTATTGATAGGTACTCATTTGACACCATTTTTATTCTATACCCGGGTTCCTTCTTAACTTCTTATTTCTTTATTTTTACAGTAGACCCTTTAGCATTTCTTGCATTGCTGGTTTGGTGGAGATAAATTCCTTCAGTCTTTTTTTGTCTGTGAAGCTCCTGATTTCCCCTTCAATTCTGATTGATAGCCTTGCTGGGTACAGTATTCTTGGATTCAGACCCTTCCTTTGCATGACTTTGTATATTTCATCCCATTCCCTTCTGGCCTGATAAGTTTCTGTTGAGAAATCAGTTGCTAGTCTGATGGGGGTTCCTTTGTATGTAACTTTCTGTCTCTCTCTGGCTGCTTTTAAGATTCTTACTTTGTCCATGTTGTTTGCCAATTTAATTATAATGTGCCTTGGAGTCTGTCTTCTGGGATTCATTTTGCTTGGGACTCTGCGAGCATCTTGGATTTGTGTGGTTTTTTTCTTCTCTATTTCAGTAAAGTTTTCTGTCATTATTTCTTGAAATACTTTTTCCATGTCTACCTCAGTTTCCTTTCCTTCTGGAACCCCTATTATTCGAATATTATTTTGTTTTGTATTGTCCCAAAGCTCCCGTAGGCTCTCCTCCTGCTTTTTATTCTTTCTTTCTAGAAGTTGCTCTACTTGGGTATTTTTTTCCATCTTATCTTCTAGCTCACTGATGCGGTCCTCTGCTTCATCTAGTCTACTCTTGATGCTTTCTATTGAGTTCTTCATGGTAGCGATGTCATTTTTCATTTCTTCTCGGTTCTTCTTCAGTTCCTCATGGCTTTTCTTCAGTTCCTCATGGTTCTTCCTCATTTCTTCTTGGCTATTGTCAAATTTCTCTTCCATTCTTTTTAGCCATCCTATGATCATTACTCTGAATTCTTGCTCTGGTAGGCTGCTTGCCTCTGACTCGTTTCCTTCCTTTTCTGGTGATGCCTGCTTTTCTTTCATGTGCGGACTATGTTTTTGTCTCCCCATGGCCTCTCTTTTCAGGATGTCTGGTTATGTGGTGTTCCTTCTCCTTTCCGTGGGTCACCGAAGAGCTCCCTTGAATCCACGTGTCTGCGCTGATTCGGGCTTCTCAGCTGCTCGATGGACCTCTCCGCTGGGGTTTTCCAGGCCTCAGAGAAGCTACTCCTTTCCTGGTAAGGTGGCGGAGCCCCCAGCCGCAGCCCTCAGCTCGCCGCCCCCTCCGCCGCCGCGGCAGTGCTGGCCACCCGGCCAGGAAATCCTGTCCAACGGACAGCTCCCTACCTTCCTTGAGAACTCCGCTGCCCCTCAGCTGCCAATCAACATTCCCTGAGCTACTCAGACGCTACTTTTATCTGTTCTGGGACCAGAGTCAGAACAAGACCGACTGTTCAGTCGCCATCTTCAAGCTCCGCCAAAATATATATTTTTTTAAATTATTATTATCATGTTGCTCATATCCACCCCAAGATCATGTCTATTTCTTTTGGTACCCACGACAGTAATCTAGTGTTCACTGGTACGTTTTTTGGGGGGCTGCACACCAGTGACATTTTTCTTCCTGTAAGCAGAAATCATATAAAGAACATGTTCTACATTTCAACTGAAAGTTAAAATGATTTTCAATTTTTTTTTCAATGCACATAAAGACTGCTATCTCCTGCTTATCTAGTTACTTCAGGCCAAGTCTAAAAAGCAAAGTTCCAGAGCTAATTACCTTTCCTTTTTGCTGCTCTACTGCCAAAGCTGTAGTCACTAAGAATAATCTTCAGAAGCTTGGCTTTGTTGCTAGAGCAACCAACCCAACTTTAAGCATTTTCCAATTATCTTTCTTTGTAGTATTCCGAATAACAATAAAGTATAACTGATCTGGTCCATCATAATACAAATTGGCTCATTTCTATAATTCTGATTAGTTATAAGAAAATTTGGACCTAGTCTAGGAGGGATTTGAAACAACAAACACTCTTTGTGTGGAAACTGCATGGCATGTGCCACCTTCAGGCCAGTATCCATTCCCCTGGGGTGAGTGGTCACAATCAAAAGGAAAATGCTGACGAGAAGATGTCTGCTTCTTCCAGCTCAGCCCTTATAGCCATCTCAGAATTTAAATGCATCACAGGCCAATCTGACAATGCCCTGCATTTCTGTTTACTTGGGCCGATCAGGAGATAAGCAGATTGTGAATCTCTCATTGAATATTAAGAAATGGGAGCATCTGTAGTCAAATATCCTAGCTAGCTAGAAATATCAAGTTTTCTGCCACCACCACCTCATTTTTAGCTTATTTTTATTTAATTGTTCTATATTTTACTATGAAGCCTAATATACTTTTTTAGAAGATAGGTAATAATTCTAAATATTCACAAATACAGCATACATAAAACCAAAGGCCTTACATTATTATACAATTTCAATAAGTCACCTTGTATTTACTGCCTAAACACTTTTTACAGAGTACAAGCCGTTTTAACACTAAAACATCTGTGTGTGGCTGTGCCCTCCAGAAAGAGTAGAAAAGAGCAGATTTTTTGGTCAATCTCTTTAATTTATCAGATATCTAAACAATATTGACAACACATGAGCATGTGACACATTTCTGACTTACGTATCCCCCCCAAAAAAAGAATGAGTTTTGATCAGGCTACTCAATTAAATAGAGAGAAAATTATTATTGGGCTTTGGAGAAACCAGGAACCAGAGGATGGTGCTGGCAGTAGTCCCTATACAGATGAGAACACAAGCTCAGGGAAATTGAATGGCTACTGCTTGAACACATTTCCCCAAAATGATTGGCTTTACTAAAACCACTTTTATGTGGCTGGGGTACATATATGCCAACTTTTGATTCCTAGAATATGAGATAAAGGGTCCTAATATTATTAATAATTACTAGAAAAGTATTTGTTAGCTGAATTAGCCTTCATTTACTCAAAGCCCAATGAGTAAGTTGAATATTCTCTTTTAAGAATATTCTTCCTTTAAGGACATTCCATTTTCTTCAAGTGGTCAGAATAGACACAATTTGGGTGTTCCTTAGTAATTTACATAATGATTGCAAATGTATTATGAATCATTAAAGACAATGCACTAATTTTTGAGTGGTAGCTTTTATTTTTAAGATTTTTTTATTGATTTGTAGAGAGAGAGGAAGAGAGAAAAGAAACATCAATGAGAGAGCAAGACATCAATCAGCTTACCTCCTGCATGACCCCACTGGGGATCAAGCCCACACCCCAGACATGTGCCTGACTAAGAATCAAACCAGCAACCCTTGGGTGCACAGTAACATGCCCAAAGAATTGACCCAGACCAGCCAAGGCTTAGTGATAGTTTGTAAATGCATAGCTTTCAGATAATTTCTCCCTACGGTGATTCAGTTTCTCTCAAATAAAATGTGTCCTTTACCACTTTTCCTCTTCTTAATTTCTGGGCTGCTTGCTCGGATGTTCCCTAACCTAAAATGCCCTTTTCCTTTCCTCTAAAATAAAGTGGAAAAAATCTGTACTTCTTTCCAAACTCAGTTAATATATATATATATATATATATATATATATATATATATATATATATATATAGTGCATTATCTCACTCATTTATGGAATGTAATGAACGGCATAGACTGATGAACAAGAATAGACCCAGAGACTGAGTAACAGTTCTACTTGCAATTCATCACATCTAATATCCCCAAAGAACCCTAATTCCAACCCTAATCTTCCTTCAGTTCCCTATCGCAGGGTTAGCAGCAGCACCCTTCCAGGTAGACAAGCCAAAGGAACGCCAGCAGATGTCAGTTATTCTACCTCTAACATCCGATCTGTGTCAAACTATCTCAACTTTCACTCTTGGATAGCAGTCTACTAATGATCATTTCCAGCATTGTGAAGGGATTAAGCAAAATAAAACCTCACAGACACAGACAACAGTATGGTTATTAACAGAGGGAAGGGTTGGGGTAGGTAGAAGAGGGTAAAGGGGATATACCTGGTGATGGAAGGAGACTAGACTATGGAAGGTGAATATACAATAGAGTATACAGATGATGGATTATAGAATTATACACTTAAAATCTACAAATTTTATTAACCAATGTCACCCCAATTAAAAAAAAAGCATCTATGGATCCAGTGCCATGCTAGGTGCTACAAATAATATGAAATGATAAATAACACATGGATCCTATCCTCACAGGGCTTATAATCTAGTAATATCTAATGGCAGATTTGGTTACTATCAGATGTGATCAGGTATAGTTAGTGGAATGATTAAACTTCTTGGCCACTTCAGAAATGTGTGACCCAGATTTTAAAATAGAGTAGTCCAGGGTGCTTGATATACAAATATTCAAATATAAAATTGTTTTAAATATTATGAAAAACCCATGTAATTAAATAGTTAGCACTACTTAGGATAAAATTGACAAAACAAAAAAACAACTATGAAATTTCATTCATGATTTCTTTCTGTTATTTTCTTTCATATCACATCAACATCTGTTCTATTGCATCTACCCAACAAATAAAACCCTCTGTAATCTAGTTCTTGTTGCTATATTCTTAATTTAGGCCCTTATCATTATTCACCTGATTTTATAGTTTTTTTTTTTAATTGGTCTTCCTCTCTTCAATCTTAGCATTAGGACAAAAGTTTCTCAACACCAGATGTAATCATGTTATTCTCTTTAAACTATTCAAGGCTCTTTTTCACCCAGTACATAGCACAGTATACAAAACCATTCACAATCTGGTCCCGGTTCTTGTATTTTCTTCCACTACTAACCCCTACATTTCCTCTCTAGTCCAGACATAAGAAACTTGCTGGTGTGCTCACTTCTTGATTCATTCTGTCAAAAAACACATATTAAACAATTGTAAAAGCCTTTTGCTAAGCACCAGTGATACTAATGAGCTCATAGTCTAGTGGTAGGGACAGTAGGTAAAAAGACATTGTCAGTTGGGCAAGCACTCATTAGCACCAGTGACAAATGCTGCTGCTACTTTGACTTGCTCACTTCCCTAGCTTCATATGGTAAGGCAATAAGCCCATATGGATTTATATATTCTATTCTTTATTCAGCCAAACCAAGAACAACATGATGTCATCAAGAAGACAAGAGACAACAGGTGCTGGCATGTATATGCAAAAAAGAGCCCTTATACACTGTTGGTGGAAGGTAAATTAGTCCAACCACCATAACAATTATTAAAGATATTTAGGACATCATTCAGAACAGAAACTTTTGAAGCAGATGTTCACTTTGTAATATCAAAGGCATTAAAGAATTTAACGTAGGAAAAGAAACAGATAATTTATGCAATCTTTTTATTAAACATTTGGTTGTTTAGGAAGTTTTGTTTTGTTGTGATTGGTATGCGGTTTTTTGTTGTTGTTTTTTTTACCTTATTTGATTTTGTCTGCTTTTTCTTTGTAGTTTATTTGAATTAATAGAGCACCTAAGTAAAGAGGGAAGAGTGAGAAAGATAAATGGAAACAGGTAACAAAGATAAGAACAAAACTAAACAGTGGGAAAGGCCTTTGGTAGAAAAAAGGATTTAACAGCAACAAGGCAGCTGTGAGAGCCACAGAGGCAAGAGCTTCAGGCTCATTCCCAGGGAATGGTGTTCCTGGGGACCATACTGGCAGGGCAAAGGGAAGAGCTCAACTAAGATGAAGAAAATGCAGCAGGTTGGAGTTTTCTGTTCATTCATGATTGTGATGGTAAAATGGTGGGGATAAATTGCTTATTTAGTGTCACAGATTCTATGACAAAGTAGCAACTCATCAACGTTCTTTACCAACACCAATCACACTGTTTAACTCTCACAGTAACCATAAATGGTAGGTCTTAAATGCTTCCCCTTATAAAAAGAAAATTATAAATTCACAGAGGTGAAATAACTTTTCCAGGGTCATGCCACCGTAAAGTGGAAGGAACAGAATTCAAACTCAGATCAGCCATTCCTGTTACCCAGTATGCATATTGAGCTACTCCGAGGGTGAGTGCAGAGGACCTACTGTCTATAAATCAGGGGACTAAAGCACTCCATTATAGTCATGATCCTGGTTCTTAATGCAGAGAGCATTAAGATAGGCACACAATCCGCTATTTGAGAAAATTCTCAGGACTCCTCACATTTACCACATAAATACCCCAGTGTCCAGCTCCCTTTCCTACTCTATGACTACCAGGAACCTTCACTTGAGGATTAAATCCCTCTTCTCCCTAAGAAGATGGGAGGTGTCCAAGAAGTCTACCCAATTCAAGGAGGAAAACTTGTCACAGAAATGATATCCAAGGAGCAGAGAGGTGGCTGGTCTTAACTGTTCTTAACAACTTCCTGACAATGTTCAGGCAGGGTAAACTGAGGCTTGAATTTGGCAGATCTAACAAAGTTTCAGAGAGAGAAAAATGTGGGCATATTGAAGCTCACAGCATTAAAATTCACAATCTTGTCTCCATAAGCAGGAAAGCTATAAATCCGACACGCTCTGATTACCAGGCGATGGTATGCAATAGTCTCAGGTATGTTCTGATTGAAAATTCAGCTGCACAACCTTCCACGAACTGTTTATCTTATGTACTTATTTAACTAACATTCAGACTGACAAGACTCCTATTTCTGGGCTTTCTTTTTTCATGCTTTCATGTATGAGCGATCAGATGAAGCTCAGATACCACAAACTTTGCATGTTTTTGATTTTGCACATAAACTGAAGGTTAGAATTCTAGTCTGTGTCCTCAGTCACTCAATTCTTTTAGATCTTTGAACATGACTTCAAACTCTGCCAAAACACAACCCAAATACAGACTTGCTTTTGTGTCTGTACAAATACGTAAAAGAAATGGGTATGTCAACGTTCAATGGATATCAGCCTAATTGAAGCTTTGACTACTGTCAGGGAACAAAGGCAGCCAATGCTAACTACTCCTGCTTTGTTCAAGGGTAAGAAGACATTCAGAAAGATGAGGAATGAATAAATGCAGGTAGCATGATGGAAATAAACCAAAAACCTCATTGGTTTCTGCAATCCATATCAACCTCTCTCTAGTCTGACCTATTGTACTTAGTACATTAAATATTTAATTATACACACTGTTTATTGGTTTTTATTGCATGCACATCCATCGGTCTTACAAATAAAATAATATATAGCTGTGACATTTCAGTACTTTCATGTCTGCTGTCCCATTTTATCTTCATTATGGCCCATTAGGGTAGATATACTATGTAGACCTGAAGAACTATTTTGCTTTCACAGATGAGAAAATAGAGGCTGAAGTCATCATTTGCACAACAGCATTCATTACGTGGAGGGTTGGGAATCTAAGGCAATCTCCAGGCTCCTGATATCACACCACCTTAATTTGAAGGTAGTGAAACTTTATAACACAGAGCTGGAGAGAAGTTCCATAGACACTTGCTCATATGACTCCTACTTCTGCTCTTCTAGAGGTAAAGCAATCTGTGGCAGAAATAGTATAATGTTATATGTCAATTATACCTCAATAAAAAAATTAAAAAAAGAGTCCCTTAGATCCGAGGAGGACAGGAATCTGGGAGAAAACAGAACTTGTCAGTTTTTAGGCACTTATAGTAACTATTCAGAATCCTTTTAAATCTTCAGTGAGTGTACCTTTTTAGCTATTCATGTGTCAGGTTCAAACTGCATCCTTGCCTGCTGCCTGCTCACATAAGTCAATGGACCATTAAATGATGATCAAGGGTGGGAAAGCCAAAGTGCAGTACAGGCACTACGATTTTCATGTAATTACTGCATTTAGCTCCTGTTCCTTCACTTTTCCACAGCCCTCCCTAGTTAGGCCCAGCTATTTTGTCTCTACATTCCAATCTTCCTCCTGAATGTTTTCTTCTCCTGCTGGGTCACTCTGGAAATATTGTAATAGGTGTTATAACAGCTTTTTTTTTTCATGGTATTTCACCAAAACAACAAGACATATAGTCACTGAGAACAAGATACAATAAACCTGACTGGAATCGTGTTGGGTGACCACTGGTCTGACTCATGCCCCCTTGTTCCTTCAGAAAAGTCAGAGCTATTTGATTTAACACAAACAAGATCAACAGTGGTGGGATATGTTTAAGGACAACTCTGTTAGGGTCTTAAAATTCATGTTACAAGGCCAACATCACAATTGTGCAGTCTGCAGTATGTGCCATAGGAAGCCTACCGCTTGTGCCAGTGCAGTATGCTGGCTGCCCAATGCACTGGCTTAAAGATGGACAGCACCACGCATTTCAGGGCTCCATTCCTCACCCTCAGCCTCCAATCCAAACCTATCTGTTCTGGGTCCTGCCTGATCAAGGAATTGTTCTCAAATACTTAATCTGAAAAATGGGAAGGCTTTCTTATGTACAGATTAATTTATTCTGCCCACAGAGATTAGTGTTTTCAGATAATCACTCATGCAATTCGCCTTCTAAACCTATAAATCTTTTTAAAGTTAGTATATTGCTTGGATTTTTTATTAAAAATTAAAGAACCATACATACAACATCACCACCATCAATTTACTTTAGGTACTCTTATTTCAATCAAATGAATAGAGTCACCCACACTTTGTGAAGTAAGCCTAATCCTAATGGATCATGTGTGGCAAAGGCATAGCCGATGATGTTAGCATGGGTTTATAACATCCCTACCCTGAGCAGTCCCCAAAGTCAGATTTCCTCATTACCTAAACTAGAAAAGTAAAGCAATTGCTTATCGACTATTATAGGGTATTGTTTTGATCCTGCTTTCATTTCTTTTTAGTAGCATCAAAATTCCTGTGGGCCAGTCCCCATTGCCACAGGAGCAATAGTCCTACCGTGACAATGAAGATGCTCCACATTCCTAGTTACCTGCATCAATTCTGAGTTTATGAAGATCCTTAGCGATATGTGCTCTCTCAGTGCTCTAAGCCTCTTTTTTGTAACATTACTTTTTCCCCTTTTCATTTACCCAGTGCTTAAGTCTGCCTTTCTCTCTCAGCCATCTTGCCCTCCTATGTGGATCTCAGGGCTGTTTCCACTTACCCTGCAGTGCGTCTATAAAGCAAGCCTGGGATTACAGAGCCTCTCCTGGGGTTTCCTTAACAACTTGATACAGTTCTCTTACACGTGCATATTTGAACTGTGCAGATCCACTCACAGATGGATTTTTGTCAATAAATACAGAGAGCCCTTCCTATCACTGGGTTTTGCAGATTCAAGCTGCGGGGATAGGAAAACAATATTTTTGTATTTCTAACCACAGATTCTCAACCTTGGATTGAAAACACTGCTTCGATCCATGGTTGTGAAGGGCTCATTGTAGTTAACTTTAGGGGGAGTCAAAGTTATAGGTGGACTGTCCGCTACATGTGAGGTGTCACCCCTAAACCCCAAACGTCCAACAGCCACCATTATTCAAGGGTCAACTGTATTTATTTCCCTCCCCCCCCCAAAAAAAAACAACAAAAAAAAAACAATGTTCCAGACTTCAATGACCATTATTTATCTTTGATATTAGCAATTATTACTGGTAACATAACATTTTTAGAAAATAAAATCTAATAGAATACAATGTCCTAGACACAAGATAATAATAAAAACAACAAAATTAAACACAGAAATACAAAGAGAGACATTTTTATATTATAGAAATAACAAAGGCTGAGTTGGAGCCAACTTTGCTATAGCAGAGCAGTGACACTCAAAGAAAAGAATTTACCGAACGTTAAGCCATTGCAGGCCATCAACTGGCATGAGTTATTTATATCAGTCACTTCCAGCCTGTCCTCCTGCTTTAGGTTAATCAGACAGACTAACTGAAAGGAGTAAATAAATAAGGAAATAATAAACCAACTATCTCAACAAACCATCCCAAAATCTGTAATAATAAGAGCATAATATGCTAATTTGACCAGACAGCTGAATGACCTTCCAGAGTCCTTCCAGATGAAGTCACTGTGGCAGAGGCCAAGGCAGAGGTGGTTAGAGGCCATCAGGCAAGGCAAGCAGAATGGCTAGGGGAAATCAGGCAGTCAGGCGAGTGGTTAGGGGAGGTCAGGCAGAGGGCTTAGGGGCAATGAGGCAGGCAGGCAGGTGAGCCGTTAGGAGCCAGCAATCCCAGATTGCGAGAGGGATGTCCAACTGCTGGTTTAGGCCTGAGCAATTAAACCAGCAGTCAGACATCTCCCAAGGGATCCCAGATTGTGAGAGGGTGCAGGCCAGGCTGAGGAACCCTTCCACCCTCCACCCCTTGCCCATGTATGAATTTCATGCACTGGGCCTCTAGTAAGTCTATAATGTCACTAGCATACTACCCATACCTTGAATAACCCAGCAAATTTCTATTTGATTTATTAATAAGATTTTGAAAAAAATGGCGTAGTGCCCTCAATTGTTAATACTGCTAATGCTATAACAAGTTTTCAACAAAAAGAAACCAGACACAATGCCAAACTTTTCAAGCTATAGCAATGCCATTAGTTTAACATTCTCAAAAATTTTCAGAAGGAAAAATTAAATGACTAATTTTATTATCCAAAAAAACATTCCATTTCTAAGTGCAGCAAGCACTGACTTACATGACCACATGTAAATTCTAAGTCCTGTGGCTTCTAGGAGCTTAGAAACATCAGTCAATACATTGTACAGAGACTCCAAAATGGGGACATTGGCTCACTATAAAAATAACTACTTAGGCAAGGTAAACCAATGCTCAGAGTATTTTAGAGATGAAACTAGGAAAAGTAAATTATTGCAATTGAGATCAGAGACAATAACCTTGGAAAAACTTTCCTTGAGAGATGGAAAATAGAAAAGGACAGCAAAAGTAGGTCCCTCTTGTATTTCCTATAAGGAGTGGGGAGGGAAATGAGAGAGGGATGTGAGCACTTCCCTAATCCAGAGACAAAGGTTTTACTGAGATAGTGGGATTTCAAGAGATATAAAAATGAGGGGGGGAAAGAGAGAGATAAAAATGGTGTGTGCAAGACATTTGATTAGGCCGTGAAGAGAAAGATGTTCCAGGTGTGTTCATTCAAAATTCATGTGCTTATTCCTTCAAAGCTGTTGGATGTCATGAAAGATACAGAGGTGAACCAGAATAATGATTTGAAGGTACACAAGTGGAAATAAAGTCTCCACTATCCCTGTCTACACACTGCTAAATCACCCCCTCACCTATATCTGTTCATTGAACAAATATTGAGTTCCTACTCTGTGAAGCATGTACTGAGTATTATGGAAGATATGAAATGAATAAGATAAAAACCTGCTCTCAGGGAGCTTACTATGAGCAGTAATAATAATATTAATTATAGAAAGTATACAATAGACAGCACTAGTGCCTCAAGGAGATAAAATGAGGCTTAATGAGGGTTCCAAGGGTTTTCATACTCAAATCCCATCTTCTCTAGGAGTTATAGCTATATCCTTTGAATTTATTCTGTACTTTGCTCATTTGGCACTTATCTTGTACTGCCCTGTATTACTAGATAGGAGAGTTCATGTGTATATACATCTTATCTCCCAAGTAGACTGTAAGGTATTTGTGACTACATTATACTTCTTTGTAATTCCCACCATCACCACTACCAAAATACTCAGCACACTGCAACATGCATAGCAAGTTTTTAACCAATACTTGTTAGAAGGGATGGAGTTTCTTAAATTTATAGTAGTCCCTAGTGCAAAATAAATGTCTTTTGCCTGCCTCCTGCTAGATTTTTACTTCCTTGAGGGCAGGAACTGTACATTTTTGGTCTTTGTAATCCCTTTAGGCCAGGACAGTCTGGTACATAGTTGGTGTTCAATAAATGTGTGCTGAATAAACCAATGTTTAATGAAAAAGTTAAAATGACAGCTTTCATAGGTATAGAAATTTACAGTTTACAAATTGCTCTAAAATACATGATCTCCTTATTATTTTAAATGAAATAAGCCAGTCAAAGAAAGATAAATACCATATGATCTCACTTATATGTGGAATCTACTTAACAGAACAAAATAGAAACAGAAGTATGGCTACATGGAGCAAACTGACAGCTGTCAGAGGGGAGTAGTTTGGGGAGCTGGATCAAAGAAGGTGAAGGAATATATATATATATAGACACAGACAACAGTGTGGTGATAGCCAGAGGGAAAGGAGGTGGGGATAGGTGGAGGTGGAGGTGGACAAAAGAGAGAAATGGGATGGAAAGAGACTTTGCTTGGGATGGTGGGAACATGATTCAGTGGGCAGATGATGTTTTGTGATCTGTATACTTGAAACCTGTATAGTTCTGCAAACCAATGGCACCCCAATAAATTCAATAAAAAATAATAAAATGTCCGATCTCCTTTAATTCACTCAACAGAAGAACTGAAAAGTTGCCTCTGAGATGACCATTGCACAGATAATGAAACGATGCTCACAGTTTTATACACCAAGCAGCTAAGAGGAAGAGCTGGGACTTGCAGTGTGTCAGGCTCCTCCCACTCCACCGCAGGAAGTCATCAAATCTCAAGGTGGAGTGACTTGCTTTGGCCTTTGGTTCTAGGTCATAGCGTAGTGTCATGATGCAGGAGCTACCAGGTGACTGTAAAGACCCTTGCTTCTTCAATGTCAGAGCATAGCAATGTGCTGACCTCAGCCCTCCGATCCAAGCCCACTTGGCTTCATCAAGTGGCTGATGTGGATTTGGATTATAGACTGACATGGACTGAGTTACCTCAGTGAAAGAAAATAAGATCTATCACATGATTCATATGAGAAAAGAAAATCTTAGCCGAGTTTGATCAATCAAACACTGAGTTTTTGTGTGACCTATGCAGTTCAGTGGGTAGGCAGTCTAGGTCCAGAATGGAATCCATATCAAAACTGGTCTTTGGAAAGGTCAGAAAGGTCAACAAATTGTCTGACACAGACTTATAAGATATCCATTCTAATAGGCTCTCCAGGCCTTTATTTACTTATTTATATTTATTTTTTAAAGTTTTTAAAATATATTTTATTGATTTTTTACAGAGAGGAAGGGTGAGGGACAGAGATTTAGAAACATCAGTGAGAGAGAACCATTGATCAGTTGCTTCCTGCACATCCCCTACTGGGGATGTGCCTGCAACCAAGGTATATGCCATTGACCGGAATCAAACCTGGGACCCTTCAATCTGCAGGCCTATGCTCTATCCACTGAGCCAAACCAGGCCTTTAAAACTTACCAGTAACTCCTCAAACTCATCTGATATAACAAATAAACTGAGTTTTCACCCAAACTCAAAACTCAGCCATTCTAACCCTTCTTCAGCCATCAGTAGACATAAGCTGCTTTTTAATGCGTTCCTTGTACTCGCCTTGTCTCCTGTCAGCAGCCAGAAGTTGGTTGTTTTTAAATCAGAAGTAAGATTCAAAGAGTCTGCCCTGCAGCAATCCCATACTGCACCTCTTTGTCAGAATCCTAATGACGAATTCTAAGTACATAAGAGACAGTCTCCAGCTGTAAAAGTGAAGAGCTTCCGGGGCCTGTTGAGTTCCTTGACCCCAGACCTATTTTTATATTTTGATCTTGGGGACCGTGCCTCATGACTTTCAGAACCCTCAAGTTATCCCCGGGGTTACAGAGTGCTAGCTTAACCAGTCATAGCAAAACTTAAAACAGGGCAGCCAGGATCAAAGTGGCCAACACTCTAGTGCATGAGCCACTGGACCAGCCCCCGAGAGAACCGCATTAAGCTGCATTGTGCAAGCGGTTAAATTCTCCTCATGAAAACCTTCACACTCGAAGCTTTTTGTTACATACATCTGAATAGCCATTTGAACAGCTACCCACATTTTGATATAAAATGTAAGAACAGCATTTTAATGCTCTCACTCAAGTACAGAGAAAACACACAATTTGATTTTTTTTTATTTTTTTTTATTTAAAGCTGCCTAAAGCACCAAAGTTCAGTGCTACTTGCTCTACATTTTCCTCAGAATTATATTAAATGGACTTTGCCCTATTCAATCGGGGAGCCTGGGTGGGAGAATTATTCTTAAAAGAGAGAGAGAAACAGAAAATAAAAGAAAAAAGAAAAAAAAAGAAAAAAACCTGAAGAGTCTGGATTAAGAATAACATAGCCCAGAGAGGCTCCTGTCAATGGACTGACACTTCATTTTTCCTCCCATTGTCTGCTTTCCCAAAGAGCAGGAGACCAGCAACTGGGATGATCACATGAAGGCGGGAAAAACACAACTGTCAGGCTCTGAGGACAAAGCCCACTTTTAACAATACCATTCCTTAAATCCAGACATTAGAGCCAAAGGAATGAGAAAAAAGCAACTCACTCACGGATAGCTTACTGAGGATACTGCAGAAGATTATGCTAATCTTCGCTTCATTGTCCTCTGCAAAATGTTTTCATATCAAGCCTTTTATCTGGGGAAGAAGAGATGCCCAACCTCTCAACTCAGTAACAGCCAGCACTTTCTGTGTGGTTTCTGCGTAATTAACACCAGCACTAGACCTTTTCATTTGAGCTACTCAAGCTTAGGGACTTTTGAGGGTGTCCACAGGGGAGCAGCCCTCACCCTCTGCCTGTGGCCCGGGAGCCACAGCTTATGCTTAGATCTGCGTGCCATCTGTTAATGGCAGAGGGAGCAAAACTTGAGCTAACTTTTTTCCTTGACTGCCAGAGAATGCAAGAGACCAAACCCATCAGCATGAGATGTGCAAATTATTACTCTAAAAAAGAAAAGAAAGCTAACCTAAAAATCAGACCAACTGTCTCATTTTCCATGTCAGATTTTTGCCTCATTATGAGTAGCTTCCATGCAGGACTTAAACGGCATGACAGCACTAGCTTAGATGGTCCCTTGAATGGGCCACAGGGATCATTTTTGTTTTGTTTTGTTTTGTTTTTATGGGTTGAGCCTCAGCCTCCACCTCATTTTATGTCAGAATTGTGTCAGAGATGAGCCACATGCCAACTCCTGGCTGCCCAGAGGCTGTAGCCATTCCCCATGGGAACCCAGATTTAAGGCAGAATTTTCCTCTCTAATCGATTTTCTTGGCTTTTGTTGGCTCAGGTCACTTATATGAATATTTATACAAGCTGATCTTCATGATGATGAAACTTGTGTGAAGTGTTTTTGTTTATTGTGGTTGCTTGTGTGAGAATTTAGTCATTGGGAGCTTCCCAACAACATCTAAGAGGAAAGAAGACTACTTGTACATAAAACCCACGCTTTACTTCAGATGGCTTCCACTAATCTGGAGGTGCAGAACCATTGCCACACTTTTCACCTCTTCTGAAAAACTTAGACTGAACTTACCAGACAATTCAACCCTACTCAGAGCCTGCTTTCTTTCTGCTTCACACTAACTCTGTAATCTTGGAGGGGGAAAAGTCAGATAAGTTCAAATCATTCATCGATATAACAAGGTCACATGAGATCACAGGTTCCCAAACTGGGGCCACAAAAATCTCCAGGAATCCTCTCCCTGAACATAGATTACTATTTCTAAAATTATGTGTAATTCTTTTTTGGCCTAATGAAAATCAGACTCACCGGTGAAGTCTTTCAAACCTTTCAAAATGTAGGTCCTTTGAGATAAAAATCATAAGAGAGGCATTGGTTGATGAAAATCTGGAACTACAATACCAGAGAGTCTTTAAGCTCTCTCGAAGCTTTGTCATTCTCTGATGTGAGGAGTGACCTAGCCTAGAAGAGGTGGTATTGTTAATAGAAAGCTCCAGAATTGGTGCCTGTATATATATAAAATATAATATGTACTCTTTGGTAACGCTGTGTTCTCAGTGGATTTTTGTTAAATTAATCCAAACAAGGGAGTTAGCAAGGCTCTAATTAATAGGGAAAGAAGTATGAACCAGCCCTGTTTGCCTCTGAAACATACTGCCCATTCTGAAGAGCCAAAAATGAGGCGCTCTGTCTAAGTTAGAAGGGGGCTATTTTAGGACAGCAGTGACACACGGTGAGGGCCCTGGGTAGATGTCTGCGTGCCTCTGACCACAGTGATGGTCAATGCCGGAGGGCCTGCTTTTTGGCCATTCTAACAGTCGATGATATGGATAAGCAGGTTACACAAATGTCTCTCTTTTGAAAATAAGCCTTTCCTGCTTTTTATTTATTTATTACTTCCTATAACAAGCAAGGTTCTCTAAATAATGCCAAACAATCATCTTGTAGGCTCCTATTAAAAGCTTTTGGAGGAAAAGTAAATGAAAGAAGAGAAAGAGAAAAGCTATGGAGAATATACTGAATTCTCTCCCATCCAAGTGTTGACGGTTTTGGCAGATTTTATTTTGAATAATCAGAAATTTACAAATTCAACATGGAGTTATTATATATCTTTATTACCTTAGATAAGAATATTACAGTTTTTTTAAAAAAAACAACTCTCAACCCTAGGTAAATCTCAAAGATTGTTCTCTTAAGATTTTGGTGAAAAATTAGATGATGACAAAGGACAAAAATCAAAAAGTCTTTTAATTTATTATTTGCTCCTTTTATTGAATTATATATGTCAGGATAAAAGTGGCATTGCTTGATCATCTAACTTTAGTAGGGCAAGCATGGAATTCTTCACGGTGTAAGGCAGGGGAATCTCTGAAGTTAGGATACCTTTTAACAGCTAAAGCAACTAAATGTAAAAGGCCACCTGCTTCTTCCACCACTTACACAATTTAATGGAATTAAACTATTCCCATAAAGTTCAATCTTGGAAAAAGTGCATAGCTGTGAAAACCCCATTTACTGGCTACCGAGAGTTTGACTTAGTATAAGCTGTTTAGGCCACATGAAATCTGCAATGCACTGTTAGATCTTTACAAATTTCATGAAATCTTTTTCGGATATCCAAAAAATCCTGAACTGCTTGAATCTTTTGTATCCTAGCACTGGGGACTGACCCATAATCTCTTTCCCAGCCAGGATACCAAGTCTGGACCCAACCTTGTCACTGATTCCGGCAGCTGCTTCAATTCACCAGAGGGGATGGCAGCAATCCTACTTCTAAAAGAACACCACAAGGGCTTACGTTCACGAGGCCTTGAAGAGAGCCTGAAAGGAAGGTCAAAGGTGACGAAAAGATAAAGTGCCAAACAAGGAGATCAGTAACATAGGGTCTTCTTGATGAAATCTTCATGTCTGATTCTTCGGGATGCAAGCATCATAAGTGCATTTCCAAAATAGCTCCAGTGTTGTTGGTGTTTGGGTGTGCCTGTGTGCCTGTGTTTGTGTGTTTGTGTCTGTGTTTGTGTGTGTGTGCAGTGTGGATTTTGTTTTGCTTTGTTTTAGGTCCGATCACTGTGCATCTAAAAGCCTTATTCAGTTGTCCTTGTCCCAAGTACTTTGTCTTACACAGGCCGCATTACTCTTGTAAACAGAGGCTGCATCAAAGTGAGCGCGGAGAGAGTCCCCTCAGTGGATTAAGGCCTTCTGCATGATAAAGTAGCTACCTAGCAGGGGATAAACTTAATATGTGAAAGAATGTTATTGAGAGGAATAAAGTACCAAAACTCTGTCATTCTCTTCATAATGTCCTAATCTAATGCCTGACACTGGGGCCTTAGGCCAGGGTTAGTGTTAATCAATGAAATACCCATCTGTGTTCCCTGTCCTTATTGCTATTTAAAACTAACCTAAACTCAATTACTGTCCCTTAGAGACCAAGATAGGATATTAAGTTGATTGAAAGGAACCGTGTCCCACAAAGAAATCCCAGAGTTAAAATGCAGAGGTGTCAACATTGCTGATTACATTTCAGCTAAACAGAGATTAAATGCTAATTCTGAGAACATGAAAAACTCGCATAGATTACATCTGGTTAAAAAACTTTATTTGAAAACAGTTCAAGTCTGGTAAACAGAGTAATTAATCCACAGCAGATTGTGCTTTTTAGAATAAATTAGATTGTGTCTCCTGTAACATATATAAAACAATAAATATATAAGCATGATATTAAGTTCAAATAAGGATTCAGATCTTAGGCCAAAGAAGAATAAGAGATCAACATTCTCAAATTCATAGTAATTGTTAGAATCATGATGACTTTTGGAAGATCTATAACTTATTCCTTGAATA
The DNA here is from genome assembly GCF_014108245.1 of Pipistrellus kuhlii. NCBI lineage: Eukaryota > Metazoa > Chordata > Mammalia > Chiroptera > Vespertilionidae > Pipistrellus > Pipistrellus kuhlii. The sequence goes on along the minus strand of NW_023425515.1, from coordinate 131,055,985 downwards.
ATTAAAAAATATCATCTAAAATTCATAATTAAATTAAATGGTATTTTTTAAAAAGGGAAAGAGGCAAGGAAGAGAGGGCATGAAAGAGGCATAATTCTACTGCTCAAGCATGTTCATAATTACCTTTCTAATATTTGAGTGTAAAATGACAGTTTTCTCCACTTTTATTTATTTATTTATTTTACTATTTTATGCCTAAGTTTAATGGTAGATTAAACATAAAAAAAGAAAATTCTATAAAACCAGTGTTTGTGGCATGGATATATTGAATATAATATGTATTGAATATCCCTTTGAAATTTTTCAAATAAACAGAAAAACAGCTCTGTGTATATATATATATATATATATATATATATATATATATATATATGAGAAAGTTAAACTAAAGATGGGTAAATATGCTTTTATTATACTTTAGCCAGTATGTGTTTAAGTGCAGATAAATTTATGATACCATTTCATAAGTTAAAAATAAAATCATAATTAAGATGCTTACCTGCTAACTATTGGTACAAAAAATTCTTCATTCCTTGTTGGGATACTAGCCCTAATGGTTACTCATTAATGCTAATTACCAATGATATTTGAAACAAGCATGATGATAGCACAAGAATATACAGACAAGCATAGGAACAGAATGGATGTGTCAGAAATCATATCAGTATGTGACATATGTTGGAGGGGAAATCACAAGTCATCAGAGGAGAGGAACCCTGATCCTGTAAATAGTGCTATTACCATTAGGAAAATAAGCCAGTTTAATCATTATCTTGTACCATGGACCCACAAATATTCCAAGGGAATACAAAAAGTTCAGCTGTTCTTTAAAATTTGTCTATCAAACACTAGAAAATATAGTATCAAATATTAAATTTTTAGAGAGAGAACATTCTAAGCTTAAAATAGTGAAAGAAATTATAAAGGGAAAGCAGTTTGATTTCACTATATATAAATTTTAAATCATTCAAAGAATTAAAATTGGAGAGTACACAGCAAACTATGGAAATATTTATAGCAAATATTATACATAAAAGGCCTAATATCTTAATAATTAATGGGAAAGAACCATAAACTCCTATAGAACAGTGAGATTTTTTTTTTAGTGATCTAATCATAACCAATTTTACTTAGAATTCTCTCCAGTCAAGGCCAAAACTCATTTAATTGAACATCAGCACAGAATGGCAGAGTACTATAATTTTTAGGGGCCTTTCTTTTGCCTGTTCTCTTAAACTGCCTCTCTCAAACAATGGCTCTAAGATTGGATGCTAAATAGTCCATACATCTGTTCTCAAGAGTTCCAAAATATGTATCTCCCAGCTGTCTATTTTTTTTACTTTGGTTGATGCTAATGGGTATCTGATTCCTTGGTGCAACAACCAGCCCCTAGCCAATGGGGTAACATGTTGCACTTTTTCAGAGGGAGATGAAGTAAGAAGAGAGAGTTAAAATAACACTTGGAAATTTTATCTAACAGCTTTGCCCATTCAGTTTTAGGAATTTCAACCAAGTCTCCTCAACCTCCTGCTTTAAATAAAATTTCTCATTGATATCCATCCTCAAGTGGGTGGGCACTCAGAAAACCCAGAAGAACAAAGTAAACAGTAAACACATTCCAATGTGCCTATATTAACATACAAAATTATACTTCAACAACCTTAGTATAATTCCAGTGAATAATAACATAATAGTGTTATTCTGTTTACATTAGCAAATAGGAAATGGCCTTTGTAAAAGCCAGTAATTCAAGCATAGATGATATGAAGGCAAAGTACCAAGTGTCAGAGACCCAGAGAGGGAAATGGTTCCAAAGTCAAGAGCATCTGAAATAGCCTCCAAACATCAGACTGAAAAAAATGAAAGAAAAAGGTTGTTATCTTTCAGGAACTGAAGTGGGAGCTGAAGTGCTCTCCCGCAATTAGGCAAAGTGTGGTGCAGCTGATTAACCTGAATGTTACCTTGGTAACCCAAGAATTACACTGTAAATGAAATATGTTCAGTGATAGGTACCTTTAATCAGACAAGAGCCACATGAGCGTTTTGAGCAAGAGAGTCTTAAGTCTTGGATTTCTGGCACTATAATCATTCATGAGATAACAATCTTTTCTGACAAGAGGCAAGCATGGCCACTAGTTATTAAATAAGCAGTAACAGAACATGTGCTTTAGTGTAACCATGAAGCATCCAAGGCTTGACTCCGAGCCTATAGAATATAGTTATTATAATACTGACTGACATCTAGAAAGCAGAGTTTACTAAAATGCCTTGTAATTTTTCAGTGAGGCCTATGATTTAAAAGGTTATGCTACAATAAATAAATAAAATATTGCTTTTATTTTTTAAAAAGCTGTTACATACTTAGATAAAGTAAAAATCATGCAGATTGTGTGTGTGTGTGTGTGTTGTAATTTAAAAAAAAATTAAATCCTGAGCTACATTCCTTTCTCATATTGAATTTTTTTTAATTGATTATTTTATTTTTTAATTTGTATTTATTTATTTTATCAAATAGTAGTACATATATCTCTTTTCCCCCCCATTGGAACTGGAAAGCATTATGCAAAGCAAAATAAACCAGTCTATTGAATTCTTAGTCTCTCTTGGCCTTGCAATGTGGTAGGAGCGCTGATAAACATTTGAAACTAAATGCTTTTAAAGTGCTCAAAACTGCCTCCAGGACATGTTTGTGACCATCATCTTGAACTTGAGTCTAAAGAGTAAGGTCCTAAGGCCATATTTAGAGCTTTAAAGACACATTTTAAAATTGATGGTGAGTCTTTTAAAACCTGTGATCAGGTGAGGAGAAAAAGGTCAGCCATTCATCTTTTGTGGCTGTGCCTTTGCCAAGGGATACACCCTCTAAAGATCTCTAACCTTTGGCTCTAGTAGAAAAAAAGGCAGATAACAGTTTTGATTTTTTAAAGGCTATTTTACAATGTAAATACAACAATTGTTTTAATTAAGAATATATTTACATATGCATCTTTTGCTCAATGAAACATTGTGGCATGGACAGCAAAATGTTAACCATGGTTCATTGAGCAAGTGATTTGCTTTTACTTTTTGCTCCTCTATATTTTCCAATTTTCTATAATAAACATGCATTACTTGTTTAATAGATTTAAACAGTAAAAAAAAAAAAAAAAAAAAAAAAAAAAAAAAAAAGACAGACATATACATATACCCAATTCCCTTTTTTCTCTAGGATGTTCACCTTTAACCCTTCATTATATATTACCCTGAGGCAGTGTTTCTCAAAGTGTATTCTAGAGACTCCTCTGTGAGACACTTGTAGGATAGCTTCATCAAAAGGGTTCAGGGCCAAATGAAATACTGAATTAAACATGTTTAACGTATTTCTTTACTAAGCACTTTTTGTGCTAATAGACTTTGGCCTCCTGCCAGACACTGAGTATTCAGTGGGGAATAACCAGCATGGTCCCTGCCATCAAGAAGGAACGTTCCAGACGGCCCACTCAAACATATAGGTCAAAACATCAACCTGCATTTTATTTAGCACTTTGTTTTCCAAAGTCTTTGGATATCCTTTGCACAATGGACCTGGTATGTGGTGAGTATTGATATCCCCAATTATCTCCACAAAATGGCTTGTGTCTAGTTAGTATCAACTTCTCAGCAGTTCTGACGGTCCTCTTCTACTTCTCTCTTACCTGCAAAGCCAGTTGTTATCAAACCCTTACCATCTTTTTTTAAAATATATTTTATTGATTTTTACAGAGAGGAAGGGAGAGGGAAAGTTAGAAACACTGATGAGAGAGAGAGACATTGATCAGCTACCTCCTGCACACGACCCACTGGGGATTTGCTCACAACCAAGGTACGTGCCCCTACCAGAATCGAACCTGGGACCCTTCAGTCTGCAGGCCAACGCTCTATCCACTGAGCAAACTGGTTTCGGCACACCCTTACCATCTTTATTCCACTTCCATATTTATGCCCCAATCTAGTTCACACTTGTAATTCTTCTCACCTACTGATAAACCAATAGAACCACCTCTTAGCTTCTCACCCTGTATCAAGGCCCCACCTCCCCTAAAATGCAGATACACACCCTTCTGCTCTCATAGATAGTATCTAAGATCCCAGAGTTTTCTTAGTCTTTTACTTTGGTGTGCAAAGACTTCAATGATTTGATTCCAAAAAAAAATCAGTGTTTGCAATCTTATTTCTAAACAACAGTCTTCTCCTCCCCTCCCCTCGTTTTTACCCCCTGAGTTCTAGCAACATCATCTACTTAAGAATTGCAAACTTGCCTGAGAGTCTTTGCCCTTTATGCCAAGTGGAACACCATGCATTTTTCCAGCCTAAATTTCAACCTTGCATGAAGTCCCTCCTGACCCTCACATTCAGAACTACCTCTCTTCCTTGGCATCCACAGCACTTTCCTTGTATTTCTAACCTAGCACTTATTACAGTCTACTCTGTAGTCAAAACTTTTTATGTATTTGTCAGTCTTACCTCCTCCATGGTGAGATGCTGAAATGCAAAGGTTGTATTTTTTTATATCACCACAGCATCTGGTACCAAACACATAGTAGGCATTCATTTACGTTTGTTGAACTGACTGGAAACAAATAAGGCTAGAAAGACTTTGGTTCAAAATAGGATTTATAACACTGGTTGTAACCAGTCATTATTAGCATGAAAACAGCTTTTCCAAGGCTGACCAGAGATGCATACCCAGACACATACTGATGAATCCAAATGCTATAGAAGGAAGAGTAAGACATTTCAGGTGCATTTAAAAAAATGGCACCACTCCTTACAATGTTAATGTGCCATTTTCAGTTGGAATAGATGTCTTTAGTGTCCATGTATTCCTCAGAAAACATTGGAGCAAAGGAATAAATGTATCAACAACCAATTGAAACAATCGGTTTTTGACCACTTATACCCAAATTGATGTATTGCATATAGGGTCATTGCTTCCCTCTGCTTTAATCACCTATGAATTGAGATAGTCCACATGGTCCTTCTCTTATGAATGACTTTACACATACATTGTGGCCCGGGTAGCTAATTTTGCCCATTATCTACTCTCTCCGTCTTTTCCTTAATAAAAATCTCCTCTGTAGTTTTAGCTAGGCCCAACTAGGGACAACATTTTCCGGCACACATCATTAAAATAGATGTGGCCTTAAAGTTAATTCTGACCAATAAGGTTTAAGCAAAAGTGGTTTGGGCAACTTCCAGGTCTTGCCCTTACAAGGTTTACATTCTATGTCCTCTTTCCCAGTCCCTGTGGGGTGAGGCCCTGGTATGTGGTGGTGAGCTTGTCTTAGTTGCAGAACAGGATGGAAAGACTCTAGGTGTTTCCTGGCCTGGCATGTTAGGCTCAGTGGATAGAGCGTCGGCCTGCAGACTAGAAAGTCCTGGGGTTCGATTCCGATCAGGGCATGTACCTTGGTTGTGAGCAAATCCCCAGTGGGAGGGGTGCAGGAGACAGCTGATCGATGTTTCTAAGCCTCTATATCTCTCCCTTCCTCCCTGTAAAAAAAAAAAACAATAAAATATTTTTAAAAGATTCTACGTGTTTACTAAATCATGGAATAAAGCCATCCTACTCCTCTGAACAGCTCAAACTTTCACATCAGAAATGACTCTAATAGTTTTAAAACCATTCATTATTTTGCTTCTGATAAAGCAGTCTCACCAATATCTGACTTAACAAATGCCCATACATATGTCCATGACACCTGAACTTTATCTCCAAAAGTGACATCACTTACCAGGAAGGGTATAGCACTGGGGCTATTTACCATATTAATTAGTTCTCTCCAAAGGAGAGAACAGAGTTCAAGAGAAAAGAGCATAGAAGAGGTTTATTTTGATTCTAGGGAGGAAAATAGAAAAGCCAGAAGAGCAGGATCCTAGTGTAGGGTGCTCATGTGGCCCTAGAAAAAAGGCCTGGAAGACAAGAAAGAGGCAGCAAGAATGGAAAAAATTGGAGGCCAGTTGACCTACTCCAGAGTTTTATCAGATGGTCATCCATTGTTCATACACCGAGAGCTCCTTGAGGGCACTTTGTTTTTTGCTAAATCTTCTGGTGCACTATAGGCAAACAATAAATGTTGTTCAAATAGCATCAATAAATGAACAAGCTACTGATAGTAGCTGATGAGTTTCCTAGTTCAATACCTTATTTCCTGTTAGTCACTCATTCATCACAATGATCTTAACAGGAGTATTTTTAAAAAAGCTATAAAATACTTTTGAATTTGCTACAAACCTCGGTAGCAATGAAATCCTCAGGTGTCTACCTGACAGAGTGATATCAGGAAGCAACAGGGAGCAGCCAGCAAGGCAGGTAGCAGATGCCAAAATTAGGAGGCAGTTTACACTCTTCTAGGCGAAGAACTGTAAAAGGAGTGATGGATTACAGCATGAAGAGAAACCTTTAACTAGGTTTTGCTCTGCATGGCACCAAGTAAGTAGCACTGACTGCATTCAGCTGAGTAAAAACAGTATCTGTATGCTGAGATGTCAGCTTGTAAAAGTGTCAGTCTCTAAAATAAATCAAGCAGCAAATGGAAAACATATAAATAACTATTCTTGATGCCAGCAACACTAAGCAAGGAAAAAGCCATCTTAAAGGAATTTTCCTTGTTAACCACACAGTGAGTTGGGCTTAGCTGGAGGGTTTTCTAGATTAACAAAGGGGATTTTCCAGTTTTATATAAACTAGATTGTGGTCGCATAGTCCGGGGGCAAGAGCACTGATGGGGAAAGCCAACATCCGGGCTTTTGCTTTAATTCTGTTATTATAACATGACCTGTGTCTCTCAAGACTTTTTACCTTTCAGTCTCTTCCTCATAAAATGGACACTGAGATTTAGTTCTTTCCTTTGCTTTGCTGCATCTCACCTGCTCACATAGTTTAAGACCTGATGACACCACAATCAGAAGCTTGGATTCTGGAGGTAGGGCCAAACTGTTGCCTAGAGAATACAGTACATGACTTCAGGGAGACCAGGAGGGTCCACCACCCCACAAATACACCAGACTCTCTGTCCACCAGGGCTAAAAAGTCCTTTAACATGAGTCTTACATTCTATGGCATATAATACACAGATCTAAGGAGGTGGTGTGATCAGACAGATGAGATCATCAGCTTTAGGGTCAAGAGATACAAATTAAAATTCTCATGTTACCCTTTACTAAGTATGTGACTTCTCTTAAGTCCTACTTTCCTCACCTGTAAAATGAAGGAGAGAGGATTAGAGATGGAATATCTATAGGTCAACTGAGAGAAATAAATGATAGAAACAGGTTACCTATTGCACAGATAAGAAAATGTTTTGTCCAAGCATGGATAGGGACAAAGCCTATGCAAATCAAACATAAATCTGCATGTCTGAAGTGGGTGAGAAAATAATCGTTATCAACATTGTACAATCAGAAGAGCCTTGTTTATTTCTGTATCTGTGCTCCAGTGATCTGGACTCTTGTTTCCAAAGGTTGGAGCTCTTCAGAGTCCTCCATAGGAAGACTTAATCAACTTTTATCCATAAGTTAAACTTTTTCCCACATCTCTATCCAGTTGAGTTACTTTCAAAAACTGTGTGGCACCATATTTGCAGTGTGTGTGTGTGAGGGTTGGAGGGTGGTCAAGAATTGAGAAAGTTTATCTCCCATTCCCATTACTCTCCCCAAGGAATCACATTTGCTACAAGTTCTCTAAGTGCCCACATTATATAAGATCTACCAAAATGTCCAATTTATGATATTCATTTGTGATTTTTCCTACTCAGTTTATTTAAATCGTGAATTTTCATCTGCATTTGAGAAAAAAAGCATTTAGGGTTAAATTAGTTATATGACTCTTTCTGAAAGACATACCTATATTTATACCCTCTTTATTTAAAAATATACACTTCTACAAAATTATCACCTCCAGTGATCTGCTCTTATTCTGTCAAATGGCTTCTATTATAGAATGTTCTCTTCAGGGTTCCTTAATTATGGCTTCTTACTCTTTCTTGGGCCTTCTCCTAAACGAATAATCCAAACAATTATAGTTAGAAAAATTACTTAGGTTGGGATAGTCAAGTTGGTTATAAGGTCACTTACTGCATCCAAAGTACAATAATTACTTAATGGAGAATAATTCAACAGGCTCAGGCAAACAGATTCTTTAATAGCATTCCTAAATTACTGTCTTTTTTTCCTGCATGTATACATTTTTTTTCTCACAAACATTCTTCCTCAAGGACTGCAATCCTCTACAGGTAACAAGATTCCCATGCATTATGCATGTTCTATTGTTCTAAGTAAAAGGATTTGCTTATTTACAATTATCAGTGCAGTCTGTTAATTTTATCTGGTTAAGTTTGACCACAGAGACCCAAAAGAAGCAAGCCTTGGGATAGCCATTGCTGTTAGCCACGCCCCAACCTATTAAAGTCCTGAGATCCTGCCCCACCCTGAGGCCCCGCCCCTCCCTGAGATCCTGCCCTGAGGCCAGGCCCGCAGATTCTACAGACCTGCCCAAGCACCACAAAGCTACTTTTACATATGAATGGCCTGTATTGAGGCAGCTTAACCATATATATAAACTGCAGCTCCAGGGGGAAAAAAAAACAAAAAAAACGCCAAGACCCAAGCAAATAGGAGAAAACTATAGTTCTCACTGTAGCTCCTGAACTGAATCCCATTGGAGATCCAGAAGCCAGTGTTCCTAATGGTCAATTTCAACCACTCACACCCTTAAGTGACACATTCGGGAGACGGACTCAGTGAGCACCAAAGCCCCATTGAAACATACCGCGTCTCCAGCGCAGCAGTTCTTCCTTTATAGACAGAGCAGGTCCTCACAGACAATTGGCCTGGAGATCAGTTCCTCCCAGAGTACCAACAGCAAACAAGGCTTAATTACACCAAGACTTTGCACTCAGCCCACAAAGGGATATACCAAAAGCGACCACCCCAGGTGATTTGGGAAGCTGATAGGTCACCTATCACACAAAGCCACTCCATCAACACAGGGAGGGGACACAGAAACATGTCACTAATAGGAGAGATGGAGGAAAGTAAACTACTGGATGACACAGAGTTCAGAATCACATTTATAAGATTACTCAAGAATCTTCTAAAAACCTTTGAGAAACTTGATGAGACCTCCAAGAAGTTTCGTGAGACCTTCAAGGACCTTAAAGTGAATACCAAAAAAAAATGGAAAAGGACCAGTCAGAAATTAAGCATACAATCTCTGAAATAAAGAATATACAGAAACTCAACTATAGATCAACGTAGCCCATGAATCAAACCAAAGATCTGGAATATAAGGAAGAAAAAATCACCCAACCAGAGAAGCAGAAAGAAAGAAGAATCCAAAAGTGTGAGGATAGTGTAAGGAGCCTTCGGGACTGCTCAAAGCATACTAACATCCAGATTTTTGGGGTGCCAGAGGAGAGCGAGCAGGATATTGAAGGCTTAATGGAAGAAATAATGACAGAAAACTTTCCCTATCTGGTAAAAGAAATAGACTTACAAGTTTAGGAAACATACAGAACCTGATACAGAGGAATCCAAGGAGGGACACACCAAGAAACATCATAATTAAAATGACAAGGGCAAAAGACAAAGAGAGAATCTTACAAGCAGCGAGAGAAAAACAGCTAGTTACCTACAAGGGAGTACCCATACGACTGTCAGCTGATTTCTCAACAGAAACGATGCAGACCAGAAGGGAGTGGCAAGAAATATTTAAAATGATGAACAACAAGAACCTACAACCAAGATTACTCTACCCAGCAAAGCTATCATTCAGAATTGAAGGTCAGATGAAGAGCTTCACAGACAAGAAAAAGATAAAGGAGTTCATCAACATAGAAAGAATATTGAAGGGTAAGGAGAGGAGGAGGAGAAGGAGGAGGAGGAGGAGGAGGAGGAGGAAGAAGAAGAAGAAGAAGAAGAAGAAGAAGAAGAAGAAGAAAAGAAGGAAGAGGAGGAGGAGGAGGAGGAGGAGGAGGAGGAGGAGGAGGAGGAGGAGGAAAAGTAAAGGTAAAAATTACAAACAACATAAAGACATAAAATACATACTTACCAACAAATGAATCTAAAAATCAAGTGAATAAAAAATCTGAAGAACAAAATGGACTGGTAAACATAATAGAATCAGGGACATAGAAAGGGATTGGACTAACAATTCTCAGGGGGAAGGGAGTCTGAGGGGTGAGGGAAGAGATTGGACAAAAATCTTACACCTATGGATGAAGATAGGGGCGGGGGTAAGGCCATGGGGTGGAGTTGGGAATCAGGTGGAGGGGAGCTATGGGGGAAGAAGGGGGAAAGAAGAACACCTGTAATAAACCGAACAATAAAGATTTACTATTAAAAATTTTTTTTTCTTTTTTCTTCTCCTATGAACAAGTCAGTTTCTCAACTTTTGTACTTGAAATGAAAAATATGTGTGTAGGGCTTTCCTTCATCTTCTCAGTCCATTCAGCATCATCACTGGGTTTTTCACAGCTGAATATTTTGATTAGTTACATGATTATTTACCATGATGACTCTCACGACTGGCAGACAGACCCCTTACTTAACAAAAAAAGAAATCAAGGTCATTAAGAGTCCCTACATTATAGTTTCAGAAATGAAGTCCTGATCATGATACTGACGACCGTGGCAGCTGATGGAGGGAGAGCTCCTTTTCTGGATCTTCTAGAAAGCAAGGTTTGCTTAAGACGTCTTTGCTGAGCCCCAGTTCTGACTGCACTGAACCCCAGTTTTAGGCCAGACCCTGGGAACCCAGGCTCATACGGAGGGAGCCTGGGCTGTAAAGCAGAAACCCAGGAGAGCAGCAAAAGGAAGTCCCAGAGGCGCGCACATTGGGCACAGAGAACGGACAGTTGACTGTGCCGCTGGATTGCCCTAGCGGGAAGGAGACAATAGCTCCAGACTTCTCTGAACCCCACTTCCAACCCCACTTCCAAATGAACTGAACCCCAGTTCCGGACTCATTGGGGGAGAGCCTAGACTGTTTGGTAGCAGGTGAAACTCGAGGGCACCTTTCTCTCAGAGGTGCTTACAGTGAGTACCGAAGGACCCTGAGGAACACTGAGAATCAGGAATCTCAGAGGGAGGGGCTGACGGAAGCCAACGCTGTAGGCTCCACCCTGAAACTCAACCCTATCCAAGCTGAACACAGAGACTTTTAAGGCTACCAACTCAGGGAAGCTGCAAAAATGCCTAGACAAGGAAACAGATCACAAACTAAAGAAATGGAGGGGGAAAAAGCAACTGGATATAGCGTTCCAAACCATGCTTATAAGGTTTTTCAAGAATTTCCTAGAAAAGGCCGATAAAATAAAGGAGACCTATGAGGATATGAAAAGGGATCAACTAGAAATAATAAGGGATCAACAAGAAATAATAAGGGATCAATAAGAAATAAAGAATACAGTGTCTGAAATAAAAAATATTATACAGAGTCCTAAAAACAGAATGAAAGATTGCAAGAATCAAGTCAAAGATTTGGAACATAAAGAGCCAGAAGACAGTCCTCCGCAGAAGCAAGAAGACAAGAGAATCCAGAAAGTTGAAGATAATGTAAGAAACCTCTGGGACAACTTCAAACGAGCCAACATCAGAATTATGGGGGTCCCAGAAGAAGAGAGAGAGCAAGATGCCGAAAATATACTGAAAGAAATAGTGACAGAAAACTTCCCCCACCTGGTGAAAGAATTAGACTTACAAGTTCAGGAAGCATACAGAACCCCAAACAAAAGGAATCCAAAGAGGACCACACCAAGACACATCATAATTAAAATTCCAAGAGCAAAAGACAAAGAGAGAATATTAAAAACAGCAAGAGAAAAGCAGGTAGTTATCTATAAAGGTGCACCCATACGATTGTCAGCTGATTTCTCAACAGAAACCATGCAGGCCAGACAGGAATGGCAAGAAATATTCAAGGTGATGAATAGCAAGAACCTACAGCCAAAAATAATCTACCCAGCAAAGCTATCACTCAGAATCAAAGGCCAGATAAAGAGCTTCACTAATAAAAATTTTAAAAAATTTAAAAAAAGCTAAAGGATTCATCACCGCCAAACCAGAATTATATGAATTGCTGAAGGGGGTTCTTTCAGAAGAGAAAGAAAATAAAGATAAAAATTATGAACAACAAATATGTAACTATCAACAAGTGAATCTAAAAACCAAGGGAATTAAAAAAAAATCTGATGAACAGTATTAACTGGTGAATATAATAGAATCAGAGGTATGGAAAGGGAGTGAACTGACCATTCTCGGGAAAAAGGGGAGTGGGTGGTGTGGGAAGAGACTGAACATAAACTGTGCGCCTATGGATGAGGACAATGGGGGTGGGAAAAGGGCAGAGGGTGGGGTGGGAACCTGGTGGAGGGGAGCAATAGAGGGGGGGGGAAATTGAGGAACATTTGTATTGATAATAATATGAACAATAAAGATTTATAAAATAGGTTTCATGAAACTTGAAAATATTATGATACTCATTTTTAAAACCTCCAGAAAATGTCCTGTAACCATCTTATTCAAATATAAACTTACATAATCTTACAAAGTCTAATTTTTCAAACATGTTATTCTTCCTTCGATCATTTTCCCCACCTGTTGTTTTCTCTTTCCATGCCTTCAAAAAAGCTTTTATGGCCTTTCTTACAATACTGCACCTACAATCACCTTCTTTTCTTTATAGAGTGCTTTATTAACACTTCTCCCCTAAGATCTTTCCAGAACAACTATAGTACTCCCAAAACATCACAAAAGAACCTGCAACAAGCAATAACCTTTCAAATCCCTTCCATTTATGATTCCTTGACTCCATTTATGTGCCTCAATCTTGAACTAGGTCTAAAGCCAGTGGAAAAAGAAATGATGAAGCTAATTAGTTAAAATTAAAATCACCAATAGAAAACTAAAGATATCCCCCCCGCCATGAGACACTTATGACACAGAGAATTATTATCTCATTGCCTCCATGTCTCCTGTACCTGTAATACTTTCTGAAGGGCAGGGCCAACAAAAAAGGCCAGAATTTGTACTCCTTTGAAGTGCTTTGCATTTGGCATGAATCTTGCAAAGCTGGGTTTCCTAAGATATTTAAGGGAAAAGGTAGAAAATCAATCTTACATCTTTTTAACAAGCCATCTAGTACTTGCAGCATTACAAACTGGGTTAAGAGAGTTATAAGAGAAGGATAAGAAGTGATCAGCTGTCTACATCCAGCACCAGCCAGCTGAGCTAATATATTTACTGAGTGTTCACCATGTGACAGACATAAGGTCAGGTCCTTACAGTCATCACCTCACTTACCCTCTGATGACCCTGTGAGGTAGACACGGTTTCCAACCTCATTTTAGAAATGAGGAAAGTGAGACTGGAGAAACTGGGTGATTTGCCCCCATGCCGGACAGTAATAGAAGTGGAGTCTGGATCTAAATCATGTTCTCTCCAGTACCTGAGCCCCAAGCACTCCTTAAAACCAAATGACTCTAGGGTTTGGAGTTAACATGTAAGTGTTTATTATGATTCCATCCCAGTTGTTAGGCGATAGTAATCATATTACCACTCAGCGTAGGTGAGGACTCCGTGTATATTCTATAAGTTAGAGCATTCTGATGAAACCATCCTCCCAGAACTGCCAAAGCAGATCCAGCATAAGGCCAGCTGCCAGGAACATGACGCCATCAAATAAATCCAACACTAAGCACGATCTTCATGTTTGCCAGCCATGTGACCCTGTACATATGGTAGCCTTGCTCCCTAGCAGGAGTAACAGAGGGGGAAACAACTTGAATGATGAAAAGCAGCAGGCATTTAAATACTTCCACTCAGACAGCAGGTAGCTTGTTACCTGAAATGCCCGGGATCCATCACTTGGCAATGAGAGCGTGAGCACCAGACGCTGACTGCAGGAGCACAGCGGGGAAATGCCACTGTGTGCAAAAATTCCTGGTGGAGAGACATTTTCTGTTTCAGATCTGGGGTATCTGCAGTACCCCATATCCTCCTCCATCTCACACCTCCCTTATATAATAATGAGCTCAGAAATTTCCTCAAGAAGCCTGAGCAGGTCCAGATCCCTTTCTCTCCCACCCCTTCTGGGAGACAGCAGTGTCTTGGGGGCTCTCAGCAAGCAACTGAGAATGGTTGCTGTGTGGCCATTTTGTAGGGCTATAGACAACCACTGACTCAGCTCATTGGCTTCTCAAGAGAATGAAAGAGGGAGTGGCTATATGTGACCATCTGCCTGTTAACCAGGACAAGGAACTTCACCTGGTGACATAGGGCCAAGTAACACCATAACTCAGTTGCTTCTCTTTCTCTCTCTCTCTCTCTCTCTCTCTCTCTCTCTCTCTCTCTCTCTCTCTCTCTCTCTTGTCTTTCCTCCTACCACCCTGCATGCAACAATAGATTAATCAATAAATTTCTATTTCTATAAGAAAACTTTGACAGGATTATTACAAACCACAAAAACCCCAGGCAATACCATAAATTTAGTTTCCACTTTCTGAGGTTTTGCATATCTCTCACTCTTGAATAAAGGTTAATTAAGGACAATAAATTCAGGTGATCTGATAGCCACCAAGACTACTAAAAGAGCAATAAATCAGCAGGGGGGAGGAGGGAGTGGCTCTGCCAACCATCCATGTCCCTCACTGCAGAGATGAATGCAACCCTGTTTTGTAATAGATGCTGAGGATATTGGTTGTTTCTTTGAGCAAAGGATGAGTATTGTTTGTTGTTATAAAAGAGGTTTATATCTAGCTGATTTGATTGCAAGGAACAGAAGATCATTCAAAACTGATTCTAGGAAATGCTGTGGAGGTGAAAAGTAAGTCAATGTAAGGCTATATTACAGTAATAACAAGGATAGTGGTCTGAAAGGAATCTAAGAACTGGAAGAGGCCTTGCTGGGGTAATTTCAGAGGGCTCTGGAGAACAAGTCATCTCTCTTGCGGGTCTTCATGATGTATCTCTGACCATACTGGTCAGTGGCTCCCTCTCTTCTCTCTCAGGTAGATTCCTTGGCTTTCCTCAGCCTGTCATGGTCTTTCTCTACCTCAGGACATCACTTAAGGCCTCCTGTTCTGTTCCATCTTCTCACCAGCAACTTGTTCAATTCCCCAAGAGAATCCAATTGGCCCAGTCCATTCTTCTGAGCTGGTCTCAGGTTTATCCCATGATCTTCTCCTGATATGGCTGAAATAAATCTGTCTTCATAGAAAAGACAAGAAGTTATTATCAGTCAGATATTTGCTTGGGAGTTGAGGGGACAGGAAAAGTGAGGAGGTCCTTTGTGCATTTTAATGCCATTTGAACATATTTCCTTCTTCTTTACCTGATTTTGTAGTCCTACCTGATCTTTTACTTAAGTTAGTGAATTTCCTACACAATAAGTTCAGAACTAGGCATTTCTTTTGACCTTAATCTACAACTTGGGACAAATAACTTCAGTAAGTCTATCTGTAAAGTGGGAGAATGTTCCTTAATTGTCTCTTTCTCTTTCATAAAATGGCCAGGGGATACAATAAATTGGAAAAACTCAGATATGAGTAGCTCAGAGGAATTGTTGCTTCCCCATATCACTTGAGAGGGGATTTCCTGGGGTCACAGCTGCTGTTCACCTCTGTTAAGAGAACGGGCAAGGCCCCACATCCAGGGACCTCGGCCTCGCAGAATGAGCTCCCCAAATAAGCAACTAGCATGGAAAATGATATGAGCCCCAAATTTAGCTTCTCATTTTGCTAATAATTCCTCCTTTTTTGCCTGTGAGATTTTGATGTGGGGAATCATTTAGAAAAACTATGCACAGTGAATTTTGAGATTTCTGAATTCAAATAAAATAGAAATGCATAATTAGAATATTAGATAGTATTTTCTAAAAGTATAAGCTCGGTGACAAGCTCATAAAGATAAAGCTTAAATCTATCAAGTGCTTTGACTATTGGTATCTTAGGCTAGGGGAAAGTGCATGCTGATGAATTCTGAATGCTAACTGCTATGATCATAAAACATCAAGTTTATAGGAATGCTCTATTAAAAATTAAAAATTTTATGGGAAGTGCTTTATAAATTGTAAAAAACTACAAAAATGTTCGTGACTTTTTTTAGACATTTTCCCATAAAATTATATCCAACAAGAGAAAAAAAAATAAACAAATAAAAAAACTTAGTCCAGTGCTGAACTACATCCCATACCAAAACTAAAACTCCTATTGCCAGTGCTATGACATAATGTAATACTACACCTGCAGTGTTTTCTATGAGATTGACTATTTCTTGTTTGGTTATTTATCTCTTGCCCAACAGGGGGGGAAAAAAAGAGTTTTATTTTACTGCTATAGTTTGACAAGAGGCTAGAGGGAAGTTTTGAAAGAAAACGACAAGTGTCATGAAAAGGGAGATGGGGCTATAAATAACATGGAAATGACTCCCAGAGAGTACCTGAGACATGGATGGAACTCTCCCCATAATTCAGTGGCTGTGGCACCAACAGCGGTGCTGGCTCACCCAGGAGGGTGTGAGGATGGGAACACGTGACTCCAGAGGGGCCCACTGTCCGTCACATGAAAATCTATGATGTGGTCAGTGAGATGCCCTGGTTTCTTACATGTTCTCAAGAAAAGACCCCACTAAGAGGGGAGGGTTATTTTTTTGTTTTAACATCACACAGTAGTTAAAGCCACTCATCAGAAAGGCCCGACAGCATCTCAGACCTAATTTTAGGAAGAGGAGAAACTCAAGAGTCCATTATTTCAGAGAGAAAACCCGCATCTGAGAGCACTCAGCGCCATCAGTATAGTTATTTCTGAGGTTAAACCAAATAAAACCTTCAAAAGTGTGAGTAACTGCCTTGAAATTTCTTTTCCTGTCAGGAGCACTAATACTAAATTAGATTTAGGATTGCAGATGCAAGAAATCACTGTGGAAACTTTTCCCACCTTCTCTTTTTCCAAGAAACTCCTCAGCGTAGACATTTGGATTAGTAGCATTGTGCCATTTCCATTACTGGGTGTCCAGATTAGTTGAAGTATCAAAATGTACAGACTTTAAAAGTAAACTTATGGTTTCCATTGTTTGATCAGTTGTCAAAGGGTAGATGCTAATATGATCATGAAATACTTGCCTTTGTTTGCCCAGTGAAATCTTCTTAGGTCGGTGGTATATACTAATGTCAGTCCATGCCATGATTTATATATGAAGAGAACATTCTATATCTGTAAGATAAGCAATACTTTGCTTTTCAACATTTTCAGGGACTAAAGAATATGCATATGAACAAAAAAAAAAAAAGTTTATGCATTCTACAAGCATTGAGAGAGGTGAGGTACAAAGAAGTGAGGTAGCTTGCCTGAGGTCCTATAGCTAATAAAGGGCCCAGTAGAAACTCCACCCCAAGTCTCTCTGATCTCAAAGCCCCGTTTCTTTCTACTGCTTCACCTGGCTGAGCCCTTAGGAACCCCACAAATTCTAAGGGGAGATAAGACAGAGAGACACATTCAGTCAATATGCTTTTACCTGAAAAACAAGGGAAAGTGGCATGTTGGCCAAAAAGATGAACAAAGAGGCAGTCATACAAGGAAATCACTGGGATGCATTTGGTACACCCTGACGGTTAGGGCCACAAGTGGGGATAGACCAGAGAGGAGGTTTGTTTTAAGCAAAGTGAATGTGTTAATGTTACAGAACAGAAAGCATTCATTCACCCAGAGCTAACAGAGACAAACACAAAATACCATGAATTGCAGTGAAGAAAGACTGGCTATTTTACTATGAATAGTGCCACCTAGGACAACAGAGACCTAAGACTCCAAGTCTCGAATGTCCAGGTCCAGGGTGAGGGTGGGTTTTTAACTGTATAGGGGAACAGGCATGTGGAAATGCTGGCTGGGCAAGGTTTAATTAGAGGACCTTGGAGCTTGGACATTTATGGTAAAGGGGCATCAACACTGAATCTGCCTGGACAATGGACCCTCTGCTTCAGAAAGTGTTCCTGTGTTCACATTCTGGTTATGCCCCGGCCCTTTGGTCCGGTGGGGCGGGTTTGGGGGAGACCTTGGTTCTGGGTGCGGCAGGAGATCCCAGTGTTCTCCTCCACACATGCTTCGGCTGCATGACCCGTGCTTTTGTTCTGTTGTCTCTGAAAAGGAACTCGTTTCTCATTAAACAGGAAGGACCATTTTGAGCAGGGTCTGCCACTACATTAAGGGATTTTTAGAATGAGGAAACTCTATGTTGCGTGGTGTAAATGGAGTGTAGTATGGGTTTGGGGAAAGAGAGCATCAGCAGAGAGGAAAGAGACAAAGAAGGGGCAGCTACTGTGGGTTCCCGGCTATTTCTTCAGTGGGCCTGGCTGCCTTGAGAAACCCACACTCCCTCCCACTGAACCCCATGCGCTGGGAGCAAAGCAGACTTTTTTCTTTTATTTATTTATTTTATTTATTTATTTAAAATATATTTTATTGATTTTTCACAGAGAGGAAGGGAGAGAGATAGAGAGCTAGAAACGTCGATGAGAGAGAAACATCGACCAGCTGACTCTTGCACACGCCCTACCGGGGATGTGCCTGCAACCAAGGTACATGCCCCTGACCGGAATCGAACCTGGGACCTTTCAGTCCGCAGACCGACGCTCTACCGCTGAGCCAAACTGGTTTCGGCTCTTTTATTAATTCAAGCATTTTGGAGGGGGCGGGGGGGAAACAACCCTACTTTTTCTCCCACATTCTAAATTCTCCTAGGTAGGTTAATAATAAAATTAACAGAGACAGATTAACAGGGGGAAATCAAATGTTACTGCATGAGAATTCACATAGGCATGAGAATTCCAAAGACAGTGAGGCAAAGTTGGGCATATATGTCATTTTTTGGACAAAGGAGGAAATGTGGTCTTTGATTTTGAAAGTGAGAATGGATCATTTACAGGTAGTTGAGGAAAAGCAGAACATATATGGCAGGCAAATTCCTGCTTCAATGGCACACAGGGCATGGTCTAGCCACCAGCCTTGGTATCTACCATGCTTCATTCAAGTTAGCCTATAGCGTGAGGTCCCCTTCCTGAGTAGGTTTTTCCATCTGAATCTTTTAGGCAGGAAAGGGAGAGGGACAAAGGTTCTTGCAGAGTCTTTCGTTTCTAAATAACCAGCTTAAAAACAATGTCTCAGAAGGCACCTTGTGGGTGGCAAAACTGGTCCCCTCAACATTCAAGCATACCACAACCCTCTGCGGAGCACTGTTGTGGCTAGATGCCGGGATCTGGACATCTGACAGTGCGCAGGATTGAGAGGGCAGCTGCAGATGGCAGGGAGGCCACCCTTCTCAAATGGAGGCGAAACCTGCGACTTGTCCTGTGGCCTGAACCCACTCGGGGAAACCCGTGACGCACATGGGACCGCCTGGAAGGCTGGCTAGCCTTGCAGGCTCAGCTCACTGGCCCACTCCTAAAACTGAGAAGTGAACTCTGTGCTGAGTGCTTCTTTGACCATTGCATTTCTACCCCAGAGAAATAAGGAGAGCAGAGGCACAAAATAAAAACCCCACTTTTCCTTTTGATGGCATCTTCCTAGAACGGGCAAACGGGTGTGCTGAGTCTTAAGTAATGAAGGAGTCGGAAGGGACTCAAGCATGCCAGCAAGTTTATCCTGATGAAGAAAAAAAAAACCAAAAAGAAAAAAAAAAAAAAAAAAACACGTCGGCTTACATAATGAAGTTGGGGCAGAATTGTTCGGCGTGGTGTGAGTAGAAATGTTCTGCTGACTGCTGTTGAAATGGGTAACAGACTTTGCATATTATATCACCATTTTCTGTTGTATTTCACATGCAGTGTTTTTCTGCTCTTGACTTTGAGGTGTGAGGGAGGCTCTAATCATATGGCCTTGTGCAGATGCTCCATTTGCATTTCTATTAATCCAGGCCCTCCTGGAGACGCTGGAGCAGAGACACAGCATGCTTTGTGTTTGAACTTGTGAGAACCCATACCACTGCTTAATAACTTAATACATATGTATAGCCTCCCTCAGACAGCCCGCTAGGAGGCAGAAGCAGGAGGAGGTGCCAGCAGCTTGCAGACTGCAGGCTCCAGGAACGGTGCTCTGAGCAGAGGGAGCACCTTGCTCAGCAGAGTTCCTGCGCCTTAATCCCATCCAGCCCACCCACCTGCCTGGTTAAGGAAACCTGATGTTTTAAGCTTGGACCCAAAGCATGTTCTCAAACAGTGATCAGCAGATGGAGCTGCCTCCATCGCAGTGTTTAACTTTGTAATGTGGCAATGGCTGTCTCTTTGTTTCTGGCAAGAATTAGGTGGCATGGTTTTTTAAAGCAGGTAACAGAGAAGCAGGATGATGTAGTGTTGAAAGCATTGGCTCTCCAATTGGGCAGACATATTTTTGTTTGAAGCCCAGCTCCACCTCTTACTAGGTGGGTGACCTTAACAAAGCACATAACTTTTCTGAGCCTTGCTTTTCTCATCCAACTCATAGAGACAGTACCTGCTTTGCAGGGTCATGAGAAATTGATTAAAAACAGCCATGGGAGCACCTGCCATGGATGGGGTATTTTACACATTGCAGTTATTATTATTACATCATTTTATTGCTAGCTCACAGGTTCCTAATTTTGCCAGTTGATTCATTCTCAGACTGACTGGAGGGGTAAATGAAAGAAGGGCAGGATGGGGGAAGGTGAGGGGCTGTGTCTGGGCCCTTTGCCCTATTAAAGTGACACACCAGCCAAACTGATTCTGAGAAAACTCTCTGGAGTTTGTAAAGAAAATATACTCGGTTATTTTTAAACAGATTTGGGGTCTCCATCTGCCTTATGAAATTTATGTTGGGAAAAACTATGAAGCCTGCAAACATGAATGAAAACCAGTTCAAGGTTTTCCCAAAACCCTCCAAACAAAATCCAACAGAGCGGCCTCTGTGGGGAGACTCATTTCTGCTATTTTACACAAGATACTCTCAACCAATGAGATTGCATAGCATTCTAGGTAGAAACCTCACCACCTGTTAAAATTTTCCTAAGAAGACTTGAATAAGAAATATTCCTTCCTTGCTTTCTTCCCCCCCCCCCCAAATAGACTAGAGATTTAAGAACTCAGAATTACAGATTCTCATTTTTCTCACAGTTTCTTTCAAGATTTTGTGTCATATTTTGTGTGCATTGTGTACATTGGTTTGATAAAAAGCCAATAGATAGAATGGTGAAGGTGATATTCTGTGTAAATGAGCATCTACCTGAGCCCTTTAGTACTCCCTGAGAGGCAGCAGAGAAGAGAGAATTTTAATGAAAATCAAATAGATGACTGGTGGCACTTCTCCCTGTGACCCTGGACTAAATCAGCATTGCTAATGTTAGGAGGGAAGAATAGGACCAAAGGAAAAACATAACTGCCTGTAATTTTTTAAATCTACCTACAAGGACCATGGTGTTCATTTTAGGTTCTGCACAAGACCTCATACATATTAGATGCTGGATAACTATGAAAGGGACAGTGAGCTGTTTCTAAAACGTAACTTCTTGTTCATCTTGGTGTGTGCTAGCCTTTGCTTTACGTACAGCAGTTCTGATCTTTGGTCACATCTCCTTTGATGCCTGTGAACATTTTTACACCATCCAAAAAGGCAACTAGTTATCTTATTTCTTCCCCCAATACCCAGTCATAAAAGAAATAAGGGAATAAAGGTCTAGTTTTACCTAAAAGTTAGAGATTTGGCAACCCTTTTCTGATTCTGGTTTCAACCTGATGTCCTGGACATCAGCACCATTATAGTGACAAAATGAATGTCCTTTGGGTAATAGTTTGGGTAATAGATTCTACTCATCTCCAGAAGCCTCTATTTTTACCAAAAGGGCTTGGCTGTACCTACATAACTTCTTTTTAGGTGAAGTTCAAGAATGCTAAAGAGCAAAACACAACACTTGCCTTCAGAAAGTATAAAAAGCAATGTGGGCTCTCAAGTTGAACTCCCCAAATTCAATCACCATCTCATGCTGTTCACATTGAGCAAGTTAATTTATTGTCTTTACCACTCAGTGTCTTTTTTATGAAATGGGGACAATAATAGTAGCTAACCATAGAGTTGTTGTGGCTATGAAATGAGCTGATACATACAAAGCTCTTGGAATAGAACCTGGCACATAGTAAGTGCTCAATGAATATTTTCCATCATTATCATCACTATTATTGGTAGGTAGGAAGTTAGACATGAGGGCCGAGGTGGGGCCTGCCCAAGGGTCCTGACCAGGGTTGGGTGAACATTGCCTTCAGACAGCCTCTCTAGAGGTGGTCCAGCAGGTTTGGGACCAGCCTGTGACCTATGTTTCTGTAGCATATCCCTGGTCATACAGTTGGACCCCTGGTCTTTCATATTGGAGGGCAGGCAGTTTAGATGCCCCTGAAGTTTTCCTTCCTAAAAATAACACCTAGGCCTCAGTTGTATTTCAGCTCCAGGCTCAGAAAAGCAGCAAAACCAGAC
The DNA here is from genome assembly GCF_014108245.1 of Pipistrellus kuhlii. Classification (NCBI taxonomy): domain Eukaryota; kingdom Metazoa; phylum Chordata; class Mammalia; order Chiroptera; family Vespertilionidae; genus Pipistrellus; species Pipistrellus kuhlii. Next base: position 131,033,498 of record NW_023425515.1, on the reverse strand, counting down.
AAGTGGCACCATGGCTGGCTCAGGACTAATGACCCTGTCCTGGCACCAACCAATCAAAGGAGACCCAGACCCTGAAAGAACACACCTGGAAATCTGATAAATATTCTATTAAGATCCTCCCTTGAGACCTCCCCCTAAGATTTCCACCTGCCAGAGAGAAATAAATATGCTCAGGACAAATAAATACATGTCATTCCCCTACAGGCACATATCCCCCAATCTCTAAGGAACCCCATGAGACTTGCAACCATAGGAACCAGGGGAACAGCTAACCCCCTGAGCTGTCTCCAGGCTCCCATCTCCTTGACTTCCCAGTGAGCCAAAGCAGCCTGGTCAAAATCTCTCTTGCTCTTTCTCTCGATTAGCCCACTCCTCATTTGAATTGTATCTTCAATAAACCCCACATGGTTTTACTTTCATTTTCATTGACCTTAAAATCTTTTCTGTGTCAAGGAGAAAAACTGAGGTCCCAGCTGGTAACCCCAATTGGTAACATTATTATTATTACATTATTGTTTTACAAATATATGTGATTCGTTCTTTTTTCCTCATATCTTAAGAATATTTTCTGCCCTAACCAGTTTGGCTCAGTGGATAGAGCATTGGCTTGCAGACTGAAGGGTCCCAGGTTCAATTCTGGTCAAGGGCACGTAACTTGGTTGCAGGCACATCCCAGTAGGGGGTGTGCAGGAGGCAGCTGATCGATGTTTCTCTCTCATTGATGTTTCTCTCTATCCCTCTCCCTTCCTCTCTGTAAAAAAATCAATAAAATATATATTTTTAAATAATATTTTTTGTTCACCCTTTTTGTGTATCACTTAAATTTATTTTGTGTCGAACAGACCATCAGAGGGAAGGAAGGGAGGGTGAGGGTGGGGGGATAAGAGATCAACCAAAGGACTTGTGTGCATGTATACAAGTATAACCCATGGACACAGACATTAGGGGATAAGGGCATGTGCTGGGGGTGGGCATGGTTGGGTAGAGGACAATGGGGAAAAGGGAGACATATGTAAAACTTTAAATAATAAAGAATTTTTTAAAATTATTTTGTGAAATCTAGAGCTATTTCCTCCACATATAACCTACATGACAAATCTTTTAGTTATTTTGTCTTTATACTAAGATAACATTTGGATTCTCTAAAGTTGTTCTAAATTTCTCCGTGACCTTCACACTCATACACACATAGAATTACTGCCGGTCCTTATTATATACCAGTAAGGATTTCTTTTAATTTGCTGCTATTTAGTTAATATTTTTGGTAAATGGCTCAATAGAACTATGAGATTAAAAGCTTTCAATTAATCAGAATCTGTCTTTAATACTTTACTTGGAGTAGTGGAGGGGAGAGCTACACAAAGGACCCAGGAGAGGAGCTAGCCAGGAACAAGGAAGCCAGCATAGCAATGATGGAGGATAAGGTCCAAGCTGAATGAGGGCAGAAGGTAAACAGAGAAGAGCAGAGTGAGGCTGACCTTCAAAGTGGAGTGTCCTGTGAGAAAGCCATGTGGACAACATTTCCACAGTGGCCACTTCAGAAGGTCTATGCTCTCCCTTTCCTCTAAGCCATGCTTTGGAAAACTTGAATTAGTTCTTAGTTATTTGGCCAAATCCCAAGGAATCAAGGATTTGTTGGAAAGAAAGGAAAGACAGAAGGAGGGAAAGGGGAGAGAGGAAGGGAAAGTGTCCAGTACATATCCTGAGTAGAGCACAATTTCAGTCTATTCTCCTGTGCTTTCTGCACATATAACTCACTATGAAAGTAAAATTATCATAATGATGGCACTGAATCACAAGATCTTCAGGAGGGAAGATTAAAATAAACCATGATGTAACAATTATAATGTGTTTACCATACCCTGCTAAGGCAGAAAATGATCTATACTGTTTCAGCCACAAAAGTTAAAAAAAAAAAAAAAAAAAAAAAAAAAAGATTATCTAATCTAAGTAACCCAAAATTTCAACAATTGGAATACGGGAAGAAAAGGGCCTCATTTCACAGTAACAAATGAACTCTATTGATATGTGTTGAAAAGAATTCTGAGGCCTATGCAGGCTGAGTGGGAAAGAGGGCTGAGAACAATTAGTTCTATCTGCCATGGGTGGTATTTCTGCCATGGGCGGCATTTGTGGAATACAACATGTGTTTTCACTGTTCTGGGCTGTGAACACGACATTCTCTGACAATTCTAGTTAAAATCAAGATTTGGCTATCTCCATCACCACTAAGCAAATAGTTAATACCCACTGTTCATCTGAGAAGCTACACAATTTTCAGTGAAAAGTTAAATTCCGGAAAATTCCTACTTAAAATAAGATGGCATCCTCAGTTACATGATGCACTTTTTTTTTTCGTACTTCAGAACTTTTATTTCGGTTTCCCTGAATTTCCCACTCCAGCCCAGCTCCAAGGGCATTGCGGTGTTTGGGGAGGTAACGAGTCACCGTGACCATCACATGCAGAAGTTGCACGGGCCCCATCAGCAACCATCTAGTCGAAGACACTGCAGCCTCACATTGCTGACAATATCATCTAAATGAGTTCGCAATTTAGGCGCAGCCTCCTTTAGTTAATGAACATCCTGAGATTTCAAGTGGTGGGGCCCCAATTATTCTTACTTGCTCTTGGGCATCACACTCCACATCTCCGAGATAAATCGTTTTATCATTTAGCTTAGTGGCCCTTAGCCTTGTGACCTCCTGTGCATGTTTAAGTGTTTTTTCAGTTTGGCTTCTCCATAATTAGGAGAAAAAGCCTTGTGTTTTAAGAATGTCACTGTTTTATTTTTTTTTAATGTGAATTTTACATCCCACATTTGCCTTGAAGCATGTGCAATGAATTCATTTTTATAAATCAAAACAAACAAGAATTTTAAACCAACCCACTATTAGGTTCTACGGCCAAAATTATGATGTTCTTAACCCTGTTGGTATAAACATTCAAGTCCCTTTGTTGAAAATTGGTTCCTAAATTAATACACGATTCTCATAAATCTCTTTAGTTCTGGGAAGTTCAAAAGGAGCAAAAACAAAATCTGCAGAAAAGTGCCAAATTAGCAATTATAGTCTCTTCTGTGAGACCTAAACTGTAACGCTCCATTCCAAAAGATTAAATATTAAACCTTTGGAACAATCTATTCCATTCTGCAGAGCAGAAAGGGCAGCGGAGAAAAATTGCAAACTTCAACACTGGTTGCCGAGTTGAGCGTGGCTTACAGTTTTCTTCTTTACTCTCAATCTTGTTACAAATAATGCAAACCTGTTTTTATTAATTTACATTAAGTTCATTTAACACTGATGAAACAGACCAGAAATGTATAATGAGGAACATTTAACAAGCTCCCGCATTAGGGCTAATCATGCTCTGTTTACGAGAGCTTATTTCATTCTTGGGAAATATCCTGGTAGAAAGCCCCGTTCTTATTTAACAAGTAAAAAGGAAAGAGTCACCAGCTACTGATAACAAAGAAATGAACAAGCTTAATAATCTCCAATTTGGTTTTCCTCTCCACTTAATGATGGAGCAATTCGAGCTCTGTGGCCAGAGCACATGAAGAAGCATCCACAAGTACTGAAAATTTAATTAAAAGTCAGAAAGCCATGGCAATGAAGACTCAGCAGAAAGCCACTTATTTTTAAAATCTAATATATTCTTCATGACTGAAGGCTAAAGCACATGCTGACTTACACATTTAGCTGTAACTGATTTAAGTTACTTGATGATTTTTTTTCCTTTTCTTTTCTTTTCTCTTCATTCTTCCCCACCCCCAATCCCCTCACAGGGTGGTGCTCAATTTGCAATGGAATAAATTGGCAGAATTTAATTTGGTGGATTTTTTTTTAACTCTGTAAAAAGAGTCCTCATTAAAGCCACATGATCAGCTATATACTTCTTTTCATCATTAACCAGCCTAACTGCAGGTAAAAGAGATACAATTATGGATTTATATAAATCCTATTGTCGATTTACAGCTCAAAGTCTGGTGAGTTACCACATTTTCAATAGCTTATTTTTTTCTCCTTAACCTTTCTTTGTTTTAATGAGAATTAGGTTTGTCACTGTCTGAGAAGTCTGCTAGCAGGGAAGTTTCTCAGAAATTATAAGGAATTAAAAGTAGGAATGGGAGAAGATAGTTGGCTAAATTTCGCATTTGCTGGAAGACTCGGCACTTTGAAGTCATCTCCAGAGCACTATATTTATTGTTTGGCAGGTGCCATCCTATAGTGCAGAAAACCAAAACAATGAGAATACTTAAAGAAGGGCATGGGAATGAAGGGCAGTTGAGAGAAAGTTCCCGAGATGGGGCAGAATTGCAAGGAACATTGGGTAAAATTGTGCCTTCCATATGACCTTGAGATGGATATATTTTGCCAAGTCATTGTTTTATCTTACTTTGGGTTCCCCCCCAAAAAAGGGAGGAGGCGTGGTTAAAACAGCTGAGTCTTTCCAATGAAGCTTCAGAAAGCAACCCTTCCCAACACCCTAAGAGATGTGACTGCAGCCTCTCTACTCTTCTGCCCAACGCTTCACACGTGACTGATGCTCTTACATTGTCCGGGTAAATGTAACTCAGTCAGCAGCCCCCCATTCCTTTCTCTAAGACCAAAGTTTTGGAGCTCCTGAAGTCCAAGGCATTTTAGCTCCTTTTCTCTCTACTTTCCAGTCTAGATTAAATAGCAAACTCGTTCCCCAAGTTACCTAATACTAATAACTACCATTGGTTAAGTTGGGGTGACCTCATAGAGCTGGTCATCTTATTTTACTTCTGACATTTCCTGCAGAGGAGACAGAAAGTGAGAATTTTCCTAAGGGGGTTCACAAATCCCCAGTCTTTCTCCTCTCACACAAGAACATCATTATATCTGGTAACTATTTTTTATTGGTCAATGAAAACATGGTGCATAGTTGTTATTAGCTCACTTTAAAGAACAACATCAGGGAAAATACTTTTTCACTGCTATCATCTTATATCATCAGCTGTTCTATGCTTCCACATCCAGGCGAGACAGAAAACCAGATACTATTATTAACTCTCACTTTTTCTGGTGCCCCTAAATGTGAATATTGCAAGTTGTTTGGGGCTATATGACTCATCTGTTTTATTGGACATCCTTGGGATTAAGGCTTACAAAATTATGATGTGTAAGTATGACCAAAACAAATAGCTTTCAGCATTTTTTTTTTTTTTTTTTTTTTTTTTTTAGCAAAAAGACTGATGTCTGGAGAGAGACACCAAGATGGCGGCATAGGGTAGACACCCGAATGCAGCCTACCACAATAAATTTGAAGTTATAACTGAAAAACAGGGGAAACATTGCCCTGAAGTGCCGGACGGCTAGCTGAGAGGAGGCTCTGCCATCTGGGAAGGCGAGAGAAGGCACGCTGAACCTCAGGAACTGTGAAGGTACAGAGAACTGTGTGCGCGAAAAGGCGCTGGCTTACTCCCGGAGTGGAGAGGAAGGGCCGGACCGAGATTGCGGCTGACTTACTCCTGGCGCGCAGAGAGGGCGGGCCGGGCTGAGTTCGCTACTGGCTTACTCCCGGTGCTCGGAGAGGGCAGACAGCTAAAGCGCAACTGGCTTTCTTGTTCAAGAGGAAAACAGAATCAGCCTATTGCTTTGATAGACAGCCCCAGACAGGGAGAAGCCAGACTGTCAGGCAGTGGGCAGAGATCTCTCAGAGGTGTGTGAAGCCAGAGGCCATTACTGCGGGACTTGGGGAGGAGCCCAAGGGAAAACAGTTTGTCTGCACCAACCTGAGACTCCGCCCAATCTCTGGCTGAGCACAGAAGCTCTCCCAGAGGCTGGCTTTCTCTAAGAAGGGACTGGCAGGAATCCAAAGCTTGTCTGTGCCTTTACCAAAGAGGTGCGCGCGCCTGCAACCAATCTTCCGAAACTCTCCGAGAACAGGTCTTTTCTAAGGCGAGACTGACAGGGAACCAAAGATTGTCTGCGCCACCCCGAGACCCCGCCCTATCCAAGCAGAGTACAGAAGCCCTCCTAGCTGAGACTCTGCTGATCCTCACAGCCAATTGGCTTGGAGATCAAAGCTTCCCAGTGATACCAACAATAAGCAAGGCTTAACAACAAGACTGCACACACAGCCCACAAAGGGCTACACCAAGACTGTCCACCACAGGTAACTGGGAAGGCTGTGCTACTGGGCTCTACCAGAACATCTAGAACACAAAGCTATTCCATCAAATCAGGGAAACAACTAAAATGCAGACAAGAGGAAGGAGACAAAGGAAGGAGATGGAGGAAAAGAAAAGATTGGATATTGAGTTCAAAACTACAGTTATAAGGTTATTCAACAATATCCTAAAAAAGGCCGATAAAATAAATGAGACCTATGAGGATATGAAAAGGGAGCAACTAGAAATAATAAGGGATCAACAAGAAATGAAGAAAACATTGTCTGAAATAAAAAATATTATACAAAGTCCTAAAAACAGACTGGAAGATCACAAGAATCAAGACAAAGATTTAGAACATGAAGAGCCAGAGGACACTCCTCTGCAGAAGGGAGAAGATAAGAGAATACAGAAAGTTGAAGATAGTGTAAGAAACCTCTGGGACAATTTCAAGCGAAACAACATCAGAATTATGGGGATTCCAGAAGAAGAGAGAGAGCAAGATACAGAAAGAATACTGAAAGAAATAGTGACAGAAAACTTCCCCCACCTGGGGAAAGAAATAGACTTACAAGTCCAGGAAGCCCGCAGAACCCCAAACAAAAGGAATCCAAGGAGGACCACACCAAGACACATCATAATTAAAATTCCAAGAGCAAAAGACAAAGAGAGACTATTAAAAGCAGCAAGAGAAAAGCAGGTAGTTACCTATAAAAGAACACCCATACGATTGTCAGCTGATTTCTCAACAGAAACCATGCAGGCCAGACGGGAATGGCAAGAAATATTCAAGGTGATGAATAGCAAGAACCTACAGCCAAAAATAATCTACCCAGCAAAGCTATCACTCAGAATCAAAGGACAGTTAAAGAGCTTCACAAATAAAAAAAAGCTAAAAGAGTTCATCACTGCCGAACCAGATTTTATATGAATTGCTGAAGGAGGTTATTTAGGAAGAGGAAGAAGATAAAGATAAAAATTATGATCAACAAATACGTAACTATCAACAAGTGAATCTAAAAACCAAGGGAATTAAAAAAATCTGATGAACAATATTAACTGGTGAATATAATAGAATCAGAGGTATGGAAGGGGAGTGGACTGACGATTCTCGGGGAAAAGGGGAGTGAGGGTGCAGGAAGAGACTGAACAAAAACTGTGTACCTATGTATGAGGACAATGGGGGATGGGGATGAGTTCAATGGGGGATGGGGAACCTGGTGGAGGGGAGCAATTGAGGGGGGGAAGAGGATCACATTTGTAATAATCTGAACAATAAAGATTTATTAAAAAAAAAAAAAAAGACTGATGTCCGATTCTTTTTGCATTTTAATTTCCAAGTCCTCTGAATGCTACTAATATTTGGCATCAATGGCCCTTTTTCATAACTTCCAGAGCTTTCTTGGTGCTAGTCTCTCTCTGGGAACTCTGAGAGCCAAATCACTTCTCACTGCAAATTGAATCAAATTTCCCTTATCAAAAGCAGCCCCCATACTACCTAATACCACAATTCACAATTCAGGTTTTATCAGACACTCCATATTCAAGGAGTCTGCTGTACCTATATAATTTATATTAGTAGATCTAAACCATTTAAAATACTTCTGCTCTATAGCCTTGCCTTCAGGCCAGTGAAATGCTTTTCAAACTTTTCACAAAGTAATGTGGAACTTTGGTAGTTGGTATCCAGAATACAGTATGATAGTTTATTCCCAACTTATTTTTTTTTAATATATATTATTGATTTTTTTTTTTTTTTTTTTTTTTTTTTTTTTTTTTTTTTTACAGAGAGGAAGGGAGAAGGGAAAGAGAGTTAGGAACATCAATGAGAGAGAAACATCGACCAGGCGCCTCCTGCACAACCTCTACTGGGGATGTGTCCTCAACCAAGGTACATATCCTTGACCAGAATTGAACCTGGGACCCTTGAGTCTGCAGGCTGATGCCCTATCCACTGAGCCAAACCGGTTTTGGCTATTCCCAACTTCTTATGAAATATAAGGCATAAGCATAGGAGATGATTAAGGAACTCAAGAAGGGCCTCAGTACCTATTAATCCTACAATGCTCTAGAGCAGTGTTTCCCAACCTTCTCTCATGATGAGAATCACCTGGTGGAGTTGTTAAAACACAGATTCCCGGATCCCAACTAAGAAGTGCTAAACTAGAATTTTTGGGAACATTTAGGTAAAATTGTATACTTAACTAGTGCTCTAAGACAGATTTTATATACAGAGCACTAAGTTAGGTATGCAATTTTACCTATATGTTCTCAAAAATTCTAGTTTAGCACTTCTTAGTTGGGATCCAGGAATCTGTGTTTTAACAACTCCACCAGGTGATTCTCATCATGAGAGAAGGTTGGGAAACACTGCTCTAGATCACTGATCTTACTAAATTTCATACTGACCTCACCTCATCTCTAGCCCTATTGCCATATCTAACATATATATATGAAAGCCTAAGTGACTGGCCCACTGGCCAACCGGTAGCTATGATGTGCACTGACCACCAAAGGGCAGATGCTCAATGCAGGAGCTGCCAAGCAACAGCAACTATGCAGAATGCCCTCTCGAACTCAGGGACCCCTTAGGGAATGTCGGACTGCCGGTTTCAGCCCGATCCCTGCAGGTCAGGCTGAGGGATCCCACCTTCCAGAGGAACTCTGCTTACTCCACAAACACCTTTTGAGCCCTGGAGTTGCCCCAGGTGCAGCTGGCCAGGAGGGACTCCCGGGAGGTTGGCTCCAGGGTGTGTCTAGTCCATCTTGCCCTGTCCCTCCCTGCCAGCCACTTTCTAATTAATTTACTTTCAATGTGCATGAATCCATGCACCAGGCCTCTAGTTGTAATATAAAAATCATGATGACACAAGATCCATCTCCATCACAACCGCCCAAACAACCTAAACAGTCTTTAAGGAGGCTGAGTGTCCATGACAAATGTGAATCAGCAATTTTAGTAGTCACCCTATTCCTGAAATGTTCTCCAAAAACTTTAAAAATTCAACAATGATAAAATAAAATAGAATTTTTAAGAAACAACACCATCATTAAAATTTTAGGTTCCTCTTCCTTCCCAAGTAATCTGATTACATGTCTATCTACACTTTCTTCTAAAAACTTGGTTCCATTTTGTCTATAGCTATCTACCCCAGCATTTACTGGCCCCTACGCCTCTGCAGAAGGTGACTATCCAACTGAGCCTCATGGAGCTACAAACAACATTAATTCTAGCACCTATGACCCAGGGAAAACACAGACAAAGTTCAATGACCAGCAGTAGCCTGGAAAGATCTATAATAGTATGACACCAAAGAGCCCAGGAGAGTCTTAGCAGTTTATTCTCCATTGCCCACATGATGAATCCAGTGTCCTTCTGATAGCAGCTTTCTCCATCACTCATGGTCCTTGCTTCCTCATATGTTCTTCTGCTGGTGACATTTGAACCTACTTAACCCTTAAAATCAGTCACACTCATCCCTCTACCACAGTGTTATATCTGCGTCTTCTTCTGTCAGGATTTTTCAGGATATATTCCAAGTTGGGGTAGGGGGGGAAGCAAAATACAGATTAATGTGCATAATATGGTTCTATTTCAGGGGAAAAATTAATTATGCATGAGAATGTAGTTTTGTATGAGTATGTGCAAAAAAAGAGAACAAAGTGTGGAAGGGCCACACCAGTCAGCTATCACTGAATCCTTCAGAAGCATGGGACTGGAAATGAAAGGGGCAGTGATAATTAGGTTCCCTTTATACATCTTTACATTGTTTGACTTGTAACAACAAGAAAAGATTGCTTTGTAGCTTAGAAAACATCAAATAAATAATTTAAAAATCAGAGCAGTGGTCTCCTGAAATTTAAATTCAGCTGCAGCAGCCAGCACCTCATTAGAGAGAGCAAGTCTTTTCTTTTGAATGCCCTATTGCTCACTGCTGAGCCAGAGGCTAAATTTGTTAATGGCTCCTCAGGCTACTATTTCTGGAAATCCTACTCACCATCATCCTACCTCCTTTCAGACCTTTTCTGTTCATGAATCATTTTTTCTTCCTGTATTTTCAAATGCAGTCCATTTCATTTAATAACTCTTATACACTTTTGGCATCTTAACTGCTCACACCCCTTTGAATTTTTCAATTAATATGAGTAAGGCCTTTCTATATTGTCTTTGGAAAAGTACATCACTTCATTACATGCCAAAATTAACCTTTGTTAAGTTAACCAATGTAGCTGAAATGTCTTCAAATTCTAAGTGATGCAATTATTTTTATATGTTATATTTCTATGGTATATATATTTTTTACATACAAATAAGATTTTTTTTTCAAATTTCTAATTTGGATTACAGAGATATATGGGTTAAAACTTTGGAGACTATTTGACTATGCTTTAATGGTAAGTTAGAAATTGAAGGTCAGCCCCTAAAGATTTTGAGGATTCAGTTTCCAGAGGAAAACACTACATAAATAGCTAGAGAACATTATCACAGGGGATGATGCATCCACACATCCCATGGCAACCTGCCTAGACTTAACAAATTACAAAAAGCAAGTAAATCTTTATTTAAATTAGATGGTGGAAACAAACATACAACGTACCTGAATGCTTGACTATTTTTCTTCCTCTGCAATGAGTGACATCATCTGTTCACTTATTCCATTAGAAAGAACATTTCACTCCAGGTGAAATTGGCTTTAATAAAGGATAAAACCAAAGCTTTTAGCTTTGACACACAACTCTAAACAGTATCCAAGAATTCCTGCTCTCCTCCCAGAATTTCAATAGGGATTTAACTCGCATACTCTTAACTCCGTTCAAAAAAATGTTGATGCCTGGTTCCAGCTCAGAAGATTGAGCTGGTTACATGGGTTACATAGTTGTAACTGGGCCATTGGTGAAAAAGTAAAATACAATGTTTTGGTACATGGTTTTATAAAATTTACTGATGGGTTCAAATTGAAGTCCAAAATATGGACAAGTGTTTCATAGTTTGATATTAAGTTCCTGGAGGGGTGGGGCAGAACCACAAAGTTGTTGCTAACATACTAGTTTTGTTTTGTTTTTAAGAATTTTTATTTCACTGGGCAACATGGTTAGTATTTTTTCCTAACGAATAAAGTATACTTGATGTGTTGTGGGGTCGAACCCTGGATTCAGAATAAGACCACCAGAGGCTGCTGATTGATTAAAAAAGCAGGCAAGGATTTATTGAACTGGCCAGGACAGCCACAAGAGCACCACACACAGGTGGCCACACTCACAACTGCACCCGTTCCAGTTGTAGGCAGGTCTAAACCACAATAATTTTCCTTTTAAAGGTCTAAACCACAATAATTTTCCTTTGTTCTAAATTCTAAAATCTAAAGGCTGGGAATAGCCCACAGGGTTGTTCCCAGCCACATCCTGCTGGACGTTGGAATGTGGCCCTATCTTGCGATAGCAGATAGTACAGAAGCAGAGCTGAGTGGTTAATCTCTGAAAGTTATCTACAGTTTCTACTCCTAAAGCTACTGAATCAGTGGGAATCAATCTCCTGTGGTGCTGGTCTACAAACACAAAAAAATTGCCTTAGCTTGCAGGTCTCAATCTGGAAGCTGAGGCAACTACCCTATTGTTTAAGCAAGTAAGCAAGTGCCGAAGCCAGAATAGCAGGTTTAAAATTCAAACAGCAGTTTTTACCTAAATATGGTTGCTACCATACTTCAGATGTACCTTTCCACCATCTTGGAATTTGCTGGTTTCAATAAGAGTTGAAGGGTACCTTTACTACCATCAACCCGAATCCTCTTTCTAGAGAAGATGACTGTGGAAAGCAAAGGATGAGCCTGAGGTGAAGGATCCCTGCCTTTGAAGCATCACCACACACTCCCTCTTGGATGACCTGGTGGGGAAAGTGGTGGAGGGGAGAATTGGAGATGGTCAAGATGGTGCCTGTTCTGTGACCAGCACATCTCAAGACTCCATGGTGCAGAAGGTAGTGTTGTGCCCAGGAGCTGATTTGATAAATAAGAAGATATGTTATACAATTATTCAAGCTTGCAGAAACTTGTTCATATGTTTCCTGAATCTCAAGGACATTTTCCCTCTATTAACACACAGGGCTACTTGACAGAATTCACCTTCAGCCCTGAATCGCCACATTACAGAGCTGTACATCATGCTTCTAATTCTTAAACCTTAGGTTTTATTCTTCTTCTTCCCTTGCTTTAATTGTGCAGAAGTAAATGCAACATAAGCCATGGAAAAATCAAGTCTTGCCAGTTAAATATAAGAACACGAAGCAAAATATCTGAGAAAGGTTACACCTCTTTAAAGATGCAAATTGATAATGGAGCTCAATATCAAAACAACAGAGTGCTGTTAATTTTTAAAAAGGTGCAAATTGCTAATCTTACTTAAGGCTCTTTTTTTTTTTTTTTTTTTTTGAGTTGCTTATTAAGAGTCCCAGCGCACACACAAAAATTAAACAAAATAAACTCTTAAAAACAGAGAGAAAAAAGCCTCACCAGGAATGCATTACAACTCTTTGCATTCCTTTTGGAATTTGCTGGTTTCAATAAGAGTTGACAGAGTTTAGGAACTTTTACTTATCCCGGTCTAGAAGTCCCCACACTTGATTTATTTGTTATCTATCTCCACAACAGAGCTGCATAACAACCACAAAACCTGAGTGGTATTCAATAAAAATATACTCAGCTCAAAGGTTGGGGCTCAGTTGATCTCAGCTGTCCTTGCTGGTCTTGCCTGGGGTAGTTAACCCTCAGTTGACAAGGAGGCTCTGCTGATCTTAGCTAAGCTTGCACACATAGTTTGGGTCAGCTCTCTGTTGACTGATCTGGGATGATAGGACAACTGGTCTCTGCTCCATGTGTTTCACCCTCCAGCAGGTTAGCCCAGCCATGTCCTCATGGCAATGACAATGACAGAGGAACAAACAGTTGAAGTAGAAATATGTAAGCATTTTTTCAACCATCTGCAAATATCACATAGATTAACAGTTGTTTTGTAGTCCATAAAGGTGGAATGGACTGTACATCATTTTATTAATAGGTTGGATGTTCAGACTGATTACACAACACACCAAGAGAATTTAAAAGAAAATGTATTACTCCTTGGAGGAACTGGTTGGGGAAGCAGGGTAGACACAAGACAAATCTGAAATGGCAAGCAAGTAGAAAGTAGGTTGGGCTTTTATAGTGGCTGGGGGTGTGGGAAAGGAAGGGTTTGTTTTGATGTGTTCAAACCACATGACAAAGGAGCTCAGGCAATGTATATATATTTCCTTATCTAAAGCCAGAGGCATGGTGATAGAGAAGGGAAGGGAGGGAATCTAAATGCTGTCAATAGTCAAACATCAAAATTGTAGTCAGACTAATCCAACAATCCATTGGACAAAGAAAGTCATGTGGCCAAAGTCCTAAATGGAGAGAAATCAACTCCAGTAAGAGCAATTACAAAGCGATATATCAAAGGTTCACGGATTTGGAAAATATGCAGAACTGAGGCCACTAATGCAATAAACTTAAGCTACTTAATGAAGATGGAGACTCAGAACTAGGGCATTGCTGCCTCCACAAAAAGTTTTGGATACATGTGATAGAACAAAGGGTTGTGTGATCAAGACATTGGAGAAGTATAGGGGGAATGATGATCTGAAGAGTGAATGAATTTTATGTGACCCTCCAGAAAATAAAAAGGAAACATGGAATCTAAACAACTTCAACTGAATCTGACAGGTTGGGGTTGGGGGAGGGAGAGACAGGGAGGAGCACTGCTAGATCCCAAATTTTATGTCTGTCATTTCTTAAGTCATGATGTTAGAGCTTATGCTAATTCAAGGTAATTATTCCTTAGGGAATTCTCCTGAGAAAGAATCCTAGGCTAGTCATAATTCTCCACAAAATCTATCACATTTTTACTTCATTCCCCCCATCCTATTATTTGAATGTGAGGAATATATAATTTCAATATTGGTCTAGGTAAAATAGAGTGAGAAGGGAAAGCCTTCTGACCTTCAATGTCCCCTTCAAGTCCCTCTTCTCCACATACAATCATTTAGTATAAAGATAAAATAAATACTTTTTATATTATCCACCATTAGAATTATTTCTACCTCTACTCAATAAACATCTACAGAGCTCTTGGACTGTACAATGACTAAGTTACATGCTCTTTAGCTTTTCCCTCAACAACACCCCCATACACACACATCACAGCACTCTGTCCCCATCACCTGCCTCTTTGGAAACTTGAGAGGGAAACAGTGATTTTCCTGAGAACCAGCAGTGATGGACACATAAATCAGTTCAACCCAGAAGAAATAAGGAAAGAGAATTGTGTTGCCACAATTTAGAACAATTTATCCAAGTAGCTGAATAGAAATATCACATTTTAGATTCTTTAAGAAAGGTCCTACTAGAAAAGGATAATAAAACTGTGGACTAGAAAAAGATAATAACTCATGAGAATTTGAAATCTTAGGGAGCAAATATGCCAATGAAAGAAAACCTTTCCTAAATGCTCACACCCTTTCATCTCCCAATCAATCACCAGTTCATCTGACCTCTGAAATGTCCTCTGAAATTCACTTTTTTCCATCCCCTTAATCTGCATACAACCCAGTTACTTACGCGCCATCCGCCTATGACTTCCAAATATTCATAAGATGATTCCCTAACTCCATTAACAGAATGTAAGACCTTCCACAAAACCATTTCTTTGTGTCATCACTTGCCAATATATACCCTGCATCTCCCACCACACTCAATTATGACTCCATGCTTCTCAAATCATCTCTCACCCTGGAATGACCGTCAGTGTTTCAAACTACTTCCTGATGATCCTCCAAATCATTCTTTATGTCCCAGTCCAAATGCCTCATGCACTGTAAATTTCTCACCTTTTCCAGACACACTTAGTTATTTCAGGCCTCTGTATGCCCATCACACTTTCCACCAATCTCTATTGCAGGCCCTAGCATAACTATATCATAATAGTTTGTTGGCCTATTTGTTGATGAATGACTATAAACCCCTTGAAAGCAGGTACCATCTCATCCTTCTTTGTATCTGTCTTCATTCGGCCTTTAGCACCTAGCAGACACTGAATACATTTGATGAATGTATTCTTCCTGACAGGTCTACTACCCCCTTCACACCAGCAGAATGGTGTTTCCTTGGTGGTCACTGGGACACACTAAACATGGGACCTTCTATCAGCAACAACTTCTGGGAAGGTTTAAAGACAGAAACTAAAAGATCAAGATAACAAAAATAAAACAAAAACAAACAAACAAAACCAAAAAAACATGATATGGATTGATATAGAGAAGTGAGAGAAATAAAGGTCAAATGGGAAGAACTAGAAGAAACCAGAAAAGTAACAGATTGGAAGGACTTTGAATAGGCAAATAGAAGTTTAAAAAACATCAAGTTAAGGTAAGAATTATGACAGTAAAGGAGAGCTACACCCTGAAAAGGAGAGAGGTGAAAAGGCACTGTTCAGAGAAAAAAATAGAGGGGAAGGAAGGAAGAGGAAACTAAAGAAAACAATGAGAGCCAATTAGGAGGAAAGTGCAAAGACTTCTTCAAGAAATGTGGTGTTAAAAAATAAATGAAGTGGAAATTTTTAACGTGTTAAACTCTGCCCAAAAACAGTATGAGGGGAAATTTTCACACAGTGAAACTTAAAACAAGTGAAGAAAAGGTATAACGAGTCTTTTGCTTGTATTTAAATAGTATAAAATACCAAATCATAATTAAAGCACTCTACTAACGCTAATTAAGGTAGGTAGGTCAATATTATAGGCCTGGTTTTATAGAGGAAGCAACCCTTGGAGCTAGGAAGATTAGATACCTCCACAAGACCACACACCGAGTGTGTATCTCAAAAAAAGATCTACGTAGCTTGCTTAGCACCAAGACAATATGTAAAGAATAGGAAAACTGCCCTAGCTGGTTTGCTCAGTGGATAGAGTATTGACCTTCGGACTGAAGGGTCCCAGGTTTGATTCCAGTCAAGGACACATGCCCAGGTTGTAGTCTCAATCCCCAGTGGGGGCATGTAGGAGGCAGCCAATCAATGATTCTCTCTCACCATTGATATTTCTATTTCTCTCTCCCTCTCCCTTCCTCTCTAAAATCAATAAAAAATATATATTTTTAAAAAGAAACAATCCTAAATAAATAAGAATAGGAAGACTTGCCAGAAACCTTTCAGGGCAGAAGAAAAGGAAAATATAAGTGAACAAAGGGCATATAAAGCATGTAAAGATTTCTTGTTTCCTGAAAAACAAAAACAAAAACAAAAACAAAAACAAAAACCCAGGGCTTTAAACAGACTACTCTGTATCCAATAAATTATATCTAGGATGACCAAGAGTCAGGCCCGTGAAAGAAAGATAGCTCCCTCAACAGTAAACTGCATGTTCATTCAGTTTCCTGATTTAGAAGTAGAGCCAGAGATTCCAGAAGAACCCAGAAGAGAGTTCTGGCAGGTCATGAATCTGACCCTGGTGCCAGTTGATGATACTTCCAAGAGCTTGTCTTTCCTTCTCTCCATACTTCCTGTGAGTTAAGTCCTCAATGCACATGGGAGGGCTTCCCAACAATGTCATGGAAACCCCTTGTGACACCTGAGTCATCTGGGCTCTCACTGTGCTTCTCTTATAGCTGTTATACTTGGAGCACAATCACTGGTTTACATGTGTTCTCCTCTACTAAATGGTGAATGCCTCGAGGTCAGGGCTATGTCTTCCTCGCCTCTTGTCCAGCACCCGTCAAAATGCTCATCATGTAGTAAGTGGTAATTAAACTAAGTGAAATAATAAATTAACAAATAAACAAGCAAATTTTAAATTCTGTTAGATCTGTAATCCAAGCCCCCTGAGGGTTTGTGACAACTCTTATGGCACCTAGCTACAATTTTAAACATTTACCACTAGATGGCACTATTTTAATGAGGTAGTAAAACCCTTGCCTTGACATCCTTACTATCTGCTACAGTATATGCTTTAATCAAAGAATAAAAACTATTATTTCAAAAGTAAAAATTTCTCCCTAACCGGTTTGACTCAGTGGCTAGAGGTCATCTGCGGACTGAAGGGTCCCAGGTTCGATCTCAGTCAAGGGCATGTACTTGGTTGCGGGCACATCCCCAATAGGAGGTGTGCAGGAGCAGCTGATGGATGTTTCTCTCTCATTGATGTTTCTAACTATCTCTCTTCCTTCTTCTCTGTTAAAAAAAAAATCAATAAAATATATATTTTTTAAAAAGTAAAATTTTCTAATCCTGAAATCTCTCTTAAATTTCCATAATACTCTATTTGATTTTTCAAAAGGGAAATATTTTCCAATAAATTCTCCTTCCCCAATTCCATTGTTACCCCACAAATCACCATTTGAAAGTTGAATACTTTCAATTCCTCCTCTCTAAGCCTGAGGAACTTCCCTTATTAGGATTTGTTATTGTTACAGGTGTTTTCAACTTTAACTGCAGGTGCTTTAAAACCATATCCTGTTGGACAGTCAGCCCTATACAATAACCACATAAGCAGCTACCTGATACATGGCATTTGTGAAGTCTCAGAGTTTAGAATCCTCGGCCATTGCCACCACAACCAATAAGAACAAGGCCCAGCCGAAACCGGTTTGGCTCAGTGGGTAGAGCGTCAGTCTGCGGACTGAAAGGTTCCAGGTTCGATTCCGGTCAAGGGCATGTACATTGGTTGCGGGCATATCCCTGGGGTGGGGTGTGCAGGAAGCAGCTGGTCGATGTCTCTCTCATCGGTGTTTCTAGCTCTCTATCTTTCTCCTCTCCCTACCTCTCTGTGAAAAATCAATAAAATATATTTAAAAAAAAAAGAAAAGAAAAGAAAAGAAAAAGAACAAGGCCCAATGGCAGCAACCTGCAGTCAGACTGGGAAGGTCTCAGCACACTGCCAGCAGGCTCCAGGAGGTAGAGAACCTAGAATGGGTCCCTGACAAAGTGGGATGGAAGAATGGCAGGTGGTGGAAAGGAGGGCAATTTCCCTACACACACTCCCCCCTGCCCCCCCCCCTTCAAAAACGAGGGTTATTCCTAGGGGTCAGGGCATTAAATCCCCTTCGTTCAGGCTCAAATAAAATCCATTTTTTCTCATGAAAAGACAAAAATAAATGAATGAGTGATTTTGTCTTACCCACATGTATTAAGAAATTACTACTAAAAGAATATATCCATGCTAACCTGGTTTTATTCATTTTTAAATAAACCTGATACTGGGAAAAGGTGTCTTTTCATTTTTAATAACTTCCTCAAGAAGGTCATAGGGGTCATGCTGATCTTCGAACTCAGAATACCTTCTACAAGTAGCTGCTTGCAGGTTCCAACCCGTCCCACTGACTCCTCCCCCTCCCCTACCCCCACTCCTTGCCTCCTTCTGCCTTTCTACACATTACTGCTCGCATCGCTATCTAATGCCTTGCAGAGCTGAGGACACATGTCTCACCCACTCAACTGGAACTCTCGGAGAGCAAAGATCATGCCCTTTGTATTTTTTAAAGCCATTTTCATTGCCTAGCACAAAGCCATAAATAAATATCAAAAGAAGGATAAAGTAATTCAGTTTGAGCTCGAACTCAACCATGAGCTCCCCTTTGTTAGAGGTGACAAGGCAGCCAAACATCTTAACTAGCATCGAGGTCTATGTCATCTGAACCGGACACATTTAGATCCAGACTCATCCTGGAGGGGTAAACAGAGGTCAATGATATGCAAGCTAAGGGCGTGCACTTTACCTGACAGGTAATGAGGAACCAGGGGCAGGTTTAAGGCAGCAGAGACAGGAGCAGACTGTCCTTTGGATGGCTCTGGTGACCTCTTTTTAATGTCTCTTGTTTTCCACCTGCCTGGAATGGCCTTGCATCTCCTCCTCTTCAAGTCAGATCCCACCTGCTTGTAAGTCACCGCCCTCGGAAAGCCTTGCCTGGCTCTCCCATCCCGTGGTGTTCTTTCCCTTCTCTACGTTCCCTCAGCAAGTCCCATCAGCTCTTTCACACTCACTGACCCCTGAGAAGTCCTCAGGCCTCCGGAGGCTAAGGTTTGGGTTCTTTCAGGGTAGGACCCTGTGTGCTACTCCAGGATCCCCTCCCAGTAGCCTACAGCCAGCGACTGTTCTCTGAACAGCAACCACGGAGAAGACTGCAGCTGCCGTCAGCGAAGCAACAGATTGTTTACCCTGCACACACATGTTCAGAAAACAGGAAAATTTCCTCTGAAATCCTGCACTTCTCCAGAAGGCAAGGATTCCCAGGGAAATCAGGCCACCTGATTCTTGTTCTCCAGGGGTCTTCTTTCCACTCGCAGAAACACAAGTGCTTGCTACAAGGGCAATGCTATTCAATTAGCTCTCATTGAAGTCTCTTCTTTCCCCACAGGTGTAAATTGGGTGCCTTGCCTGCTGTTTTGAACTTGACTCAACATAAAGAGATATTTATTTCCAGCCTGTCCCTGGTCCACAGAAGGAGGTGAAGGCTCACGCGAGGCCTGCAAAGCTTACCCTGCATGCCCCAGCCCTCTACCTCAGGGAAATCACGCACAGGGAGTGTTTCGCTAAGCAAGTTCCAGGGCAATGCAAAGAATAATGCAGCAGGAAACATCTTAGATATTCTAAATGTGGTTAAATATGTAGGCGGCATATGACTGCCATGCATGGAAGTAGATTTCTTTCAAGAAAAAAAAAAGAATAATAGTAAAATCAGCATTACAGAAGCTTGATCAAAA
Source organism: Pipistrellus kuhlii (assembly GCF_014108245.1). NCBI lineage: Eukaryota > Metazoa > Chordata > Mammalia > Chiroptera > Vespertilionidae > Pipistrellus > Pipistrellus kuhlii. Next base: position 131,013,600 of record NW_023425515.1, on the reverse strand, counting down.
GAAGTTTGTCTAAGGATGCATCCACTCTTCGGCAAAGCTCTAATTCAAATATGACAACAGAAACAAAATATGTTTTCTCTGGCTGCTGCTTCCAAATTACTTCCTCTGTGTTTTTGCCACTGTCCTCCAGTGGCTCTCCTTTCCTGTGTGGTATATAATGCACGCTGCTCCCTGCCTGGTTTCATCTCCCGCCCCTCCCCACATGTCCCATCCTCTGCCAAACTGAGCACTGCATTTCCCGAAAGGGGCCATATTCCGTCTCATGTCTATTTCTTTTCCTGTGCTGTCCCTTCTCCTTAGAACATGTTCCCATATACTCCTGCCCTCTCCCTAATTTTTTGGTTAACTCTTACCCCTACATGCAGTGACCAAAATTCATTAGTTCTCAGCACTCCTGACATTATCTTAGGTGGTAATGTAATAAATATGAGTAAGATAGTCCTTGAACTCCAACTCAGGCAGCCTCCTCTCCGGAGACTACCTTCATTCCTTCCTCTCCCGGAGTCAGTGGGGGTTCCCCTTCTTTAGCACTTTATCAATGGAATAATAAAGTTGGACTCTACGAGCTTTACAAGACAAAGCTGTCATACATATTACATTTTAAAAGCTATGTAGATAGTAGATGTGCATAGTATGATTCTATTTGTGTAAATTTAAAATTATACATATATATAAACATACATTTATCATATACATATTTCCTATACACACTGGTATATGCATAAAATCTGTTCTGGAAATATATACAATGGGAAGAGATGATGAGAGAAAATATATTTCATTCTTTATTATATGCCTTTCTGTGGAATTAATGTATGTATCAATTTTATGAATATATAGTTAATGTATGTATCAATTTTATGAAAATATATATATATTAGAGGCCCAGTGTGCAAGGGGCTGTGTGTCCCTCAGCCCAGCCTGCACCCTCTCCAATCTGGAACCTCTAGAGTAGGGGTGTCGAACTCAATCAGAGAAGGGGCCAAAATCTAAAATCCAGCCTAAATCGCGGGCCGAATGGTTTACTGAACAGTCATAAACTATCATTGTGATGGAAACGCAGCGGAGTGCAGTGATGACAGCGCGGTGCGGGCCACATTGCAAGGCCTGGCGGGACGGATTTGGCCCACGGGCCTTGTGTTTGACACATGTGCTCTAGAGGGATCCAGGACTGCTGGCTTCCAGCTGCTTGCCTGCTTGCCTTCCTGATTGCCCCTAATCGCTTCTGTCTGCCAGTCTGATCACCCCCTCACCACCCCCCTGACAGCCTGGTTGATGCCTAACTGCTCCCCTGCCAGCCTGATTGCCCCTAACTGCCCTTCCCTGCAGGCCTGGTCAGGATTTATTTATCTTCTATAATTGAAACTCTGTAGTGGAGGCCAAGGCAGGTCAGAGCTGCAGGAGCTTGGCTTCCTATCTGCCCTCCCATGAAGGCCTGGTCACCCCTAAATGCCCTCCCCTGCAGTCCTGACCACCCCCAAAACTGCCCTTCCCTGAAGGCTTGACCACCCACAACTGCCCACCCTTGCAGACCTGGTCTCTCTCAACTGTCCTCCTCTACTGGCCATCTTGTGGTGGCCATCTTGTGTCCACATGAAAGCAACCATCTTTGACCACATGGGGGCAGCCATCTTGTGAGTTAGAGTGATGGTCAATTTGCATATTACTATTAGATAATATATTATTTTTATTAGATAGTATAGAGACCTGGTGCACCAGTGGGGGCCAGCTGGTTTGCCCTGAAGGGTGTCCTGGATCAGGGTAAGGGTTCCCTTGGGGTGTGGGGTGGCCTGAGCGAGGGGCATGTGGTGGTTTGTAGGCCAGCCGCAACCCAAGTGAAGACCCTGGTATCTGGGGTTTATTTAACTTCTATAATTGAAACTTTGTAGCCTTGAGCAGAGCCAATCCTCCTGCTACAAAGTTTCAATTTGCATATCACTCTTTTATTAGGATATATATGAAGTTCCAGTGAAATTAATGTATGTGAGTTACTTGTCACAAAGTAGGAATAACCAGTAAGTGTTCATTTTATTCTCCCTAACACCAAGAGCTAATAATTCTTTAGGACCCACCAAAACTCTTTTTAATTTAAGCTTATAACTTTGGGTTTTATATTCATAAAGAATAACTCAGGATCTTAAAATGATAAATTGCTAGAGGGAAGAAAAACAATTAGATCATTCTCCTAATTTAATTTTCTTTACTAAATAGTACTAAACTAAACTTTAAACTCTTTAACATTTAAATGTTTTCTTAAATCCTAAATTCTGACATTGTTGTTGTGTTTTTTTTAATTTGTTTTCCCTCAACCTCAGGTTGTCTTAATATAAAGAAAAAGAAAATTCATAAGAAATCTTTTAACAAAAATTGAAATTTTCACTCAGAAGAGTTTATAACTGTTTTTTGTTTGTTTGTTTTTTGTTTTACATTAGCTCTGTTCATTCCTCAAAAGAGAAATAAGAATTGATGGATCTGCCGAAACCTGTTTGGCTTAGAGGATAGAGCGTGGGCTTGCGGACTGAAAGGTCCCAGGTTCAATTCCAGTCAAGGGCATGTACCTTGGTTGTGGGCATGTTCTCAGTAGGGGGTGTGCAAGAGGCAGCTGATCGATGTTTCTCTCTCATCGATGTTTCTAACTCTCTATCCCTCTCCCTTCCTCTCTGTAAAAAATCAATAAAATACATTTTGGAAAAAAAAGAATTGATGGATGAACAGCAATAACAAATTTTGATAGGAAGCTAGATAGATGGATAGATAGACAGATAGACATCCTCTTATCTAAGGAAACAAACACTGCAGTACCATAGATTCAGATGGTCCAGGCCCACCTGTGCTTTTAGCAGTTATTTGAGGCCTCTTTGTAACACCAGAGCTGTCTGTGCTAGGATCCAGGCCAAATTCCAAGGCAAAACCCCACCTCCAAGTGCTCTTATTACTTTTTAATCGCATATGTCTGTAGTTCCTTAGCGCCTGCCTCAGTATTCCTCCTCGTGGCTAAACAGCTGCCATGTTGTTTCCCTAGAGATAACGTCCTGAATCTTCTTACCTATTTCACAGGCTGCTGTAAAGCTTAATTAATTAATGTTTCCTGTGTGCCTTGAGGTTTTCAGATGAAAGGTGCTTGGTTGAAGTGTAGAGTCTTATTAAATCTCCAATTTTACCCTGGAAATTGAAGCATCTCACCAGGGCTTGACTCCTAACAAACAAGGTATGTCCCAGCCCCTTGTGCCTTGTTTGGGGTTCTTAGATCATGGTGAAATTTTGCTGTAACCATCCCCTTAACCCAGACTTTGGTGAGGTGACAGGTTATTCAAAAAATCACACAGGGCTACAAGCTAAGACCACATTCTTCTCCTTCAGCCAGTCTTAGTGTGATTAAGCCACAACATAACCCTATCAGATTCCAGAATGAACTGAAAGATATTTTTTTCTGCAACGGTATGAAAAAATTAAAGTATTTTAGATGAGCAAAAGAGAAAGAGGCATTTCAAAGAATAAAAAACTCCAAAGGCCTATCCAACAATGCTCATAAACAGTAAAATACAAATTAAAATAACTTTAAAGTACTATTTCCCCCTGTCCTACCAGCCAAAACCTTAACATTCTGATTATTGGCAAGGATGTAGAGTCCAGACAAATCGTATAAAACTGCTGGCAGGCTAATAAATTGATGCAATCACTTGAGAAGTAATCTGACAAAGTTCAACATTAAAAAAAAAAGTTTAAAATATCAATAGCAGCCTCATTTTTAATTGCAAAAAAAAAAGTGAAACAATCTAAATGTTCATCAACAGAAGACTTAAAAAAAAAAAAGGCTACAGTATAATCAAATAAAAAACCATACATCATAGCCATGAAGATAATGAACTGGAGTTATTGCATCACCAGAGATAAATTTCACAAACACAATGTTGAGCAAAGACAGTTGCTGTAAATCCATAATGATACTTTACATGACGCTAAACACATGCAAAATACCATGGTATTAGGTATACATTCTTATGAAATAAAACTTTGAGAAACTGCATAGGAATGGTAAACTCCAAATTCAGGAACAGGGGTGATAAGGACTTATAAGAAAAGCACACAGAGAGTTTCAATGTAATGGTAGATAGAAACCTTATGCATTTTATCTTTATGCCTGTTGCATACTGAAATGTTTCTTAAAAACTATTCATTATTAACCTTTATATGCTTGTATGACCAACATATTTCATAATAATTTAAGATTTAAGAAAGATGAAGAATCTGAAGGGGCAGAAAATGGAGAGTTGAAAGGACTTAAGAAAGAAAACTAAGTTGGAAATCGAGCCAATCAAGTCCACACCTCTGTGATATCTATAGAATGCATGTGAGCTGTATGCAACCTTGCTTCAATATACCTAAGTCCCATTTTAAATAGTGCTGAGAGAGCACATTTTTATGAAATCTATTCTTGCATAGAGATGTTATAGCTACTTTAGAATTACATTTGAAAATTTTGTTGTTTGTTTTTAGAAAACACAGTGATTTTTTCAGTCCTAGAGCAGTGATTTACAAACATTTTATAAGATACTGTATAAAATCTCATGTAGAATTTGAATATGTAAACTGATCAAATACTCCATCCATTCTTGCTCTTCTCTGTGGCAGTCTCCAAGCACCTCTGCAGGGACCTAGGACTTAATAGGACACAATTGGAATATCATTGCTCTAAAATAGCATATCCTGAAGTATGTTTTGCAGAAACACCGGTACTGAGAAATGTTCTATATTAATGGGATTTCATGGTCATATATACATCTCCTTGGATATGAACAATGCATATTAAAGGCTCTGAGAAGCCCTACAACAAACTGTGTAACTTTAACCTAGCCTGTTGTTGACATAATATAGCTAATTCTCCAAGCATATGTTTAACTTAAGTGAATTTTATATTTCTGTAATGTTATCGAATCCCAAAAAGGTTTCAAGCTGACGTTTGATATTATGTTTAATGATCTGACTTAACCTACACTTATAAGTGCCTAAGAAAATTAGACACTTGATAAATATTTGTTGAATTGATGAATGAACAAACACAAACTTGGTGGAACAAACACATTTAGAGGTCAAGATGTAGACAGAGATTAGCAGTATTTGAAAGGGCTAGCAAAATGAGGAATTACAGGAATATCCAAAAAATATTTTAATGAATTACAGGTCCAAGTTTCCACTCTGGCTATTTAATTAACCTACTGCTTTAAATATTACTTATCTTTAACAATTAAAATTTCCATTAAAATGTCAGTGTTTACCAAAGCCAAAGAGGAATTAGGTGTTTTCTGGAAATGAAGATAAAAGTTCTCCTTAGAATGTGGGGCTTCCCCTCATTTTTAAAATAAATTATTTAATTACATATGTCTCCTTTCCCCCCATTGACCTCTCCCCGGCTGCTCCTGCCTCCCACCACAGGCCCGCACCCTCCTATTGTCTGTGTCTATTGGTTATGCTTGCATGCATGCATTCAAATCTTGTGATTGATCTCTTACCCCAGCCCTCTAACCTCCCCTGCCTTCCGTCTGAAGGAGGTTTGAAGGTCTGTATGATGCTTCTATGTCTCTGGATCTATTTTTGTTCATCAGTTTATGTAGTTCATTATATTCCACAAATGAGTGAGGTCATGTCATACTTATCTTTCTCCTACTGGCTTATTTAGCTTAGCATAATGCTCTCCAGTTCCATCCATGCTGTTGCAAATAGTAAGAGTTTCTTCTTTTTTATAGCATCTATAGATTGTGTAGATGTACCAGTGTTTTCTTAATACACTTATCTGCTAGTGGCATTTGGACTGTTTCCAAATCTTAGCTATTGTAAATTGTGCAGCTATGGACATAGGGATGCATATATTTTTTTCTGATTTCTTGGGATATATTCCTAGAAGCGGGATCACGCAATCAAATGGGAGTTCCAGTTTAATTTTTTAAGGAAACTTCATTCTGTTTTCCACAGTGGCTGCACCAGTCTGCATTCCCACCAGCAGTGCATGAGGGTTCCTTTTTCTCCACATCCGCACCAGCACTTGTCGTTTGTTGATTTGTTGATAATAGCCATTCTGACATGTGTGAAATGGTACCTAATTGTTGTTTTGATTTGTATCTCTTGGGTGATTAGTGACTTTGAACATATTTTCATATGTCTCTTGCCTTCTGTATGTCCACTTTCGAAAAGTCTCTATATAGGTCCTTTGTTCATTTTTTTGATTGGATGGTTTATCTTCCTTTTGTTAAATTGTATGAGTTCCCTATAAATTTTGGAGATTAAATCTTATCTAAAATAGCATTGGAAAATATGTTCTCCCATGCAGTGGGCTTTCTTGTTGTTTGGCAACAAGATGTAGAAGCTTTTTATTTTGATGTAGTCCCATTTATTTATTTTCTCCATAGTTTCCCTTGTCCTAGGAGATGTATCAGTAAACATATTACTATGAGATATGTCTGATATTTTGCTGCCTATAGAGTCTTCTAAGATTTTTATGGTTTTCCATCTTATGCTTAAGTCTTTTATTCATTTTGAGTTTATTTTTGTGTATGGTGTTAAATTGGTGATCTAGTTTCCTTTTTTTTTTTTTTTTTTTTTTTACATGTATCTGTCTAATTTTCCCACCACCATTTATTGAAGAGATTGTCTTGACTCCATTGTATGCTCTTGTATCCTTTGTCAAATATTAATTGAGCATAATGGCTTGGGTCCATTTCTGGGTTCTCTGTTCTGTTCCATTGGTGTATAGGTCTGTTCTTGTGCCAGTACCAGGAAGTTTTGAGAACAGTGGCTTTGTAATATAACTTGATATCTGGTATTGTGATCTCTCCATTCTTCTTTGTCAGTATTGCTGCGGCTATTTGTTTTTGTGGGGGTTTTTTTTTGGGGGGGTGTTTTTTTTGGGGGAAGGGGGGCAGGGTTGAGGGGTTTTGTGTGTGTGTGTGTGTGTGTGTGTGTGTATGTGTTTATTCCATATAAATTTTTGGAAAGTTTGTTCTAGGTCTGTGATATATGCTGTTGGTATTTTAATGGGAATTGCATTGAATCTATAGATTGCTTTAGGTTAGGGGTGTCGAACTCAATCAGAGAAGGGGCCAAAATCTAAAATCCAGCCTAAATCGCGGGCCGAATGGTTTACTGAACAGTCATAAACTGTCATTGTGATGGAAACGCAGCGGAGTGCAGTGATGACAGCGCGGTGCGGGCCACATTGCAAGGCCTGGCGGGACGGATTTGGCCCGTGGGCCTTGTGTTTGACACATGTGCTTTAGGTAGTATGGACATTTTAATGATGTTGATTCTACCAATCCATGAACACTATATTCTTCCACTTGTTTATATCTCCCTCTATACCTTTTTTCAACATCCTGTAGTTTTCTGAATACAGATCTGTTACCTCCTTAGTTAAGTTTATTCCTAGGTATCTTAATGTTTTTGTTGTCAAGGTAAATGGGATATTTTTAAATTTCTCTCTGTGTTAGTGCATTATTGGTGTATAAAAATGCCATAGTTTTCTGGGTGTTAATTTTGTATCCTACTACATTGCTGAATTCATTTATTAAATCTAGTAGCTTTTTTATTGAGTTTTTATGGTTTTCTATGTACAATATCATGTCATCTGTGAATGATGACAGTTTTACTTCTTTTTCACTTTTATTTCTTTTCTTGTCTGATCACTATGGCTAGCACTTCCAATACTATGTCAAACAGAAGTGGTGAAAGTGGGCATCCTTGTTTTGTTCCTGTTCTTAGGGGAAATGGTTTTAGTATTTCCCCATTGAGTATGATGTTGGCTGTAGGTTTGTCAGGCTTTTATTAAGCTGAAGTATGATCCCTCTATTCCCACTTTGCTGAGAGTTTTTATCAAGAAAGGGTGTTGGATTTTGTCTAACGCCTTTTCTGCATCAATTGATATGGTCATGTAGTTTTTGTCTTTCAATTTTATGTATCACATTTATTAATTTGCAGATAGTCTACCAGCCTTGCATTCCTGGAGTAAATCCCACTTGATCATGGTGTATAATCTTTTTAATGTATTGCTGGATTTGATTTGCTAATATTTTGTTGAAGATTTTAATATCTATGTTCAGCAGAGATATTGGCCTATAATTCTTTCTCTATAGTGTGTTTAACTGATTTGGGGATTAGGGTAATGCTGGCTTTATAGAATAAACTTGGAAGTGTTCTTTTCACTTGAATTTTTTTCAATAGTCTGAGGCAGATTGGTGTTAGTTCTTTGAATGTTTGGTAAAACTTTTCTGTGAAGCCCTCAAGATCAGAGCTTTTGTTTGCTGGAAGTTTTAGAGGGAGATATAGAGGGAAGTTTTTTAATAACTGCTTCAATTTCATTGGTAGCTATAAGACTCTTCAGGTTTTCTAATTCTTCCTGATTAAATTTTAGAAGATTTCATTTTTCTAGGAATATGTCCATTTTCACCTAGGTTGTCCAGCTTGTTGGAATAGACTTGTTTGTAGCATTTTTTTTTATTTTATTTTTTTTTTACAATCCTTTATATTTCTAAGGGGTTGGTTGTTACTTCAATTCTTTTATTTCTGATTTTGTTTATTTGGGTCCTCTCTCATTGTTTCTTGGTGAGCTTGGCTAAAGGTTCATCAATCTTGTTTATTCTTTCAAAGAACCAGCTCTTGGATCTATATTGATCTTTTGTATTCATTTTTTTCTCTATGTCATTTATTTCTGCTCTAATCTTTATAATTTCCTTCTTTCAACTTACTCTGGGCTTTTCTTGTTGCTCTCTTTCTGGTTCTTTAAGTTGTAGGGTTAGATAACTTATTACCAGTTTTTTCTTATTGTTGTTTGTTTGTTCGTTTGTTTTAGTTACGCCTGTTAGGCTATGACATTTCCTCTCAGGACTGCTTTCCCCCTCATTTAAAAAAATATATATTTTATTGACTTTTTAAAGAGAGGAAGAGAGAGGGATAGAGAGTTAAAAACATTGATGAGAGGGAATCATTGATCAGCTGCCTCTTGCACACCCCCTATTAGGGATGTGCCCACAACCAAGGTACATGCCCTTGACTGGAATAGAACCTTTCAGTCTGGAGGCCAATGCTCTATCCATTGAGCCAAACCAGTTTTGGCTCCCCCTCATTTTTAAAACAATAAAAATAATTGAAGCAGGTACAAAACACCATCTCCCTAACAAATCATAGGTCGGGAGTGAATAGCCCTCATTTGACTACATGCTTTTATCTGAATAAATATCAGGTGATCAGAATTGGACCAAAGCCCTTTTCTTGGGGCTTTTAAAAGATAAATATTTAACATTTACAAATGACATTAATGACCTAAATAGTCCAAGCATTCCAACTTCTTGGGAAATTGTGGAGTTTTCTACTGATATTTCCCTGATTACAGGTGAACATAGCCTACTGAAGAAAATTGTCTAACTTATATTGGCCAATTGAAGGAAATATTGAAGACCTTATAAATCTTTTTGTGCTTTCTGACCTTGACAATTTTACCTGAGCCTTTGATACAAAGTTATTCTCCCGTAACATACAGCTGCAGGACATATTTTTATGCTCCCATATTCTTCAGCCACTTATTTAATCAATCCAAATTGGTGTACACACAGTGAGGAAAATACAAAGAAATATAAAATTAGGTATTTTCCCTGGGAGACCTTACAGTCTCATTGAAAAGACTAAAGATAAAACATATATAGTTTAATAACAAAACAACATGACAACCCAAGTAATATTATTAGAAAGAAAATAGTGAAGGTCAAATTCATAGGATAGAAATATGAGTGATGTGAACCTTCATTTGCCTCTACATTTAGAGAAGAATGAAAAATGAAGAGTCAAACTGATTATGAAAATTTCACAGTGAAGGACACTTGACCTGGTCAGAAGGATAAAAGAATTTGGAGAAGCTTAAAAGAGGTGAAAGAATATACCTGAGATAAAAATCTTTGTGAACAAAGGCTCATAGAATGTCTGGGAGCCATTCAAAAGACACAATAAAATTTTGTCATAATTACTCCACTTTACTGGATCATGTGCAAAGCATTCAAAATAAGTTGATTACACCAAAATATGTACTAGTAAAAGTCCGAGCAAGAAAAAACAACAAAAGAGAAACCAATATGGCAGCCTAGGTAAGTACTTAAGCTGCCACCTCACACAACAATTTCAAAACAACAACTAAAAAACAGAATGTACATCATCCAAAACCACAGGAAAGCTGGTGGAGTGGGAAATCTACAACTAGAAAGAAAGAGAGAGGCTCATGGATCAGGAGAGCCACAAAGTGCTGAGGTAGGGAGATGGGCACGCAGAGAGGAAGGGCGGCCCTGGCTGGCAGGAGGAGAAAAGAAGCCCCCAGCTGCACTGAACCCCAGTTCCAATTGCACTAAACCCCAACCCCAGCTGAAACCCTGTGGACCCAGGCTCATACGGGTGGAATCTGGACTGTAGAGAAAGGCACCAGAGACTTAAGAGACTCGGGGAAGCTGGGAGCTGCAGCACGTGAGTGAGTATTGGCAGAAAGGTCTGACCAGTCTGGGAGATCAGGGAAGCTGGAGCCACAGTACGTGAGTGAGTGCATGCAGAGAGGTCTGACCACAGATTCAGATTGCCGCAGCTGCTCCATACTACAGAGACCCAACCCAATTCTGGCCGAGCCTCTGGGGCACCCATGCTCTTACAAGGGGATTCTGGACTGTCAGGTGGAAATTCACTCAGGGAGCTGCAGAAGGCAGGGGTCTGAGGCTCGCACACAAGGGCAGGGCTGATAGGAAGCCACAACTGTCGGCTTAGCCCTGAGACTCCACCACATCCAAGCTGAGAACAGAGGCTTTTGCAATTTTGCAAGTCTGATCCTATAAGACTGCCTCCAATATAGAAGGTATCCCAGAGTAGACACCACTGATATTCACATCCAATTAGTCTGGAGGTCAATTCTTCCCAGTGATACCAACAACAATAAAGACTTAACTACAATGAGGCTGCACATGCAGTCCACAAAGGGGAGCACCAAGAGTGTCTACCTCAGGTTACTGGGGAGGCTGACCCACTGGGCCATATAGGACACCAAACATACAAAACTATCATATCATCTCAGGGAAGCAGCGAAAATGCCAAGACAAGGAAATAGGTCTCAAACAAAAGAAATGGAGGAGAACAAAAGACTGGATATAGAGTTCAAAACCATGGTTTTAAGGTTTTCCAAGAATTTCCTAGAAAAGGCCAATAAATTTAACAAGACCTTTGAGGATATGAAAAGGTCCAACTAAAAATTAAACATACACTGACTGAAAAAAAAAAAATTATATGAAGACCCAACAGCAGACTAGAAGAACACAAGAATCAAGTCAAAGATTTAGAATACAAAGAAGCAAAGGGCACTCTTCTGGAGAAGCAAGAAGAGAAGACAATCCAGAAAGTTGAAGATAGTGTAAGGAGCCTCTGGGACAACTTCAAGTGTACCAACATCAGAATTATTGGGGTGCCAGAAAAAGTGAAAGAGCAAGACACTGAAAACCTATTTGAAGAAATAATGTCAGAAAACATCCCCCACCTGGTGAAAGAAATAGACTTACAAGTCCAGGAAGCGCACAGAACCCCAAACAAAAGGAATCCAAAGAGGACCACACAAAGACACATCATAATTAAAATGCCAGGAGCAAAAGACAAAGAGAGAATGTTAAAAGCAGCAAGAGAAAAACAGTTAGTTACTTATAAGGGAGCACCCATACAACTATCAGCTGATTTCTCAACAAAAACTATGCAGGCCAGATGGGAGTGGCAAGAAATATTCAAAGTGATGAATAGCAAGAACCTACAACCAAGATTACTGTATCCAGCAAAGTTATCATTCAGAATTGAAGGGAAGATAAAAAGCTTCACAGATAAGAAAAAGCTAAAGGAGTTCATCACCACCAAACCAGTATTATATGAAATGCTGGAAGGTATTCTAAAGAAGAGGAAGAAAAAGAAAAAAGATAAAAATTATGATCAACAAATACATATATATCAATAAGTGAATGTAAAAATCAAGTGAATTAAAAATCTGAGGAACAAAATATACTGGTGAAAATAATAGAATCAAGGGCAAAGAAAGGGAGAGGATTGATAATTATCAGGGGAGAAGGGGTGTGGGGGTAGACGAAGAGACTGGACTAAAAAAGTACAACTATGGATGAGGACAATGGGGGGGTAAGAGCAGAGGGTAGGGTGTGAACCGGTGGAAGGGAGCTATGGGGGGGAGGGGGGAGAGGAGAAACAATTGTAATAATCTGAGCAATAAAGATTTATTAAATTTGAAAAAATAAGAAAGAACAAGTATAATAGAAGTCCTGTGCTCAGCACCTGAGCATAGTTTCCCTTTTGAAACTCACCTGTATCCCTGAGTCCCTAAATACCTAACATTTTGTTAATACACATTAAATTTCAAAAATGAATTAGTTAAAAAAGCGATCTAGGAAACATGTACCAGTTAGATGCTGCCAAAGTCACACCACACCCCAAAACATTCACATTGCAGAAGTCCCTTCACACTTCAGCCATCGTGCGCCAGCTGAAAGTTTCTCTGTTTTCCCCCTAGGCCTGGAACATGGGCAAATTTACCTGCAAGAGATGATGGGATGGGGATATTTGAAGAGATTAACATCAAAGCAGATAATACTTTTGATAAATTCATAGGAAACGGAAAAGATTTATGTACTCAAAATGAAAATATAGAAGTAACATCTTAGACATTTGTTGAGCTAGGTTTTACTAGACACCATTTGCTTTGACTTTGTGATCTATTTTTCATATAATCTTTCTGAATTAAGCGCTAAATACTCTGCCAAGTTCTTATTTCAAATTGATAAAGAAGTACTAGTATAGAGGTCAAAAAATGAAGCAAGTTGTATTTATTTTTCAGTGTCTAATTATATTGTATTAGGCAAAATTTTGGAACAAGGGAAAAGTGCTTAATTGGAGAAGAGGAGACACATGAAACAATTAGAGAGCGATACATTGCATTTACATAAATAAATCTTATAGTTGGTGTGAATCAGACTCTAAGAAGGGTCAGACAGCAAGGATAATGATAAGCATGTTGGAACAGTTAGAAAGAAGGACTTCCTAGGTTCTGAAGTTGTGTAACCAAAGACAGAAAGAAAAAATAGAATGGTCATGTCCTTTGTATATGATAGCAAGAGCAGTCAATGTGGAGGAGAAGGGTGTGTGCTAGGAAAACCTGGAAGAGGGAAAGGAACAGGCAGAGTGAAAATGTAGTTTCAAACAATAGCCAGCAGCCTGATTTTAGAAGTGTTTGGAACAAAGCTACATTCATTTGTCTGTGGATAGTCCATGGCTACTTTTGTATAGTAGTAGAGTTAAATGCTTGTGGTAAGATTCTTGGAGCCTAAAAATTCATTATCTGGCCCTTTCCCAATCATTGGTATAGAACATGAGAGTAGTTGGGAGGAAGGGAGGAAGCAATGAGGGGTACCAAAATTCCAATACGTGTGTTGTATTTCCTTATGCTTCCCAGCCACACACATAGATAGATCCCATTCCCTAGGCTCCATAGGGCTTCTGACAAAAGCCAGATTATAGAAGACCTTGAGAAATAGGCAGAGGTGTTTAGAATTGATGTAATAGATAATGGGAATTCAATGATAGAAAAATGATCAATTTAGAAGATCAATCAAGAATGAGAGAAGAGCCCTAACCAGTTTGGCTTAGTGGATATAGTGTCAGCCCCAGGACTGAAGGGTTCTGAGTTCGATTCTGGTCAAGGGCATATGCCTTGGTTGTGGGCTCAGTCCTAAGTGGGGGCCATACAGGATACAGCTGATCAATGTTTCTCTCTCATCGATGTTTCTGACTTTCCATCCCTCTCCCTTCCTCTCTGTAAAATCAATAAAATATTTTTTTAAGAGAGAGTGAAAGGAGGAACCAAAATGCAAAGGTAAACACCTGAACTTGCTGCCTCACACAACCACATCAAAACTACAACTAAAAGACAAAACAAATATCATCCAGAACCATGGGATGGCTGGCTGAGTGGAAGTTAAACAACAAGAAAGAAAGAGAAAAGAACACTGAGACTGGGGGAGGTGCAGAGGTGCGGAAGTGAGGAGGTATGAAGGTGTACTTGGAAACGGGCTGGCAACTGGATACACTGTTGTCTTTTTCAATCAGGAGCTAGAAACAAGCTCCCAACTACTCTGAACTCCAGTTCCAAGGGAGACTCTAGGGACCCAGACTCATACGGGGAGAAGCTGGACTGTCAGGCATTGGATGGAACTTGAGGGCAGCTTTCTCTCAGAGGTACTTTCAGCAATCAGTGTTCCTGCATGGTGCCATGGGACACAGAGACCCAGAGACCTCTTCAGGGCAGGGCTGACGAGCAGCCATTGCTGTTTACTCCACCCTGGTGATTCCCTGAGACCCCGCCCCACTCAATTAAAAACCCTACCAAAACTGTGCGCAGTGGCTTTTGCATATGAATAGACTGGCCTTTTACAATCTAAAACCTAACAAATTGCAGCTGGGTCAGAGAGCCCCAGAGCTTTCAAAAGAAGGCCCAAGGCTCAACAGCAGTTAGCATTGCTTCACAGCTAGGCCACATCTGGGCACCAACAAACCCCAAACAAAGAGGAGGAATCTGCAGATCTCTCTATAGTTCCTCCTGGGTAGCCTCAGACAGTGGCTGACCTTGCACCTCCTTGGAGATCCAAGAGCCAGAATACCTAGTGGTCAGAATGAGACCATCTAGATTACAACTCTTCACATCCATAAGGACACACTCAGAGGGCAGACTCAGTGAGCAACAAAGCCCCACTGAAGCAAGTCCTCCCCAATAAGGGTGTCACCAGCCAGAAGTTCTCCCAGTGTAGACACAACTGGTCCTCATAACCAATTGGTCTGGAGGACAATTCCTCCCAGTGATACTAACAGCAATCAAGGCTTAACTACAACAAGACTGTGCACACAGCCCACAAAGGGGTGCATCAAGAGTGTTCACCTCAGGTAATTATGAAGGCTGAGCCACTGGGCCCTATAGGGCACTTAGCACACAAAGCCACTCTATCAACTCAGGGAAGCTGCCAAAATGCAGAGACGAAGAAACAGGTCACACATGAAAGAAATGGAGGAAAACAAAATACTGGATATAAAGTTCAAAACCATAGTTATAATGTTATTCAAGAATCTAGAAACCTTTGAGATATTTAGTGAGACTCTCAAGAATATGAAAAAGGATCAATTAGAAATTAAGCATACACTGACTGAAATAAAGAATAATATAAAGAGATCCAATAGCAGACTAGAGAATCACAAGAATCAAGTCAAAGATTCATAATACAAAAAAGCAAAAAACACCCAATCAGGAAAAAAAAAAATAATCCAAAAATATGAAGATAGTGTAAGGAGCCTGTGGGACAACTTCAAGCATACCAAGATCAGAATTATGGGGGTGCCAGAAAAAGAGAAAGAGCAAGACACTGAAAACCTATTTGAAAAAAATAATGTCAGAAAACATCCCCCACCTAGTGAAAGAAATAGACTTACAGGTTCAAGAAGCACACAGAACCCCAAACAAGAGGAATCCAAAGAGGACCATACCAAGACACATCATAATTAATGACAAGGACATAAGACAAAGAGAGAATGTTAAAAGCAGCAAGAGAAAAACAGTTAGTTACCTACAAGGGAGTACCCATACAACTATCAGCTGATTTCTCAACAGAAACTATGCAGGCCAGATGGGAGTGGCAAAAAATATTCAAAGTGATGAATAGCAAAAACTTACCAAGAATACTCTACCCAGCAAAGCTATTGTTTAGAATTGAAGGTCAGATAAAGAGCTTCACAGACAAAAAAAAAAAAAAAAAAAAAAAGGAAAAGAGCTCATCACCACCAAACTTAAAGAATGCTGAAGGGTATTCTTTAAGAAGAAAAAGGTAAAGATAAAAAATATGAACAACAAAGTGACAACAAATACATATCTATCAAGTGAATCTAAAAATCAAGTGAATAAAAAATCTTACAAACAGAATAAACTGGTGAATATAATAGAACCAGGGGCATAGAAAGGGAGTGGACTGACAATTCTTGTGAGTGGTGGGGAAAGAGACTGGACAAAAATCGTATACCTATGGATGAGGACAGTGGGGGAGGGGGGGAGGGTCGGAACCAGGTGGAGGGGAGCTATGTGGGGAAAATAGAGGAACAACTGTAAAATCTGAACAATAAAGATTTCTTTAAATTGAGAAAGAGAGAGAGAGAGAGAGAGAGAGAGAGAGAGAGAGAGAGAGAGAGAACAGAAGGTAAACCTGACCAAAAGGTGTCAGTTAAAATATTATATAAATTCAAGCAGGGGTCATCATAAGAAATGGAGATGAAATGGCAATTGAAAGTAGCATTTCAAGAGATGACTCAAGTTCTGGTGACAAATTAACAAGGGAGGTAGTATAAGGGTTGAGAAATAACGAAATTGGGTCCTAGTTCCAGCTCTGCCATTCACTGGCTGCATCTTTGGCAAGGATACTGTACAGGTCTCCATTTAATCATTTTTAAGATGAAGAATTTGGTAGAAACATTAGTATGTAGTGTATTTGAGTACCTGCTGAGTGCCATGCACTGAGGAAAAGCATTTCACATATTTTCTCCAATCCTCACAAAAGGCTCCAAGATAGGTATTGCCAGGATCATTTCACTGATGAGGAAACTGAAGCTCAGAAAGGGTTAGTAAATTGCCTGTAATGACAGCTAGTAAACTAACAATGTAAGTTACAAACTTAGAATTGGTCTCTGCATCACAGAAATTGTGTAGTCCAAGTGCTCATTATCATATAAAGGTTCATCACAACATCCTTATAAGAAACCCTGTATTACCTTTCTCTAAAGCATTCAGGGAGTTAGCACTTCCTCTCTTTCCATTGCTCTAAAACAGAGTTTATTGACACTCACCAAATATCCATGTGTCCCTTTATGTTCCCATGTGCCCTCGTAGTCAATTTGACTGGGTTGCAGCCACTAAGCTATAGATAGAAGTGATATAAACTACTTTCCTTACAGGGCCCCTGAAAACAAACCAACAGCAAACATGTAGTGTTTTGCAGTTCCCAAGAAATAGGCTTTCATATATAAACTAGAGGACTGGTACATGAATTCATGCACCAGTGGGGTCCCTCTGCATGGCCTACAGGATCAGGCCGAAACTGGCTCTTTGGCATTCTCCCGAGGGGTCCCTAATTGCAAAAGGGCACAGGCAAGGCTGAGGGACCCCACCGTACATGTTCAGGGATGGGAAGGGATGCAGGTTAACCAGCCAGAGAGGGACCATGGGAGGGCTCCAGGGCATGTCCAGCCCATCTTGCTCAGTCCCAATCGGCCAGACCTCAGCAGCAAGATAACCTCCTCATTGAAACATCTGCCTCCTGGTGGTCAGGGCACGTCATAGTGACTGGTCGACCCATCGACTGTCTGCCCCTGGTGGTCAGTGCACATTATAGAGAGCAGTTTGAGCAGCCTTAGCATATCATTAGCATATTATGCTTTGATTGGTTGAATGAATAACTGGACATTTAGCTTATTAGGCTTTTATTATATAGGATTATCTTATTTGACTCTCACAGGAAATAAGAACCAGAATTATTATCATCAGAAACATGTTACAGGTAAAGAATCTTAGTCACAACCAGATTAGAAAATTTGATTATTCTGTAGGTAAGCAGGTGACTCTGAAGGCCATGTGTCTTTTATGTCTGTGTCCCACCAGTGCCTGAAGCCACTGTCTATTTATTAAGTGCAGTAACTAACATCTGTGTATAAACAGGGTTCAAACTAGACACAAATAGGTACTTCTTATAAATAATAAAAGTAGCTCAGAATTAATTAAAAGGTTAGCAATAAGTTTCCTTTTTTCATAGTCAAACCTTATTTTATAATTATTTATCTCCATAATATAAGTTTTTCAGTTTATGACCAATGCAAACTTTAATAGTTTTACATAGAAGGACATAGTTTCTCTTTTTCTCTTCTGATCTCAATCTTTTGCTTTTTTTCCACACTGTGACAACTTCAAATACATAGTGAACCAGTCTCACATTCCCACCCTATATATGGCAAAAGTCAGCCAACTTCTTTTAGGGTACCCTTATCTGAGAATGGTCTCAAAGGATCCTGAGATCCCTCTTCTGGATCCATCTGTACTTTTCAAAAATGTTAAACCAATGTAACTGAATTCAATCTTGGAATCACATCATTATAATAGTAAACTGCTTGGTCCTCTTGCTTATTCTCTGAATTGATTTTTTTATTTTTTATTTTCACTTCCACTGGAATTTAGAGAGAAAATGGCTTCAAACTGGATCAGCCAGCTTTGGTGTGACAACAAAAATGAAAATGAATGGTTAAAAAAAAAAATCAAAAGCTTTGCTCTTTGAGATATAATTTAGTGTCTGGCAGGAATAATTCAACAAAATTGTGTCCACTTCCTGATCACATAACTAAACAAACAATAAGGGGGGAAGTCCTGCTGAGAGACATTTTCACATTAAAAGGTGCTAAAAATGGGCTAGATCTCCTCACAGCCCTGTTGGAGGCCTCCGCTCAATTTTTAGTCATTTCCTCTCTGTCTCCAGACTGGTTTGCGACTGGAGAGGCAGAGGAAAAAGGCTGCACCTCCGTGCTGATCCACTTAACAATTCAAGGGATGATTAGAAAAGGAAGGGAGTCTTGTCCTTTCCAGTCATTTTCACATGTCGCAGGAGGGAAGCTGAAAGAGAGAAGAGGAAATGGAAAAGATTAGAAATATCTTCTTAGGTAAATATCCACAATAACTCAAAATCGTACTCAGAGGTTCTGCATCAGAGGATCTATGTGGATTAGGCCTTCACTGGTGGCCAGATGCTACAAGAAAGATGAAAATTAAATATGGGGCTTAGATATGTAGCAGTAGACAGAGTCTCTTCTACAAAGCTATTCATGCTGTGTTTTTTAATCTTAAGAATAAACATTTGATAAACACACAAATGTTAGAATCCTTCTGTAAGTACTATTTATGCAGGCAAAACTTCCATTGGCCATATCGTGTCCTCTGCATCCCTAGTATTCATGCAAAAACTGATTCAACAAACAGGTAGAGTGCTTGCAATGGGTCAGATGTTATATGAGAATTAGAAGTATGAATAGATGAGATTTGCCCTTTGGAACTCTGGGGCAGAGTTTCCCAGCCACCACACTATTGACATTTTGGGCATAAGAATTCTTTGCTATGGGACTGTTCCCTGCATTGTAGGATGTTTAGCAGCTTAGCAGCATCCTGGCCTCTACCCACAAGGTGCCAGTAGCACTCTGCCTCAATTGTGCTATCAAAATGTCTCCAGACATTGCCCAATGTCCCCTGGAGAAAGGGGAGTGAGGACAAAATGTCACAGCTGAGAACCACTGGTCTAAAGGGAGAGACAAGGTTTTAGAAGCAAATAATCACAGTGCAATGAGACGGGCTAGAATTTGCAGGAAGTACTGTGGGAGCACTGAGAAGAGAGCAGCGAGATAACTTGGAGTGCAGGAGGGGGAAGGGAACATCTTTGTGTTACAGACCCTCCAATGATCAAGTATATGGAGAAGAGACAATAATAATAATAGAATATAGATGAGCACTTTCTATGTGTCATGCACTGTTCTAAACATTTTGCAGGTGTTAACTAGTTTAATCCTCCCAACAGCCCTATGAGATAGTTTCTATGAGTATCTTCAGTTTAAAATAAAGAAGCAGGCATAGAGAGTTTTAGTAATTTGCCCAGGTCTCACAGAGCCAGCAAAATGGTGGAGCCAAGATTCAAAATCTAGGCAGTATATCCTAATAAAGTTGCTGAAGGTGGGGAGGAGGCATTCTGGCTTCAGCAAACATTGTTCTTATACAACACAGGTAAGAAGACAAAGAGACTTGAACCCATAAAAAGGATAAGCACTGCCAGTAGCAAGAAGACAGAGGAAAAAGAAGGCACTGATTATAATGTCAAACTTGCTAAGAGATTAGATCTTAATTATTCCCAGAAAAAAAAAAGATAATTATATGATATGCTAGGGATGCTAGATAACAATACAATGGCAATCATATTGCAGTATATAAATACAGGGTGGGGGGAAAGTAGACTTACAGCTGTGAGTATGTGAATCAGTTTATTCTTATATTATTATTTATTCATTATTGTTTTATTTTCCATACAAACAACTGTAAACCAATGTTTGCTCCATCCTTTATATAAAATCAAAATGTGTATAGCTTAAGCTTATACAGTGTTATATGTCAAGTACATTTAAATTTTAAAAACAAAAAAGGGGCCATAGCTGGTTTGGCTCAGTGGATAGAGCATCAGCCTGCCTACTGAAGGGTCTTGGTTCCATTTTGGTCAAGGGCACATGCCTGGGTTGTGGGCTTGATCCCCCATGGGGGGCTTGTAGGAGGCAGCCAATCGATGGTTCTCTCTCATCATTGATGTTTCTCTTTCTCTCTCCATCTCTTTTCCTCTCTGAAATCAATATATATATATATATATATATATATATATATATATATATATATATATAAAATATATTTTTAAGGAAAGCATGAGGCATAAGAGAAGGGGTATAAAAAACAGGCAACACTTACCCACTTGGGAAATCGTATGTTGGAGACAACATGACTAGAAAGAAGTCAGACATGGGTTACAATTTGCATGCAAATTTCCACTGGCAAGCTAGATAGATATAACACATTTGTTTTTGTTTGTATTAAATATGCTTTTATTAATTTCAGAGAGGAAGGGAGAGGGATAGAGAAATAGAAACATCAATGATGAAAGAGAATCATTGATTGGCTGCCTCCTGCACTCCCCCTACTGGGGATCGAGCCCGCAACCCGGGCATGTTCCTTTTGCTGGAATCAAATTTGGGACCCTTCAGTCCACAAGCCAATGCTCTATCCACTGAGCCAAAACAGCTAGGGCTAAAATACATCTGCTAAATAATAGAGTATTTAACCTGAAAACCAAAAAAAAAATTAAAAAATCAACTTACGACAGTCCAGTTTTCTACACTTCTCAAGCTAAGGGGCCCACGGGGTACATGGCAGTGTACCAAGGCATATATGAAGCTTTAGGATAAATATAGCTTATTTTGGAGTGCTCATTTTTTGAAGGTTTAATATTTTACAAAACTAGATCAGGTATATTGTAAATTTGATATTAGTTTTTAAGATAAGCTCAAAGCTTGCAGAAAATGTCAAATTTGCAATATCCCTGTAGGCTGTGCCCCAAGGCCTCTGGGTGTATGCGTGCAGTCACTTAATTTAGGACCCATGAAAGAAAGAAATTCAAGAATCCCATCCTAGAGTGCTGCAAGCATTTTGGGTTAGGCATATTTCTTACAAATTGGAAGTTAAAAGAGAGGTGCCATTGTCATATTTTAGTTTTAAAATCAAGCCAGTTCAGACATGTCATGCCATGAAGAATAGGCTTAAGTTAAACCTATGTGCTTGTAAATTCAATCAATATTTTGTTTATAAAAATAATTATTATAGTACTATTGCTATCATCAGGCTTTTTATTTGGAGAAAAAAAAATTTTTTCCATACATTAACTCATTAGATTCTCACTACAGCCCCAGGAGGAGTAAGCAAACGTATAAGGCCCACAACCCCTTACAAATGATAAAACAGAGTCTGAGAGATTAAATGACTTTCCAAGGTCACAGAAGTAGAAAGCAGAGACCAAGGGAGCATTACTAAAGCTTATTCTACCATCAATAGCTTTAGCCATTTGTATATCCAAGTAAAATGGCTTCAACTTTATCAATCCTGTACAAACTCAGCCTAAGCTAATGGGAGTCTTCATCGATATCAATTTCTTCTATTACAATATAAACATTTAAAAAAAACCAATATAAACATTTATATCTGAGCTGCTGATTCAATCTCAGAAAATCTCTAAGTGACTGGACAGTTCCATATTTGAGTAAGACCCTGGATCAGGATTTAGCCCCCAACACAGTTTCATAGAAGGTGACTGGTAATGCACTCCAGCTCCAGGGGGTGGCAGCAGTGAGAAAAAATCCAATCTCTTCAAAGTTGGATATAGGCACTCTTTCAGGAGCCGTTTCTGGAAGCAGCTATATGTTATTCTATGCAAACCATGCTCTAATGGTGAGATAGGACAAAAACTTGGTACATGAGTAAAACCTTGAACACATTAGGGAAGGCAGACACTAAAAGAGACTGAGGCTGGGCTTACTGCTAATACAGGCTTTTGGGGATCTGGGTATTGTTCTTGGACATTATCATTTGGAAAACTACTTTGAGGAAGTTATATCATTCAAGACTCAAAGTGTAACGTAGAAATATATGCCACAACCCAGACTACACATATTTTGATTACCTGTTTACCTGTGTCCTCTGTTTACTCACCCCCACAGCACTATGTAAGTTTCCTTAAAGCAGCGATTGTGCAATGTTGCTCTTTGCATCTGAAATACTTAGCACAGAGCCAACTATACTTATAAGAAATATTTGTGAATTAAAACTAGACAAACAAAATTTTATCGTGGCATTTAAGTAGATGTCTAAGCTCCTGCTATTAGCTAACTGTGAACTTTCATATAAACACAGATTACTTCTATTTTGTATTCCCAGTGTCTAGCACTAGGCCTGGGACATTGTACACTTTCAAATAATTCTTGCAATGAAAGCTTGGATAGATGGTTGGGTAGATAAATGGATAAATGTGTGCATAAATGGATGTTACTAAATTCAGGATTTCTTACCACAATTCTCCTCATGGTTTATAGCATTTAATTAATTATTAATTATTAATTAATTTATTTATTTACTAGAGGCCTGGTGCACGAAATTCACACATGGGGTGGGGGTTGGGGTGTCCCTCAGCCCGGCCTGCAACCTCTCCAATCTGGGATCCCTCTCATAATCTGGGACTGCTGGCTCCTAACCACTCACCTGCCTACATGCCTGATAGCCCCTAACCACCTCTGCTGGCTTGATCACCACCTAACCACTCCCCTGCTAGCCTAATGGTCTCCAACTGTCCTCCCCTGCTGGCCTGATGACCCCCAACTGCCCTCCCCTGTTGGCCTGATCACTCCTAACCACCTTTGCCTCGGTCCCCATCACTGAGCTTTATCCAGAAGGAAGTCGGATGTCCGGAAGATGGCCAGTCACCTGATCTAATTAGCATATTACCCTTTTATTAGTATGGATTGGTTTACAGCATTTTAAATAGATATAACACACTTAGCACCAAGATCTTTATTTCTAATACCACTATTCAATATAGGAAACAGAGATTCTTAAATTATTCTAGGTTGGTCCTAAGACTGGGACAAGGAGCACATAATATTGGCTTAAAACATTTTATAGTGAGGGGAAAGTAAGGAAGTACTAAAAAAAAAAATGATGAAAACTTAACAAAGGGACATGGGAGCCCATTGAAAAAGTCCCCAATGGCCCAAGTTAAGCAACACATTAAGTAGTTTTTATAACCCAAAGTATAAAATAAATATTCATGAGTCCATACCGATATAAATAAATGCCTGAAAAAAATAAAATAAAAAAATAAAAATTATTATAAAATATTATATGCATAAAAATTCTAAATAATTTATGTAGATCTTCACCCTCAAGATGGTAGAATATAACGCCCCTTACTTATTTGTATGTGCCTTTTTTTATTTTTTATTTTTTAAATAAATCTTTATTGTTCAGATTATTACAATTGTTCCTCTTTTTTTCTCCCATGTATCCCCTCCACCTGGTTCCTACCCCACCCTCTGCCTTTACCACCCTCCCACACTGTCCTCATCCATAGGTGTACGATTTTTGTCCAGTCTCTTCCTGCACCCCCCATACCCATTTCCTCCTGAGAATTGTTAGTCCACTTCCTTTCTATGCCCCTGATTCTATTATATTCAACAGTTTATTCTGTTCATCAAATTTTTTATTCACTTGACTTTTAGATTCACTTGTTGATAGATATGTATTTGCTGTTCATAATTTTTATCTTTACCTTTTTCTTCTTCCTCCTCTTCTTAAAGAATTTCATATAATACTGGTTTGGCAGTGATGAACTCCTTTAGCTTTTTCTTATCTGTGAAGCTCTTTATCTGACCTTCAATTCTGAATGATAGCTTTGCTGGATACAGTAATCTTGGTTGTAGGTTCTTGCTATTCATCACTTTGAATATTTCTTGCCACTCCCATCTGGCCTGCAAAGTTTCTGTTGAGAAATCAGCTGATAGTCGTATGGGTGCTCCCTTGTAGGTAACTAATTGTTTTTCTCTTGCTGCTTTTAAGATTCTCTCTTTGTCTTTTGCTCTTGGCATTTTAATTATGATGTGTCTTGGTGTGGTCTTCTTTGGATTCCTTTTGTTTGGAGTTCTATGTGCTTCCTGGAGTTGTAAGTCATTTCTTTCACCAGGTGGGAAAAGTTTTCTGTCATTATTTCTTTAAATAGGTTTTCAGTGTCTTGCTCTCTCTCTTCTTCTGGCACCCCAATAATTCAGATGTTGGTACACTTGAAGTTGTTCCAGAGGCTCCTTACACTATCTTCATATTTTTGGATTATTTTTTCTTTTTGCTTTTCAAATTGGGTGCTTTTTGCTTCTTTGTATTTCAAATATTTATCTTGATTCTTGTGACCCTCTAATCTACTGTTGGATCTTTGTATATTATTTTTTATTTCAGTCAGTGTATGTTTAATTTCTAGTTGGTCCTTTTTCATATCCATGAGGGTCTTGCTAAATTTATCGGTCTTTTCTAGAAAATTCTTGAAAAACCTTATAACTGTGGTTTTGAAGTCTATATCCAGTAGTTTTCTATTTGTGTTCTGTTTCTTTGCCTCTGCATTTTGGCAGCTTCCCTGAGTTGATAGGTTGATAGAGTGGCTTTGTGTGCCAGGTGTCCCATAGGGCCCAGTGGCTCAGTCTCCATAATTACCTGAGGTGGACACTCTTGATGCACCCCTTTGTGGGCTGTGTGCACAGTCTTGTTGTAGTTAAGCAATTGACCTCCAGGCCAATTGGCTGTGAGAATCAGTTGTGTCTACACTGGGAGAACTTCTGTGCTGGAGACACCCATATGGGGCAGGACTTGCTTCAGTGGGGCTTTGTTGCTCACTGAGTCTGCCCTCTGAGTGTGTCCCTTATGGATCTGAGGAGTTGTAATCTGGGTAGTCCTACTCTGACCCCTGTATACACTGGCGCTTGGATCTCCAAGGAGGTGCTAATTTAGCCTCTGCCCGGGGCCACCCAGCAGGAGCTACAGAGAGATCTGCAGATTCCTCCTCTTTATTTGGGTTTTGGAAGTGCCCAGATGAGACCCAGCTGTGAAGCCATGCAAACTGCTATGGGGCCTTAGGCTTTCTTATGGATGTTCTGAGTTTCACTGACACAGCTGCAGTTTGTTAGGTAAGTTTAGAATTCAAAGGACCAGGCCATTCATATGCAAAAGCCTCTGCACTCAGTTTGGATGGGCTGGAGTCTCAGGGTGGGGCAAACAGCAATAACTTTCCATCAGCTCTGCCCTAAAAGGGTCTCAATGTCCAGTAGTAATCACTGCAAGCACCTCTGATAGAAAGTGCCCTAGAGTTTCGCTCTCTGCCAGACAGTCCAATTTTTCCCTGAATGAGTCTGGGTCCCCAGAGTCTCGCCTGAAACTGGAGTTCAAAGCAGTTGGGAGCTTTTGTCTCCTGCCCAATTGAGAAAGCCAGCCACATACTCAGTTGCCAGCCCTCTTCACACACGCGCCTCCATACCTGTGCCTTCCGCAGCTCCTGTGAGTCTCAGAGTGCTTTTCTCTTTCCTTCTAGTTGTAGAATTTCCACTCAGCCATCCTTCCTGTGGTTCTGGATGATATCCATTTTGTCTTTTACTTGTAGTTTGAAATTGTTGTGTGAGGCAGCAGTTTAGGTGTTTACCTATGCTGCCATATTGGTTTCTCTTCCCCCCCCCCCCCCCCCCCCGCCCCTTACTTAATTTTTAAATAATTTATTAATTTCATAGAGGAGAGGAGAGGTAGATAGAGACATAAACATCAATCATGAGAGAGAACCATAGATCCACTTCCCCCTGCACATCCCCTACCCACAACAGGGGCATGTGCCCTGACAGGGAATCGAACCCTCATAGGTTGATGCCTAACTATTAGCCAAGCTGGGTGGGCAACTCCCCTCACTTTAAGTTGGGTTGGGCATAGTTACTTCCTTCCTAACGGTATAGCATGGAAAGGGGGAAAGGGAAAATAACTTTCTAGTCGAGAAACATGACAAACTGCATCAATCAGGTGATCAAAGTTAGCATCAATGGCAATATCACATTGATATTACATACCCTTGATAAGAAGTTATAAGAATGGCACTTAACCTCTGTGATCTTCCTCCCCAAATTCCATAACCTCAGTCTAACTATGAGAAAAGCATCAAACAAAGTGAAGAATATTGTAAAAATAAATAAATAAATAAATAAATAAATAAATAAATAAACCTGACCAGTGCTCCGTAAAATAGTCAAGGTAATCAAAATCAATTCACAGCCACAAAAAGATATAAATGTATTGTGGTATCCTGGATGAGATATGGAACAGAAAAAGAGCATTAGGAAAAAGCCAATAACATCTGAATAAGTTATGGACTTTATTAGGAAAATTTGCCAATGTTGAATCATTAACTGTGACAAATGTACCATAATAATGTAAGATGTGAATAAAAGGGGAAATTGGGATGGCCTATCTGGGAACTTTATGCTCATTCTTCACAATTAAAACTGTTTGACAATTAAAAGTTTAGTAAAATATAGGAAAAAAGATATAGCATACTCACAGTAATATTCTGGTGCTTCTTCACAAGCACTTTTGGTGAATTCAATCTAAAAAAATGAGCATTTCTTCAATAATGCTTCTAAAGTAAAGTCCTCTTATCAGAGCAATTAGACAGCTACTACTTCTGGTCATTGCTCTGTTGGTCATTGCTAGGTCCTGAAATAACTTTGTTTCTTTTCTCTAAAGTCAGCTATCTTTTCCCAACACAAAGTCTGATTTGTATGGTGTCTTCTGTAAAGTTACTTCTCTATGACTGATGTGGTTACTGAAATTTTTTCTAGTTTGGGGATTTTTTTTCACAGCCAAGGAAGAATTCATAGGAACTACTCTGGCCACTGCAGGCCAATGTTCTCATTCCCTTCTCTTCCTGATAACTGCTTCCTTCTTCCCTTCAAGCTTCACAATTGCAGCTAAACTCTCTGAATACACCCAGAGAAACCAAAATAATAGCTGAGCCTGGGGATTGGCCAGTGATGGGAAGAAGGGCTGAACAGGTGCAGAAACCCAGCTGCTAGGACTATCTCAGACGTGGCCTTTTCTTTCAATGATCTGAGTCATTTCCTCTGGTCCCCTTTTATCCAACTGAGATGAAAATTTGCCTTTCTATTTGAATCCCTTTGGTGCTCCTTTTGGTGTCTAAAGTCTACCTTTATCCTTTTGGATTTGTCATTGGTTCTGAAGGGAAAGATAAAGTTAAGCTCATGGAGCCTGCCTAAGGCCTCAAACCACTCAGCATGGCAGGGGCCACAGTAAAACCCTTTCTCCTTCTCCTCCTCCAGGGAAGCCTATCCATCAGCAATTACCCACCATTTGTAGAGATGGTGGTGTGAACACCTTCTCAAACCCTGTGCTGAAAAGCAGCCCCCTCGGAAAATTAGATGTTTGTCTCACCACCAAAGAGTAGAATTAATTGAACGGAAGCAAGTATCAGTGAATCATATTTGAATGTATTCCTCAAACAGCACTCATTAATATGTGAAGCCCATTTGTTTTCCAACCAGCCATTTCTCAAATTGAGAATCCCTGTTTTATTTCACTTTGTATGCAACTCTAAATTAGATTGTAAACAAGGACCTGTGAGGAAACAGAATCAAAAACAACTTTCATGATTATTAGAAGTGTTCACTCTCATTAACAAGGGGTAATTGTTTCTGTTTTGTAAATTGATCTGAGATGAAAGGAGTTAGTTAATAATTTATACTGTACTATGGAAAGGGGGCTGTGAAAAGACTCTACGGAAGGATTTGAATTAAACAGCCTTTCACCCTTTTAATATCTCACAAGAGATTCTTCTGCACTGGTTCATTTAATTTAGTGGACACAGCAGTGTGGCCCATTGATTGTGGACAAAACTTCTGAAGGGCCTGGTGTGCACCCCTGTTAAAACGTGGGAAGAGAGTAAAGTTGGACGTGAATTAATTTGATTCTGTACATAATTCTTTTTCAATGGGATTCTGTGTCCCATTGCAAAGGCATGAAAAAAGGAGACACTAAGTTTGATTGCTCAATATTCATCTACATTTTCCTCTCCATGGGCACAATATGCTTGGCTTAATTAACTTTTCTCAAAGGTGAAGCAGTGCGCACCATCTGCTGTGAGACAATCACATTTGTATACCTCTCAGAATAATCCCTTTACCACTGAAAACAGCTATCATATAGTGGCCAAAACCAAAACTTTCAAACATTTTTGTCCTGGGACAGAAAGACCAAATCCATTCTGGTCCAGAGGCACAGTGCTGGGAGGCGACATTGAGCAGAGGCAAAGGCCGTTGTTTTTGTTACAGCCCAGCTCCTTTCCGGAGAATGATTTTGAGTTCGCCTTGTCTTTCCTCTGCCACCAAATTAAAAATTCTACATGCTTCATTTAAAGCCCAGCTCAAGAACAACTGCACAGCGGGAGCATCCTCCCTTTCTCCTACCTCTTAATTTCAAACCAACAGAAGAATAGAAAAGTGCACCATGAAAAGAATCATCAAGTCACTCAAAATCCCAATGCAAAATATTGAGGCAAAGTTTAGCCATTTAATTTTTTAATCAAGCCTCAAGGACCACACAGTGTTATCAAGGGCCTGCTGAACTTGCTCGAAAGCTGGGTCATTATTTGATCTTTGTGGCTGGTAATCTGATTATCTCATTGTGGAGGTAAACTTCAGACCCAATCTTGTTAGCAGCTGGCGAAGCTGGATTACTACAGCTACTGAACTGGAAAATGAACTGAGCAGTCCAGCTTTGGCCTTGCTGTCTTTGAGCCCACAGTTGCCTACTTCAGGGTATATACTTTTGTGTCTGAATCAGCACTTTATTCTAGAATCTCACACTGCAGTGTAAACATATTCTCTAATGATAGTGCTGAGCCGGGACTCTGACACACAAGCACACGCCCACAGAGGCACACCTATATTCCAGTGCATCCTTACACGTACACAAACCAGCTTCAAAGAATCCAATACAGGTAATGCTCTGGTCAGAAAAGCATATAGCCCAAGATATTTAATGAAGAAAATTAATGAGCAGAATTTTTTGTTTTGAGATTTGTGCTCAATAGAGTTGCTAAAATATGCAAATACTCACAAGAGTTGTGTGGTCCCTGCTTAAGACACTCACAGTTTTGCTTGTGGTCTCACTGAGGCATTGACTGCTTTTACAGTGAATGCCCAGGCCCGTCAAAGCCCAGAAAGTCTTGAAACATAGCTTGAAAGAGTTCAAAGGATCTAAAAGACAAAAAAGGACTAAGCTGGGATTTTTATGTACACTGAAAAGAAGAATAAAATATAAGTTCCTTAATGCAGGCTGTTATGGCAATGTTACCCATATCAAAGCATTATGGTGCTGCGGAAGAGGGTTGAAAACTTTCTTGCACACCATATGCAAAAGAGAAATAGGAGCAATTTAGGCCAGCGGTGATTTTGTGACATGAAACATTGAATGCTCTTTTTTGACACACTATTGAGGGAACAAGGAATTCAAAGAGTTTGAACTCGAACAAGTTTTCTGCTTCAATAAGCCATAATCAGCCCCAAAGAACTGAGTACTCCTCAGAGTAGTGGTCTGCTCTCAAGGCTGCCCATGGTGGGTTTTGCTGGCTATTATAAGGCGCATCAAAGCAAGGGCTCTTATGTTGGCTTTCCTCTTATCAATCCCGCTAA
Source organism: Pipistrellus kuhlii (assembly GCF_014108245.1). NCBI lineage: Eukaryota > Metazoa > Chordata > Mammalia > Chiroptera > Vespertilionidae > Pipistrellus > Pipistrellus kuhlii. The sequence continues at coordinate 130,983,615 of NW_023425515.1, read as the reverse complement.
AACCTCAAGTCTTTGGTGCAGTTTCTGAAACCAGAAAGCCGATCAGCAGCATTCCCAAATATCTCCCACAATTAACACAGAAGCACATTACTATAAGGAGCAAGTTAGACAGCAAAGGCAACTAAAAAAGAAGGCTTCCTTGCTAAGTGTGTAATATTGCAGACATTATATAGTCGCACGTACAATGGTCCTTGATTTTTTTCCCAAAATCTAGTGAAACAAAAGATTGCTTGCTTGAAAAGAATAGCTTTTTTTTTTTTTTTGGCTCGGACAAGGATAGCCAGCTTTAAAATGCATCTTTGCATTTAAACTGTTTTCATAAAATCTGATTCACATTTATGATTTTATCTTCTAATATTGAAATCATAAGTTTAACCAGAAAATGTGCAGAAATTCTTCAGGTCAATATTTATCACAAATATCTGCTATTCATATCTTATTATTGTTTTTCAGCATCTAACAATTAAATTCCAATAGAGTGGTACAGGGCATGAAAATAGATCATCGATTATCAGTACTTTTTTTTGATAGTCTGTTAAGACAAAAATATACTTTTCAGCAATGATAATTGAGTTTATTACCACTAAAGTATTATAATAAATGAAACTGATGAAACTATAAATAAAATATCTGATCTATTGCTAAACAAATTTGCTATGTTGTTTTATGCAACTGATTGTTCCTACATCTAAAAGCAGTAACCAACTTTTAGAATACTTAAATATGCTAATTTCTTAGCCCATGAGGGATTATGGCTGTAGGATCTGTTTCAGTAGTACAATCCAACAAATTTTAAGCAGGAAAATTGGGGGGAAGGGTAGAAATTACAATTTTCAATGAGAATTTCAACCAAAGCAACCTGAAAATCATATTTGCTATAATAAGCTTTGTGCACACATTGCTTGGAATAATGGCATTCTTCAAACAAAAAGGCTTACCTTTTCTGATCAGGTTGTTCAGCAAGCCTCAAAATTACAGAGCACGGTTTTCGAAGAACGATCGGGGAGGGAGCATAAATCCTTATGTCTAAATTTAACCTGAGTTTGCAAGGAACACCTTTTAATTAAGCATGACATTTGACACAATCAAGGTCGAAGTTACCTGCACACCTTCACACCTACTGAAATTGTAAATTCTCAGTGCAACTTAACATATAGCATCTTACATGCACAGCAGTCTACCTGTGATAGACACATCCGTGAGAAAAGAATTTGTCTTTTTTAATGAATGTGGATATCATTTATTTTCCTAATTGTCTTTTTTACCTCTTTACAAAATACTCTAAATTTAAATTATTCTATGTATTTTTTATCATATCTTGCAGAGACTTTGTCACCAAATGTTATAATAAAACTTATCCATGAGCTATTAAAGTGATAAGATATAGTTATGGGAAATATTAGAAGTCTTCAAAATGTAATCTTCCACTTATAAGAAGTTTGAATATATAATTTAATATTATATATTTAAGATAATATAATATAAAGCTTGTTTTCCTATTTATTATCAATATCTTGATAGTAGACCATGCATTTAAAATGAAGAACTATATATAAAAAACTAAGAATATAGTTTCTATTCATTAAGCTCTAGTAACACAACTCAAGATTACAAAGATATAGTATATGAAAACAAATGTATTAAACCCTTATATTATATAGTAGATTGGGCAAAACAATTATGACTGAAGAGTAGAAAATGAATCAAGCTGATTTTTTTAATTTAAGGAAATATGTCTTTCTATTGTAAAAATTATATAACACTTCACCTCTATTTCCTTGCATGTGTATAAATAAAATAAATTTAATTAATAGACTTTAATATAAATAAGTGTCCCTCAGGTACTTATATTAGGTCAATGTCATTCCAACAATGCTGTTACTGCTCAGAGTGTATTCTGGAACTACTTTTTAAGTAATGCTCCAGATTTGGTTGACAAACATCCCAGAAAACTGACATTATGACTCCTTAACAGTCAATAAGTCTGTTAAGACCTAGAATTGTGTTACATAGTTAGAATAACTTTGCAAGTTATTCATTAAATTTGGCCCTGAATGATTCTTTACCTCTTCCAAAAACCAAGTCCTCCTGCAGAGAAGGATGGCATGCCATGTTCAAGGACTTCACAGAAAGTTCACAGTTCCTGATAGCAATTCCCAGAAAGGATTTTGAATGATAGTCATTGATTTTGTTGGTTAGTATATAACCCTGAAGTTGACTGCTTTGATGAGGGTAAAATTTCCTATGGTCTCTCTATCACATGAATAACATGTGTATTTCAAGAGCATTTAAGGCTTTATAAAACACTTAGCACCATAAACACTCAGGAAGTGGTTGCTGTTATCTTTATATTGTACTAGAGGCCCGGTGCACAAAATTTGTGCATGGGAGGGGTGTCCCTCAACCCAGCTTGCACCTTCTCCAATCTTGTACCACTGAGGGGATGTCTGACTGCCAGTTTCGGCCCGATCCTGCAACCAGCAGTCAGACATTCCTCTCACAATCTGGGACCACTGGCTCTTAACCACTCCTCTGCCTGCCTACCTTATTGCTCCCTAACTGCTCCCCTGCCAGCCTGATGGCCTGATCACCCACAACTGCCCTCCCCTGCCAACCTGATTACCCACAACTGCCCTTCCCTGACTGATGACCCTCAACTGCCCTCCCCTGCCATGACCTACCTCCTCTGCTGGGATCTGCCTCTTCCATGCAAGGCGGTGGAGTTGCTAGGACCGGCTTCCTCCACACCACGCAGAGTCATAGGACCTCAAGGCTTCACCATGCAGAGCAGTCACCGGGCCCTGCCTCCACTGTGCATGTGGCCATCTTCTGGTGGCCATCTTGTGATGACATCGTGCGAAGGTGTCCTGTGAGAGTGTCGCATGAGGGCATGATGCCACCTAGGCTTTTATTATATAGGATAATAAAGGATAGTTTTAGTAATGGTGACTATAATCTTTCTATTAGATTGGAAAGGACAAATAATAATAAAGAGATCTCCATGTAAGGAAAAAGATCCTGTAAGTAAATTACATCTATTAATAGAAAATTTGTGCTTTAGATAATTAACTTTCATCTGTAATGCTAACAGCAAGACACCCATGAGAAACGCACATGGTGTCAAAACAAGCTAGAGGAAAATCATTTGGGCAAAAAATGAAAAAGAATCTCAAGTTAAATTTATAGAAAATATTCCTTTATTAACTTTCGGTCGAAAATATGTTTGTATATTTTCAGAAAACAACTCCAAGACCATGTGGATTCCTGCAACAGAGAGGAATTGACAGGACTGCACAAGCCATGAAGACAGAAGAGAAACAGTTCAGAGAGGAAAGATGCTGACAGCTAGCAACTGCCTTGCCATCCTAGCAGAAAGCAGCTATGCATCACTGAAGGATGCCCAGGACCAAATCAGAGATGGTCAGACCTGCATCACCACCATTTGTCCACCATCTAGAACTGAAATATCATTGCTGACATCTACACATAAGGAACTGTTTGACATTGAAATTGGGATTCAAAAGAACTATTGGCCCAGAAAAAAACTCACTACAGACTGATTTATTTGCTTTTAGCATAACTATTATGGCTGGTCTCATTTTCAGTTCTTACAAGTGTATTTCTTGTAGCACATGATCACACACATCTCGGGGAAATAATGAGCAACATAAACTGATGAACAAAACAGACCTTGAGACAGGGAAGCATCAATCAGACTCTCAACCTCAGAAGGAAGGTAGGGGAGGGTGGGGGAAAGAAGGAGAGATCAACCAAAGGACTTGCATGCATACATATAAGCCTAACCAGTGGTCATGGACAACAGGGGGTGGGGGCATATGTGGGGAGGGGTTTGGGGTAGGAATGGGGTGTGAGGACAATTATGTGATACCATGATCAATTAAAAAAATTTAAAAAAAGAGAGAGAGATCTCAGAACACTCCAAACATGAATACCAGTTCTGCGTGGTTTTGCTACAATCTATAGTAATAAAAGGGTTATGCTAATTAGACCTGGAGACCTTCTGGATGTCCTCCCAGACAAAGCCATAGTGATAGGGCTGAGGCAGAGTCAGTAAGAGGTGATTAGGCCAGGAGGAGAGGGCAGTTGGGTGTGATCAGGCTGGTGAGGAGGCAGTTAAAGGAAAACAGGCCAGCAGGGAGGGCAGGTGGAGGCAAGCAGGCTGGCAGAGGGCAGAAATTGGGGACAATCTGGCCAGCAGTGGGGGGGTTGGGGAGTTATGGCCAGCAGGAGGGCAGTTGGGGGTGAGTAGGCTGGTGTGGGGGGGACTGTTGGGGGCGAGAAAGCCAGCAGGGGGAGCAGTTAGGGGCAATCAGGCAGGCAGGCAGGTGAGCAGTTAGAAGCCAGAGGTTCCAGATTGCAAGAGGTTGCAGGCCAGGCTAAGGGACACCCCCACCCCTTGGTGAATGAAATTCATGCACCGAGCCACTAGTCTATATATATAAAAAGCCAGCAACCAGAACGTTACGACCAGTCACTATGATGCCCACTGCAACAGTGAACCAGCCTGATTAAGGGGTGGGGCCAGCCAGCCAATCTCCCTTGGCCCCTCCTCCCATCCAGCTCTGCCCCTGATCTCCCCCTGACCCCAATCAGGGGCAAGGCCAGCCAGCCAACAGCCTGTGGCCTCTCCCCCTGACTGACCCCACCCTCAATGGGCCCCTACCACCCAATCAATCCACAGCCCCTCCCCACAGCAAGCTCCACCCCAAATCAGCCCCCCACTTCAACCAATGACAGGGATGGCAAGCCAACCATCCATGGCCTCTCCCCCAGGCCGCTGGCCCCTGCTCAGCCCCTCCCCACCCTATTCGGGGGCAAGACTGGCCAGCCCACTGCCCACAACCTCTCCCCATGGCTGGCCCCACCCCCAATCAGCCCCCACCACCCATATTAGCCTCTGGCCTCTCCCTACAGCTAGCCTACCCCCAATAGCCCTCCCCCATCCCAATCAGGGATTGGGCCACAGGACAATTGCCCATGACCCCTCCCCCAGCTAGCCTAGCCCTGCTCAGGCCCTGATCAGGGCAAGCTAGCTGGCCAACCTCCTGCCATCTCCTCCTCCTGACAGTCCCAGCCACAATCCACCCCTATTGGGGTCAGGACAGCCGGACCCCACCTGTGCACAAATTCGTGCACTGGGCTTCTAGTTGTTTAAATAAAGGAGGTGATTTTTCTCTTTGTCTAGAAGCAACCCTCTTACCTGCTCACTAATTAGTTTGTTGATTATAGTTGCCATTCCTCATAACTCTGTCATATCATTAAAGCCTTCTTTCAGTAAATATATCTTGTGTTTCTTTGATACCCTTAGCTAATAGTCTTTAAATTCTGTTTACTATGTAGCTTGAGTTACTTATTTGGAGACCATGCCACCTGGTCAGATTTTATTGATTTTTACAAAAGCCATTACAAAACTAATACAAGAGATGATGGTATGATAATATATTGTGATTCAGAATAAGTTAGTTAAGTAGACACTGTGGTGTGCCATCCAAGTCCCCTTTCCAGAGCTGATTTACCCATTCCCCAATTGTTGGGATGGGTTTCTAACACTGTGCTAAGGACCCCAGTAAACAAAGGTAACACATTGTTCGGATAACTCCCGAAAGTTTGGAAAATCAATGGCCCATAGTAGGTAAACTAGAAATTAGAGTCTTATAATATTAGAGGCCCAGTGCACAGGGGGGGGGGTGGGAGGAGGATGTCCCCACAGCCCAGCCTGTGCCCTTTCATAGTCTTGGAGCCCTTGGGGGGTGTCTGACTGACAGCTTGGGCCCCCTCCCTCCAGGAGCATCAGTTGAACATCCTTAGCACTGCAGCGGAGGCAGGCTGCTGCACTTGCCAACCGTCAACCCAGCTTGTGGCTGAGTAGTGCTCCTGCTGTGGGAGCACACTGACCACCAGGGGGCAGCTTCTGTGTTGAGCATCTGCTGACCACCAGGGGGCAGCTTCTGTGTTGAGCATGGTGGTCAGTGCACGTCATAGTGACCATTCACTATGTTCTGCCATTCAGTCGATTTGCATATTAGCCTTTTATTATATAGGATTGGCAAAAGGAAAATTTAAAATATCATAGAAAGATGCATGCTACAATGGCTATACTACTTAAATCCAGAAAACCCACCAGCTGATTATGTTCATGAAATATGAATATACATGCCATTTACCGCAGTTATTAATATGGAATGTGCTAAGAGAAACCAGCATCATTGTGAAGCTCAGGGGCATGCCAGGCTTGATGGCAGAAGATACTGGTATACACAGGAATTACAGAATCCTGAAAATAAAAGAGGCCAAGTGTAACACTTACTCAAAAGCAAAATGGGCCAAATTATTGTGATGAATGGCAACATTGGAGTGGCACCAGGGCATCTCAACCCCCAGAGTGATATGAAGATGGTTACCAGAACACAGTGTTCACAAGGCAAAGAAAGATGGCCGGCAATAAGGGTATTGCTTAAGTTAGGCATTTTTATTTTTAATTATTATTATTTTTTTTAATATATTTTATTGATTTTTTTTTACAGAGAGGAAGAGAGAGGGACAGAGAGTTATAAACATCGATGAGAGAGAATCATTGATCAGCTGCCTCTTGCACACCCCTTACTGGGGATGTGCCCGCAACCAAGGTACATGCCCTTGACCGGAATCGAACCTGGGACCTTTCAGTCCGCAGGCTAATGCTCTATCCACCGAGCCAAACCAGTTTTGGCAAATCAGGACTAGATTATCAGCCACCTTAGTATCATCTCAGCCAGTGGTCATTTCTGGGTCCCCAAATATATATAATTGATTGAGATACATTTTGTAGTTGGCAGAACCCTTATATTGGTCCCTTGACCTGTGTCATAAGAGCTATTACAAGGCAAAAAGCCATGCAGAAGGCTCAGAAACTCTCCCACCCACAGCCAAGATAGTAAATAAAAAACAGTATCATATCCTGAAGAGAATAGCAGGATTGGCACCACACCAAAGATGTGTGGATGAGTTAAATGTATCTCCATTTAACTCACCCATCTTGACCCTACAAAAAAAAAAAAAAATGAAACATTGTGAATGCGAGTAAAATTTTGCAAACATAACCAAGCAGTAGCTAAAATTGCAGCTGTTTCGCCATATGTGATATTCTAGTATTTGCTAGCACAGATAAACATAGCCTCAGGCACTTGGTAAGAGGCCATTGATCTGGGGAATGTATTCCTTTCCATTCTTATAAAGGGAGATCAGAAGACAGTCACATTCACATGGGACTGAGAACAATATACATTTATAATATGTTTTAGAGCTATGTTGACTCTCCCTCCTTATGTAATAATATAGTCCAAAAAGACCTGGGTTGTCTAGACCAGTAGTTCTCAAACCAGGGGAATTTTTGATAATGTTTGAAGACATTTTGCTGGTCGTGGCTGGGGAAAATAGAGAGTTGGATTACTGGCATCTCATAAGTAAGACTAGAGATGCTGCTAAACTTTTACAATTATGCCCTCCCACAAAGAGAGCATAGACTTCAAGGGATGTGGAGCAAAGATAGACCATCTGCAGCGGAGAAATATAGACCATTTAAAAAGAAAATTCTATCATGAAACAAGGCCCTGATAGGGACATCAAGTGACCATGGAGCCATCACAGGTTGGTTTATGTCAGATCCACAAAGTGATTAGGTGGAGAAGGCACAGCAACATAAGACAATAGTCATACATTCAGGACTGGGCTTGATCAGGGCCAGAGGACACAAGTAAGCTGCATATAGTGAGTCATACTTTCCCTTGCACTAACATCTCTTGTTCAGTTCTTTGCTAAAACTGCATGTGGTGGGCAGTGGGGGAAGGTCACTTATCTCTAGCTGATGGGGGGGATGGGGGTCGTCAAGGATGGAATCTGCAACCCAGGTACCTGCCCTAGACTGGGAATCAAACCCAAGACCCTTCAGTGCATGGGCCAACACTCTAACCACTGAGCTTTACTAGCCTGGGCTTCCTTAAATAACAATATTTAAATATTGAACATGTGAATAAATGAATACTATATAATGTTATCCATTTCATATTACTACCGGTGAAGTGATATAAATGAGAACAGATTTTGAAGAGGAATTGCTGCAACTGGAATCTGCCATTTACTAGGTATTGTGGCCTTGGGCAAGTTATTTCATTGTTTTATCCTCAGATTATTATAAAGTGGGAATTCTAGTGTCCCTTTTTAAGGGTTATTTAGTGGATTAAATGTAATCCATAAATAAAGCCCTGTAGAAGACATGCAACAACTGGCTATTTCCTCATCACTAATCTCTTTATCCATGCTATTGTGACTCTGGAATACGTCATCTACAAGAATTACTCAGCAGTAATGCTCTTCTATGTTATTCTGAATGGCAATAAAACATATTGAGAACCCCAATGGCGCCCCCTATTCTTTTTCTACATCGCCACATGCCAGCTGTGAAGCACCTAAATCTTATTGAAAGAGTCATTGGAATTCTAGAGTAAACATTTAATGACATGATCTTAGTTTGGGTTCCATCAAAAGCAGTCTGAGGCAAGGTTTTGGGTACAGGTGCTTTCTTGAGAGGTGATTCCAGGAAGCAGGGATATAAGAAGCAGGAGAATAAAGGAAGAAATAAGTAAAAACCTAATTGAAGTCGCATTGCTAAGCTCCCCATTTTGGCAAGGAGGACTTGATCCAGTCGGGACCACTTGAGAAGCAAACTCAGTGCCCCCTAGAGTTGTCTACCCAAAAAATGGGAAGCTGGGGCATTTATCCATTGGATTCTGCGCCACATTGGTTGAGGTTTGACCTGGGGGGCATTAACACCCCTGCACGTATAGGCTGCACGGCATGAGGGATGAGCAGGGTTCTGTGGCATCAGAGAAAGCCCTGGGGAAGAGAGCAGAGAGACACACAGCGCATACGTGAAGCATGTCATTGTTAGCACAAGGTGAGCCTGAACTTGCATGGAACTGTCTGCTGCAGCTGCCGTGCATAACAGAGGCGGGCTGAGGAGATGTGACGTGGGGCCCCAGAGGCATTAGCTCTATGCGTCATCTAGAAAAATTTTGGCCAAGCTACGGCTGCTAAAAGAACAAAGATGCCACAATTGTCATCACTCTTTTTCTTGTCTTCCTTCTCGAATATGGCAGGAACACTTACATGCTTAAAGCTTATGGCATTTCTTCAGTGATCCAAATGCTGAGAGCAAACTTGCTCATGGTTTTTTTTTTTTTGGGGGGGAAGGGGGGGTTTGACAGGTCTGAGGAGTTGAGCAGGCATGACATTGAACTCTGTGTATTTATGACTCTTTAAAAAATATATTTGTTTATTGACTTCAGAGAGGAAGAGAGAGATAGAAACATCAATAGTGGCTGCCTCCTGCACACCCCACACCGAGCATGTGCCCTGACTGGAAATCGAACAGTGACCTCTTGGTTCAAAGGTCGATGATCAACCACTGAGCCATGCCAGCCAGGCATGTTTACTACTCTTCATAGCTCTTATAACTATGCTTACTTTTATTTAAAAAGTGGGCTAACTATCCCTATTTGAAATAGCTAATAAATGATAAAATAAATCTTCCTCCCCTAAATTAAAAAATTACATAATAAAAAAAAAAATATGTTTAAATCCACTGCAGTGCCAGAAGCAGAGCAGAGGTGCCACCTGCAGATCAAAACACAGAGACTTTTCTGGAAACTATAAAACCAATGAGAAAAGACTGTCAAAGGAGAGATCGGCTGCTTCTCTGCTGTTTGACCTTGTTTTCACTGCCACGGAGCAGCTGCACACACAGTCACCTGTGATGTGGGCACTGGCAGAAGTATACGTAACACTTGAATCCCAAGCAACAAGACGCAGAAGGCTTCAGCTTCAGTAACTTAGGAAATTGGTTATTTCTACAACATGATGACTATTCTTGGCAGAAGACTAACAGGGAGTGAGAATTTACAGCTGCCAGAATATATATTTCAGTGAGTCACTTTATTATACCCTTTTAATGCCATCTACATTATCAAACCCCCCATGGCTCCCTCCTACCAACAGGAGATTTCTCAACAGAAAGTAGGTGAATGTTGGAAGAACAAGGGTCAAAGACAAGTCAGAAGCTAGAGGTAGCCTTTAAAGTTCACAACCAATAGTTATATATATATATATATAGTGTCTGTATGTGGGGCCAGGTGAGTTCTTCAGGTGTTAGGGTTTACTCTATGAAGTGAATGAATTTCTGATCACTGTGATGTACAGAATGATGTTGCATGTGCACTATGATTGAAAAATGTAAAAGTTAAAATAAAGTATATAACCAAGGATGAAGTGCTGACCCTTACATCCAGTCTTCCTGATCCAGCAGAGGACCTGTAAGATTAGAAGCACAGAGAACAGTATAAAGAGAATGGCAGGAACAGGAGGCAGAATAAGTAATCAATAGCAACAACGAGAAAAGAAAGTAAAAAAAAAAACAAAACAAAAACCCACATTTTCTCGGATCTTCTAACTCTAAAATTTGTCCCCAGAACAGAGCCAGGAAAACTTTTTTCTACTGGAATTCTGACAAGGGAGACTCCTGGTTTGGGTGCAGAGCAGAGAAATGGGAGGAGAGTCATCAAGTAATTTAAAGGCCACAAAAAGCAATAAGAGTGCTATACAATCATCCTAGCTGGGAATCCTATATAATAAAATATGCTAAGAGTTCGACCGATCATTTTGACGTTCAACCAGTTGCTATGATGTGCACTAACCACTGGGGGCAGATGCTCTGATTGGTAAGTTAGCTTGCCGCTGGGGTCTAGACAAATGAAACTGGGAAAAATGGGCCAACATGTCCTAGAACTCTCCCTCAGTGCCTCCCTGGCTTCGATCTTACACAGGTGCGGTCCCTTGCCTGGCCTGCAGGGATCAGGCTGAAACCAGCTCTCTGATATACCCAGAGGGGTCCCAGATTGCAAGAGGGTGCAGTTCAGGCCAAGGGAACCATCCAGTGCACAAATCTGTGCACTGGACCTCTAGTGTTAAAATAATAGCCTCCTAAAGATGTACATGGTCTAATCTCCAGGTATAAATACCTCATATGGAAAAAGGGAGTTTGCAGTTGTGATTAAGTTAAGGGACTCACAAGGGTGAAAGTGTCATCAAGTAGAAATTAGAAAAACTAAATCAAGTTTATATACCCACATTGTAAGACATTACCCTCCGAACCCCAAGCAAAGAGAAAACTGTAGTTCTCACTGTAGCTCCTGTGGGGTGGCCTCAAACAGTAGCTGACCTGCACCCCAATGGGGATCCAGAAACTAGTGTATCTAGTGGTCTGTGTGAGATGACACCAGATTTCAACTACTCTTATAAATGACACATTCAAGAGGCAGATTCAGTGAGCATCAAAGCCCCACTGGAACAAGTCCTGCCCCATAAAAGTGTCTTGAGCACATCAATTCTTCCATTATAGACACAGCGAGCCCTCATAGCCAATTAGCCTAGAGGTCAATTCCTCCCAGTGACACCAACACCAATCAGGACTTAACTACAACAAGACTGTACACACAGTCCACAAAGGGGTGCACCAAGAGTGTCCACCTCAGGTTACTGGGATGCTGACCCACTGAATCATATAAGGACACCTTAGCACACAAAGTCACTCTATCAACTCAGGGAAGTAACAAAAATGAGGAGACAAGGAAACAGATCACAAACAAAAAAAATGGAGGAGAATAAGTGACTGGATATAGAGTTCAAAACCACAGTTATAAGGTTTTTAAGAATTTCCTAGAACAGGCCAATAAATTTAACAAGACCTTCAAGAATATAAAAAAGGACCAACTAGAAATTAAACATACACTGACTAAAATAAAAAATATTATACAGAGACCTAATAGCAGACTAGAGGAACGCAAGAATCAAGTCAAAGATTCGGAATACAAAGAGGCAAAGGACATTCCTCTGGAATAGTAAAAAGAGAAGAGAATCCAGAAAGTTGAAGATAGTGTAATCAGCCTCTGGGACAACTTCAAGCGAACCAACATCAGAATTATGGGAAGCCACAAGAAGAGAGCAACATACTGAAAACATATTTGAAGAAATAATGACAGAAAACTTCCCCCATCTGGTGAAAGAAATAGACTTACAACTCCAGGAAGCACACAGAACCCCAAACAAAAGGAATCCAAAGAGGACCACACCAAGACACATCATAATTAAAATGCCAAGAGCAAAAGACAAAGAGAGAATCTTAAAAGCAGCAAGAGAAAAACAGTTAGTTACCTACAAGGGTGCACCCATATGATTGTCAGCTGATTTCTCAACAGAAATATGCAGGCCAGACAGGAGTGGCAAGAAATATTCAAAGTGATGAACAGCAAGAACCTACAACCAAGATTACTCTACCCATCCAAGTTATCATTCATAATTGAAGGGCAGATAAAGAGCTTCACAGATAAGAAAAAGCTAAATTGTAATTTGTTTTCTGTCATTTTGTTTAGATATGGAATACATCTTTTTCTAAATTATTAAAACATGTTAAATATCAGCACTAAAATTTATAGTTTTTTTGTATTATAGGATTAATATTTGTAATTGAAAATTACAACTATAAATTTTAGTGCTGATATTTAACATAAGTTTTAATAATTTAAAAAATATGTATTCCATATCTAAACAAAATGACAGAAAACAAATTATAAATATAGTGAATGTGCACAGAAAAACAGATTGGGAGAAAAGACTAATTTGGGGGGTAATAGAATTATCATTAATTTTTTTCTTCTTTTTTCCTGTTTCCTATATTTTCCAAATTTGGGAGCAAAGAACATTTTGTAATGGGAAAGAAAATATTTTAAACAAGTTGCATATTCTGAAATATGTATTTCTTTTAAGCTTTTTAGAATACTCAATGTGAGAAAATGTTCACAGTATATTATTAAATAAAAATAATATACTGGAAATACTAATTCTGTAAAAAGAAAATAAGGTTACATTAAAATCTTAATGGCTTTATTTCTGGGTAGTAAAATTGTTTTCATTTCTTCCTTGTGATTTACTGTACTTTCCAAATTCTCTACAAAAGAAAAATATCTCTTGTAATCAGGAGAAAGGGCAGCAGAAAATGCTTTTCCTTTTAAGAAATAAGAAATAAGTGGGTAGATTGAAACCATCAATCCTTAACAGACGCAGCTTTGTGAGAATTCATTCTCAATGATAAACTTACTTTTCTCTCAAGTACATACTTTCTGTAACTGTTTCTGTGCGTGTGCCTCTGAACACTATTAAAATATTAACATATTCTTCTCATGTTGTCCTCTCAGGTTGCCCACTTTCTATCTGAACAATAAATCTATACTGTAAACCCAGCCTCCAGAAGACTGGGAAACTTGCCCAAGGTGACACTCTGTTCGTCAGGGGTGATAGGACTAGAATACACTAGTCCTGGCTCCCAGGCTCGGACTGTCCTCTGGTAAACAAGATTCTAAAAATCCATTAAACAATTTTGAAATGCTTATTCTTCAAATCAGTAACAAGGAAGGTTTTGACCTTTTCTACTGTGGCCCAATTCCAAACAACCTCCACGGACTTCTGCCTTGTGGAGAGAAAAGATACATTAAGGTCATTAAGTAAACTTCAGTGTGGCCCACAATGCTGGGTACCCCAAAAATGTTTAATAACTGTGTTTTGTTTTATTGTTCTCTGTTGCACTGACAGAGTGAAAGCCTGCAAGATGAATGCAGGTCCAGGAACGGCTAGCATAGGCCGACCTCTGTGATTTTCTTATCTATGTTGAAAGTCCCTGGAACCCTTGAAAGCTTCCATCACTAGGAGGCTGGCCCATGTAGGCAGAAACACCAGCCATTCACACACGTACAAGGAACAAACACACTGCTCACACAGAGCATTCTGCTAGGGTCCCTGCATACACACACACACACACACACACACACACACACACACACACACACCTCAACTATCCGCCATGTAATAGCCCACAATTCGTTCTGAAACACATCAGATCCCTCTTTCAAATGATAAATTTCCATGAACTATTAATGAAAAGCATCTCCCTTTTTCAAAATTCCTCAAGTCTAGCATTTGAAATCCAACTCAGAACTCTTCAAACATCAAATACAACTGCTTCTCAACTCACAGTAAACACAACGTCCTAAAAGCATCATTAGCACTAAGTTAATGAAATGTTTGCTGCTTTCGTCCCATCATAATAAGAGATGTCACTCAATAGGAGATGATTAAAAATCCAAATGCCAAGAAAAATATGTAAGACACCTCATGAGTATGTCTCTCTCAGTAGCTTTAAGTAACAACCATATAAAGAAAACTAATACTATGGCTTAATATTTTTTTTTACTTTGGCAAAAACCTTTCCCAACCACCACATACACACACAAAAAGTGGTAAAATCTACTTAAATTCTTTGCATATTAGTGTACAGTTTGCCTCTCAGTGTATGAATATAGGCCAGCAATTTTCAGCCATGTTTATCTTTTGGCATGCATAAACTGATTACTAAAATTTGTGGCACACCAAAAACCGTTATGCTCTTTGTCCATCTGACAAAAAAAAAATAGGTATAGTTTTTATTCATTCACACCAGATGTCTATTTTTATGTTGGCTGTTGTCATTTTTATTTGACAATCTAAGGGAAAGGAGGTCAATGCTCCTGACGAAATAACCAGGTATTGCATGTTTTAAAAATTTCTGTGGCACACTTCTTGAAAATCACTGATATAGGCTATTTTAATCTCCATCTGAAAGAAGGAAGAACAGAGACCTTTGCTGTCTCTCTTGATGTGACTTCTCTGACCATATTCTTATAGTCATGCTACAAAAGGAAAATTAGCAAAATCCTAAAATAAAGAATTGCACTTTAAGCTTGTTAATCCATCATTAATTTCCTCTTTACTCATAAGGCAGAGTTTCACGTTTTGAAATTTAAGAATGCTGAGATAAATATCCTTTTATGGTTAAGAAAAGCAGATTAACTTTTGAGGAAATCATTGTTTCTTGTTAGAAAGACAAAATAGTACATCAAAGGAAATAATACTAATTGATGGCTTTCTAAATAAATAATGATCATTGAGTAATACTAAATTGGTTGTCTTGTATGTCAAATTAATCTCTTCATTATGTGGAAACAGGCTGGCTATTTTATATTTCAATCCATCTTTAAGAGCAGTATTTTATTAATCAAGTTAATGATGACAGTTTTAGCTAGTGATAAATGATGTATTTATTCAAGACCTTTTTCAGATGCTCTAAGCTACTGTGAGCAAAAGAAAAAGAAACATCAACTTGGAAGATTCAATTAGTATGCCTAGTTCAAACTCTACACTCACTCTAACAAAGAGGATCAGAAGTAAGGATCAGAAGTGGGTAGATCTCCACCATAAAAAAAGTATCATCTCACATAGGGCATGCAAACTGTTTCAGATTATTTTATGTTAAAGAACATAAAACCAGCTGCATATTTGGGATAATTTACAGTGGGTAGGCTGCAAAAACAATGTGGCAAAACACAATTGCAATTAAACTACCTCAAGGTAACATCACTAAAATCAGAACCCTTTAGAAGACCCCTCTTGAAAGTAACTGTTAAATACAGAATGATAGGGCAGTTCATTTGCCTCCTTCATTGAAGGTAACTAGGTAACCAATTTGGATAATCCAATCCATCCGGGGTTGGCAAACTACAGCCCTGCCCAAGAGCCAAATCCAGTCTGATGCCCATTTTTATAAATAAAGATTTATTAGAACACAGTCACCATAGTTTATTTCTGTATTGAATATGCCTGCTTTCATGCTCCAATGGCAGAGTTGAGTCATTGCAACAGAGAACACACAGCCCACAAAACCTAAAATATTTACTATCTGGCCTTTACAGAAACTTCGCTGACCCCTGCTCGAATATTCTGGTTTTCAATTTTTTAGCAGTAGAATCCCTCTAAACAAAATCTTCCAAGAAAATAAATCATCTGAAAGCAGTATATTTAGTACACATTCACTTTATAAATTAAAAGTAAAACATTTACTTACTATGAAGTCCATCAATGAAAGAGCCAGCAGTTTTGTTGAATACAAAGTTAGAAATGCGGTAGATGACAGCTGCACTCCTAGCAGTCTCCCTGTTTTTTTGTTTTTCGAATTTTGTTTGGGTTGCAGAGAATTTATTCACACAGATAAGTGGTTGCAAATAGTAACAGTTTTTTAAGTTTTCTTGCAAACTCAGGATACTCTACAATTAAAAGATGATAGAAGTTTATTCCAAGAAACTACAGGTTAACCAAGTTAACACACTGCTGATCTCCAAGGTTTTAAAACTCAGTACCTAGTACTTTTATTACGTGTACTCTTTATTGCCTTTCAAAACCATATTTTTCAAAATGTAAAGAAACGTTTAGCTTTCTATAGGGTTAATTATATATACAGCTCATAAAACTGCCTGTCAAGTACTCCTTCTCCACTTCTCTCAAAAAATGTTTGTCATAGCTGAGACCGGTTTGGCTCAATGGATAGAGCGTCAGCTTGGGGACTGAGGGACCCGGGTTCGATTCCGGTCAAGGGCATGTACCTTGGCTGCGGGCATATCACCAGTAGGGGGTGTGCAAGAGGCAGCTGATCGATGACTCTCTCTCATCGATGTTTCTAGCTCTCTATCTCTCTCCCTTCCTCTCTGTACAAAATCAATAGAATATATATATTTTTTAAAATGTTTGTCACAAATGTCTTCCTTTTAAATTTATCTTTATCTTGAAAGTATTACAGATGTCCCCTCTTTTCCCCATTGACCCGCCCCCAAACAAGTCATTCACCAAACTACTGTCTGTGTCCATGGGCTATGCATATCCTATATAATAAAAGCCCAGCGATTGAACAGCGGGATCACCAGAATGACCAGTCAACCAGTCACTGTCCATTAGGGGGTAGACGCTCAACACAGAGCTGCCCCCTCATGCTACCACAGTGGGAGTGCTACTTGATTGACCAGGATGAGTGGCTGCTCCCACTGTGAACCTTGGGTTTGATGGGCAAGAACCTGGGCTGCAATCATCGCCTCCTCGCCCCAGGCTCCTTCTTCCTCAGGCTCCTCCTCAAACCTGCCGCCTCTTCTGGACACCCGCAGGCCACACAGCACTGCTTGCTAGGCTCGCAGAGCTGACTCTGGAGGCTGTGAGGCAGGTTCATGGCTGCTGCAGGCCTACTCTGCTGCCTCTCAGTGCTATTGTCCCTGGCTCAGCCCCAACTGGGTTCCCTGGAGAAGCGAGTGCTCCAGCTCCACAGAAGATGCTGGACCAGGGAGCAGCTGCTCAGAGGGCAGGTCCACAGCTGCTCGGCGGACCTGGATGAGCAGCACTCCCCGAGAGGGCTAATCCCCAAAGGTCATGCCCCCCACCAGTGCATGAATCCCGTGCACGGGGCCTCTAGTTCTACATAATAAAGAGCTAATATGTTAATTAGACTGGACGGTGGAATGACCTTCTGAAATGACCTTCTGTACAACCTCCCAGGTGACCATTGGGTGGGGCTGCGAGGCAGCTGGATCTGTGATGGGCTGAGGCAGTCAGGGCTGTAACGGGCCGAGGCAGCCAGGCCTGCAAAGACTGAGCCCCTTGCACAAATTTCGTGCATCAGGCCTCTAGTATGAATATAAGTTCCCTGGTTAATCTATCCCCACCCACTACGCACTTCTGCTTTCCCTCTGGGATCCATCAGTCTGTTCCATGTTTCTATGTCTCTGGACTTTTTTTTGTTCATCAGTTTATTTTGTTCATTATATTATACATATGAGTAAGATCATGTGATACTTAACCTTTCTCCAACTGGCTTATTCCGTTTACCATAATACTCTCCAGGTCCTTCCATGCTGTCCCAAAGGTAAGAGTTCCTTCTCAAGTGCCCATCAGATGAGTGGATAACAAGCTGGGGTACATTTACACCATCGAATATTATCCAGCTGTCCCAAATTTCAAACAAGTGATCTAGGAAGAGCTTTCTGATGGTAGAACTTTTCCTGCCACAGTGATTAACCCAAACCAACCAATCATTACCCAATCCCAGAGTGCTTTGCCTAGACATCAGAGGGAAGATATTTTCATTTCCTTTTTGATGTTGAAATTGAGGCATATGAAGCAGAAATAGTAATTCTCAGTCTTGTAGAATTGAATGTAAGAGAATGGTACTGATACAGCAAGAGAAGCAGAGGAGGCAATGGCACTGAAGTCTATGCTTAGTGTCCTTAGCTAGCTGCATCCCTGTCCTTTCTATAATTTAATTACAAAAGTTAATAAATTTATATCCTTTTGGTCTGAGGTAGTTTGAACTAACTAAAATGCACACGCACATGAGCACCCACCCACCCACACACACACACACACACACAAGCATAAATATTCTAATTGCAAATGAATATATGACTGAAAATCTAGGGTACATATGATAGTTAATATTTGTCATTCTTTCTGGCCAGCCACTATATGAACTAATTTCCTAAATTTGTATAATCCTCTCCATTCTTATAAGTCTTAGTGGGAAACAGAATCAAGTTTCACTATATTGTCTGAACTACTAGGAATAGCTAACACTTTATATACTTAATGTGCATCAGGAACTTTGCACCAAGAACTTTTCCAAGCAATTGCCAAGACTAACATTTAGCCCTACTGGGTTTGGCTAAGTGGAGAGAGCGTCAGCCTGCAGACTGAAGGTTTCCAGGTTGGATTTCAATCAAAGGCACATGCCTGGGTTGTGAGCTTGATCCCAAGTGGAGTCGTGCAGAAGGCAGCCAATCAATGACTCTCTCTCGTCATTGATGTTTCTATCTCTCTCTCCCTCTTCCTTCCTCTCTGAAATCAATAAAAACATATTTTTTTAAAAAAGAATAACATTTAATTTTCACTATAACTGCATTACAACTATTATTCCTATTTTAAACAAAAGGGAACTGAGACACAGCGAGATTGAGTAACAATCAGTAAATAGAAGAGCAAATTGCAACCCAAGAAAGTAGGTTCCAGAGTCTCTACTCTTATCCTCTTCTCCAGTTTGTCTCTGAAAATCCCATCTAGTTGCTTCCTAAGCAACTCTGTTCATTGCAAAGCACCCATCCCAGAGCTGCAGAGACCAGGAAAATCTGTACCTTTGGCGGTGATGGCAATGGCAGATCAAATTCCTGGGAAGCAATAACTGCAGTGCCAAAGTCAATATCCAGTTTCTACTGAAGAGCAATGTCAGTGAACCAAGCCACAGCAACTACCATTCCGTAGCCATGTCAGCAATATGCTCAATGTTATTTGAGGTGTTGTGCTTTGTTGCCTTCTTGTTGCATTATTCTCAACTTTTCTCCATTTTGAAGATTCTGAAAGCTATTGAATATTTTTTTAAATATATTTTATTGATTTTTTACAGAAAGGAAGGGAGAGAGATAGAGAGCTAGAAACGTTGATGAGAGAGAAACATCGACCAGCTGCCTCTTGCACACCCCCTTTTGGGGATGTGCCCGCAGCCAAGGTACATGCCCTTGACCGAAATCAAACCTGGGACCTTTCAGTCTGCAAACCGACACTCTACCACTGAGCCAAACCGGTTTTGGCTGAATATATTTTTTTTAACATATAGATTCTCCCCAACTTATTATGGGGTTACATCCTAATAGACCCATCTTAAGTTGAAAATACTGTAAGTCAAAAATGTATTTAATGCACCTAACCTACCAAACATTATAGTTTATCCTAGCTTATCTTAAACATGCTCAGAACACTAACAGTCTACATTTGGGCAAGTATCTTGAGTTTTATCTCTAGAGTAACTGCCTTCCTCCTTCTTCTTTTCTTCGCCAGAAGCAAGAGAATCAAATGGGCATTTTGTAGACATGATAAGATATGAAATTACCGAGCAAAACAGCAACAAAAAAAGAAATGCTGACAACACAGTACACTGTAGGGTATCTGTTGTTTACCTCACAATTGTGTGGCCAACTGGTCACCATAGCTCACTGTCACTGCCCAGCATCAAGAGGGAAGACTGTGCTGCATACTAGCAGTACTAGCATAGGAAAAGATCAAACTTCAAAATTTGAAGTATGATATCTACTGAATGCACATCATTTTTGCACCATCATCAGGTCAAAAATTCGTAAGTCCCGGACCACTTCTATTAAATGAACCTTTAAGCATGAACTTTTCTGCTTAAATCACCCATCATTATTATTGTGCTATTTAATATTCTTGACATATAAATATATTGCTAACAGTGGTTACTTTTGGGGAGCAAACTTTGGGAATGGTGACTCTTTTGTGATACTTTTTAAATTTCCATATTTTTTAACTTTATGCCTCAAAAACTTCCCACTGCTCCTCTTTCCAGATAAAAGAAGGCCTTGTATTTTATATTAAATGCTTGATCCTTATTCTTCAAACAATAGAAGCAATTGAAGAGTTCTAACAAGGGCAGTGCCTGGTCAGAGATGCATTTTAAAGAAGTATGAGCATGGCTTTCAAGAGGACAAGACTACATGCAAGTGTATCTGTAAAGAGTCAGTTGCAATAGTCCAAGTAGTTTATTATCAGGGCTTCAACTAGAGAAGTGGGAAGATGTAGCCAAAGAATGGGATAGATTTGAGAGAATATTGAGGGGTAAATTTGGCAGAGAGTGGTGCCTAAATGGACGTGGAAGAGGACATAATGGAAGCTGTCAAGAGTAACTTCCAAATTCTTGTCTTTGTGACTGAATTGGGATACCATCATATATGACAGAATAAAGAAATGAGCTTTAGCTGGTTTGGTTCTGAAGACTGAAGGGTACTGAGTTTGATTCCAGTCAAGGTAACATGACCAGGTTGTGGACTCAATTCCCAGTAGGGGGCATGCAGGAGGCAGCCAATCTCTCTCATCATTGATGTTCCTATCTCTCTCTTTCTATCCTTTCCTCTCTGAAATCAATAAAAATATTTTAAAAAGAAAAAGAAATAGGAGCAAGCTTATGAGAGATGATGAATTCCAAATGGTCTTTAGTTAAGTTCTGAGTAACTATGAGATATCTAGGCAGTGTTACCCAATAAATATTTGGAAATGGGCAGCCTAACATTCACAGATTCAATGCATCATCAGCATTAGGTGATAAGAATTAAAATCATGAGAATAAAGAATATCACCTAAGAAGAACAGGAAGTGTTCAGAGCACCAAGTGAGCAGAGCACCAAGAAGGAAATATGGAATCCAGGATAATATGTTAGGAATAGGTAAAGAAAACAAAGAGAATCTCATAAAAGAAATGAAGAAACAGCAGTCAGCAGGGGTAAAGGTAAATAGTATTGTGAAACATCTAGAAGCCAACGGTGTACATAATTTTTTTTTTAAAAGAGAAAGAAAATTTGATCAACTATATGAAATTCAGTAGAAAGATCAAATAAAGTCAAAGAATAATGTCCATGGACTTTGCAATTAGATGTACAAAAAAAAAGAGAGTACATAATGAATGCATTTCTGGGGTGCTGGGCTGGAAAGGGTCCCTTTTACAAAAATGTACTTAGGAACCCAGAATAAAATTCATATAATGGCTCACTGCTGTGGCTCAATGGTTGAGTGTGGACCTATGAACCAGGAGGTCACAGTTAGATTCCCAGTCAAGGCAATGCCCCGGTAGCTGGCTCAATCCCCAGGTGCAGGAGGCAACTGAACAATGATTCTTATCATTGATATTTCTGTCTGTCTCTCTCTCCCTTCCTCTCTGAAATCAATGTATGTGTGTGTGTGTGTGTGTGTGTGTGTGTGTGTGTGTGTGTGTGTGTGTATATGAAATGCATGCACTAGTGGAGGAGGTGTCCCTCAGCCCAGCCTGCACCCTCTCCAATCTGCACCCCCTGGGGGGTGTCTGACTGCCTGTGGGATCAGGCCTAAACTGGCAGGTAGACATCCCTCTCACAATCTGGGACTGCTGCTCCTAACTACTCACCTGCCTGCCAGCCTGATCACCCTCTAACTGCTCCCCTGCCAACCTGATCACCCCCAACAGCCCTCCCCTACCGGCCTGATCTTTCCCCCAACTGCCCTCTTCTGCTGGCCAATTTGGTACTGATTGATCAGTTTATATGCCAGTAAGTATCAACAGCTCTGCCTCCTAGACAGCCATTGGCTCCTCACAGTTGACACAGATTTGGTTCTGATTAGTCAGTTTCTATGCCAGTCAGCATCTCTGGGCTTTTCTTCGGGCCTGATCATAGAGGCGGGGCGGATTAGCAGCCACTTCAGGCTGCTGGCAAGCGGCTGAACTGCTGATCTCTGGGAGAGAGAGACTTGGATGCTAGCAAGGGAGAGAGAAGCAAAGTCTGATCAGCCTGCTTCTCTCTCCTGGCACACCAGCAGCCGCTGCCACTGCTGATCAGCCCTGCCTCTCTCTCTTTCTCCGAGAGGTCATAATTTTAGCCCACTTGCCTGCTGCACGTGCAGCCTGGTGAATGGTCGAGCCTCCCAGTCATTGCAGATATGACAGACCTTTATGCCATTATATACATTAAAAACATCCTAATATATGTGTATGTATGTATGTATGTGTGTGTGTGTGTGTGTGTATGTATGTGTATATATATGTGGGTTTTATATATTAGGATGTTTTTAATGTATATAATGGCATTAAGAAGAAAATGTCAATATGATAAAATTATGATTTGGCCTGCTTGTCTACTTTTCAAGTAATTAGGTTCTGATTTGGAATGAGGAAGGCACTTTTTACTTCTTCCTGTAGACTCAGAAGCCCATATTTCTTCAATGGAAATATAAGCTGAAGGAATTATAAATGATCTACTCTAGAATATGCAGTCGAGACTCTCTCTCTTCTCTGTTTTTATTACATTTTAAACAAGACTTTAAAAATGCTAACTTATCAGAAATTCACTAGAGGAAAACGAAACAGCATGAATGTAACCCCCTACTAATGAGGCATTAATGCATAATTATTATAATACACACACTTCTCTCCATAGACGAATATTTATAAACACTGAAACAGTCTAGAAATCTCATGTACAGATTGTTTTTCTCTTGTGGTTTGTCCTTTTTTCTTATTGTGGTAATATTTAATATATTTCACAAGCTCAGCTCACTCTCTGAAAATACTGAATGAACCTATCTGTATATGCTGCTTCCAATGAATATATCATAATAAGATGAGATATTCAGTCACATTAACATCAACATCAACATCAACATTAACATTCAACACATCAACATCAATAATTAGTTATCTGAATTTTAAATACTTAGAGTTGAGCTAACACACAATATGTTAAAACAAAACTAGTTGATTTGAATAATTTCAATAGATGAAATTTAAAGAGAGGATCAGGGGAAGCATACAATTCAAGTAGCCCAGATTAAACAATAGTAAGGTTTAAAGAAACCTGTTAAATAGAACCTTTTCTCAGCCTGAGTTCTGAACCAATTGAGAATAAACAAGAGATAGAAATCAAATTGTCAGCAGTAGTACCTACAAAGGCCAGTCCAGGTTGAAGGACATGTCTTAGGCTTATGTGAGCAATGGAAGGAAGTAAACTCATTCACTCAGTCCTATGCAGTGCTGAAATGCAGGCCTGCCTAGCCATTAGGAAGATCAAGAAGTGAAGGAGAGTATTCTCCAAAGATCACTTTCACATCGTATACATACTGCCACTTGTTCAACTAATTTCCACTTTATCAAGTGTACTTTGAAAATCAGATTAGTATGTGTGCTTCCTGTAAGCAGCTGAACACACATATGCACACGATCACACACACTCAGTAGAAGCATGTGACGAGGCTTTGAATGCCTGGTTCCTCTTTCAAACTCACTAGCTAGATCACTCCTGGTACCTCTGTAGATTGGACTGAGTGGTGGAGCAAGAGGAAAATTCCTCTCCATGGAAACTAGAGAATTAAACAATAATGACTCTAATAAAAATGATTAATAAATACAAATACAAATAAATACAAATGCTTATTAACTAATTTCAGTCAATATTTTTCTTTGGTTATTCTTGTCAATATTATAATAATGAATCTACAGATATGCACTGAATATGTATCTATAGACTCTTTTGTAGCATCCTTCAAATTACATTCTGCATTATTCACTCATTCAACAAGCCTTTACTGAGAGTCTACAATACTCCAATTCAAACAGTGAGCTAAGGCATAGAGATATGAAGATGAACAATGTAAAATTCCTGGCTTTTAAGAATTAACCCCCTAAAAATGTTCAAAAAAATAATGTGCCAAATTATACTCAATAAATAATGCCATCAAATTATTAAAAGCTTATAAAATCCAAATATATAAGAAAATTAATGAAAAAAAAGTAGCCTCTCACAGCAGAGAGGGATAAATTGGACCACTGGATAATAAGTATTGAGATATCTGGGTTGTCACCTGGGAAAAAAGTAAACTTTTATGCATACCTCACACCTTAAGTCAAATTAAATTCCAAATGGACCAAAATTTTTTAATGTTTTTTGTTTTTATTTTAGAGAGAGGGAAGGAAAAGAGATAGCAAAATATAAACATCAATGAAAGAGAAACATCAATAAGCTGCCTCCTACATGCCCCGTGCAGATTGAGCCCTTAACCTAGGCATGTGCCCTGATCAGGAATTGAACCAGTGACCTCTTGTTTCATAGGTCAACTCTCAATCACTGAGTAACATCAGCTGGGCTGGACCAAAGATTTTTAAATGTTCAAAAATAAAGGCTTGGAGAAAACCAAGATGGCGGCATAGATAACACCTGTACTTGGCTGCCTCTCACAACTACATCAAAACTATAACTAAAAGACAAAACAATGATCATCCAGAATCTTGGGAAAGTTGGCTGAGTAGAAAATCTACAACTACAGGAAAGAAAAAAATGCATTAAGACTGGTAAGAGGTATGGAGGTGCATGAGGAAACAGGCTGGCAACTGGGTGTGCTGTTTTGTGTGGGGGGTTTTTCAATTAAGAAAAAGGTACAAATTCCTGATTGCTCTGAACTACAGTTCTGAGCGAGACTCTGGGGACCCAGACTCATACAGGGAGAAACTAGGCTATCTGGCATCGGGCCAGAACTAGAGGGTGGCTTTCTCTCAGAGGTTCTTGTAGCGATCATTGTTCCTGCATGGGGGTGCAGGACACAGAGACCCAGGGACCTCTCTGGTGTAGGGCTGACTGGCAGCTATTGCTGTTTGCTTCATCCTGATGACTCCACCCCACCCAGTTTACAACCCCACCGAAGCTGTGTGCAGTGGCTTTTGCATATAAATGGCTTGTCCTTTCTCAACCTAAAATCTATCAAACTGCAGCTGGGTCAGAGAACCCCAAGGCTTCCAAAAGAAGGCGTAAGGCCCAGCAGCAGCACCAGCAGCCTGCCTTGCTTCACAGCTGGGCCTCATCAGGGTACTTCCAAACCCCATACAAAGAGGATGAACCTGCAGATCTCTCTGTATCTACTATTCGGTGGCATCAGGCAGTGGCTAACTTTGCACCTCCTTGCAGATCCAAAGAGCCAGTGTACCCAGTGGTCAGTGTGAGACCATACCAGATCACAATTCTTCATATCCATAAGCAAAACACTCAAGGGGCAGACTCCGTGAGCACCAAAGACCCACTGAAGAAAGTCCTGCCCTATAAGGGTGTCCCCTGCACAGCAGTTCTTCCATTGTAGACACAGCTGGTCCTTATAGCCAAATGGCCTGTAGGTCAATTCCTCCCAGTGATACCAACAGCAATGAAGACTTCACTATAACAAGACTGTGCACCCATCCCACAAAGGGGTGTATCAAGAATGTCCACTTTAGGTGATTGGGGAGGCTGAGCCACTGAGCCCTATATAACAACTATTACACAAGGCCACTCTATCAACACAGGGAAGCAGCCAAAATGCAGAAACAAAGAAACATGTCACAAATGAAAGAAATGGAGGAAATCAAACTACTGGATATAGAGTTCAAAACCACAGTTATAAGGTTACTCAAGAATCTTCTAGAAACCTCCGAGGACCTTAGTGAGACTTTCAAGGATCTTAGTGAGAATGCCATAAACAAAATGAAAAAGAACCAGTCATAAATTATGCATACACTGACTGAAATAAAGAATAATATACAGACATTCAACAGTAGACTAGAGGATCCCAAGAATCAAATCAAAGACTTGAAATATGAGGAAGCAAAAAGCACACAACTGGAAGAGCAAAAGGAAAAAATAATCAAAAAATATGAAGATAGTGTAAGGAGCCTCTGGGACAACTTCAAGTGTACCAACATCCAAATTATGGATGTTGAAGAAGAAAGAGTACACAATATTGAAAACCTATTTGAACAAGACACTGGAGGGGTGGGATGATGGCATGAGACAGGGGGTAGGGAAGGCTGGGAGAAGGTCAATGGGAGGGAAAAAGGGAGATATATGTACTACTATATGTGATACTTTAAACAGTTAAATAATTTTAAAAAAACAAAACAACAAAAAACAAAAAAACAAAAAAACCTCATTTGAAGAAATAATGACAGAAAACTTCTCCCACTTGGTGAAAGAAATAGACTTACAACTCCAGGAAGTGCACAGAACCCCAAACAAAAGGAATCAAAAGAGGACCATACCAAGACACATCATAATTAAAATTCCAAGACCAAAAGACAAAGAGAGAATGTTAAAAGCAGCAAGAGAAAAACAATTAGTTATCTACAAGGTAATACCCATATGACTGTCAGCTGATTTCTCAACAGAAACTATGCAGGCCAGACAAGAGTGGCAAGAAATATTCAGAGTGATGAATAGCAAGAACCTACAACCAAGATTACTCTACCCAGCAAAGCTATCATTTAGAATTGAAGGTCAGATAAAGAGTTTCACAGATAAGAAAAAGCTAAAGAAGTTCTTCACCACCAAACCAGTATTATATGAAATGCTGAAGGATATTCTTTAAGAAGAGTAAGAAGAAAAAGGTAAAGATAAAAAATTATGAACAAGGCAGTGACAGCAAATACATATCTATCAACAAGTGAATCTAAAAATCAAGTGACTAGCCAAGACCGTTTTGGCTCAGTGGATAGAGCATCTGTAGGCGGACTGAAGGGTCCCGGGTTCGATTCCCATCCAGGGCATGTACATTGGTTGCGGTCACAAACCCAGTGGGGGGTGTGCAGGAGGCAGCTGGTCAATGTTTCTCTCTCATCAACGTTTCTAACTCTCTGTCCCTCTCCTTTCCTCTCTGTGAAAAATCAATAAAATATTAAAAATAAAATAAAAAATAAAAAATAAAAAAAATCAAGTGA
The DNA here is from genome assembly GCF_014108245.1 of Pipistrellus kuhlii. Lineage (NCBI taxonomy): Eukaryota > Metazoa > Chordata > Mammalia > Chiroptera > Vespertilionidae > Pipistrellus > Pipistrellus kuhlii. Next base: position 130,956,338 of record NW_023425515.1, on the reverse strand, counting down.
ATAAAAAATCTGATGAACAGAATAAACTGGTGAATATAATAGAATCAGAGGCATAGAAAGGGAACAGACTAATAATTCTCAAGAGAAAAGGATATGGGGGTATGGGAAGAGATTGGACAAAAATCTTATACTTATGGATGAAGACAGTGGGGGGGTGGGGGTGGCAGGTAAAGGCATGGGTGTGGTGGGAACCTGGTGGAGGGGAGCTATTGGGGGAAGAGGGGGAAGAGGAACATCTGAACTAATCTGAACAATAAAGATTTTTTTTAAAGATAGCTCCTAAAAAATAAAATAAAAATAAAAATTAAAGGCTCAAAAGTTCTAGAAGAAAACTGAAGAATTTTTTTATAAATCAGAATGGGGAAAGTCTTTCTAATTATGACTCAAAACCTGAAAGCCTTGTTCCCACCTGGAGATTTGACTAAGATGCAAACTCCCTCGTGTAGTTAGGAGAATTCATGGCAGTTTATTCCTTCAACACCAGCAATGCAAAACAAGCCTCTGCTGTTTCCAGTCTCTGACTTCTTTAAGCCCTCTAATTAGTTCAGGCCCGCCCAGAAAATTTCTCTTTTGATTAACTTGAAGTCAAGCAGTTAGAAACTTTCTTTAAGTCTCCAAAATGTTTTCACCTCTAACATATTCTCTTGATTAGAAGCAAGTCACAGGTCCTGCTCTCATTTAAGGAGAGGAAACTATACAATGATGTCACCTTATGGTGTGTACCACATCTCCTTTGTATTTAGAGTTCCAACAGCTCTAAAAGAAAAAAAAAAAATAGAGTAGAAAAATTGGCAAAGAAAGTAAATAGTTGAGATATCAGATTACAGAATTTACCAGATAACTGAAAAATATGCAGGAGTACGGGAGACACAGGAAAAACCCATTTATTTCCAGACAACTCACGTGTACCAGTACAGTTCTCAGGGTAGGCTGTTTCTCTAAAATCCTGAGTTCTAGTATGGAGGAGGCTTTCCCTTTTTATATTTCCCAGTCCTTTGTCTCCCAAATAAGGGATCATACTTCTGAGCCTTTTGCAGGCTTTACAAAGGGCCCCATGTAAACAGGTTCTGCAGACCAGATAATTAAAGGGGCAGTGACTAGACTATAGGTTAATAAGAATGTGCATTAGGTTACTGGCACAGATTCAGATTGCTAGGCCCTGCCCCCCAAAAAAGTCTCATTTTCCCTATCAATAAAATTTTCATACAAAATACTCAAATAGCCCTTAAGCATAAGAAAAGATGTTTCAACATCATGCATACTAAGAAAAATGCTGGCAAAAATATGAAGCTATTATTGTATTGTCAGTGAGGTAATATAAATACACTTTCACACATTGCTGGCATAAGTATATATTTACCAAATACTTATGAAGAACAATTAGTAATTGGCAATATCTACAAAGGCATGTCCCCTGTGACTTAGGAATCCCTCTTTGAAAATTTTATCCTAAATATACATCAGCATATATGTGAAAATATATAGATTTTGACAACACTTGTAAGAATAAAAAAAATGGAAACAACCCCAATATGAGATGATGAACAGGGGATAAGTTAAATTAACTATTATACATTCATACCCTGGAATAATATGCAACTATATAAACACTGCTATGAAAAAAGTATGTAGAATAATATGTAGAACAATATATATGTTGTCTTTTATGTACAAAAGTAGAGAAAAAGAAGAATACCATTTGTATTTTTTTTCATATGTATAAATAAATTCTAGGATGATGATGATGGGTTGATAGATGATAGATAGATAGATAGATAGATAGATAGATAGAAAGATAGATAGATAGATAGATAGATAGATAGATAGAATCTTTTACAAATCATACTCTGTGGTTGTTTCTCCAATGCTACTTAGTCATAGTCAAACCTTCAGTTTTAAGTTTGTTGAGAACTAGTTATATTATTCCAACATTTAAGATGGAAAACTTCTTATAGATACAACAGTAAATTGGAGATTGCTGAATCTAAAATTACCCAAATTCACCGTATTCATGCTTCTCATACATTTTCTCCTTATTCCTATTCTTCAAGGAATTATAGTAGCCCAGCTCTATACCTGATGGATACTAGTTATACTATAGACTAAGTAGTTATATACTTGATGAAACAAGCGTGGTAAGGGACCTCTGACCGTTAACCCCTGGTATGCTCAACAAATATCCTCTACACTAACTTCTATAGAAAATATTTTTCAGACACCTGCAATTGTGAGAATCTGCCAACCTGAACTCCTGTATTTACCTCTGCTCCTTCTCATGCCCTATTAAAATGACAAAAGAGGAACAGAAAGCCATTAACCACTAGGACAAAGCGAGCAGAAAAAGAAACAAAAACAGGTGAGAAATCCTTCAATCTCACTTGAATATGAACAGGTGGTCCTTCATTTTGTGAAACAGAAAAACCTGAAGTCTGAGCCTGTAAAGGGGAAAACTAACAAAAAACAAACAAACAAACAAACAAACAAACAAAAAACACGTTATTCATGCCTTAGCAGCCCCCAGAAGACTGAATCTTAAACTGGGAGTGAGGAAGCAGTGAACCAGTCTAACTCATAAAGCAGAATTCCTGCAATGGTCAGGAAGTAGAATTCCATTTTCTTCTGGAAGTCAGTGTGAACAGGGAGGATGACTAAAAATAAGGATTGGCTGAAACCTTTGTTTAAGAAGCAACCAGAAAACCTCATGCCTTCCTCCACTCTTGCTCCTCTCTCATCTAGGAAGAAGGACTTGATTCATTCATTTTCAGGGAGGAGGAATGGTAAGAGAATCCATAACTGGGGACACTAGGTACAGTTAAGAGTGTGAGGGCTACCCTGAAAACAGACTTACCTCCTTGGCTCCCAGAACACTGGCAGTCCATCATCCCAGTCCAGGCAGGAGATTGTAGGCGTCTTTGTAACCCCACTAGAGCCTGACAAGTCCAAGAAGAAAGTCTCAAGACACTGACTCCAGAGGTTCTCTGCTAAATAGATCTCTCGACAAAGGGGTCACAGTGACAGGCTCCGTTCATGGGCTTAGAGCTGCCAATCCACTTTAAATGACATGCAATTACTCGCTGATTGGCAAAACTCAGAATATGTGGCAGTGCTCAATATTGGCTAGAATTCAGGGAAACAGACTCCCCCACACACCACTAGTGAGAATGTAAACTGGCATAACCTCTTTGGAAAGCAATCTGACTATATATGTCATAGCAATTTAACTGGCAGGAGTTTACCTCTTAGCAATTTTATTAGCAATTTACTTGCAAAAATAAGCCAAGCTATATGGGCTAAGATGTTCATTGAAGCATTTTTTATCATAAAAACTGGAGTGGGGCGAGTGGAATTTTACCATCAATAAAAAGAAATGGTTTAAGAAACTAGGTCCATTCATGAAGAGGAATGCTATACAACCTTTACAAAGAATGAAGTAGATCTACATGTGTTGACGCAGTGAGATCTGCGAGGTATACTGAAAAGTAAAAAGAAATAACGGGCAGACAAGAAATATAAAACACTACCACTTTTATGTAAAACGTCTAGATTATATTTACACAAACTCACATATATATGCTTACACTTGGAAAGAAAACGTTGGTTGCATTTTGGAACTTTTGAATAGCAGCTATATCTGGAAAGAATTGTGGGTCTGGGATGAGGGAAGATTTGTTTTTCATTGTATACATGTGCTTTTTTTTTTTTTTTTTTTTTTACCATGTGCATATGTTTTTGCATTTGAAAAAAACAACAACACCCAAACATTAAAAGACATTTTTAAAAGTTGTGTATCTTTACCTGAAGCATTAACTGCTATGCTATCTAATAAAAGAGTAATATGCAAATTGGCCATGCCTCTGCTACACCCACAAGCCACACCCACCAGTGAATCAGGAGCGAATATCAAATAAATCCAACCAAGATGGCTGAGGCCACGGAGAGTAGGAGGGAGGCTTGGGTTTCCCAAGCGATAGAGGAAACCAAACTTTCTGCCTTCCCTTGCTGGCCCAGGCCTCCTCTTAAGGCTACAGAGTTTCAATTATAGAACGTAAATACATCCCAACAGAAATGGCTGCAGCCACGGAGCGACCGTCCGCTTGGCTCCACTCAATGCTACGAAGTTTCAATTGTAGAAGATAAATAAATTACAGATACCAGGGCCTCTGCTTAGGTCACTGCAGGGTGTAGCCAGCTGCAAACCACTACAGGTCCCTCGCCCAGGCTACCCCACACCCCAAGGGAACCCCCACCCTGATCCGAGACACCCAGGGCAAACCAGCTGGGCCCCCATCCATGCACCAGGCCTCTATCCTATCTAATAAAAAGAGTAATATGCAGATTGACCATCACCCCAATACACAAGATGGCTGCCTCCATGTAGTCAAAGATCCTGCCCTCATGTGGACACAAGATGGCCACCACAAGAGGGCCAGCAGGAGAGGGCAGTTGGGAGGAACTAGGGCTGTAAGGGAGGGAAGTTGGGGGCAACCAGGCCTGCAGGGAAGGGCAGTTGGGGGGGACCCAGGCCTGCAGGGGAGGGCAGTTAGGGGTGACCAGGCTGGCAGAGGAGAAAAGTTGGGGGCAAATAGGCTGCCAGGGAAGCAGTTAGGCATCAATCAGGCTGACAGGGGAGTGGTTAGGGAATGATCAGGTTGGCAGGCAGAAGCGGTTAGGGGCAATCAGGAAGGCATGCAGGCGAGCAGTTGGAAGCCAGCAGTCCTGGATCTCATTCTAATGCAGGTAATGACAACTCCTCTAGCCTAATATAAGGTATTTCTTGAAAACAGTGATCCTTGTCAATGCATCTTTTGATTTGTGTCAATAAAACTTGTTCTCCGAACAGGAATCTTACACATACCTATGGTCAATAATGTTTTTACTTGTGCCTTAAGAATTAAAGTAGCCACAGCACATGGAGAGGCCCACAGAGAAGAACTATCAATTAGATGTGACAAAATACTGTATTTTCCGGTGTATAAGACGACCCTCTAATTTTACAGTTAAAACATAGGTTTAGGCCTATATTCGCTGTATAAGACTACCCCCCACTTCAAAGAAAAGACTTACTTTGCCGTCAAGATCTGCAGGTAATTTTTGTGCAATTTTGGTCTTTTGCCCTCCGATTTTCGGATGACTTTTTTTCGTTTCAAAAGTCGTCTTATACGCCGGAAAATACGGGTAGGTATACGTGGCTCAAGTAAGAAAGTAATGGCCCCAAAACTGGTTTGGCTCAATGGATGGAGCGTCGGCTTGGGGACTAAAAGGTCCCGGGTTCGATTCCGGTCAAGGGCATGTACCTTGGTTGCGGGCATATCCCCAGTAGGGGGTGTGCAAGAGGCAGCTGACTGATGACTCTCTCTCATCGATGTTTCTAACTCTCTATCTCTCTCCCTTCCTCTCTGTACAAAAATCAATAAAATATATTTAAAAAAAAAAAAAAAGAAAAAGAAAGAAAAAGAAAGTAATGGCTTTTAACCAATTGACATATATGCCTAAGCAACCATTACACCTGGACTACCAGATGACCGAATGACTGGCCAGTAGCTATGATGGGCACTAACCACCAGGGGGCAGACGCTCAATATAGGAGCTTCCTCCTGGAGGTCAATGCACTTCCACAGCCAACCTCCTGCAGCTGGCCAACCGCTCATGGTCCCTCCCCCCTGTTGGCCAGCCCCAATCCCCCCCCACCACCACCACCAAATCAGGACTGGGTGAGACGGCCTCAATCGGCCCAGATTGCTGGCCAGGCCAAGGGTCCCCACCTGTGCATGAATTCGTGCACCAGGCCTCTAGTGATAATATAAAAAAATAACAAGATATTTTTTAAAACTTTATAATTTATACGTGGCTGGTTTTTTAAAACTGTGGCAATGTCAATAAGGGGAAAACTCCAATTCATTTAACCTAGAAAATGTTACAGATATAGTAAATACTGTTTGCTAGAACAATGGAATCAGAAAAGGAAAATTCAAACTATATAAAGCCCTATGTAGAATGTAAAACATTTAAACCTCAAGTCATTTTCCTGGTGCTAAAATGTCCTGTACTTGCAGGAACATTCTCCATCACCTTGACAGTTTTCTTTGGTATACAAATTTTATTTACCTGAATTATTAATGCTGCTTTTGTTTGCGTCCATATCTTAATTTCTCTCTCTTCATTCACGTGTCATGAGTGTCCTGATTCAAATATCAGGAGATGATGAACAACGTATTTCTGGGAAAATGGGTAGTGTCACCAGTGTTTTTGTACTGCTGGAAGATTATTCTGTTTCTCAGGTTGTTTTTTTTTAAAATTAGCATTTCTCCTTTTTTATAAACCGTCAATCACTGAAAATATACTTTAAACTGAATTGCATGGTTAAAGAGGAGACTTTAAAATATGGATTGTGGGTCAGACAAGACAATATAGTACATAGGGATTCCAGTGAGCAAGCAATTCTCAATATAAAATCTGTGCCTACAGGGAAAATTCCTCTGGCCAGCAACAAGAAACACCAATTAGTAATATTCAATAGAGCACATGTGTCAAACACAAGGCCCGCGGGCCAAATCTGTCCCGCCAGGCCTTGCAATGTGGCCCGCACCGCGCTGTCATCACTGCACTCCGCTGCGTTTCCATCACAATGACAGTTTATGACTGTTCAGTAAACCATTCGGCCCGAGATTTAGGCTGGATTTTAGATTTTGGCCCCTTCTCTGATAGAGTTCGACACCCCTACAATAGAGTATTGTTTTAGCTATCCAGCTACAATCTTCATATTTTTACTAGCATCACCCTATATAGCACATAATGTTCAAGCTCAAAACCTGTTTAATTTAGACAGCAGTTTTGTTGAAGCAAAAGTTATAAATAGAAATACTCAAGGACTGAGATTTTAGCAAGACAAACTATTCACCTTTAATTGACAAAAAGGGGAGGGATTATCAGTCTTCCAGATCTTTTTTTTTTTTTTAACAATTTCTCTGTTTCATTTTACAATAAACTAAAATGAAATGATTGAAAAGGAGGAGAAAGCAAGTCTGTCTTTCTGCCACAGTTCCCTGCAACTCTTTAAGGAAGAACGGAGCCTCACTAACTCCCACCGAAATCACAAAGATTCAGTTAAGATATTAGCCGACCATATACACAAACACCCTATGATTCCAAACAGACAAGCTCATTGGGAAGAAAAAAGTTTTCTGTCTTTGATTTCTTTCAGAATGATAAAATGAAAGGGACAGTAATACATATTTTAAGCCCTATGAATTCACCATGGGGCTTTAGAATAAAGAGGTAAAAACCTTTGAACTAACAAAGCCCATCACCGTGCACTTTTTCCCTCGCGGGCACCTTATAAAATAAACCATGCTAGATGCAGGGACCAGCTGGCTTTTGCCACTGCACCTTTAGTAGCATAACTGTTTCCAGACTCTATCTGCTCAGCCAGACGGACCACATCATTGACTCCGCGCGGACCTCTCCTCATCGCACAGAGCTGCTTTCAGTCCCATGCCCTGCGAGAGCATTCACTCAGCGGCTTACAGAGTGTCTCTTTGTACTAGCCCAAGGCCTGAAGTCTACAGGCTGCATTAAGTTGATTAAAGTAGTCCAGAGACTATCTCAGCTTTTACACTGCCCTTAGATTAAAGACCAAAAGAAGGCTTCCTTTTTTCTGAGGATGTTTTAGTTTTGGTTGGGGACGTGATTTGGATGAGGTGTTGGGTTTTCTGGGATATATATATATATATTTTTTTTTTTTTTTCTGGTTTCATTTTATTTTCTCTGTAATTTTCAGAGGCCAACAAAAATAAAAAGGCTTTTCCATCAGAAAAGAAGAGAAGGCTTTTACTACAAATGGTTTCTAATAATTCCTTTGTTCCATAAACACAGCAGTTACGGCTGCTGAAACTGAAGAAGTTATCACTGTGTCCTGATAAAGCATTCATCCTGGGCCCTGGGAGATAAGCCTTAAGGAAATATAAGTAAGTTCCCTAAATGTAACTGAATGGAAATGGCTCCTCAGTCAAATATAAAATCTAAAGGAAAACCGGAGGCAAAAAAAAATCAAATAGTCTATTTGTGAACTGATTAAAAAAAAAATCAAGGAAACAAAAGGGCACACAGCACAATTTGAGTATCTATTTGTACCATACTAAAACAAGGTAAAGCACAGTGGTTAAGAACATGAGTACAGGAGTTGAAACTCTGGGTGATTCAGCTATCTTCGCCAATAACGTGACTTGGGGAAAGTTAACCTCAAAAACTCCGTTTTCTTATCTGTAAAAATGAAGATAATAATAGTATCTAACTCTTAAGAAAAAGTTGTCTTAAGTATTTAGCACAATACCTGGCATATAATACACTGCAATTCAACAAAGCAAATTTAGAAATAGCAAATGGTATGGTGTTTAGCTCCCAAAGAGCTGGCTTCTGTTCTGGCTCTGCCATTTATTGTACTTGCTGTGTGACTATAAACAGGGTTTGAAGCCTCAGAATCTTCATCTGTTAAATGAGGGAGTTAAGCTAGACTGAAGTTTTGTGTATTCACGTGTCTTCTCAGCAGCACAACTCTATATGTTCAAAACTGAATTACTGTGGTAATTTAGTACATAATATTAATAACTATGCATGGTGTCAGATAAGTACTAGATTTACCAGGGGGATCACTTTGTAAATTACATACATGTCTAATCACAAGGTTGTATGCCTGAAACTAGTATAATATTGTGGGTTAACTGTAAGTGGGGGGGAAAAATTTTTTTAACGAAATTACTGCTATTTTCTTAAATACTGATCCATTTGGCCAAAAGAACTTTTATTTCTCTTTCCTAACCCCACATCTCAGTAAACTTTCCCCTTTGGCTATAGCACTGCCATTTATCTAGTCTCTCATGACAAAAACCTTTGAAATCATCCTTGATACCTCTCTTTTTTCCATAACCCATATTAAATCCAGCAGCAAGTCTAACTGGCACCTACCCACAATAAATAACCAGAATTTGACTACTTCCCCTTACATTCACCATTGTCTTTGTAGTCCAAGTCATCATCATCTCTGGTGTAGATTACTGCAATATCCTCTTGTTGGATTGCATTACAATTATGAAATATCCCTCATCTCTACTGATGCTTCATACCATAAAAGTCAACTGTGCCTGGTCTCAGTAAGGTTGTAACAATTTTGTTTTGTTTTTGGCTGGAGTTTTTAAATTTATCTTTCCTTACCTTTTTACTATTAACTTTTCTATAACTTCAACTATTTACATCCCTTAATATTTTTAAGCAGCATATAGTTGGGTTTTATATTTTTATCCAGTTTTACAGTACCATCTCGGTTTTTTACATGGAGTAGTCTATTTACTTGTATATATTTACTTGTATAGTAGGTTTATAGCTATAATTTTACAATTTGTTTTCTATTTTACTCTCTGTTTCTTATTCATTTTATTCTCCTTTCTTTCCTTTGTTGGATTAATCAAATATGTTTTTTTCATCTTTCCCTATTAACTGTCATACTATTCTTTTCATTGTTCTTACATAAAATACATGGATTATATCATATATGTTTAAATTATTATATACTATAAACTTTATTTTTATCATTTCCCAATACTGCTAGAATCTTAAAACACTTCAGTGCTACCTAATGCTCTCTTGCTTTTTGCATTATTTTATCATGCATTTGGCTATATATCAATTTAAAACTTTATAAAATGTTACTATTATTGTTATACACAGTCAATATTCATTTACATGTACCTATGCATTTGCCTCTTCTAGTATTCTTTGTTCCACCTTGAATTTACATTCTTCTTTCTGAAGAACTCCCTTAACTCTTTTCTTTCAGTCAGGCCTGGTAGCAACAAATGCTCTCCATTTTATCATGCTTTCCAGGTTCTAAATGTTCTTTATTTCATCTTAAATTTTAAAGTATATTTTCATCAGGTATTGAATTCTAACTTGACAGTTATTTTCCTTCATGCTAAAAATGCTATTCCATTGCTTTCTCACTCCCATGGCCTCAGTTGAGAAGTTGGTTGTAAGTCTTATTGAAGTTTGCTTTTGTTTTAAAGAAGGCCAAATTTAAGAATTTCTCTGCTAATTAGTTTTTCAGTAGTTTTACATAAGAAATGCCAAATATTGTCTTCATTGTATTGTATTTGTCTTGCTTACATTTTTGGATTAATATCTTAATCATTTTGGAAAATGCTTACCCATTAACTCTTTGAATATTATTTATACTCTATTCTCTTCACTTCTCTTTCTAGGACTTCAAGCACATGTTCCTTTCAGAATGTTCCACATATTCTTATATGAGTTTTTCCATTATTTTTATCCTTGTGCTTCAGCTTGTATATTTTACATTTAGCTGTTTTTCAATTTAAACAAACAAATATAGCCTCCAGATGATGCTACCTTCCACCAGAAAGGATTTCCTATCTTTGGAAACAGCAAGGGCAGCCAGCAAAGGAACTAATCATCTCAAGACAAACAAGGACTGAGCTGGATTGAGGCTTAGATGGAGTTTTGCTAAAACTCAATCTAGCTCTGCTTGCTTTGTTCCATGCCTCCCCCAGGCCTTTTAGTTGTAAACTTGGACTTTGACTTCCAAATCTATAAGACTGAGGGAGATTCAGTTCTGCTCTTCAGAATTTATGGCTTAGCTCTTTCACTTCCTACTCCCCTCAACATTCAATGTGGCAAATGTCTTCAAGGAAAGATCAGCTATGTGACTGAGACTTTTTTTTTTTAAATCTCAGCTCCCAAAAAGTAAAGAGTTTTGCTGGTTTCTCTGTTTCCCAGCAATGGTTTTCTGCCATGCGTCAGGACCAGATTTCCATTTCTAGATAATGCACCCATATTTAGTAAGTATCCCAAATGAAAAGGATCAGTAGGTCAATTCACCATTCTTTCTAGGGAATTCATCCCTTGCCTACCTTGTTTGGGGCCTCCTCCCTTGGGGGAATCTTTGTTTCCTAAATATCATGAGACTGTAAGATATTTCATCCTGGTTTTTGAAAGCTTTCAACCTAGCTCTTTACTCTCTATGAAGCCTCAAGGTACAGCAAATGTTTTATGGGGAAAACTAGCCATGTATCTGAGATCCATCTAGTCTTGAATTTTGTCATTCTGTCTCTGCATAATCATTAAAACCTTTATTTTTTCCAGAAGTAGCCTTCAGCCCATGCCAAATTTTGATCCCCAAGCTGCAACCAGAATTATCACCTCAGGGGGGAAAATGGCTCCTCATCAACAGCCTCCTCTCTTAAATGATCGTGAATCTTATCTTCAGTGCTTCCATGGCTCTCTTGTTCATTTCAAATTATGAGTTTTAAAATTTATCTACCATTTGCTAATTGTTTTCAGCAAGAGCACTGCCTTACCATGACTTACTACGTCATACTCAGAAGTGGAAACCTACATACATCTCCTAACAGCCTTTGCTGCTTTCATTTGTGGCCACGCTATAAGCTATTTGCCACACAGAAGCCGGGTTGATTATTTTAAATTGATCATAACACTCCTACTGTACTTATAACAAAATCCTAACTTCTTAACATGTTTTCAAGGTCCTAAATGTTCTCGCCCTGATACCTCTCTGACCTTATCTCTTAGCTTTCTCCTTGGTGTCCTCTTTGCCCCAGCACAGTGAACAGAATTTTACTACTCCCCACTATACATTGTAGGTTGGTGCTCCAGGCCTTCTAGTTATTCCTCCAGCAGGCTCATTGGAAATCTGTGTGTCCTCTGTCCCACTCTTTGCCAGAATATAAGTTCTATACGATCAGGGACGTTGTTTACCTTATTCAACCACTATATTCCCAGCACCTAAAAGAGGCCCAGCCATATCATAGGTGCTAGATAAATATTTACTTAGTAAATGAGTGAAAAAAATTGAAGCTGCCTTCACTGAAATGAGGCTGGGGTTCTGAAGCCCTGCCTAACAACCTCCCCCTTTCTTCCAAAGATAGCCTAGATCATTGAGAACTGACTACATGTTTTTCAATGAAATTTTAAGTAAACTCTTATAGGAAATGTGTCCAAAGTAAGTTGGGGTTCTAAGTAGCACAGTCTAGAAAGTAAGTGGATCACTAAGATTACTTCCAATTCTAATATTCTAGCCAAAACGAATATGTTAAGGGGAAAGCTGAACAGCCTAACAGAGCTGTCTTACTGACACATTTTTTGCAAGAAAAATGTATGTCTTTAGATACCATATAATCAAGAAGCTGAATATTAAAGGCAAAAAAGAACAATAACTATGTACTTACTTTACAGTTCCACCTTATTTTCCAGCAAAAACTTTCAGGTTAGTGTCAGGGTTTGGGAACTCAATCAAAATTAGTTCTAGGCTTATCTCTGAATAAAAAAGACACTCTTCTTCAGAATGCATTAGAGTCTATACAACTGGTTGTGCTTGTAACAATTTCATGAATGTAACTTAAATTTTTGAAGTTTCTCAGTTTGGGTTCATTAAGATCCTACACACAGAGTCATACAAGTTTCTGTGTAGGTGAGAAGGAAAAAAAAAATAACATGTTCCCACTAACCTTTGCTCTACTTTCCTAAAGATGAAAAAGGACTTTATGCTTATGAAACTTCACAAAGGAATGACTACATAAAGTCTAAACAACTCTAGTGCCTGAAAGAATTGTATTTCATCAAAAAAGGTTATTACTAATCACTCACACAGACCTGGTATTTTCTTCCCACCTCTACAAAAAGTATCAATTTGTTCTCTCTCTCTGGGCAATTTCCCATCATTTCTCAAGACAAGATTTCCCTGAAGTACCAGCTTAGAAGGCACAAGGAGTGTTAGGTATACCTTTGGTACCAATCCCTTTTCACTTCAATACACATCTTTCATGATTCCATGACCCAAGAAATCCATTGTTTGGTTTTATTAGCTTAAATAAAAATAATAAGAAGAATGAGGCATTACAAAGATAAAACTCAATAGAGCTAAAACTTAAAATGAGCAATAATTAGCTTACACTTTGGCAAAACTATTTTGGGACAACATAAATCCATAACCCAAAGGCAAATTCTTTTACAAGCGAGATCATGCAAGTTTTCTCTGCTCTTATTTTCAGCTCAACTTACTGGCATCATCAAGTATTATCTTAATACCAATCATAGGTCACAACTAATATTCCTTCTGTATCTAAAGGGAAAGTTCAAAGTAATTTGAAATGTGTACAATTTTTACTTCCTTTTTATAATTAACCTTGATACATTTTTCATTTTTAAGTACTCATTTTAGACATAGGTAATTACCAAATAACAAACCACTGGAGAATTTTTTTGTGACTAGTTCAGCTAGACCTCTCAGAAACAAGGATGATTTCTCTTCAAATTGGACTTTAGGATTTAGATACATATGATGCTTCTTACTTCTAGAATTGAAATTAAAAACACTTTTATCTAGATTTTTAGGACCATGATGACCAAATAAATGAAAAGTGTTACTTTTCACTTCTGAGGCTTAGCCTATCATTCAGAAGTTTCAAATGGTAGCTAGTAGATCAAATCCAAAACATAGATGAGCTTTATTCAACCCATCAGTAGGTTTTTAAGTTTTTTAATTCATTGTAAACATTAAAAAATGATTTTAATTCACTTTTAAAATTCAGATGTTCCACTTTCCTTTTAAAAAGACTGTACCTTGGACAGAGAATCAGGCTAAGCAGTAAGTGGGGTTGACAGTTAACACACACTCATTTGCCAAGCCTGGTCTATAGCCACTAAAGGGAATGAGTATCTTTTTCTAATTTGCACAAAGGTACCATAGAGTCAGTCTAGCAATGACACTATCCCTGGGCCCTCATTCATTTGTGATAATAATCACCTGTAGATACAGGAGGGTTTAGACCACATGTGTCAAACACAAGGCCCGCGGGCCAAATCCGTCCCGCCAGGCCTTGCAATGTGGCCCGCACCGCGCTGTCATCACTGCACTCCGCTGCGTTTCCATCAATATGACAGTTTATGACTGTTCAGTAAACCATTCGGCCCGCGATTTAGGCTGGATTTTAGATTTTGGCCCCTTCTCTGATTGAGTTTGACACCCCTAGTTTAGACACAGGATATAAATTTGAATTTTCTATATTCCCCACCTCTCCTTATTACTACCTTCTACCTCTCCTTATTAATTATTACCTTCCTGCTGAACTACTCTATAAGACCTGCCTGGTTTCTCTGTAGACATCTGAGTTTACAACTTTTGGTCAGCAGCAAAAGGAAGTGACAGTTTTGATTTCTTCATCTAAGTGACATGAGTTCACTTTGTAGAAGTAGGTAGTTTATCTCAGCAATTGAGCTTTACAGTCAGGTAGACCTGGGTAGCTGTCTTACCTTAGAAAAGTTATAGAACCTGTCTGTGTATCAATTTTCTTATCTAGGAAATGAGACTAATATTACCTACTTTGTAAGTTTGCAAATTAAATGAGATAAGCACACAACATAACACTTGGCATACATTGGGTATTTTATAAAGCGTAATTCCATGTAGAATGCTGAAATGACAACGTCTCCCTGACCCTGACACGGAAATCTTGTCAGTACTGTATTTCTGGAATCATGCATATTTGTTCAAACTTATTAGACTATAAAGTGTAAAGCATGAAGGTGGGGACCATGTCTCTCTCTTATTCTTTCCCCAACACGGGCACGTAGTAGGAACTTCAAACTTGTTGGTAGAGTAAATGAATGAATGTGGTTACTTTCCTGGCTGCATTAGGAATCGGGGAAAGAACTAGATCCTTCTCCCTTCCTAATCCAGGCATTCTTTTCCAGCGCGAATCAGGGGATACAATTACGATAGGGTCCTGTGCCAAACGAGAGACAAAAGGAAGATGCACTTGAGCCGTGGAAACAAAATTAAACATTTGCCTTGGGTTGACAGAGATTTCCTGGGCAATTAAACTGCCTACTATCACAATCCATTAAATCAAGGAAACGGGGAGGGTCCAAGCACCCCCACCACCAAACAGACGCGTACGGAGACTATTAATGTGTCTTCATGTTGCAATAAATACCCTATTGCATAAAGTGTCTTCATGTTGCAATAAATACCCTATTGCACTAGCTTGGGCAGGGGATCCAGAAACCCACAGGAAAAAGGAAAACGGGGAGGGTCCAAGCACCCCCACCACCAAACAGACGCGTACGGAGACTATTAATGTGTCTTCATGTTGCAATAAATACCCTATTGCATAAAGTGTCTTCATGTTGCAATAAATACCCTATTGCACTAGCTCGGGCAGGGGATCCAGAAACCCACAGGAAAAAGCTGCAGACTGTCACTTTTCAACTGGCCCCAGGAAGAATGTTAGGGTGATGGATGGCTGGAAGCCATATAAAAAGACAGAGATTTTTGGAGACTGGGAATGTCCCACAGGCAGCCAATAAAAGAACGGCATTCAGTGGATGTTGAGCACTATCTCCTCTTTAAAATAAAAACAAGAAGCTGATACGCCCAGAAGGCTAACCTCATTATCCTCTGTGGGCAGAAATAGACTGAGACTTTGGCAGGGTTTCCTCCATGGGGAAAACAAGGCAGCGGTCCCCCTCTAGTCAGCCAACTTGAGTTTAAAATGTAAAGGCACGTGAGATTTGTTTTCCCTAACCTATCAGGATCATTCACTCTCCCACTTACTTTCCTTTGAAAATGTGCAAGACTGGTGCAATATACGTTAGTGATCCAGGTTCCTCCTTTTTACATTGGTACAACCGGAAAATCGGGTGCTCCCTCCATGTGTAATGTAGCACAAAGGTATGCTCACTGAGGCGTGCAACCAGAATGTGTCAGTTCAGAGGGGAAAAGAATCCCCCATCCCTGGCAAAAGATTTTACACTAAAAATGTTACTTCCAATGCAAGACTTACTAAGTGTTAGACCCAGGGGTGGGGAGCCGGGGGAAGTGTCTTCATGTTGCAATAAATACCCTATTGCACAAGGTCTGATTTGATCTACCCTCTTTTAAAAGAATAACGGATTTTTTTAGTTGTTCAAAAATGAGCAATTTGTGATCATATGATCCCTAATATGGAAGGTTCCCATGGCTTCTCTTAGATCACCTAGCTCTTAAGCTATTGGGGGGGGGGGGGGAATGTATGAAATGTGGCTATTTTGATGCACAAATGCTTGTTTTTAAAGAAAGAAAAAGGGGTTTGTGTGTGTGTGTGTTTTCTGTTTCTACCAGTGGAGAGGCTGTGAGCAAAGCTGCCATTCGCTGGTTCCTGCTACATGAGTAGGTGCCTGTAAAAGGCCAGGTGGTGTTTATGCAGATGACTGAGCAAGTTACAATGTGTTCTTCCTTTTGGATAAAACATTAGTGTATCAGATGTGACAAATCAGATGTTCATCTTCCGCACTTCTGCATTATTTTACATTGAGAATTAGACGATGTGCTGGCTTAGCTTTTTGCTTTTGTGTGTGTGTGTGTGTGTGTGTGTGTGTGTGTGTGTGTGTGTGTGTGTGTTTCTTGAGAATAAGTTCATGAATAAAGTTCTCACTACACTCTGCATAATCATAGTCTCACAGATAGCTGACTGGCTAGGTTATATGATAATGACAACTATGTCTATAACTTGCACTGTACAAGAGAAAATGGAAATGTTCTGGGAAACGAAAAGCACACCATTCAGGCACTCTCAGAGCTAGTTAGCGTATGCTCCATTCCTATGCACTTGTTGTCAGGGAAAAGCAGGGTCTGCTCGTCCCGACATCTTGAGAGGAAGCACCTGATGCTCCCGTGTCCAACTAGGAAATTAGCATTTTTTCTGAGCACTAAAATGCAAGGCTCAAAACCATTCTCCACAATGCACAAAACAGGTGTCTGCTTCCAATCCAAAGCCATGCCAAATGTAGACTGTATATTTTTTAAAATCCCAAAATAATTTTTAAACACACAGGTCACATTCCTGCCTACAGAATTTGCAGTAGCATTACCCCCACTTGCTGTTATCATGCTTCCAGCCCATTCCAAATCCCATGAGCTACCCTCCATTGCACCACCATTCTGTCGAAGAAGACAGTCAGAGGCTCCCCTCGAACAGAGACTTCCAAGAGGAACAGCTGAAAGCTTGTGCTGTGGTGTGTAATAGGCATCTCTATTTTGAGAGCTCCAGTTATGAATTAGAACAGCACTCACTAGTAAGAAACTAACAGAGTAAGGCAACTGAATTGTTTAAGGGCTCTTATAAGTTCTTTTAATGCTCTTAGTCATGTTTCCATTTAATAAATATTTATTGAGTCTTTATCACATGCAATTCAAGATAAGACCTTTTTTGCCAAGATAGATAAGCAAGTGTACCAATGAACTTTCAGCAGGCACGTGGAATGAATAAAGACTTTATGGAAACCATCACGTTTTTGCTGACCCCTGGATAGATAGGCTGTAAGATGGGAAGAGTGGGTGGATAGGAAGTGGAATAGGAAGAAAGGGTTGTAATTCTAGACCACTACCCTATATAATAAAGTGCTAATATGCTAATTAGACCAAACAGCAGAACAGCTGTCCAGACAACCTTCTGGACGAAGCCGGAGCTGTGAGGGTCAAGCCCCTTGCATGAATTTCGGGCCTCTAGTTAGATATAATTTTATTATTTAAAGTAGTGATTAATATCATTCATGTATGTTATAAAATGTATTTGATGTATTTTATTATTAAAATGTTAATAGTTTTAATATTGTGATACATGTTTTATTTTACTATTGACGATACGTGTTTTATTTTACTATTGATGTAATTATTACTAAATAATAATAATAAATATATTTTAATGGTAATACCTCTTACAATAGCTTACATGTATAAAGCATTTTTCTTTGTGCTATGCACTATTCTAAGTTATATAGCAACTCAGTTAACTCTCACAACAATCATTAGGATGCCCATTTTACTAATAGAAGGGAGAGATTAAGGAACTTGCCTAAGAATTACTACAAGGAGTGGAAGAGCTGTGTTTTCCCAAAATAGCCTGACTCTAGAGCCCATGCCTATAATGACTATGCTCTACAACCATAAGATTAAAGTCTACAGAATAAGATGTTACAATAAATTACAGACGTCAGTTGTCAGATTGTTAGGTTAATTCTTTTTCTCATTTCCACTTCTCCCATTCCCTGCGATACACAATCGTTTTCAAAGTCCCATCTCTTCCACCTCCTGGGTATCTCTACTTCACTGCCTCTCCTCTGCCACTGACTTTAGGCATTCTTCATCTCCTATCAGGACTGTTACTTAGAGCTCCCCTTTGATAATTCATTCTCTCCACCGTCAATTAGGCAGTAGCATTATAATCTTGGGGCATGCTGTAAACAATTTGCTCCTGATCCTAGTAAAGTTACAAAGTTTATAAAAACACTTTACCAATAATGGAATTGAGTGAAAATGATATAATTTGCCTATAGCCACACAACTAATAAGGCCAATTGAGTAAAAATGATACAATTTGCCTATAGCCACACAACTAATGAGACTGGATTGAAACCCATGGCTATCTGACTCCCAAATTGCTACTCTATTCTCTAGACCAGTGGTCACCAACTGGTGGTCCATGGACAAACTGGTGGTCTGTGAGGTTTGAAAGGTTTCCGACCACTGCACTAGACTACTTTGCTATTGCTTTTAGAACTTCAATTGTAGATTCAACATTGATGTAGACACATGACATGCATTCAATTTAAGTCTAACAGAACCTTCCATGGAGGTTCTGCCCATAAAATCTCCTTTATACATTCCTTAAAACACTTTTTATGAATATGTTTTAAAATATTATTGTTATTCATGTACAACTGTACCTCCAGTTCCTTGAAGTCAAACAGGATAATATTCACCTTGATGTCACCTCAGAATGTCTTACATATATATGACAATAACTCAAAAAAATGATTCCTGAATAAGTAAACCAATAGTGATTTTGAATAATTCAGAACCATCACCATGAATAACACTCAATATTACAGTACTTAATAACATTAGTGAGAAAATAAAGAATATTGGCGTAACTGTTTAAATTACTGTACTCATTTCTACTGCTATATAACAAATTACCACAAAATTAGCTGCTTAGAAAACACCAAAATTTATTAGACACACAGTTTCCATGGGCAGGAGTTCAGGCATCACTTAACTGGCCCCCCTGCTCATCAGAATGAAGACAAAATAAAGATATTTTTAGATAAAGAAAACTAAGAAAATTTGTCACCAGCAGGTGTGTTTTAAAGAAATTCGGGGGGAAAAAATTCTTCAAGTAGAAAGGAAACACAGGTCAGTAATGAAGAAAGAACAACAGAAATTGTAACTACCTGAGTAAGTAAAATAGATTATTTTTACCTCTGGCATGTGTTGAAATGTGCATGATTGCTGAAAGCAAAAATTATAACACTATCTAATGGCATTTTCAATGTACGTAGGTGTACCATATGTGACGACAACTACATGAAATATTTGGAAAGGGCAAAGGAACCTAAGATTTCTTAATTTTATCTGAAATGGTAAAAAATTAATTCTAAAGAGATTGCATAAAGTTTTATACCTATAATGTGATCTCTAAAGCAACCACTAAAAGAAAAACTGTACAAAGATATATATATATTGAAAAGCACTACAGATAAATGCAATGAAATCTAAATATCCAAATAAATACAAAGAGAAGAAGCTAAAAACAAAGGTATGGAAAAAAAGATAACAAAAATATAATACAATAGTAGACCTAAATCCAATCATATTAATTATACTAAACGTTAATGGTCTAAACACACCAATTAAATGGTAGAAATTGTCAGATTGAATTTTTTAAAAAACTCAACCATATACTGTTTTTAAAAATTCATCTAGAGCGCATGTTTTTAAAAAGTTAAAAATAACAAGATGGAACAGGGTATACCATGTAAATACTAATTTTAAAATGCTGCATGGCTGTGTTAATATAAGATAAAACAAATGTTAGAACAAGGAAAATACCTACCAGAGACAAAGAAGAAATGTATATACTAACAAGAGATTCAATTCACCAAGAACACTTAAAAATTCTAAATGTGCATTCGTCTGCCAGAGCAGCGATATCCTCTCTTTCATTCCTGATGTTGGGAATTTGTTTCTTACTCCTTTCTCTTGATCAATGTGGCTAGAATCTCATTCATGTTTTAATTTTTATTTTATTTATTTATTTATTTACTTATTTACTTATTTACTTATTTACTTATTTACTTATTTACTTATTTACTTATTTATTTACTTATTTATTTATTTACTTACTTACTTACTTACTTACTTATTTATTTATTTATTTATTTATTTATTTATTTTAGAAACAGCTTTTGGCTTCATTGACTTTCTCTTTTGTTTTTGTGTTCTCCATCTAATTGATTTTTTTTTCTCTTATCTTTATTTCCTTTCTTCTGTTTCTTTTGGGTTTAGTTTCTCTTGTTTTTTAGTTTCTTAAGGTAAAAGCTTAGGTCATTGATTTGATATATGTACATCTTTTCTGATAATTGCATTTAATACTATAAATTTCCCTCTAAGCACTACTTTAGTTATAACCCATAGATCTTTGTCATTTTTTTCATATACATTCACTTCAAAATATTTTGTAATTTCTCTTAAGGCTTTTCTTACATCCATGGATTAAGTAGTGTATTATTTTATTTCCAAATATTTGGGCATTTTCCAGATATCTTTCTGTTATTGTCTTCTAGTTTAACGCTGTTATGGTTACAGAACAGAATTTGGATAAGTTCAATTCTTTAAAATTTAAGAATGTGGTCTATCTCGGTGAATATTCTATAGGCACTTGAAAAGGATGTATATTCTACTCTTTTGGGGTGATATTCTATAAATGTCAATTAAGTCAGGTTGGTTGGTAGTATTCAAACTTCCTCTATCTTTTCTGCTTTCCTGTCTAATTATTATATTGATTATTGAGAAGTGTTGAAGTCTCCAACTGTAACTGTGAATTTGTCATATAAACAGTTTTTTCAACAAATGGTGCTGGAACAACTGGACATATAGATTCAAAAAAAATGAACTTCAACTTATACCTAATAATATTTTCCAATGTTGACTCAAAATGAATCAGGTGTCTAATATATATATATAATGCAAATTAGGCCAGAACTAATGGGTCACAGCCAGACAGGAGGAGGTTGTGCGTGCAGGTGAGGCCAGAGCGGAGACAGAGGCAGGAGGGCCTACCTGAGCCGGTGGGGTGGCTCATGGCTCAGGAGGCCCTGGAGCAGACACAGGCAGAGGGCCCAGGGAATGCTGCAAATCAGGTGCGGGTGCCGCCCCCTGCGGGCCCAGAGCGGACACAGGAATGGGGCAGGGGGACGCTGTGAGTCAGGAGTGGGTCCTGGCCCTCCGCAGTGCCAGTCCGGCCTGACTCTTGCAGCATCCAGTGGTGAGCGAGTCAGGTGTGGGTTCCGGCCCCCAGTGGGGTGCCTTCTCGCACAGTGGGAGGCGGGGCACCTCCTTGTGTGATTTCAAACATGCATTGGGCTTCTAGTAAAATATAAAACTGTTAAAAGAAAACATTAGAAAAAAATCTTCATGACTTTGGATTAAATACATTTTTAATAATGTTAATATTTTTATAGATTTCAGAGATGAAAGGAGAGAGAGAGAGAGAGAGAAACATCAATGATGAGAGAGAAGCATTAATTGGCTGCCTCCTGCATTGCCCACTCCAGGGATGAAGCCCAAAACTCAGGAAAGTGCGCTGACCAGGAATCAACCTGTGACCTCCTGGTTCATAGGTCGACAATCAACCACTGAGCCTTGCCGGTTGGACAATCAACCAATTTTTTAATGAGAAAAGATATGAACAAAAAAATATATGAAAGGCAAATAAACACTTGAAGAGATAGTCAACAACATTAGACATGGGATTCCACATTAAGACCACAATGAGATACCTGTACATGTATATTAAAATAGCTTTTTTTAAAAGGAAATTCCAAGTCCTCATGAGTCTATAGAGCAACTGGCCCTCATACATTGCTGATAAGAATGCAACATAATACAAAAACAGTTTGGTTTAGTTAAAGAATAAAACCTACTTTTAAAAAATAAAATTAAACGTACACCTGCCATATGAATCAGAAATCCTACTTCCAGGTATTCATTGTAGCAAAATGAAAATTTATGCTCACACAAAAACCTGCATGAGTGTTTATCGCAGCATAATTGCCAGAATTAGGACTCAGCGGAGAAAAGCTATCTCCCCCACAGTTATACCTCTTCCCCGGGGAAAGCCGGCATCCAGTGCAGTCACAGACTTGGCCTCCTGCTTCCAGGGAGACAGTGTCACAGGGCTCTCCCTGCTTCGAGATCGGAGGAAACACCTGTCCTGGATGCATCACAATTCAGCTTCTCCCAACTCTCCCAGCTTTGTCTGCTGCGGGCAACCCACAAAAAACTTCCTGGGAACCCCAGCCTGTGATAGAGGAAAATTAAGTACCTCTAGTACCTCTAAAGAGGGAGAGAAGAGGATGGGATTTGGAACAAGATTGGGGAAAAGTTAATGGGCTTAATCTGAATATATGTTCTTTTATTCTCTTTTTTGTATGTCTGAAAGATTTCATAATTTTATAAACATGTGCATGCCTTCATGAGATACTGTAAAATATATTATGGTCATTTAAGCCAAAAATCTCTGCCAATTATGTAGTAATTTCTAGAAAATTTATAATATATAATGCAGGTAATAATCTGGCCCAAAGAAAAAAACCCTCCAATATTGAAATGTCAAGTGAGAAACTCTACATGTATGTACTTAGCTAATATTTTCCTGAAAGTAACCTATAAAAATACATTTTTAAGTTTAGGGGGGAAAAACAATTTTGCAATAAAACAAATAAAAGAAAAAAGAATATTATCTGTTTTCACAAGATAACAAAGCCTTTTCTAACATAAGAGTTTCTTTTTATTGGTTTTTATTACATTGTCAAAGAACAATAGTATTAAAAGGAAGTTTTTATCACATTCTACACATATTATCTCATTTGATCAATAAAATGTGCTTAGTTATAAACCCCCAAGTTGTGTGGCCACAACGTGAAAATGAGCCTTAATTTTACTCTTGACAACTTTACCTGTTAGCAACTCACCAAATTACAGGGTGGCAAGCCAAGAAACCGGGAGGGAAAACTGCTTCCTTATAACTCTCCCCAGCTGGAGAAGCTGGTGGCCAGGGGAATCATCAGGGGAAACATTCACCCTCTGCCTCCTCATCCTACTCACAGATTCTAAAACTGGCTGAGGACACTTGAAAGAGCCTTCTTGGTGAGAAAATTCTTTTTTTCGTCCTGATATGTGCACACACACTCTCAACATGCAGTACTTCAAGTTCAAGAGCCTGCAGCAGAATGGGTCTGGAGAAGGGAGATGGTCCCTAAAAGGCTATATATATAAAGGTTGTCAAAAAAAAAACAAAAAAAAAAAAACGCCCACAAGGGCTGAAGTTCCAGGAGTACTGATATATGGAGTGAAGGACAGATTAACCAAAAGTCTGTTTGCAGAATAGATTAAACATCAAAAAGAAAAGAAGAGACCAAATTCCCCTCAGACTAAAACTTTTTTGTTTGGTTCTTATTTTTGATGCTTTCCCACAGAGAATAGAATATGAAACCAAGGAGCCCAATCTTATCTCGGAGAGAGAACATTAAAGAGCATAAGAAAGAGAACTGAAGAGTTATTCAACGGACAAAAGATGGAAGAGCTTTGGTGCTATTCTATTTTTCTGGAGGACGACTTAAGCTACAGGAGCCTGAGGGAAGAAGTAAAAAGTCTTGGATAAAGACTAAGACTGGTAAGAAAGACAGAGTAAAAATGAGGAATGGCTCTGCAGTGGCAGCCAGAGGCCGTTTCAGGAGTTGCCATCTGCTTCCCAGGATCGGAGCTCTCTCAGCGATTGTCTCTAAGCCTGTGTTCAAAACACAGGCAATGTCACTCGACGAGATTCATATTATCCCGGAAAAGAACATTTGGGTCTGCCAACACTGAGTAACTGACCACAGCATCAAGCATGCTCTGTCCTGATCTGCATGCCTTACAAGGGAACAAATCCCAAGTCTCTTGTTTTCAAGGATTTTGTCATGCAATTCAGGAGAAAATAAACCAATACAGGGTAACATATGATTTTTAAAAACATACGCTTATATCTGTAATTAACTGTTGTGTAACATGTAAGAGTTAAGTACTTGGAAATGGAAGAAAGCCAGAAAAGAGTAATGAGAACTGGGTAAAGAAGAATGGGTATTTCCCAGGAGAGGTAAGGTTTACACACATGGTAGGTGTCACAGTTCTGTGGAGAAGATTATGGGGAATATGTAACAGACAAAAATAAAATATTGTCACCTTCTGGAGTTCCAAGGCAGAAATGAGAAGGGTGTCATTGAGATTTACCTTGCTGAAGCATTTGCTAAGATGTATCAATAAACAAAAAAAGTGCAGTCAAAATAAGAGGCAGTTAGAGATTTAACATGTATCATCAGTTTTCATAATTAGTCAATTAATTGTAAAGGGGCATGGTTGTAGCTTTATGTGGGATTGAGGAGAATAGTTTAAAACTTCCCAGAACTATGAAGAGTCTGAGTTTTTACCTTATTTGCAAGCTGACAAGTTAGCATGCAGAAATCAAAAAAAAAAAAAAAAAAAAAAGATCTACAAAGGACCTAATTGTTCATGGCCCTGCCAGCCACACAAGCATCATTTTTGAATCAGTTACCCTATACCCTCTAAATGCCACATAGATTCTGCACATGCAGTAGATTTGCATCCTAACTGAGAAATACCGAATTTATGAAATCCAAATCTTTATAATGGGCAGTAAGCAAACCTGTGTGATCTTTGCTCCACAAAGACCCGGTGCATGAAATTCATGCATGGATAGGGTCCCTAGGCCTGGCGGGCAATCAGGGCCAATCAGGATCTTCCAGCTGCGGCTGGGGCCTTCCTTCTGGCTGCCAGCCCAGGCCTTCCTTCCCTGCCTGCCAGCTGCCAGCCAGGGCCTTCCTTTGTTCCGTGCCACCCCCTGGTGGTCAGTGTATGTCATGGTGAGCAATCCAACTCCTGGTCTCCTGGTCAAACTCCTGAGAAGACACTTTGCATATCAACCATAGATAGATAGATAGATAGATAGATAGATAGATAGATATAGAGATAGATATAGAGATAGATATAGATGATATAGATATAGAGATAGATATAGATGATATAGATATAGATATAGATATAGATATAGATATAGATATAGATAGATATAGATATAGATATAGATACTGGACAATAATCAAACTTGCATATTTGAAAGGATCTTCCAGAACAAAAAGACAGTTTATGTTTCTGCTCACAAAATAAATGCAAGAGACCAATGGAGAATTGTCTCCATGCAAGTGGAGCATAAAAAAACCCACAGAATGGGAGAAGGGGAAAACAAAAATTCAAAGATGAAGTAATATAACAAAGCAGTAAATACAGTGAGGGGCAAAAAATATAGCAGAATCAGCAAAACAGTATCATAATCTAAAGGTCTGAATCTTTAGGAAAAGGCCTGAAAGGAAAAGGGTGGGAAAGACTCAAACAAAACTACTCTGTATTACTCATCTATTGCTGCATAATAAATTACCCAAAACGTAGCGGTTTACAACAATAAACATCTACTATTTCATACAGTTTTCATGGGTCAGGAATCCCATAGTAGCTTAGCAGGAAACTTCTGCTTCAGAAATGCAGTCTAGATGTTGGCTGGGGCTATCATCACCTGAAGGCTTGACTGGGGCTGGGAGATCAGCTTCCAAGCAGATAGATCATTCATTCCTACGCCTGGCAGTTACAGCTGGGTGTTGTGAGGAAGCCCCGTTCCTCCCAGGTAGACATCTCCATAAGGCTGTGTGAGTGTCCCCATGACATGCAAGTGGCTTCCCCAAGAGTGAGTGATCCAACACAGAGCTAGGAAGAAGCCACGATGCTTTTTATAATCTAATCTCAAAAGTCACACACTGTCACTCCTACCATATTCTCTTCATTAGAAGCAGGTCACTAAGTCTAGCTCACACTCAGAAGGAGAATCAAGCTCCTCATCTTAAAGGGTATAATAGCATGTACTTTGTATGTATATTTTAAAACCACCAAACTCTCCACGTTTATGTACCTGACATGGCCATCGGGCATATTATTAGTGAGCAATAAACCATGTCACTGTTTGGGAGACTATCGTTGAAATAAGAGACAGGTTTTAGAGTAGGGTGCGAAAAGATGAGCTGCTTTGGGTTGAAGATAATATACCCCACTTGCAAAACTTCTAATTTGTTTTTCATAAAAATGTATATTCTCTGCTACTTCTTATCTCATTCTATCACTGGTACCTAGTTCAATTGTAGATAAATACCCATATAATTGTTTTGGTTTTATCTTGATTCAAGTGTAATGCAAGTCGTTGTTCCCATAGCAGTTTTTTTTTAAAAAAATCAAGCACTGGTGTCCAGAAGTATTGATCCAGATGCTGAGGAGAAAATTGTGTTGATCTCTAACAGAGATCTATTATGCTGAGGTTACAATCAGTTCTATCCTGAGTCACAGAGTTCTTGTGGTCAGGGTGAAGAGCCAAAACCTTCTACTCTCCAGCCGAACTCAATTTTCTCCGTGGATTTATCACTTCTTAACGTTTTGGCTTATTGTTTAATAGTACCGTGATGGGTAGATCTGTATTTATGCAGACTGCTCAGGCAGTGTATAAGAGGAGTGAGGTTATAGTCAAGAATGCCAGGTGGGGTTCCATTACAATACCCCAGGGAAGAAATAATAAAGGTCTGAATGCAGGCAGTCTCACTGAGAGTAAGAAAGAATCGAAAGCTTCAAGAGAGATTTCTAAGTATAATACTCAGAGTTTGGTAACTAGAGGTAGGAGGTAAGGGAAAGGGAAAAGTGAAGGAAAACTCAGATATGTCTGATTAGGGTGACCAACTCGTCCCAAATTGTCCAGGACTTTTGCAGTTTTTGCCCCTGAAGGTCTCATGTCCTGGGAAACCCCTCAGTCCCAGGCAAACTGACACATGTAGATGTCCTATGAATGTAGTAGGGAGAATACAGGACAGTCTGTGATAGAAACAGCATTAACGTAGAGGATAAAGGATGGCAATGATAGGAGCAGCAATCATTTATAGAGTAAATACCAAAGGAGGAACATATTTTTCTGTAAAAATAAATTCTCTGTGTGGACACGTTGGATTTAAGACAACCTCAGAACATACAAGATGTAACAAATTGCAAACGCACGTTAGAGCCCAGTGGAGAGGCTGGCACTGGTCATGGGGACTTGTTCATCATCACGTGAAAATTGATGTCATGCAAGAGGACGAAGCTCTCCTAACGAGGATGTATGAAGTAAAAAGGAAGGGGGAGTGAGAATAAGACTTAGGTTTGGGGAAACAGTGAGGAGTGTGCATGCCAGTGGAAGAAGAGAACTCATCAAAAGAAAGTGAGAGAAAGGTGGGAAAGCAAGAGATAGTGATTATCCCAGAAACCAAAGAAAGGGGGGATATTTAGAAGATCTGAAGGAAGGGCAAACATGCCAAATGTGGCTGAGAGGAGTCCGCAGGACTGGACGTTCGGTCGGGTTCCCGTGGTGATGGAAAGGGGTGATATTAGGAGCCAATGCTAGGACTATTAAGGAGGGCACCTGGCTAAATTAAGAAGGTATGTCCAGCAGATGCATGTCTCTTGGAGCCCCTAAGAGCCGAGAGAGAAAAACCACAACCACGTATCACCCCACCCATTGTATTCTCATCCCCAGGTCTTGGGAGGCTATTCAAGCTTTATCGACAACTTTATTGTTAAAAGAACTAATGGATATTGAAAAGCCAGCAAGAACCAGGCACCTTAAGTGCTTTATTGCTTTTAATCATAGTAACACAATGAGGAACTATTATGAAATACGTCATGTTGCTCCTCTTCAATATCTCTCCATCTTAAAAAAGCTCTAATGCTAAAAACTGAACAAGTTTCTACAACATACCATCATCTTCCAATAACATTCCCCTAGTCTTGGAGATTGAATTCTAAGTCGCTATTGTCTGCTTTGGTTCCCAAGTATCAAATGAATATTTTTCTAATTTATTAAGTATCTTTAAATTCCATTATAATTTTCTGATAATAGAAAAATATATTATATTTCTATTATTTTAAAATGTACAAAATATGTGTCTATTTTTTAATACTAATATATAAATTATAATTTTATATAATATATGACATATTTTTATTTTTTTAATAAAAATATATATAATAATCTCACCCACTTTATGTTAGCTACCAGGTTAAGGAAGGCTAAATTCCAATTTTTGTAAAAGAATGCCTGTCGAACCGGTTTGGCTCAGTGGATAGAGCGTCGGCCTACAGACTGGAAGGTCCCAGGTTTGATTCCTGTCAAGGGCATGTATCTTTGTTGTAGGCACATCCCAGGGGGGAGGGGAGGGGTGCAGAAGGCAGCTGGTCCATATTTCTCTCTCATCTATGTTTCTAGTTCTCTATCCCTCTCACTTCCTCTCTGTAAAAAAATCAATAAAATATATTTTAAAAGAATGCCTAAATAGGCATTCAAATGACCATAACTCTGCAATATTATATTCACTACCTCTGCAGTTGAATAGCTTGCTGATTGTTTTATGTTGGTAACTCCATAAATGGTAAATTTCTGGATGCCAGAATCCAAACATCATACTCTTTTCATCCCCTACAACAACAATGCCTAATATATTATTGGGCACCTTTAGCATTAAATAGTATTTGGTGGTTGAGTCCTAATACATAGAAACAAAATAATGACCAGAACATTCTAGCACCCTCTCTGTGATGGTCTTTGAGATTCTCCCTGGCTGAAACACCAGTATTTAACCACATTAGTCAGAGCTCTTCTCATCAAATCAGTTCATTAATTGTAGAATTTGTTTATGCACTGGAGGAAAATGGAAGATCACAGAAACAAAAATATACCTGATGTGGTATATCAGGTGAATAAAAAGCAGTAAAATGAATTGGTGTCCTCTCAAAAGCCTATTGTGAAAGATCAATATAAACTTACATTTTGCAGTTATACAAGCTTCTGTATACATTTTTTCATATTATATTGGTAGTAGCAATAATACCATATTCCCAACTCACCAAAAGCTAAAAATCTCAGAGATGGAACATATATAAGGAACTAATGAAATAGACTCTGCTTTTCCCTCTCTGCATTTCTCAAATTGGAAAAAAAAAAAAGCACCCAGAGTTATCAATTCTTCTGTCAGACATGCAGGTCTAGGCTTGTCTAACTACAATTTCTGCTAACTGGCCACAGGCTAGTATTTTCACACCTTTTCTGTACTAAATGGTTAGAACTGATCACGCCATCAGAAGCTGTCATGGAGACATCTTCATTTAAAAATCTTAATAATGCGTGCAGCAATAGGATTGAATGTTTAAAATATGTTTCTACTTTCTTACATTTCAGTAAACTTGCAAATGCCATTCATTCACCCTTTGTAAAATTATGCACACATAAATGCCTGTTAAGATTACTGGAAACACTTTTTTATTCAATTTGTTACATATAATCAGTCCATTTCTAGTCTGCACAACTCTTGGGATAATTACCTGAATTTTTTTTGCAGGTGTCTCAGATTGCTCATCTCCCTTGGTAAAGTGGTTTGCTAAAAACAAACAAACAACAAAACAAAACAAAAACAAAAAAACCACCTAAGGGCAGGGTGGAGGAGGGAGGGAGTAAAACACCAAGCTTTGCTAATAAATAGTGCTCAGAAATATCAGCTCCCAATTTACTACTTGTACACAATGGGCCAGTTGGAACTTGCATGGTGATCCAATTTGCCACAGCTCTTGTTTTTAGTCTTCGTGGCGCTGCTGTGTGAGCACAGTGGGGGCCGCTCCCTCGCCTCCCCTGAGTCAATCAGTGGGCTTTTGTTTCCTGCTGGTCAGAAATATCAGGTGGCTTTGAGAGTCTAATTATCAATGAAAAATTAAATTCAATACAGACACGTAGCCATCAGCGCCCCTCTATTCACCCTTCCTGTGCCCTCCCCACCCGAGGCCTGTGATGGAGTATCAAGTTATACCTTGGGGTCCCAAAAAGATGGCAAGAAAAAAAGGCCCAAACCTGGGGAAGCAAGCAGAAGAATAATTGATTTTTATTTCCACAGTTTTCTCCCTTTTGGGTGGGTGACCGTTTAACGACCATGGACATTCCAGAAATTAACAAATCGTAAGGCGTTTTCTCTTAGAATTGTCAGGCCGCGTTTATCTCAGCATTGCTTCATAAAATTTTCTAGCCATGGTTTCCATCAGAAATTGAATAAACAGAGAAATGAGAGATTTGTGTTATGGTCAACAACCCCAATTTACTTGATAATCCAAATATGCCTTTTCTGATGCCTTGAGGGAGTTCTTACTGTTTCGGAGCATATTCTACCCTTTCTTTATAGATTTTTTTTAGAGAGAGGAAGGGAGAGAGAGAGAGAAACATTGATTGGCTGCCTCCCACATGCACCCTGACCCAGGATCAACCCTGAAACCTGGGTATGTGCTCTGACCAGGAATCAAACTGGCAATTGAACCAGCAACCTTTTGGTGCATGGGACGATGGTTAACCAGCTGAGCCACACCAGGCAGGGCAATATGTTCTATCTATTCTAAATTTATTTCAGGCAGTTCAGGATATGTGAAGTTGAAAATTAACTGCCACTTGTAACTGCCACTTAATTCAAATTTTCAAAGTCAAGGTACCATCCAGGTTCTTCACTCTACATTAGGGGTGTCGAACTCAACCAGAGAAGGGGCCAAAATCTAAAATCCAGCCTAAATTGCGGGCCGAATGGTTTACTGAACAGTCATAAACTGTCATTGTGATGGAAACGCAGCGGAGTGCAGTGATGACAGCGCGGTGCGGGCCACATTGCAAGGCCTGGCGGGACAGATTTGGCCCGCGGGCCCTGTGTTTGACACATGTGCTCTACATGGTAAGTCACAGAATAGAATTCGAACTCACCAAACCCAGGTAAGGCACAGTTTCAGTTTTCTACACCTGTGCTCTCTTTTAACCCCCCTCTGTCTTTTTTTTAAATATGTGCTTTATTTATAAGTGATCAATTAAACTTATAGTAGGGAGGAAATGCTACCATCTCAAAATATATACTCTTATTAAATTTTCCCTTAAGATACTCCCCCAAAGAATGAAATATTAAAGTTAAAGCCAATCAAAGCAAGCCTTTTCAAAAATAGTCTAAATATACTGTCATCATATATTGTATTTTGTTTAATTCCACAGGAGGTATTTGGTTGATTCATTAATAACACTAAAGTATTCTTTCATAGGAAAAATTATCACAAGATGATATCAACCTTGAGTTAAATATCTCTAGACACTCTTTAATCAAATAATATTTTTCTATGAGTTCAAAAATATAAAAAATCTTGAATATATTATTAGATAACAGATTAAATTACAAATTCCTCCAAGGTTCCAAAAATCTTAAGACAACAATTATGTAATTGTCACAAAGTCCAATAACCAAATTATAGCTGACCTTGGCCAAGAGTACTCTGGGAACTCAACAGTTGATATAATAATTTAAAAAATACCCCTGTGACTAGAGGAAGGCAGAATAAGGAGATAATATTACAAGTAAATTTATAATATATAAATTTTTTAAATATTTTAAATAAACTTTTCATCTTTGTAAATATGAGTCTTCAAAAACAAAAGTTAAATTCATTTTGTTCTTTGGTGACTCTATTACTACTTTTAAAACAGAAACTTTTATTGTATACTGAGGCATATGTTATTATTCATTTTAATCTTATCTTAAGTGATCAGATATTATATAACTAAAGAATTGCCTATTTTTTTAATAAATCTTTATTGTTCATATTATTACAAAACTTCCTCATTTTTTCCCCTCCACCAGGTTCCCACCCCACCCTCTGCCCTTTCCCCAACCCCCACTGTCCTCATCCATAGGTGCACAGTTTATGTTCAGTCTCTTCCCACACCCCCCACTCCTCTTTTTCCAGAGAATTGTTAGTTCACTCCCCTTCCATACCTCTGATTCTATTATATTCAACAGTTAATATTGTTCATCAGATTTTTTTAATTCCCTTGGTTTTTAGATTCACTTATTGATAGTTACATATTTGTTGCTCATAATTTTTATCTTTATTCTCTTCCTCTTCCTAAAGAACCCCCTTCAGCAATTCATATAATTCCGGTTTGGCGGTGATGAACTCCTTTAGCTTTTTTTTTTTATTATTAGTGAAGCTCTTTATCTGGCCTTCGAATCTGAGTGATAGCTTTGCTGGGTAGAGTATTTTTGGCTGTAGGTTCTTGTTATTCATCACCTTGAATACTTCTTGCCATTCCTATCTGGCCTGCATGGTTTCTGTTGAGATATCAGCTGACAATTGTATGGGTGCTCCTTTATAGGTAACTACCTGCTTTGCTCTTGCTGCTTTTAATATTCTCTTTTTGTCTTTTGCTCTTGGAATTTTAATTATGATGTGTCATGGTGTGGTCCTCTTTGGATTCCTTTTGTTTGGGGTTCTATGTGCTTCCTGGACTTGTAAGTCTAATTCTTTCACCAGGTGGGGGAAGTTTTCTGTCACTATTTCTTTCAATATGTTTTCAGTATCTTGCTCTCTATCATCTTCTGGGATGGCCATAATTCTGATGTTGGTTCGCTTGAAGTTGTCCCAGAGGTTTCTTACATTATCTTCAACTTTCTGGATTCTCTTGTCTTCTTGCTTCTGCGGAGGAGTGTCCTCTGGTTCTTTGTGTTCCAAATCTTTGACTTGATTCTTGCAATCTTCCCTTCTGTTTTTAGGACTCTGTATAATATTATTTCAGAGAATGTATTCTTTATTTCTAGTTGATCCTTTATTATTTCTAGTTGATCCCTTTCCATATCCTCATAGGTCTCATTTATTTTATCGGCCTTTTCTAGGAGATTCTTGAAAAACCCTATAAGCTTGGTTTTGAACTCTATATCCAGTCGCTTTTTGTCCTCCATTTCTGTCATTTGTGATCTGTTTCCTTGTCTCGGCATTTTTGCTGCTTCCCTGAGTTGGTAGGGTGGTAGGATCAAACGTATCTATGCCAGGAGACAGCCTTATTTGACTAGACTTGGAAAACTGCAAGAGCCTCTGTGCTCAGCTTGGATGAGCGGAGTTTCAGGGTGGAGCCTACAGCCTTGGCTTCTGGTTAGCTTCACCCTATGAGGTTCCTGAGTCTCAGTGTTCCTCAGTGTCCTTTGGTACTCGCTGCAAGCACCTCTAAGAGAAAGGTGCCCTAGAGTTTCGCCCACTACCAGACACTCTATTCTCTCCCCAATGAGCCCGCAACTGGGGTTCAGTGCTGTTAGAAGTGGGGTTCTGTGCAGTATGGAGCTGTTGTCTCCTTCCCGCTAGGGCAATCTAGCAGCACAGTCAACAGTCAGTCCTCTGCGCAAATTGTGTACAACTCCGGGGCTCTACCTTCCACTCCCCTGAGCTTCCCCCTTACAGCCCAGATTCCCTCTGTAAGGGTCTGGGTCCCCAGGGTCTCGCTCAGAACTGGGGTTCAGTGCTGTCGGAACTAGGGTTCAGCACAGTCCGGAGTTTTTATCTCCTTCCCACTAGGGAACGCCAGCCAGGCACTCAGCTGCCCCACCTCTCCGGCTCCGTCCTCTCCGCATGTGCAACGTGTCTCTGTACCTTAGGCTCTTACAGCTCCTTTGATTTTCCTTCTGGTTTTCTCTTTCCTTCTTGTTGTAGAATTTCCAGTCAGTCAACTTTCCTGTAGTTCTGAATAATGTCCACTCTATATTTTAGTTGTATTTTTTGGAATTATTGTGTGAGGCTGCAGTTAGGAGGTTACCTATGCCGCCATCTTGGTTTAGAATCGCCTATTTTTTAACACGGCATTATTAATAGAGAAAAGCAATTATTTGACATTCTTTGTCTTTTTTTTCCTAATCATTTTGTCTTACTACCCAAGACACAAGATAAATGTACATAGCAGTACTACATCAGGAATAGTTACTGAACAACTGTCATTCTTTACAAATTAACAAAAGGTAAAATCCTATAACAGATAGTATACTATTATTGTAAGCTAGAAAAAAATTATTTTTCAATTAATTTTAAAGCTATAACAACCAAAGATATTAAAGTTTGTCTTTCTGTGCTGAAACCTCTTTGTTGAAATTGGCTTAACTAAATGGGCACAAATAATTTTTCTCTCTCACTTATTTTCTTAGACTTCATTGACTAAAATCAATTTTATCATTAAAATGTAGTTGGTTGCACAAAACACTATCCTTTTCTTTTTAATGGATTTTTATTGTCTATTTGGAACTTTTTAAAGTAAAAATGTTATTTTATCTCAAATAGATACATGTATACACATATGGACACATTTATACATTAGTATAAACAGTATGTTTTGCATTAAGACCAAAATTTAACAACATAAAAGAGACTATCTTTAACTGAAATATAATGTAAACACTTTATGCAAATGAATTTCAGGTTTTCTGTTCTTCTTGATATGCAATCAGAACAATCTAAAAGAGAAGCTGACATGCTACTTAAAGTTGCATCATACATTTTATATCATAAATTATTAAAGAACTTAATGGACAATGTATTAGAAAAAAAACTGGCAAACTACAGAATAATTTAAAGTTGCAATGAGACAGCAACTTGCAGGACATTAAACACTCTATTTTGACATGGAATGCCTGAAGCTAAAGCAATTAAAGCTACAAAATATTGCTGGCTGACATAACGTGTATGTAAATTTGTCATTCATTGGCAAATGTTTGTACCAATCACGGAATGTTCACAGTAAAACAACCCAGGTACCATAAAATGCTTTTAGTGAAGACCTCTAGAAAAGTAGCTTTGTATCATTTAGGTTTTAGATCATTATCCACTGTAAATTTTTGGATTGATAAGAGTCTTCTATGGAGATCACCTTAAAATTGATTAGTTCTCTACATATTACTTATATCTATATTTGTTTCTTAAATGACAATATTTTTAATACACCTCACAACAAGAATACAAGCTAGAGCCGAAACCAGTTTGGCTCAGTGGATAGAGCATCAGCCTGCGGACTGAAAGGTCCTGGGTTCGATTCCGGTCAAGGGCATGTACCTTGGATGCAGGCACATCCCCAGTGGGGGGTGAGCAGGAGGCGGCTGATAGATGATTCTCTCTCATCGATGTTTCTAGGTCTCTATCCCTCTCTCTTCCTCTCTATAAAAAAATCAGTAAAATATATATATTAAAAAAAAAAGAATACAAGCTAGAACTTGACATTCTATTTAATTTAGTTGTTTTTTTTCCCTAGGTCCCTAAAAACAGCCCTATCTTTGAGTATTGTATCACACTCTACCTGCTAGAAATAGAGTCTAATAGGACTATATTGAATTCTAGCCAGTGACCTGATTTATCTCAGCTTAGAAATAGTGGTACTCTCCCACAGGAGGTAGGAGGAAAAAACGCAGTAATCCCCACAATGCAATGTTGCTATGGAAGAGAAGGGGATGCCTGCTGAGATTGAAAGCCACAAAATATTTGGGCAGTTGAGAAAATGTAGGCCCATCCTCCGTTGCCAAAGCCTGAAGGCTCAGAGAGACAGAACCCTAGTGGAAGATACAAGGATACCAGACACACTTTAATATTCATCCATTAAAGCTCTCCAATTATTTTTTTCAAATTAGATGAACAAACAAGAAACTGGGGGCCAAAGGAGCACTTTGATAAATACCAAAAGTGAATTCATAAAAGTTACAATAGTCAAATAGTAACTCTTACATTTCTTAGGCATTTCACCAATAAATCTAATTAAACTTTCCCAAAGCCTATGAATGGGAGGACATGCTCTCTCTCTCTCTCTCTCTCTCTCTCTCTCTCTCTCTCTCTCTCTCTCTCTCTCTCTCTCTCTCTCTCTCTCTCTCTCTCTCAGAACTAGTTCATAGCATTTCACAATTCTAGTTCCCCTTTCTAAGATGCTCTATTTCAGTCTTTCTTGGCTGCGGAAGAAAAGAAATAGAGGGTTAATCTCCAGCCTTATGTTTTGGAGATCATCACAAGCCACAGCTCCATTTGGTAAATAAGAAGCTGTAGGGGAGCCCTGGCTGGTGTCTCAAAGTCATTGCATCATTGTCCCATGCACTGAAGAGTAGCTGGCTTGATTACCCATCAGAGCACATACCCAGGTTTCAGGTTTGATCCCCAATCAGGGCATAATATCCTTGGGTGAGGATTTAAAAAAAAGAAGAAGAAGCTATAGGGGAGACCAAACCAATCATTCTTAAACACTATATCAAAATTAATTAGAAATTTATATTTGCAGATACTAAAAAAGAAAAAATAACCCTATTCTAGAATTTAATGATCATAACAGCCTCCTATGTAATTTGCAAGATAAGAATATTAGTTTGTGGGAGCTCAATAACCATCTATTGAGTATCTCTGATAGACCTTGGAGGAATTTTTTTCATGTGTATTATGTATCCTCCAAAGGCTTATAGTCTAGGGCAAAAAATAGACAAATAATCAATTATCATACACAAATCAATCATCATTTTAGAAGTATATACTTCTTACTAGGTATCTAATATGTACATGAAAATAAATGTTTTAGAATCTGCTTCATTCCTGGAGTTTTAACTCAGAAAAGGAACAGATAGTCTTAACATGTTATACCAGCACGACCCAATTTCTAAGTTGAAAAAGTGATCACCTATTTCAATGTTTCACAAACAATAAACATGAATCATAGCAAGGTGACATAGTGTTGAATAGATTTCAGAAACATAAGGAAAAAATTAAAATAATTTTAAAGTTACATCTGGCTTTGGACAGTAATAACTATTGGTCTCTTTAATGGAGAAGCTGAAAAAAATAACTTATTTCTTTCTCCTAAGCCTTACTATAGTAGGAGGAAGTTTAAATGTGATCTTCTTTGTTATATACATGTTGTATCTATGAAATACAATATTAATCCCATTTGTACAATAAAAGCAGGAGCCACTTGAGTTTTGCTCTCATGTGAATTGTGAATCATTGCAGTACTCTGGGGACAGTTATCATGTGTCTAAGGTTCCTACTTTCTTCCATTTTCCCTTCAAATATCTTAGTACCTAAAGTATCTAGGACATGTGAAGTCCCCATATGAAATAGTCTTACTATATTCTTTACACTTACCCTCCACTCTTTCCAAAAATGTGTAGCTTAAGAAAACCAGACCACCAAATAAAATGATACTACTTCTATTTCATCCTTTGGAAGGAAAGGCTACTTATTACAGTCTTATTTCTTTAGTAAGTAGCTACAATAGCCAATTAATAGGGTTTAACCATCAGACAGAAGTTGTTTTTAGAATAATGAAAATGTGTTGTCATTACATTTTTATCCCCTTGTGTGTGTTTTGAGATGTGATTCATTATAACTTATTTTAGCTGTTCTGTTTTCTAATTCTTCATATTTTCACATCTTTTCCAACAAAATAGTAATACATACATAATACCTGACAAGGTTTTATAGAGTTTTCTCTATTGGTGTGCTTTTGCTCTCTAAGCATCTTAAATATGGGTGTGGTAAATTACAGAAAGAACCTGGATGTGAGCTTTCTTACATGAAAAAGAATCAGTTTTCTCTATTTTCCTGTCACACTCATTACAGATTCTGGTTAATGATACATTAAGCAATACAGAATAGTAATTTTGAATCCAAACATCATGCCAAATACTTCCAGTGAAAAATAGTTGCTAAATGTAGCTTCATTTTAAAGTCGCTGTTTTCATTAGCAGTGTCTTCCAACAGCCTTGTTTCAATAATACTACCATTAACCATGAAATTTAGCTGCTTCTGTTTACTCTTTGAATTATAAGTATTAAATTGCCAATTCAATTTATTTTCCCAGTTGTCATTAACCTGTTAAGAACATTGCTAACAAGCTAAAGGTCTCTTTATTCCTTTCCTTCCCTTATGTAGATGCCTGAATTTACTTACCAATACAATTTAGGATATAGGAGCCAATGAAAAGTGGACTCAATTCCTGGCACTGGCCTTCACTCCAATCACTATTAAACAGGCTCATTTTAGAAAAGAGTTGGAAGAAGAGTATTCCATGCATTTCTCTACTTGCTATGCTTTATCAACAACAGCAACAAGGAAAACCTAGTGAGTCACATAACAAATCAGAGCTATGAAAAAAGAATGGATTTAATTAGAAATTAGACCACTAGTGCAATTAATTCAAGAATAAACTGATGTCACATATCTAATACAATTTTACCAGGTTCTATTCTTCTCGCTGACATCTATGAAATGTTAGCCAAAGACCAAGTGAAAATTAAAATTAGATTTTTAAAAAATTGTACTATATTACCACCATTGTAAATAATCTAACAAATATTCATTGTACCCTTAGGATTCTAAGCTAATGTGCCAAGTACTTAAAATACAGTGAAAGATCAGACATGGTTCATCCATTAGGGAATATTTATCAACTTGAAAGCATCATTTATATATGCTGTTTTTAATTAATCAATGATTTCACTTTCAATTATATAAACTTTTTTGAATCCCTACTTTACAGGAGGCACTAAACTAGGGGTTGGGGATAAAAAAATACATATATAACACATTAGATGTTAATTCACTCGCTATGATCAGTAGTATATGCAGATTAATGTTCTTGACAACAATCCAGAACTTAGAAACCAGCACTTAGTAAGAAAGACACTCCTTTAATAAGCAGACTTGGAGTGTTTTGTTTCATCATTCTCTGAAAACTGCTATTAAACATTTTCCCAACATAACAGCCAATGTTTCTCATGCTCGAATGAGATTAGGAAAGAAATACCAAGAGTAAAGTGATCAGCTGAAAAATTAGTTGAGATAAATGTTTATGTGCATACTGAGTATTCATGGTAAGCTGAAATTTTTTCTTAATGAAAAAGTATTCAAAGTTTCACAGTATTAGTGTTAAATTGTATGGGATACCTAAAGTGTTGTGACAGTTAACTGCAACAGATATAACTCAGTCAATTTTTTTTATCTGAAATTCACAAGATAGTGGATCAGATTTTCACCCATGTAACAGATAATAAATTCTTTGATACAGAGTTACTCTAAGATCAGCTATAGAAGGGCTGATCTTAGTAGACTGCAAGCTAATTATAGCACTACACTCTAGGGAATCCTATCTAATAAAATAATAATACCCAAATTTACCATACCCCCATTACACCCACAAGCCACGCCCACCAGTCCATCAGGAGTGAGTATGCAAATTAACCCAACCAAGATGGCTGTGGCCACAGAGCTAGCAGGAGCCTTGGGTTTCCCCAGTGATGGAGGAAGCCAAGCTTCCCACACACCCTGGTTGGCCCAGACCTCCACTCAAGGCTACAAAGTTTCAATTATAGAACATAAATAAATCCAACAAAAATGGCTGCAGCCACAGAATAAGCAGGAGGCTTGGGTTTCCCTGGCAATGGAGGAAGCCAAGCTTTCCACCCACACTGGCCGGCCCAGGTCTCCATTCAAAGCTACAAAGTTTCAATTATAGAAGATAAATAAATCCCAACAAAATTGGTGGCAGCCACAGAACTGGGGAGAACAGGAGGCTTCGGTTGCCCCCCGCGATGGAGGAAGCCAAGTTTCCTGGCCTGCCTTGGTCTCCACTCAAGGCTACAAGTTTCAATTATAGAAGTTAAATAAATCCCAGATACCAGGGCCTCTGCTTGGGTCGCCAGGAGGCATGGCTGGCCTGCAAACCACCACAGGCTCCACACCCCAAGGGAACCCCCATACTGATCCGGACACCCTTCAGGAAAAACCAGCCAGCCCCAACTCATGCACCAGGCCTCTATCTTATCTAATAAAAGAGTAATATGAAAATTGACCATCACTCCAATGCACAAGGTGGCTGACCCCATGTGGACACAAGATGGCTACCACAAGATGGCCAGCAGGGGAGGGCAGTTGGTAGGGACCAGCCATGCAAGGGAAGGCAATTGGGGGTGATCAACCCTGCAGGGGAGGGCAATTAGGGGTGACTAGGCTGGCAGAGGAGGGAAGTTGGAGGTGACTGGGCCTGCAGGGAAGGGCAATTGAGGAAGACCCAGGCCTGCAGGGGAGAGCAGTGGGGGGAGGCCAGGACTGCAGGGGAGGGCATTTAGAGGTGACCAGGCCTGCAGGGGAGGGCAGTTAGGGGCAATCAGGCTGGTAGGGGAGTGGTTAGTGGGTGATCAGGCTGGCAGGCAAAAGTCGTTAGGGGCAATCAGGAAGGAAGGCAGGCAAGCAGTTGGGATCCAGCAGTCCTTGATTGTGAGAGGGATGTCCGACTACCCATATAGGCCCAATCCTACTGGGATCCTACTGGGATTGGGCCTAAATGTGCAGTTGGACATGCCTCAAAGGGTCCCAGATTGGAGATGGTGCAGGCTGCACTGAGGGACACATTCCTCCAGTGCACAAATTTCATGCACCGGGCTTCTAGTCCTATATAATAAAAGCCTAGGTGGTGTTATGCAAGATGGCCGCCACAAGATGGCTGTGCGCACAGTTGAGGCAGGGCTAGGCAGCTGCTCTGTGTGGTGAGGCCTGGGGGTCCTGTGGCTCTACGCAGTGTGGAGGAGGCCAATCCCTGAGTCTCCACCGCCACGCATGGAGGAGGTAGATTCTGGTGGAGGAGGCGGGTTGTAGCAGGGGAGAGCAGTTAAGGGTAATTGGGTTGGCAAGGGAGGGAAGTTAGGGGCAATCAGGCCAGCAGGGGAATGGTTGGGGTAATCAGGCTGGCAGACAGAAGTGGTTATGGGCAATCAGGCAGGCAGGCAGACAAGCGATTAGGAGCCAGCAGTCTTGGATTGTGAGAGGGATGTCCGACTGCCCCTTTAGGCCTGATCCTGCAAGGGTCAAAGATTGAAGAGGGTGCAGGCCAGGTTGAGGGACACCCCACCCCACCCGAGCATGAATTTCATGCTCTGGGACTCTAGTATAGAATAAAGAGGACCACAATTATAGTTGCCAAGAGCCAAAAGTCAAGTTTTCTATGGATATGACCAAGTCACCATGTAAAAAGCAGAAGTGAATGTCTTCTCTGAAACTGACATCTCAAGCATACAGAGTTAAGATATCTCACAAATTCAGTTCCTTCAAAAATCTGCACTATCCATAGTTACCTATACTACATATATTTTTACAACAGTCTTGAAAAACTCCAACATTCACTCCACTACGGTCTTAGACTCCAGTTGCTTTAAGAAGTTTCTAGTGATACAGAATAATATTGAATGTAAACTGTAATTTAAAAGTAAAAGAATAAATTTAAGTATTTTTAAATGAGGTTTCTAGTAAAAGAAAACATTTGTCTAAGAAAAGAAATGAAAGAATATAGTATGATGTTATATTTCCAGATTTCGTCTAAATAAATGTCATTCTATCTTTTGAGTAATCAGGAACCACATGTCATAAAATTCTTTCTGCCTATGCAGGAAGTTGGGCCAAAGAAAAGTATGGGAAAGTGTTGATAAATTTGCTGCTAAAGGACAAGACTAAAAATTATTTTTCTAGGCCAACAGTTCTAAGTTTGTTCCTAAGATTGATCTGTGTGGCTTTGAAGAACATCATTATTTGACTCTATATATATATATTCCAAATACAGAACAAGAATTTATGTTACATCAGGGTCTAACTATATAATAATATGTATTTCAAATTATTCACAAACAAATTTAAATTAAGCTATTTTTTATTGATTTTAGAGAGGAAGGGAGAGGGAGAGAGAGAGAGAGAGAGACATCAATGATGAGATAGAACCATCAATCAGCTGCCTCTGCATGCCCCCTACTGGAGATCAAGCTCGAAAACCAGGCATTTGCCCTGACTGGAAATCAAACTGTGACCTCCTGGTTCATAGGCCTATGCTTAACCACTGAGCCATGCCCACGGGGCATTAAATTTTCAGCCCTGGATAGTGTTGCTTAGTTGGTTGAGCATCATGCTGTGCAACAAAAGGTCATAAGTTTGATTCTCAATCAGGGCACATACCCAGGTTGCAGGTTTGATCCCTGATCAAGGTGCATACAGGAGGCAATCAACAGGTGTTTCTCTCACATTGATGTTTCTTTCTCTCTCCCTCTCCCTTCCTCTCTGAAATCAATAAAAATATATTTTTAAAAAGAGTATCAATCCAATGCATTATGATTATGAATCTTAGATACCATATAAAATTATTCTATGATGAACAATAACACTAACTTCTAAAACCAAGTATTTTTAAAATGCATATTTATTACTGTTTCTATCGTAAGTATCTGGAGTCAGAATATTGCCTTTATCAAAAAAGGGCTTTTTATTTGCTTTGGGTTTTAGTGGTGGTGTTGCTATTAATCCTCACCCTAGGGTATTTTTTTCATTGATTTTTTTCTTAAATAAATTTTTATCCCCTCCCCCCCATTGCTCTCCTCCACCAGGTTCCCACCCCACCTTCTGCCCTTTCCACCCCCCATTGTCCTCATCCATAGGTGCACAGTTTATGTTCAGTCTCTTCCTACATTCCCCTCTCCCCTTTTCCCCAAGAATCATCAGTTCACTCCCCTTCTATACCTCTGATTCTATTATATTCAACAGTTAATATTGTTCATCAGATATTTTTTTAGTTTCCTTGGTTTTTAGATTCACTTGTTGATAGTTACGTATTTGTTGTTCATAATTTTTATCTTTATTTATTTCAATACTTTCTCTTTAGAAAGAACCCCCTTCAGCAATTCATATAATTCTGGTTTGGTGGTGATGAACTCCTTTAGCTTTTTTTTATTAGTGAAGCTCTTTATCTGGCCTATGATTCTGAGTGATAGCTTTGCTGGGTATATTATCTTTGGCTGTAGGTTCTTATTATTCATCACCTTGAATACTTCCTGCCATTCCTGTCTGGCCTGTATGGTTTCTGTTGAGAAATCAGCTGACAATCGTATAGGTGCTCCTTTATAGGTAACTACCTGCTTTTCTCTTGCTGCTTTTAGTATTCTCTCTTTGTCTTTTGCTCTTGGCATTTTAATTATGATTTGTCTTGGTGTGGTCCTCTTTGGATTCCTTTTGTTTGGAGTTCTGTGCGCTTCCTGGACTTGTAAGTCTAATTCTTTCACCAGGTGGGGGAAGTTTTCTGTCACTATTTCTTTCAGTATGTTTTCGATATCGTGCTCTCTCTCATCTTCTGGGATGGCCATAATTCTGATGTTGGTTCGCTTGAAATTGTCCCAGAGGTTTCTTATATTATCTTCAATTTTCTGGATTCTCTTGTCTTCTTGCTTCTGTGGAGGAGTGCCTTCTGGCTCTTTATATTCCAAAAATTTTACTTGATTCTTGTGATCTTCCGTTCTGTTTTTAGGACTCTGTATAATATTTTTTATTTCAGACAATGTATTCTTTATTTCTGTTGATCCCTTATCATTTCTTGTTGATTCCTTATTAATTCTAGTTGATCCCTTTTCATATCCTCATAGGTCTTATTGACCTTTTCTAGGAAATTCTTGAAAAACCTTATAAGCGTAGATTTGAACTCTATATACAGTTGCTTTTTGTCCTCCATTTCTTTCCTTTGTGATCTATTTCATTGTCTCAGCATTTTCGCAGCTTTCCTGATGGGGCGGGGTTTCAGGGTGAAGCCTACAGCCTTGGCTTCCATCAGCCCCGCCTTATGCAGCTCCTGAGTCTCAGGGTCCTTCAGTACTCGCTGCAAGCACCTCTGAGAGAAAAGTGCCCTCAATTTTCGCCTGCTACCAAACAGTCTAGGCTCCTCCCAATGAGCCAGG
Source organism: Pipistrellus kuhlii (assembly GCF_014108245.1). Taxonomy (NCBI): domain Eukaryota; kingdom Metazoa; phylum Chordata; class Mammalia; order Chiroptera; family Vespertilionidae; genus Pipistrellus; species Pipistrellus kuhlii. The sequence goes on along the minus strand of NW_023425515.1, from coordinate 130,912,487 downwards.
AACTGGGGTTCAGTTCAGTTGGAAGTGGAGTTGGAGGTGGCCTTCAGAGCAGTCTGGGGCTTTTGTGTCCTTCCCACCTGGGCAATCCCGTGGCACAGCCAACCGTCCCTTCTCTGCGAGCAATGTACGCGCCTCCGGGATCTCCTTTCGCCGCTTCCCCGGTGTTCCGCCTTACAACCCAGCTCCCTATGGATAAGCCTGGGTTCCTGGGGTCTGGCCCAGAACTGGGGTTCAGCGCTGTTGGATCTGGGGTTCAGCACAGTCAGAGCTTTTATCTCCTTCCCGCTAGGGAATGCCAGCCAGGCAATCAGCCTCCCTCCTCTCCGGCTTTGTCCTCTCTGCGCACCGCATGTCTCCGTACCTTAGGCTTTTACAGCTCCTCTGCTTTTCCTTCTGTTTTTCTCCTTGCTTCTTGTTGTAGAATTTCCAGTCAGTTGACTTTCCTGTAGTTCTGGGTAATGTCCATTTTATATTTTAGTTGTATTTTATTGAAATTGTTGTGTGCAGCAGTGGCTAGGTGTTTACCTGTGCAGCTATCTTGGATTCTCCCTTTTTCATTGATTTTTTTAGAGAGAGTGGAAAGGAGGAGGGAGAGACAGATAGAGAAACATTGATGTAAGAGACACCCATTGAATGGTTGCCTCCCAACGTGAGAGATACACATTAATGGGTATCCTCCTGCACTCATCATCCTGGGGCTAGGGATCAAGCCTGCAATCAAGGAATGTGCCCTTGACCTTGACAAAATCAATCCCAAGACCCTTCAGTCTTCAGGCCTACCCTCTAATCATTGAGCCCAACTGGCTGGGGCTGCTTTGTTTTGTTTTTAGCATGGTAGCACTATTTCTCTTTGACTAAGGTATTATCTTTTTGTGATGTTAATATTATGCAGTAAAAAACATTTACATTATGGGCTCTGTGAGATAGAAAAATAATGATATGTGTGATATAAAAAAAAGATATGTACTCTGCATTACAAAACAGAATAACTGATTTGATCTTTCCTACAACTCAAACCATATTAAAGAGTGGGCCTCATAATGGGTTTACATTATGTTGTTCCACATACCATTTCTAGCCACTGTAATGAAACTGATATTTCAATGTTACCCATTTAACTCCAAATAGAGTTTTCAAATCACAATTCCATGCTTAAATCAGCCTAAAAGCATCACAGCGTTTTTAAACACTTAAAAGTGTTACAAAATTGTCTTGGATGATGAAATATTTTATATGTAGCATGGCCTTGTAGAGTATTTATGCAGGATAATAATGGTATGCTAAGGGCAGATACGCAAATCAGTGAAAATTTGTAATATATGAATAAAGGGATGCTTCCGTTTGCATATGGATATTCATGAAAATTAGGAGGAAAAAAGTCAAAACTAAATAAATATTTAATATATCTGCAACTGTCATAGTTTTTGTGTGTATGCTTTACTATTATTGACTAGCCAGAGTACTGCTACTCTAACCAACTTCATTAAAGAATAAAAGAAAAGTAATAAGTCATTTCACACTTTGTCTGACCATTATACAATAATAGCAAGATTTCATGCAAGGGTACAACATTATGCCCATCTGCAATCACAGTCTCTTTGCAAAAATCTCAATTCACACTTCACATGCAGCTAACCTTGTTACCATCCCTCCCTAAATCCATCAGTGTTGCAGCTGCACGTCTTCACAGCCCAACATCTTAAAATTCATCACTCTGGCACCTTAGCATCACGATAGGTCAAGATAAAGAATCCAACCAAGAATAATTAAAGGGCACCCAGATGTTTAGTTTACTTATCTCAAACCTTTCCTTTAACATACTCGAATTGCCTGTGTGTACTATTTCTTTCATAAATTTAAGATATGTGCAATGTGATTATTTTAAGGGTTTGAGACCTGGAACAATACATTTCAGACTTTTTTTTTTTTTTACAAGTAGAGTTCTTTGTAGTTGAAATTTGAACAAGAGGCATGATAATGAGTAGGTTGAGGGAGAGAAAGGTGTTATCTCATTAAGGTAATTACTAAGACATCCTCACCATTATAGTGGTTTGAAAATGTGGCAATTAAAGCGCCCTACATGGGCTCCTGGAGACAAGAGAACAAGACAGTTCTCTTGGAACTTCTATGTTACGGTTAATGTGTGTCATGTAAATGAAAGGGTAGACTATTGCTATTTAATTCTTTTCCTCAACTCTCCACCCCCCAACCCTCAAATTTCTTTGTGGTTTACGTGGTCTGTGTTTTTCTTTAACCTGAACTTAGTTCTGATGAAAGGTGCCAGATTGACAGCCCTGGAAGCTAACACATTCTCTTCACCCACAGAATAGCTGGAGCACAGAAAACAGTAGGACAAACCAGGCAGACAATGTTCTATCAACCTAAATCAGAAGAGACCTAACCCCCTTCCTCCTTCTTAAGTCAGGTGTGTTTCTCTGATCAGGAGACTGCCAAATTCACACCAAAAGTCCGTGAAGCTTAAAGTACACAAAAATGCAAGTAGTGTTCTTAGTTGACTTCATCACAACATATACAGGCTAAGGCACTGAGCTCTCAATCTGCTCAGGCTGAACTGGCACCTTTCACCAAAACCACTCATTGAGCTGGTCATCTTGTTCTTCTATTTCTTCCACTGCCTAATCAAGACAATAAAGGGATATGCAAGTAACATGTAGAATCTATTCTCCAAATCTAAGTTTAATGCTCATTGAAGCATTATTTATCTCAAGTTAAGGGAAGCAATCTATATGTCCAGCAATTAAAAGAATAATTGACTATTATGAGAGAGGATAATTTATATAAAATATTATACTTACAAAGAGTTTGAAATAATGCAGAGAAATACTGGTTCTACATGGGAAAAGCATAAATGATATTCCAGATAAAATGTGGTCACAACTATGTAAAAATTCACAGCAAAAATCTGGAAATAATAAATCAAATATTAGCAGTAGTTGTCTTGAGTGATAGAAGATGGACTTTATTTTTTCTCTCTACTCTTCAGTATTTTATAAATTTTCCACAGTGAGTACGCATTACTTTTATACTAAGAAAGTTATTTTAGTAATTTTTACCCCCAAAAAAGTGTGTTTCTTTTGTGAGTTGACCACAAAAGTTTAATGCCATTAAAGTTGAAAGTCAAGAATAATCTAAAAATATTATAGTATTGTAGTATTTCTTTCCCTTCCTCTATTTTTATAGGGGGGAGGGGGAATGAGAGAGAGAACGGGGTTGGAAGAAAAAAAAAAAACACTAAACAAATACATTGTAGGAAAAAAACTAAAGCTTAAAATAGGTAATAAACCAGATGACCTTTGAGAGTCCTTCCAATCCTGAATTTGGATCAGAATCAGTTCTGCTTAAAATCCAATTACTTTTAATTCAGATGTTGGAAAATAACCTTTTGCCAAATTTCTAGGCAGAACCCAGTAAGAGTCATGCTCCCCTTAGGGACTAGATCATTTATGGGAGGAAAGAAAAAGCCTGTAAACATGTTGGCAAATACAGGGGATCCTTCCTGAAATGCTATTGTTAACAAGCACTGTTTTTAATAGTCCCTTTTTTTCTAATCCTATTCCAAAAAATTAATAGTGAGATTCAATAAATTTAAAAGCTTAATTCAACTTTTCAGCACTGACATCCCTTAATAGAGATGGCTGGCCCAAATACATAAAATAGCAAAGTAAAAACATCCCAAATACATAAAATAGCAAAGTAAAAATCTGAAAGATAAAAGCTAGGTGGGAATGGAGAGCAGCACCAACTCTGAGAACGTGGGCCTTTTTTATTTTTTGTTTTTTATTAAGTCTCCTGGCAGACTAGAGTCTTTCTTTATGAATCCACTCACCTGGCACTTCTCACTGGATTCCTAGCCATCAGATCTGTTAACAGTTCCTGAAATGAAAGCAGTCATTATTTCTTTACTAAATGAGGTGGATAGGTCTCAGTATTTATATAAGTTCTAATTGAATTCCACCCTAATAAATACCTTTGTGGGAGGACTTTTGGGCATGTGAAAATAATTACGCTTCTGTGGGGATAATTAGGCCACCAACTGCACCATGGCATGCATGGAGCTGCAATAATGCCATCCCTTCGGCCCCATCAAGGGCAAAAGGCTGTAACCCAAAATGATAGCTAGAGGGTTAGAGGAAAGGGGTAACAAAAGTTTGGGCCTGGGCTCTGGAACAAGGCTCACCTGGTAAAACTCCACACAGGGCTGAGGGTGGAGTAAGCAGGAGCAGCCTACCTCCACTTTCTTTTCTTTTTTAAAATATATTTTCATTGATTTTTTTTTTACGGAGAGGAAGGGATAGGAATAGAGAGTTAGAAACATCACTGAGCAGGAAACATCAATCAGCTGCCTCCTGCACACCCCCTACTGGGGATGTGCCCGCAACCAAGGTACATGCTCTTGACAGGAATCGAACCTGGGACCCTTCAGTCTGCAGGCTGATGCTCCTTCCACTGAGCCAAACCGGTTAGGGCTCTACCTCAGCTTTCTTCCCTGTGCTCTGATTAGGCAAGGCTGAGGCAGGCTGGCAGAGGGCTAACACCTGACACCAATGGGTGGGACTGCAAAGAACTGGCTCCTGGTGATCTGCTGTGACATAAAACTAGAGAAGTTCAAGGAGGTGATCCAAAATATAGATTGCCAAAACTTTCTAAAGCAATCCAGAAGAGAAGATAAAATGAAGTACCGCACACTGCACGTCTCCATTTGTGCTTTATAGGACTGTATAGGCCACTCTATGGATGCATGGCATTGAAAGATCCTGTGATAATCATTCACTTATTCACATATGAACATGTTTAATGGAATGCCAGTATGCTCACTTAAGGCTGGGGAGGAAATAGATGTCCTTTTGAAATCTTAATTTAATGGACACTCTTCCAGAAGCTTCCATTAATAGAACAAGTTTGTGGGAAATGGGTCAGATAAGTAATAATTTAATGTTTTAGAGTGATTTGTGACTCTAATACACCGTATTTCCAATGGGTAACTCTGTCTCTTAATACCTGGACTAGAATTTCCCTTCCCATAGTTCTGCAGATGTCCACTCAGCCTGGGGGAAGGAAGAGTTGGTGAAAACGAAAATTGGGCCATCAGCTCTTTTGTCGTGCTTACCAAACACTATTTGCATCTTCTGGATACCATGGAATGCCCATTTTCTCACATGAGAAACATTAAGAAAATAAAAAGTTTCAAATTAGATCACTAGAAAGTCATTTCATAGCAGATGACTCAACAAGAAAACTGTCTCATGAGAAAGAGACCGACACTGGTCTCTTCACTTGGAGGACCTTCTATATGGGAACTATACTAAGTAACTTAGCTACCCTGCCAGAGGAAGTGGTTTTAGAATGTGGTAGAGCATCTTTCCACCATGGGCACACTGATGGTGTAGCACAGGAGTAGGGAAACAATGCACCACCGATGCTTAGTTCTTCTCTCTGGAGGCAGCATTCTATATACATAGTGGCCTGTCGAAAACTTGTCCTCCCCTTGCCCCTGGAACGCCTACTCTTCCGCCAGCCCCTCCAACCATAACGGGGAAGAGAAAGAGGAGAGCCAGAGGGGAAGTCTGTGTGTGTGAAGGGGTGTGGGGGAGAGGGTCAACAAAAAGGAGTTGGCTTCCAAGGAACAAAGGAAAATCTGAAGGAGGCAGTCATTTGTAGCCATGAGGTATTTTAAGGGCTGGAGGGGGGAGGGGAATGTAGGGGGGTATGAAGAGGGATACAGATATAAGCTCCCACCTGGCCAAAGATTCTTATCTTCGTAGAAGAAGGGGAAGGCTTTCTGTTCCCTCCCTCCTCAGCCCACAAAGATTTGAGAGGAGGGACCTGCTCTGCAGGCCTAGCCAAGTCCTGGTCCTGAAAGCTTCTGGACTCCTGTCCCTGATCTAATAGGGTCCTGAGGAAACGCCCGTCAGGAACCAGGCGAGGGAATTGGTGTCCACAGGCTGTCCCCGGGGCGGGAGGAGCGCGAAAGCAGAAGGCCGGGCTAGGGAGCGCATGGAGGCAGCCCCCCGCGGAGCCCGGGCGCCGCAGCCGGGCTCGGAGCCCCGCGGGAACCGCTGCCCGCGGTCCATTGGGCGGGGGAGGGCGGACCGCTAAGCCAAGGGCCTCTTCACCAAAGAATCTGGTCCCGCCGCCTGAGACGGGAGGGGGCGGGCGCGGGAGTGAATCAGCTCCTCCAAGTGACAAAGCCCTTTCATCCTAAACCAGGTTTCCTCTCTCGCTGCTCGCGCGGGTTCTCTTCTCCCCGGGGAACTCCCACAGGGGAGTCCCACACCCATCCCCGCGGGGAGCGGATGCGGGCTGGGAGCTGCGGCGGCGATCGGGGCCTCCGCTCATCCCGCACTCGGCTCAACCCGCTTCTCCGGGGCTCCCCTAAGCGGAGGCTGCGGGCGGAGGACGGGAGCAGGGCCCTTCCCAGAGGGGGTTCCATCCCGCTGGCGGCCTCGCCGGGCGCGGCGCGAGGGCTTCCAAGCCGCGGACCTGAGTCCCCGCTCCGCCCCAGTGGGCTTCCACCAAGAACTTATTCAATAGGGACGGTTTGGCGTTGGTCTTGTCACTGAGCACTGCTCACCCCGAGATCTTTGGGTTTGTGAACTGGTTTGTTGATCTGAAGGTTTTGTTCTTTGGGGTGTTCCCCTGTTTGGACTTAGGGCTCATCAGGAAGCGCTGCCAGGGAGGTCGCTCTGCAGTCACTCCGCGGACGGCCCGCCGTGGGCACCGCGGACCGAACCCGGCGCGCCCCCTGCGGTCGCCTTCGCTTCAGTTGGGAACCCGCCCGCCCAGGGCCTGTGGCTCCGCCGCGCGCCCCGGGAGCTGTCTGTGGTGCTAGGAGAGAACAGCCCAGCGGGGGAAAGTGGGAGGATTCCCGGAAAGGCAGAGAGGAGAGAAAATGAGAATGCCAGGTTGGCAGAGAGGGTCCACCCAGCAGCGCTCAGACTGACAGCCACCTTCAAAATTCAGCCGTAAGGAGGGGGGGGGGGGGGAAGTCCCTTCTGAGTCATCTCACCGCTCCGAGACAGCTGGCCTGTTTTTTCCAATGCAAGAAGCCAGGGACATATCCCAACCCCACACACGCACCCCTACTCAGCCCTGGGGGTGCTCAGCCTGCCAGAAATAAGAAAGGAGGGGCACTGACCCTGGCCGTGCGCCCCAACTCCAGGGGAAGGAGGGCAGGAGGGGAGGGGAGAGAGAATGGCTGGAAGTGGCTAAGGAAGTGGAACTGGATAAAGACCTGGAGGCATTTTTCCAGGATCCACGGGGTAAACCCTGGAAAAGCCCACACCCACTCTTCCTCCCACACAGGCACTGGACACGCCAGCTTTCCCGCACCAAGGACCCCCAGCTCTGGAGGGAGCAGCAGTTCTTTCCGGGGCTCAGTCCTGCTCCCACGCTCCCCAGCGGCATAAAGTCAGTCTCTTTCCAAGGATGTGGGCTTCACACCGTGCCTGGCTTTTTAGAAAACCGAGCAGCTCTCTTCCAGTGTATTTTTTTTGTAACCACGTGGCTTAACGGGGAGCTAAAGTTTCCCTAGCCCTGGGGAGAGCTTTTCCAAATATTTTTAGAAAGTTAGAAATACAGCAAAAGCAAGCTACTCACAAGCTGCCTGGTTAAAGAGGGGAGGTGGGAGCCCGCAGACTTCTGGGGAAGGGCTGCCTAAGCAGGAGTCAGAGGGCAGGAGGGGGGAGGAGGGGAGTCTTGGTGTGAGGGTAAGCGGTTTTATTTGCAACAGAGGGAATCGGCTGTCTAATTTGCCATCCTGTGAGCGTTCGTTTTTAAGGGGTGGAGCAAAAATAAACTGACACAGGGTGGTAGGTATATTTGCTGGAGGCGTGGAGGCAAACAGCAATCATTACTTTGCTATTCATTGCAAATGGCTGGCTTGAGCTATGAGGAGCAGGTAGCTGGGGAGTTGACTTATTTCACACGTGAGCACTACGGATTTATGCTTGGTTTGCTGGGGTCCCAAAGCAAATTGGAGGGGCCTTTGCAGGTGTTTAAACATCTCTCTGAAAGAAGTTTGCGCTCCTGCGTTTCCGTAGCAAGCAAAGATTGCCACAGAAAGACCGTTTTTTGCCAATCCCCAACTTAGTCAAAGGAGCAAGCCAAATGGAGGCTAGCTGTGGAGTGCCCTTCAGACACCCGCTGAAGGTGGGAAAAGACAAGGAGCCAGCGCCCAGGGACAGCTTTCCTCTGAGCCCTCACAACTAACTCCAGCATGCCCCTGAGAAGAGGCCTTCGCCTGTTACCTGGTTCCTTGCGTTTCACAAAGTCTGGGGGTGCACTCACCCCCTCCTAGCCAACCCCTCCCCCACTCGGTTGGGCCTGCAAGGAAGGACTGAGGGGCCTCTTCCACAGGAACAGGCTGGGTTTGAGTCTGACTTGTAAGCAATGGTTTGGGGACATTTGAAGTGAGGGTCACCTGCTGAGAGTCACCTTTGTAATACTGCTATGGAAAGAAAAGAATGAAAAAAAATAAAGGAATCTGGGACTCAGCTTTCTTCCCGAGACAACCCCACCTCCATCATCCAATTTGCCTAACTTGGATGCAATAGGAAATAATCAAACTTAGAAGAAGAACTGACACTTCCAGCGGCATGGTGGGGATATGTGACTTTGAAGAAAAGCAAATTTGGGAGGACTGTCATGGACAGAGAGTGGCTGCTAGCAGCTGTGGCATATGAGGTTAATTAAGAAACCTTAGTTTCTGGAGACATCATGCTTTGTCCAGCTGTGGAGCCCAAATTCAGCCTTGAGAGTGAAGGGGCAGTGGCAGGCTCCTCAGCAAAATGGCTGGTGAGCTGCTGGCAGCAGATGGGTGCTACAGCTTTGTTTGTATCTGTAGGGGGTTTTGTGTGTTTTTCCCACCTGGACCTGAAGTCACTCTTGGTGGGGAACTTGGGATGTGTGAACTCCAGGTCCCCCTTGTGCCAACGCTGACAAGCTGCCAGGGCCAGTGCAGACAGAAGCTATGTTAGCTAGCCCCCCAGCCTGGGAAGTGTCCTTTAGGCCCAGGCAGATCATTTTGTAATTACTCAAACTGGACTGTAAAACTCAGCAGCCGCTAAGATGGCGCAAGGAGCATCTGCTGAGTGCCCAGGCGCTGGCATTCCCGATAGCCGCAGCGGCACCCAGCTTCCAGCCCAGGCCAGCTGCCTGCGTCCCCCCAGCTCAGCGGGAAGAAAGGAAAAGGGGCAGTCCAGGCCCTTTTGTTAGAATCCAACAAGACCAAGACCATTTTTTAAAACAAATTGATGAGCTGGAGAGAAATCTGCAAGCCTGTCCCTAATTAGCAAAGGTCTGATCTGGGGGCCCGAGGCAGTTTCTTCCTGGATTTCACTTCTTCCCTTCTCTCCCACTCCTCCCCAACACACATTCCCACGAAACACCACATTTCTTAAAATGTTATTTTTTAACTCTACTAAGGTTCAAACAGCCAAGAAAGTTGGGGGACAGGTGTGGCTGTTTCAGCTGTGTGTCTTTCCCCCTTTGACACCGCAATAGGACAGGCGTGAGGACAGAGATCTGATGCGAGATCCTCCTCTCTGGCTCCTCAGAAAGTATCTAGGGGCTGGAGATGGAAGCAGCCCCAGAACTGCACCGCCCCTCGCCCCCCCAATTCAGTTTTCCCCTCTTACAGAGCTGAGTGCTGGGGGGAGGGCGATTACTATACATTCACACACACTCCTCCGCCCTCTGGGCAGGTCCTGTCATCCTGAGGTTCCACCTCATCCAGAGGCTCTGACAAAAGCCTGGCGCGCTGGTCCCACCGGAGTTTGCATTCCCTCTCCAGGCTTCCCAGCCCAGCAAACTCACTAGGGCCCCTAGCCTGGGCGCGGGCAGGGGGCTGGATGCCCGTCGGGAAGGAGAAGGCCAGGATCAAAGCCGCCTCCAGAGTTGTTAGCCCGGCCTCTCCGCGTCCCCCGGGCGTCCTAATTGTGCGGCCAGCCGCTCCCGCTCGCAGGCTGTCCCGCTGCGCCGGCCGGGCCGCAGGCTTCGCGACAGCTGCGAGGCCCGCGGAGCGCGCCCGCCCAGCGCCCGGCCGGCGGCCCGGGAGGAGCCCGGGGAGGAGGAGGCGGGGCGGGCGGCCGGCTCAGGGGGGTCCGGGCAGGCCGTGGGCTGGGAAGGTTGGCCGCTCGCTTAGCAGCCGCCAGCAGCCTGCCGTCACCGATTGGCCCCGGTGGCTGCGCTGAAATCGGCCACTTTAAAAAGAAAGGCCGGCATGAGACACCGAGCTGTTTTTATATACACGTCAACAGATTTTACAGATTTTACAGATTCTCAATATTCTGGGAAGGATTCTTTTTTTTCCTAAATAAAACCTGACGCTTCATCAGAATACACGCTGCTGTAGTAAAATCAGCTCCCTTGGATTTCATCACTTGTTAAAAAAAGATAAACTTTATTTTTTGTAATTTTTCAATCACAAAAAAATCTATATTCTGGTCTAAGCATTTATTTTACCGAATCAAAAAAAAGACATGAAAAGGAAAATCATATTTTACTAACGTATAGAAGTGACTCTTTTTTTTTTTTGGACAACATATAATAAATATGATATATCACTTATCACTCAGTCTTTCCCATGTACATTTTTTTTCCATATTATGGAGCATGCCACTTTTCCAAAAGAAAAAAGGGTCATGAGAAATCAGTGCAAAGTTCTCAGTTCTCCTCCTTTTTTCTCTGAGGCGGACGGGGGGTGTCCGCGGCGACGCCCTCCGCCTCGGGCCCTCTGTCCGTCTGTCCGTCGGCAGTCTACTCTCTGCCCGTGCAGTCCTCTGTCCGCGCCCTTCTCGCTTCTCTCCTTGCCCCTCCCCTGCCCTCCCCCTGATCCCTAAAGTCATTTTTTAAAAAGAACTTGAGGTTTCTTTTTTTTGTTGATATTTTCACTTACTGGTCGAACTTTGTGTGGGGTCAGCGTTTTCGCCGGTCACGCTGCAGTGGGAGCTTCCCAGCCCCGTCCCTGGGGGTGGGGAGAGGGGCGCGGGGGGCTGGCTCCTGGGGGCCCCGCCCATGGCGGAGCGTCCTCCTCTCTGGCCGGGCTCCCCGGGGGCGGCTGGAGGGAGGCCCGGGCCGGTGCGGGGGCAGGCAGCGCAGCCTTCCGAGCAGGGGAGGAGAGGGTGGAGGGCCCGCAGCGCCGCCTCCGTGGTTCCCCGTCCTCACCGGGGGTGCGGGGTGCCCGGCATGGAGTTGGACAGCGGGTTGAGGGCCGGCTGGCCGCCGGGGCCCAGGCCGTGGATGAGCACGCGGGGCACCAGCGGCCGCTGCAGCTGCGGGTGCGGCGCGGGCGGAGTCCGGTACATGCTGCTGTACATGGCGGCGGCGGCCGCGGCGGCCGCGCTGCTGTCCACGCCGCCCAGCAGGCTCGGGTGGTAGAAGTAGGGCGACGGGAACATCCGCTGCAGCGCCGAGTAGTTGCCCGCCTCGGCCAGCAGCTCCAGGCCCACCGCCGTCTGCCGCTTCCACTTGGTCCTGCAAGAAAGCGGACGTGCACGCACCCCGGGCACCGGAGCCTCTCCAGGCCCTCTCCCGCCTTCTGCTCCGGACAGGAGGCCAAGGAAGCCCAGAATGGACCGCACCTCCTAACACTTCCCCCCAACACACACACACACACACACACACACACACACACACACACACACACCACCTTCTTCTCGCGAAGGGATCAGCATCCAAGTCAGTTTCTTCATCTGCACCGTCAGTGTCTTCGGCATGGCATTCGCAAAAGAAACCCTCCAAGCTCTGCTGCCTTTCCCTGGCCCTTGGCCCTCCCGCTGCCCCCACCCTACCCCTCGCAGTCTGGGTGCCTCCTGAAACTTTCTTGGCGGCCAGCGAAGACCACTGTTTCTGTGGGCGGCCTTCTCCCTCCTAATCCTAATTCCCTTTCCCAGCCAGAGGCTCCCCAACAACCCCGGAGGGCCCGCTCTCCGCCCCGCCCCCCTTTCTCCTGGCCGAGGTAAACAAAGGGACGCAGAGACCCCTGAGCCGTGGACCCCGGCCCTTTTGGGTCCCCGGGGAGTGTGGAGACACGTCTCTCTCATCAACCTGACAGGACCTTCCGGGCAGGCAGGGGACTTGGGGTGGGGAAGGCGGCGACCGACCGGGTTTAGGAAGGAACGGAATTCGTTAGAGGGAGGGCTCTCCCCAGGGGTCAGTACCTCCAGGCCATTCAGGGAGGGGAAAATGCTTTTCCAGATATTGTCTCCTCAGAGAGAGAGTAACAACTAAAACCTGTGATCCGCGTCTCTCCTTCTCCTCCTCCCTCCCCCGCTGCACCTCGATTAAGAAAGAAGAAGGAGAGAGCAGGCCTTTTGCTCAAATGCCACAAGAAGGAACTCGGTGCTGGTGGGCCGTCCATAGCCAGCGGCTCCAGCCAAATTAATAAACATGCCGCCCATTTTAAATTGGCTACCAATGACACTAATGTTTTCCGACAGAATTGGGGTGGCTGAAACCGTATGTAATGAGACAGAAAATTATGGTAAAGATGACAACTGGATGGGCAACTCCAACCACACTTGTGGACGATTAAAACACAGACGAGATTGAAGGAGGGGGAAAAGAAAAGGAAAATCGAGACAAGGGAGACAACTGCAGGGCTTGGAAACACACTAGAACCTCGGCCTCGGGTTGCCTGGGTTCCCTCTGCAGTTCGGGGCCTGCAAGCTCTGCCAGCCCCTTTCCCAATTTCCTCGCAAGGTTCCAGGTGAGCTCTGAGGCGCCGGTACAGGGGACAGAGACTTGGGCTGGATGCTTGGCCAGCTGCCCCATTCTCCTGCCTGCTGCTGCCCACCTCACGTCTCCTGGCTGCCTCACAGGCCAAGGCAAGGACATCGAAGCTGAGGCGAGAGGGGCAGTTCTTCCGAGACTGAAATAGCGAGGACGTTCAGAACCAGCCTGGGGCAGGCCCAAAGGGTGCACCTCGCATGCTCTCCGGGCCTGAGTGTCAGCGGGCCCCGGATGTCTCAGTTTGAGAAGGTGGGGCCTCATTGACTTGGGGACAAAGAAGGGGAAATTCCAACCACTCAGATGTGAGAGTGAAAGTAGCACATGTCAAGACACTTAGCAGCGCAAAACTCTCTAAACTCCAGCTGCTCCCCAATAGCTCTTTCCTTGGGGGAGTGGCTAATCCCTGCCCCTGCTGGAAAGCCCCCAAGGGACTCCCCCAAGCCCTCTCCGTCCCTTCTTTTCTCCCAAGGCCAGGAGGAAAGATGGGTGCTCTGGTCACAACCTGGAGGACCAGCCGCTTTGCTCCCCCAGGCAGCCCCCCTTACCTGCGGTTCTGGTACCAGGTCTTGACCTGGGTGTCCGTGAGGTTGAGCGAAGCCGCCAGGTCCATGCGGTCCTGCACGCTCAGGTACTTCTGCCGCTCAAAGCTACGCTCCAGCTGATTGAGCTGGTGGTCGGAGAAAGCTGTCCTGGCTTTGCGAGGCTTTTTGGCTCTCACAGGGGGACTCTCCCGGCTACTCGTGATCTCCCGGTCTCCTTCCTCCTTTGTTCCTACGGTAGAAACCCAGACACAGTTTAGTAAAGTAACCTGGGCTGGGGAAGGGTGGCGTGTTCCTCTGGCACACACTGCCACGTTCCCAAGCCAGTCGCTGGTCTCCGGGGACCATTCTCTGCCACTCTTCTTACACGAATACTTGGGCCTCAGCCAGTAATGGGGAAAAGAGGACCAGCTTCTGGATAAGGAGTGTGGAGCCTTATGCAGGGTTTCCAAAAGCGTTGTAAAAGGTTATCTGATCTCCCCACCTTTGAAATTTAAAAGGAAAGAAAAAAAAAACTTTACAATAAAGGGGTCCTTTTGTTATTGTTTCCTTGCTGGAGGTAGGGAGGGAAGATCTCGTCCCTTTCCTTTATTATCTTTCACTAAGATTATTTTTGACTGATTTGACGGTTTACAAAAGATCTTGATGCTGTGTGTATGTGTGTGTGTGTGTGTGTGTGTGTGTGTGTGTTTTGAGGAGGGGGCACCTTTTTCATCTCATTTTTTCTGTTTACTCAAAGTCACAGGCATTTGTTTTCATTTTTCCTGTGCACTTGGGAAACGCTGGACCCAAACTCTCCGCAGCCGCTTGCATCAGGTCTTTTAAAGCTTCAGAAAGAATGTGTCGCCCAGACCCCGAGCTGAGCTCAAAACCACTGAGCCCATTCCGGTGACAGCCCAGAGATTTCCGGATTCCATTTGTCAACTTTGGTTTTTCCCTGAAATGCTGGGAAATCGATATGTCAATCCCTCTCTGCTTGTGCCCGGTTTTGCTGTGCTCCTTGATCTTCCTTGCAGGAAGAACAATAATCTCTCTAATTGCCCCACTGGGGAGGTTGGTGCACGCAAAAATCGCAGGACCAGACTGTACATCTGTTTGGGGCACTATTATGCTAATGCTGTAATAGTAAAATGAGGAGCCAACATCCCATCTCCCAGACAGTCAGCACACATCTTTCCCAGAGATGGCAAAGATTAATAATTGTAGTAGTAGTAGTAGTAGTAATGATAATAAACAACTTAATAAAGGAAACAAAACTTTCCTTTTATGTTAAAAGTCTTTTGCCATAAAGACCAGAACACTTATAAAATTGTATGAAAAAGGGAGCTGAAAGACAATTTCCTTTTCCATCTTCTGATTTTACAAAACTAGATAAATTCAATTCCATAAATTTCACTTTTATAAATTCTACCCCCCCCCCCCAATTACTAACCAAGAGCCAGAAATCTTACTAAAATGCAGCTATTCATTTGAGGGCATCGGGTAAGAAGGAGGTTTTGAAAACACTGAAAAACTGATTCTAACATTTTACCTTGTGAACGACCCTATGTAAACCACGATCTAATTTTTTTTTTAAGTTGCTCTGTTAATCAGCTCGGAAATTCTTCCTTTATTAAGTCTGATAATTCCTGTGATGGTGTTTAGAAAACATGATGTGTACGGGGGAGGAGGGGATGAAATAATTTTCATTAAGTAGTAAGTATCACGTTGTGATCACACCCCAAGACACCAAACTAGCTAAGCGGGTTTCTCTCTCCCAGTCTCCCTATTCCCACTCACAAGGTCTCTGGCTGGGGAAAAAAAAAAAAAACAACGCTCAAGCCCTTCCCATAAGATCGATCACCCTTCCTGATATATTAAAATTAAGTAAAACCACGAAAGAAGGTGGATGTCGGTGTGGGTCGAGAGGTAGAGATGGAACAATAAACAGAACTTCGGCCCTGCCCGAATCCTCCCTCCCGCTTGCGCGCGTTCGGACTGTGGCGGCGGCGACCTCGCCAGCGAAGGTGCCCGAATAGCTCCCCATCGGAGAAATCTGCGGGGAGCCCGCTGGGGAGACGGGGGAGCCCGCAGGAGGAGCTGGACGAGCGAGGCCGCGCGACTCACCGTGGCATTTGATGTCGCTCTGGGAATCCTCCCGCTTGTCCAGCTTGGTTTTGCTGTCCTCCTGCTCCAGCTTCGGCCTGAAGCTCTCGTGCGCGGCGGGGCCCTCCGGCTTCGGGGTGTGGTGGGGCGAGGGGACGCTGGTGCTGTAGGGCGCGCACGCCGCCAGGGGCTTGCTGTCGCCCAGGATGTCCTTGATTAGAAAGGAAGAGGTGGCGGTCCGGGGGGCGGAGGCGGCCGAGCCCAGCTGCTGCGCGGGCGGCTGCGGCGGCTGCGGCGGCGAAGGCTGCAAACTCGGCGCGGGGGCCGCGGCGGGCGGCGGCGGCGGCTGGCCGTGGTGCAGGTGGTGGTGGTGAGGGGGCCCGTCCGCCACCAGATGCGGCTCCGGGGGCTCCATGGTGACCGAGATGGGAGAGGAAGGCGCCGTTCCCACGGTGTCGATCTCGGAACAGGGCGACGGAGTGGCCTGGCTCCTAAAATCCGCGGTCCTCGCCGCCTCGCCGCCGAGCGGGCGGAAATCTCCGTTCATCATGCCCGGGCTGCCCGAGCCGGCACCGGACAGGATCGTGTCTATCCCAAAGCTCGACCCGCTGGCCCCTTCCATTGTTGTCATGTCTACATGAGGTCCGCGCCGCTCCGCCGCTCAGCAGCCGCCCCGACAAAGCGAAGGAAGCTATCGATCGCCAAACAAAATAAACACTAAACAATGTTGTCGCCTCTTAGGGAAAAAAAAAAAAAAAAAAAAAAGTGGGGAGGGGAGAAAGGATAATTGGGAGGTGGCAATCGGTGGACCAGTTTCGACACAACTTTTTTCCCCTTATGCAAAAAGGAGGGGTGGGAGAAAGGAAAACAGTTGCAAAATGTGTTGCGGGAGCCTGGAGCTCGCGCATGGGGGGCGGCGGCGGCGGCGGCGGCGCCGGGGACCCGCGCGAGGGCGCGGGCGGCAGGGCGGGACCCCGAAGCCGCTGCGCTGCCGCTGCCGCCCGGGTGTGCGCCCCGCCGGGCACCAGGCGGCAGCGGCGGCGGCGGACGCGGCAGGTGCAGCGGCCGCGGAGCCCCCGATCTCCCCCGCGGCGCCCCGGGTGGCTGCCGCGTGCGGCGCTGCGCTCCGGAGCGGAGTTTCTGAACTTTCTGGTAAAGTTGCGGAGTAGACACCGCAGCTGAGGTCGCGGCCACTAGAGGAGGAGGAGCAGGAGGAGGAGGAGGGGGAGGAGGGGAAGAAGGAGCCGGAGCAGAAGGCGGCGGAGGCGCGATGCTGGGCGACTCCGGCCGCGGCCCGGCGCGCCCGCCTGTAATCCGCTGCCGCGGGCGGCGCCGACCCCCCCCCCGTGACGTCACGGCCACCCCGGCTCCCCGCGCCGCGCGGGGCCCCGCGCCCCCATTGGCAGCGCCGCGCGGGCGGGCGACGCCGACGTGCCGGGAGCCAATGGCCGCGCGGCTCGCGAGCCCGTCTGCGAGCGCGGCTCGGCCCCGCTGCTCTTTTGAGAAGCCCCGAGCCCCGCGCCCGCAGCCCCCAGCCCAGCGCCCGGTCCTCCCGGTCCCCGCGTCCCGATCCTGCGGGAGGGCAGAGAGGGCGGAGGGAGCAGGGGGAGCCTGGGGAAGGGGACCGCGGGGGTGAAAGAGAGGCAGAGTAATAGGGATTTGCTCGTTTCCTGAAGAGATCGAAGAGGGAAGGGAGAGAAGGGAAGGGAAGGGAAACGCAATCTGGCCGGCTCACCGTTAGACTCCAGCGCGGCCGCCCGCGCAGCGGCCACACACACGCGTTTGAATGGTCGGAGGCCACTGAGCGAGGAAGGGGGTCCCTGGAGGAGCCCGCAGGGAAGGGTGCAGACCAGCAGCCAGAGCCGGGGTAGGCGGGGAGTTCCGAGCTCTGATTTCTCCCTCTGCCCTCCGCACTCCACGGCCCGCACCCCACAGCCCGCACCCCGCAGCCCCGACGCCCGGGCTCTGGCCCCGCTCTGCAGCCGGGCGTGGAGACCGGGCCGCGTGCCCGCGGCACTCTCCGGAGGAGTTGGGGAGGGCCCAGTCTAGTCACCAGCCAGGGCCCGTGATGGAAGAACCGCCGGCCGGACACCTTCTCCGGAGCCGGGAGTACAGTCCCAGGCGCTCTGTGCAGGCGAGGGCATGGGGGTCACTGCGGTGTCTGCCGGGCATAGGTTTCAGAAACTTGGGTGGTAGGTCCGCAGCCAGTTTCAGCCAATATCTCATCTCATCTCTCTCTCTCTCTCTCTCTCTCTCTCTCTCTCTCTCTCTCTCTCTCTCTCTCTCTCTCTCTCTCTCTCTCTCTCTCTCTCTCCTCTCCTCTCCTCTCTCCTCTCTTCTCTCTTTCTCCCTCCCTCCCTCCCTTCTTCTCTCCCCCTCCCCCGGTTTGGAAAGGAAAGAGTCACTGTGGATCCACTAGGGGACCTGAGCCGGCTTGACTGTGACGCCTCGTCAGAGGGAATCAACTTGCATTATTTTCTCTAGGACGTCTCCAACCTGTCTCTTGTTGAATGTCAGGGTAATGGGAAGTGCCAGTGACAAGACGGCATATTACTCCTGATTAAGTACCGTGTCAACCTAATTAGCAGAGTAATTATAAGGTGCTAATGAATGATTCAAAGTTCTTTGAGTTACATTTTACTTCAAATTACCATTTTAAGAACCCTATGAATCTGAGTGGCTGGCATTTCTTCCGTGACTAGGTGCAGAATGATGCTATGAAATGGCCTTTAAAGTCTTCAAGGGCTGGGCCCAAATCTGGGGTTCTTTGTGGCCCCGAAGGTCACTTCCTGGAAAACAGCTTTCCGGGAGGCTTTCTGTTTGGTTTGTTTCTTCTATGTTCTTTCTTTTTTTGTGCTATCGGGCTGGATCGTTATCAGGCTTCCGTCTTTTACTTCTCTCTTTCTTCTTTCGCTTTCTTCTCTCTTTCTTTCTCTCTTTCTCTTCTTCTTCTTCTTTCTTCTCTCTTCCTTCTTTCTTCTTCTTCTTCTCTTCTCTCTCTCTCTTCTCTCTCTCTCTCTTCTTCTCTCTCTCTCTCTCCTCTCTCTCTCCCCTCTCCTCTCCCCCTCCCTCTCTCTCTCTCCCCCTCCCTCCCTTCCTTCCTCCCTCCCTCCCTCCCTCCTCCCCCCTCCCTTCCTTCCTTCCTTCCATTGGGGACCAGGGATGGGGATGGGGAGGCAAATGACCTCGTGGGGCCAGAGGGCCGCCTTTCTGTGGAAGTGGATCCGAGTGAGCCCTGATCAGGAAGGGGGACTGGGAGACTCATCCTCCCTGTGTTTTCCCAGAGAATTACGTGTGTTTGACCCAGAAAAGGCCCGCGCTGCTTCAAGGGTGTGTTGACCTGTTTTTTATCTTCTTCATGCGTCTTTTTCAGGGTCTGTCTCTGAGGAGAGCAGCGGGGAGAGAGGCTGAGGCAAGGAGATGTGCATTCCGGGCCCTTCTTGTTTTTGTTCTCGGAAGGCCAGGGGACTCTGGCTGAGGAGTCGGGGTTGGTGAGCCATGGCAGGGATGTGGGGCGAGCTGCGGGCAGAGGCGGGAGGCCCTGCGGCCGGCCGGCTGGCCGGCTGGGGAAGAGGCCCTCTGGTCCAGGAGCCACGGAGGCCGGGATAATGCCTGGAGCGGGCTTAGGGGCACACTCGGCTTCTGTGGGAAGGCGCAGGGCCTGTCCTGTCGGAACTACAGGTCTACAGATACACATTCTTCCCTTCAAATAATCAATCAATTAGGGCTCTTCTCATTCAGACATCACCCACTAACTTTGCAAATGAGACTGCAGCCTACACCTTCCTCCCAGGCTATTCTGGGTGGGAAGTAGGGAGGAGGAAAAACAAATTTAAGATCCAGAACTGATGGCACTGCACAAATCAGTTATTCTTGACCTTGATAAATAATTCATTTAAGCCTGTTTTTGTTTTGTTCCGATGTTTGAAATGACTCAGGAGCTCAAAAGGCTGAGCACACAGTTGTGTTGGGCTGTTGGACAGGATTTTTTGCTTGGAATAATGTACATTAGTGGGAGAGGCAGAGATATGACCCTGCAAAAAAAATGAAATCTAAAAATAAAGTGAGAGAAGGAGATGAAAGTGTTAGGGGAGGGGGGGTGCATTTTATGGAAACTCCAAAGCAAACAAAACAGAAGCCCACCTTGTGAATGGCTCAGACCCTATTTTCTTAAGAAAAGGTTAAGATCCTAGAAGTTTTCTTTAGGTGGGATATTAGGTCAGCTTTCCAGAGTAACAATTGTAAGGGGAAACTAAGACCTTCACTTTATAAAGGCTCTCTTCTTAGGGTCCCTACCAGAGAGGAAATGCTACTAGTGGCCTGAGGATCCCAAAGAGGGACTCAAAGACTAGCTTGAAAACTTTATGGAAAAAAAAAAATTCTTCCAGCGTTGAGTTTTGATTCTTAACTTTTCACAGTTCTTTTTTTCTCTAGAAACATTCCTCTTTTGCTTTCTTAGAGCAAAAGTAGGTATACAGTCATGAGTACATGAAACAAAGTTTATTCTGGTATTATTATTTATTATTGTACTCTTTTCCATACGAACAATTGTAAACTTACTTTTGCATCACCTTGTATATACACCCAAGAAATCATGTCCTTTCTAGCAGAGCACATGACTTAACTTTTCATTTTAAAAAATAAAAAATAAAACAGTGCAGGTGAATTACATTTTCAACATAATTGAAATAGGAAAAGAAATGCATTAACTGGATTTAATCTGAAATTTCCCCCCACTGGATTTAAAATACAAACAAATATAATTCCTAAACTGGCATAGATTTGAAAATGATCTTCCACTCTTATGCCTTCATTTCCTTTAAAAGAAGACAAAGGAAGAAGAAAATGATTTAATTTTTGGAATATTTTCTAATACTTTGCATAAAAAGCAGTTATTTGTCAACTGTGGGTAATAGAGAACAACCTTTCCTCTCTGGCTTTGAAAGACACCAGTCCTGATCACTAATGATGCTCCCTCCCCACCCCAGAGAAAGTTCCAAACGCTCAAGTATTTTAACGTTTCATTCCTCAGTACACTCTCTCAGAGGCTAGCATTTATAACTGAGATTTGGAGTAATGTTTAAACTGGAGCGTCAGGTTTTTAAAAAACAAAAACAAAAACAAACAGAACTTTGAAGAGTTGCAGCTATAGATTATGGGGAACTTGGAACTGATGTTTCTTCCTGTCATTTTATTTGAATGTTTCTAAGGGCCCACAAGATAATGCCAACTGACCTGAATGAGGTGCAAAGGCGCTTGTCTCCACTGGGCGGCGCCAAGAGCCCCAAGCCAAGAGAGGCTATTGTTTCTTTCTATGAAAGATGCAAGATAAACAAATAAGCTCTCCCTTTCTAAGGCTGACAACCTGGTGGCAGTGTGACCTCTTGCCGAGTCCCAACGCTACAGAAACATCGGACATTTTCTTTCTCCCCCACCCCACTCCACCCCCCAGTCTATCGATATATATCCAACTGTCTAAGGGCAGGTGAGTATATGCTTAGAAGAAAATAATATAATACAGAGAAAGACATGAAAAACACTGAAATTGAGCCACTTAACAGAATGAAACGAGGAGGGAGGAGATGAAGAGCAGAGGGAGAAAGGCAAAGTGGAAGAAAATGAATGAGGTAACTGGAGACTGTTTCAATAGAACCAGGGTTAAAATGATGGTCTGTGTAATTACTAAACTGTCCTAGGGGAATAAAGGATTTGAGAGATCATTCTGGTGTCATAATAAAATTTGAGAGAACTATAATTTCACCACAACCTTACAGATCAGTAGTTGATTTAGCAAAGTTGGCTCTCCCTTGGGAATTGGGTGCTTGAGCAATCTGCACAAAAGCTGATGTAGAGATGTAGATGAAGGAACGCTAGAAGAGGGGATTTTAGTCTTATTTTTGCCATTTTCCAATGTTCTTGAGCAAAGCATGTAACCTTTCTGAAGACCAACTTCCTTCTCCATGAAAGGGGCAAATACTTGCCTAGACTAGGGTGATTGTGGTGACCAAATAAGGCCTCTGTCTAAAAGCTCTTTATGAAATGTTAAGCAAGGGTTTGCCAATGAGCAACACAAAGGTGGCAGCTCTTTCTGGCTATCCTTACCATACAGTAGTCATACCCCCACCTCACCCCCCCCCCATTCTTCCTTTCCTCACTCATTTTGTTTAATCACTCAGGCCATAAACACTTCTGAACTTGCATTCTGGGCCAGAAGATTGAGAATGGGTACATTAACCGTCCTAAGAGAGCTGACAGGGGCTTAAACCGGTGGAAATGATCCATGAATGCCAGGAGGCCAGGGAGACTCCGCTACAAAGGAAAGTGGAGGAGTAGGATGGAGAGAAAGCCTTGAAATGAGTAGAATGGAGAGAAAGGCTACCTCAAGAAAGAGAAGTGTGTGTTCCTTCAGTCATGAAAGAGAAGGGGTGGGTTCCAGGCGGAGGGATATCGATAGAGGGGTTTATTTGGTAGCTCTGAGGACGGGCTGGCTGCCATCTGTGGGCCTGTGTGGCTCCAGACTCTCTCCTGCCTGCTTCAGGGAAACGCTCCCGGAGCTCCTGGGCGGGAACAGGAAGAGCTTGCACCTGTCCTCGGACCCCGCAGCAGGGGATTGAACAGTAGGGTTGGTTTCCTCCGAAGAGATGGTCCAGCCCCCTCAAACCAGACTGTGACCGCTCTTCCCCGCTCCGACTTCCGCTTCCTTTCTTCTTTCTAGAGTTCCAAACCCTTCCAGCCGGCAGTGGCGATGGAGCCGCTGCCCAAGTTGCAGGGGGAGCATGGAGAGAGGTTTTAGTTCACCCTTCCTCAGCCACTGCCCAGCGAAGGCTGGCTCCTGGGGGGATGCGAGGACCCTAGGTGACACCGCCCCCCCCTCC
The DNA here is from genome assembly GCF_014108245.1 of Pipistrellus kuhlii. NCBI lineage: Eukaryota > Metazoa > Chordata > Mammalia > Chiroptera > Vespertilionidae > Pipistrellus > Pipistrellus kuhlii. The sequence goes on along the minus strand of NW_023425515.1, from coordinate 130,890,238 downwards.
CACCCCCTCACCCCCGCTGTAACAATAAAACAAAGCGCTCCGAGGCGCCGGGCTCCAGCAGAGCTGGTTTTCCTCTCCGCTCCCGAGGCCGGGAGGGGATGGAGGGGCCGAGGCGGAGGGGAGAGGGAAGCCTCCGAGCGCCGGGCGAACACGCCGAGCCTGGAAGGGGAAATTCATTTGCGATGTTAATTAACAAGCGTCTAATTAAAACGGCACTTTGAGCGCTAATCAATCGCCTTATTAAGTTAGAGCCATCACCGGAACAAATTGAAAGCTCCCCGCCCCGGCTCCGGCCTCGGGGCGGGCGGGGCCGGGCTCCCAGGCGCGGCGCCGGGGCGGGAGGGCCGCCGCCGTCAGCTCCCGCAGCCTGACGGGGGGCTGCCTGGTCCTCGGGGTCCCGGGTTCATCAGGGCCCCACTGCCCACCCCTACCTTCCCCCACCCCACCCCCCGCGACCCGCTGGACTAGACGTGCTTCTCCTCCGGGCGCCCCTGGCAGCGGAGAGCACACGGAGCCGCTGACACCCACTTTGCTCCGGGAAACCCCCAAATGCGAGGGTTGTGAACTGAAGTCCGCACGCCAGGAGGGAGGGGGCAGGGTGGGGGTGGGCAGGAGGGGAGCAATTTAGCCCGAGAGGGGGCGCTCTCCGGCTGGGATAGCACCTTGACGTTTCCCGGCACAAATCCGTAGCCTCACTTTGAAAACTCTTCTCAGGCCCGGGCCGCGGTCCAGCCCAGCGACCGGGTCTGTCTTCCGGCGGGAAGGGCGGGCCCGTCCCGGCCTCTGGCTCCTGGGGCTGCGTGGGAACGGGGTGGGTGCGAGGGGGGACGCGGGAGTGGGGTGCTGACCACACGGCATGTGGCGCACGACCCCAGACCTCCGTGCCCCCCGCCCAACCCACCGTGCTTCCCCAAGCGTTTGGCCCTCCACACTCGCTGAGGGCAGGATGATGTTGACCCTCTGTTTGGAGCGTTCCGCATTTCCTAATTGTGAAATGCCTGCTTTTCACCCAATTCCCAGGGGAGCAGTAACTGGGAGTAAGAGGGGACTGTGGATTCAAATGCTAATGAAGTGGGTCCTTCTTGTCCAACCTCACCTGCCAGGGCCGGGTCCAGGCAGAACCCATCGGGCGCTCCTGCGGGCGGGGCGGGCGGAGGCGCGGTAAAGAGGGACCCACGGACCCCTGAGCGGCCTGCCGCACGGCCTGCCGCGGAGAAGACGAGGACGCCGTGGGAAGGAGGCCCTGTGCGCGGTGGGTGACAAGTGGCGTGGGCCAGTGTGCGGTGTGTGTGTCTGCGATGACACACACGACCTGGGCTAGCCTGTGGGCTCGCCTTCCCAGGCGTGCGCCGACCGCGGCTGCTGGCGGGCCTGAGTGTGCCGGAGGGGGGGGGGGGTTGTCCCGGGAGAGAACCGAAGGAACGGCTCCCACGGGCAAAGTTCAAAGGCATTAATATTTTCATCATATTATCATTATTCAATATAATAATATTTGCTCGGTTAGCGGCACTAATTAGGCCACATTAAAACTGTAGTGTCTCCCTAATGGTGTGTAATGTGCCCACACTAACATTTTTCTCCGGGAGGATGGGAGGCTCTTGGCAGAAGAGAGGAGAGGAGACAGGCAAGCAGTGGGATGGGCTGGGGTGTGTGCCCCCAACACACACACACACACACACACACACACACACACACACAGATCCAGGTGTCTGCCGGGTGGTGCCCGCGTCCTGAGAGTGTGAATGGGACCCTCCCCTGCTCAATCAGCCCGGCTTTCACCAGCCTCCTCCCCAGCCCCAGGCTTTGAACTCAGCGGATTGATTTTGCTACCCTTACCCCCCCCCCTTTGTGTGTGTGTGTGTGTGTGTGTGTGTGTGTGTGCCTTCAATTGGTTGGGGTTTTAAGGTCTGGGAGGGCCTTTGTGAAAGAATTAAAATACTCTTGGCCAAGAGCTGGAGGTCCCGCCCCCTAACTGGGGAGCTTTTAGGATCTTCTTCCCAATGGGAATTTCTCTCCGAGATCCGAGGGTGGGAGTGAAAAGGAAGTGTCCGCAGAGCAGTTCGGGTCTGGGTCTCTTCCCGCGGCCGGAAGGGCGGTGTGGCCCGGGTCCCGCATCCTCCGGAGCCGGCGGGGAGCGCGCCCTTCCCGCGGCGCCGGAGCTCCCTCTGATGTGTGATCTGTGTGTAAAGCGCCGCCGAGTACGACGTGTGCTAGGGAATGGGGTGGGGGATGGGGAAACCGAAGCCGGATTGGGAAGGAAGGGGGGGGGGGGGCACCGGACTCACGTTATATATTGCGCAATCTAACAATCGGAACATTCCTTTATTAAAAACTGCCGCGTGACATTTACACTGAGCCACCCGCCTCTGCCTCTAATCCGGGCGAAGGATGTACCACCGCGGAAGCGTGGCCTTGGCGTGCGGGGTCGATGCGGTGGGCAGCCAGGCCCTTCAGCGCTAGCGCCCACCCGAAGCCCCCCCTCCCCACAGCCCTCTTTCCCCCCCTCACACCCCCCCCCCCCCGCCGAGGGCGCGGTACCGTTAGCCGACCGGGCGCCCAGGTGTGCCAGGCCCAGGCCTCTGGTCCACCCCGCGCCCGGCGCCGGGCTCTGCGTCCTAGGAGTGACCTGGTCCGAGCTTTTCGTTCCTCACTCCTCCCACAAAGAAGTAAACTGTCTACACCGCGGACAC